>NC_138864.1:110569809-111169809 GCF_965194805.1 Balaenoptera borealis
TTAATTAAGTGTGTTTAAGTTCTTTCTTATTGTATATGGTGTGCCTCTCTGTTCTTTGCTCAAGAGTTTATTTTTTCCCTTGCCGTTTCTGATCAATAGCTGTCAGCCTGCTTTTTGGAGGTCAGTGGCTTCTCGTCAGCACTTGACTGGCAGGTGACACTTTTGAAGTACTGCACACTTTGCCTTTCTTCTGGCTGTTTGTGCCCTCTTAGTTCTTGGCAGGGTGCAGAGAAAGGATCAAGTAACTCAGCTGTTTCCCTCAGACTGACATTCATCTTGGTATTCATCTTCCTTGTCAAAGAACCGATAAAGAAGGCATAATTAAGAAAAACGTTGGTGCTCCTTCCTTGTGGCCAGAAACCTATCCCGTTATCACTGTTGCTCTTTCACTGTGTTGCTGTTTACCCCTTAGTGGCTGTAATTCTTAGAAGGATTTCTCCTGTCAGCCTGTTATCCTGACTTTGAAAATCTCAGGTTTGAAATGGAATTTCTTAGCACATCAAAGGATTTACAGTTTGATGATACAGTCATAGTTTTACCTGTTTCTGTTGTTGTTGTTGTTGTTCTTCCTTACCTGCAAGTTACTTTTAAGACTGTGATTTGTTGTTGTTGTTTTTTCTATTTTGTAGTCATTGTGTTAGCTTTTAAAACCATGTTCTATATCACGAACCCATCCCCCATGTTTCTAACCTCTGAAGCAGTCCCTGGGGAGGTGTGAACAACATTTTGTAGCTTGGTATTTTTGAAAGTATTTTATGTGGTAAAATACAACAACAACCAAAAAAAAAAAACAGGTAAAATTATGACTGTATCAAACCGTAAATCCTTTGATGTGGTAAGAAATTACATTTCAAACCTGAGATTTTCTGTCAGGATAACAGGCTGACAGGAGAAATCCTTCTAAGAATTACAGGTGGCCGGTAAGAATCCTGGCAGCCGTTTAGAAAGTATATTGTTTTTGAGGACTTTTAAGGAGAGACCATAGATGCCTTGTTTCTCTGGTGTAGTTATTTAACATCATTTCTCACAGCCTTTTGTGCTAGTCCTCTCACTGGGGGAGTTAGAAAGGCCGGGGGTCAGCTCTGAGGAGCCCATATTTCTGTGGTGGCAGCTGGCAGACACTGATGTCTTTTAAGCTGCCTAGGAGCAAAATCAGAATGCCATTAGAGGGTACTGCTGTTGCTGTGTGTGTAGGGATCCTGGCAAGGGATCTGGAGGCAAAAGAATGTTTCAAGATCGAGTGTATCAGTTGAAATAGAGAAGGAGCAGAAGATCCAAATACTGTCATGGAGGAGCGTTTAGGCAGGAATATCATCCACAAATCAAGGTCTATGGCAGCCTGCCCTGGCCTGGAACAGCCAGAACGTCTTGGTCGTGGAACACTAGGGAGCGTCACACGGACTGGAGTAGAATACTGTCGGAATATACAGAGCTGGACACCACCTGTTTGGTTACTACCTAATCGTTTGTTTACGCTGCATTTCATTGCAGGTTCGAATCATCCTCCCATGCCATCAGTATGAGTGCCTATTTGCGAGAACAGAGAAGGGAGCTGTACAGTCGGAGTGGAGAGCTTCAAGGTGGGTAATCGACCTTCTCCGGAAAAATTAGTTTTCTGGAGGAAGATCTGAAGTGTTTATAGCATGTGAATTTGAGGTCTGCATTCACAGGATTCTTTCAAGATAGCAAAGATGGAAAGACTTGGTAATCTGTTTCTTCTATCATTTCCCAGCATCAGCTGCCAAGCAGCTAAAACTATTACTATGGCCACAGGATTTATAGACCTGCTACCATTCAAGTGGGAACTCAATGTAAAAAGAAATGAGGGCAGTTCCTTTTTGCTTAAAGATGGCAGACATGATTCCAGTCACCGTCTAGGGGAATGCCAGTCTTCTGTGGCTGCCACTGTTATTTTAATTATTGTTTTCAGTACCTTCTGGAATATGGCAGGAGTACTTGAGATTTGGAAAAATACAGATGCAGCCTCTGTCGTTGTTTAAAGGGAAGAAGGATGCCTTTAAACAGTACGTTCTGATCAACCTAACTTTGATACGCAGGATATTTGATGTTCATGTGTGGTTACTAGAAAGTTGGAATCTGAAGAAGAAAATAATTAAGAAAATAAATCATAAGTAAATTTATTTAAATAAAAAAAATCACACTAATAACATTTTTTCCTGTGACCAAAAGGATGCTAATCATGGTAAATGTGATCAATTAAGAAAGATTTGTGAAGGTCTGCTAAGTGCAAGGCGTCCAAGCACTGGAAGGGATGGAAGTTGTTGAGTACATGGAAATAAAAGATAAAAACCTTAAGATCCAGTTATGAAAGTAAGGAATGAATATCAATCACAATATAAGGCAGTCAGTGGTAACAACTAAGTGGATGGTGTGGATAAAATTGCTAAAGGAGTTGAGAGGGGAGAGATTCTTTAAATTATTTTAGAACTATGGGCTTTCTCCATGAGGGATGGAGAAGAACACTTTCACTGTCTTTGATGCATTGCAGGCACTTGGAATATTTTGTAGTGACCAGCCTACACAATTAAATATTTAGTTTTTAAGACTCATCATAATTCTACATCAGAATATCAGGAAGCAACTAGCCAGCCCTTCTAGAGTTAAAAGACTATTGCCTAGTCATTCCTACCTTCACCTTCATTATTAATCTATCAGTAAATACCTGTAAATTTTTCCAAAGACGCTGCTATGCTGTCTCATAGTTATATCACAGTAATAATTCCCCAGCTCAGACATACAGTTACCAGAATTAAAAGCCCAGAAATACATTTGAGGATATAAGGAGAAGGAAATTAGCTTACAAGCATTTTATTTAATATTAAAGTATTGCTGTATGTTCTAGAAAACATGAAGTGTGTGTCTTGGAGTCCTGAAGTGGAGGAGTACAGAGAGTAGTTAGGTTTGGAACAAATGAAGGAGTGAGCCACTGTCTGGTCAGTCAGACAAGGAGGGAGGGAGGAGGGTGACCTGGGCTTCTGCAGCATAGGGTGGATTGCAAGGCTTGGACGGAAATGATAGTTTTGGAACACACATTCTTGTAGGACTGATCATACTTGCACTGACACTTAGGGGGCGTAGAAAATTACCTAGGTTTGGAGAGCTCTTCCATATCTCCACCTTCCATCACAGTGTCCTACTTATAAATTCAGAATTGACCTAAGGAGTAGTTTAAGTTTACCTCCAAAATTTTTCTCTACCTGGCTTCTAGTATATGAAATTCCTTTAGTGAGGACACCCAGAGCCTTTCTTCTTCTTTTTTAGCTTGAATCCTGATCACTTCATTTTTATTAATTAAAAAATTTAATTTTTTAGAGCAGTTTTAGGTTCACGGAAGAACTGAGTGGAAAGTACAGAGAACAGCCCCGTCCCTACATACGTATACACAGCCTCCCCAACTTGCAGCAGACAGCCTGCACCGCAGTAAAGCTTTTCACTTGACACTTAGAGATGAAAAGGTAGACCACGTAACTAATGGGACAGCAATGCAACTTGTCATTCACTCGTCTTCAAGCATCATTACTGAACGAGGATAAATGACAGATACCAGATTCTCCTTTTTTAGTAGACAGCGAGCGCGGTGAGTGAGCACACGGTGTGTGCTTTGCTCTCGCTCTGCCCCATCCCCACACTCACCCGTGGTCCATGACCTCTTGAGAGACGGACAGTACAGCCAATCAGTGAAGAGTAGAGGGTTCTGGGCTCATACTGCCTACGTTTAAAATCTAGCTCCCCCTTTCCTAGCTTCAGAAGCTCTGTGCCTCCTTATCTCTAAATGGGTGTATCTCTAAACAGTGCCTGCCGCATGAGGTTGTTGTGAACGTTAGGTGAGTAAGCTATGAAAAGTGCTGAGAAAAGTACCTGACGTGTAGGAAATGTTATGCCTTCCTCCTTCTCTCCAAATGTTGTTATCACTAGTTTTGTCACTTCAGAGTTTTCGTATACATTCTGTTTGTCTCCTCGTTGGGCTAAACCCTGCTCAGCTTTCCAACTTCAGTTTGTCACTGTGATGAGCCCTCCCTACTAGTGTCTCCTCTCCCTAACGTACCCCCCTCCAAAAAAAAAAAAACAAAGCACACACTCTCTGTCTCTCTTTCCTTATCTCTCTCTCTGGGCTCGTGGCCCCTGCTGTGTGCTCACATCTTTACTGTTCCCTTTCTTATATCATTTTCCGCACTATATTGTGGACTTGCTCACTTGTTTGAGTCCGCCACAGAGCTATAAGCTCCATGAGGGACGTACTGTTTTATTCCCTGTGCTTAGTACGGTGCCTGGTATAGTAAATGTTCAGTAAATACTGATTGACTCACTGACAGAAGGAATGAGGACGGCAGAGGTCTAAAGTAGGATGGACAGCTTATTAGTGAGAGGTTAGGAAGGCGGCCCCAAAGGAGATGGGGCCACTGACAGCCATTATCAGCTTCATAGGTTTGCATTAGCTTTTAAGTTTAAGCCGAAGTAGAGCCTATACGTAGATACATTTTTGTTCTTTGCTGTTATACATGGCTTTATTAAATAGAAATGTTGCCCTTGAGCTGTCTGGTCTAGGACAACATTGCTGTATATAATTGAAAAACATTGAAAAATCCAACTAAGTTACAGAGGACTTTCATTCTGTGAGAATGGTTAATCAAAGAATCATCATTATCTAACTAGGAACTTTCCCATCCTTCAAAAAGTTAGTTGAAATATGGAACTTTCAAGCAACAGTCTATTGTACTTACCAGTGTTGAGCAAAATAGGAGCATTTATCTCTGGTTAGAGGGGAGAAAGTAGCTAGCAAACATATCATGTTCATAATAATCATTAAAATTAATTGAGCTGACACATCACGTGCTTCGTGAGAGGCTGTATCAGCTGACCAGTTTTTGTGCAAGTTTGATGGAGTTTCATTTAGGAACCAAAGTTTCTCTGATGAATGCTTTTAATATTGCAGCAGGAAAAAAGGAGCTGGTGGGGGAATCACAACTTTTTTCCATTAAAAACGGTCATTCTTTTTCAGTTACTCTATTAATCTGACTGGTCCGAGGACCACAGTGAGATCTGCATTTCACCTTATCCTGAAAAGGCATAGTTAAATAGTTCAGTCACATCATAAGAGACTGGCAGGAGATTTTCGTCTCTTCTCTTAGAGCCACGAAGCTGCAGGCTTCGCTTCCCAGTGGTTTGGTTCGTGAGGTCAGCTCATCCTTCTGTGGTAGGAGAGCGGTAAAGATAGACCATCAAAGTAACATTAAAAGGCTCACATCTGACAAAAGTTAAGCTCCTGCCAACATTTCTTATTCATCATTCAATTAAAAAATGTTCAAATTAACAACACACAAGGGGGAGAAAAGAATGAAAACATGAGATTTCTTTGGTATCATCAACCCATCTCAGTTGGCTCTAACTGTCAGGGTACAGGTGGTTCATTACGTCGTGTGCTGTGGGCAGCTGGGCTGAGGACGTCGGGGTGCTGTTCCCAATTGTGCAGGGCAACAGCTGGAAGTCAGACTTGGGCATGTGTCTGCGTTAATCATGGATGTCCTGTTGTTCTGAGCCCCTCCACGGCTTCACTGTACTGCTCACACAGTCATGTGGTAGCTCAGAAAGCTACTCATTTTAAAGAACATTTAGCTTGAATACAGTGTCTGAGTTTTTTTTTTTTTTTTTGAATTTTATTTTATTTATTTTTTTATACAGCAGGTTCTTATTAGTCATCCATTTTTATACACATCAGTGTATACATGTCAATCCCAATCTCCCAGTTCATCACACATACACCCCTCCCCAACCCCTCACTTTCCCCCCTTGGTGTCCATACGTTTGTTCTCTACATCTGTGTCTCAGTTTCTGCCTTGCAAACTGGTTCATCTGTACCATTTTTCTAGGTTCCACAGATATGCATTAATATACGATACTTGTTTTTCTCTTTCTGACTTACTTCACTCTGTATGACAGTCTCTAGATCCATCCACTTCTCAACAAATGACCCAATTTCGTTCCTTTTTATGGCTGAGTAATATTCCATTGTATTATGTACCACACCTTCTTTATCCATTCGTCTCTCGATGGGCGTTTAGGTTGCTTCCATGTCCTGGCTATTGTAAATAGTGCTGCAGTGAACATTGGGGTGCATGTGTCTTTTTGAATTATGGTTTTCTCTGGGTATATGCCCAGCAGTGGGATTGCTGGGTCATATGGTAATTCTGTTTTTAGTTTGTTAAGGAACCTCCATACTGTTCTCCATAGTGGCTGTATCAATTTATATTCCCACCAACAGTGCAAGAGGGTTCCCTTTTCTCCACACCCTCTCCAGCATTTGTTGTTTGTAGATTTTCTGATGATGCCCATTCTGACTGGTGTGAGGTGATACCTCATTGTAGTTTTGATTTGCATTTCTCTAATAATTAGTGATGTTGAGTAGCTTTTCATGTGCTGCTTGGCCATCTGTATGTTTTCTTCGGAGAAATGTCTGTTTAGGTCTTCTGCCCATTTTTGGATTGGGTTGTTTGTTTTTTTAATATTGAGCTGCATGAGCTGTTTATATATTTTGGAGATTAGTCCTTTGTCCATTGATTCGTTTGCAAATATTTTCTCCCATTCTGAGGGTTGTCTTTTCATCTTGTTTGTGGTTTCCTTTGCTGTAGTAAAGCTTTGAAGTTTCATTAGGTCCCATTTGTTTATTTTTGTTTTTATTTCCATTACTCTAGGAGGTGGATCAAAAAAGATCTTGCTGTGATTTAGGTCAAAGAGTTCTTCCTATGTTTTCCTCTAAGAGTTTTATAGTGTCCGATCTTACATTTAGGTCTCTAATCCATTTTGAGTTTATTTTTGTGTATGGTGTTAGGGAGTGTTCTAATTTCATTCTTTTACATGTAGCTGTCCAGTTTTCCCAGCACAGCTTATTGAAGAGACTGTCTTTTCTCCATTGTATATCTTTGCCTCCTTTGTCATAGATTCGTTGACCATAGGCGCGTGGGTTTATCTCTGGGCTTTCTATCCTGTTCCATTGATCTATATTTCTGTTTTTGTGCCAGTACCATATTGTCTTGATTACTGTAGCTTTATAGTATAGTCTGAAGTCAGGGAGTCTGATTCCTCCAGCTCCGTTTTTTTCCCTCAAGACTGCTTTGGCTATTTGGGGTCTTTTGTATCTCCATACAAATTTTAAGACTTTTTGTTCTAGTTCTGTAAAAAATGCCATTGGTACTTTGATAGGGATTACATTGAATCTGTAGACTGCTTTGGGTAGTGTATTCATTTTCGCAATATTGATTCTTCCAATCCAAGAACATGGTATATCTCTCCATCTGTTGGTATCATCTTTAATTTCTTTCGTCAGTGTCTTATAGTTTTCTGCATATAGGTCTTTTGTCTCCCTAGGTAGGTTTATACCTAGGTATTTTATTCTTTTTGTTGCAGTGGTAAATGGGAGTGTTTCCTTAATTTCTCTTTCAGATTTTTCATCATTGGTGTATAGGAATGCAAGAGATTTCTGTGCATTAACTTTGTATCCTGCAACTTTACCAAATTCATTGATTAGCTCTAGTAGTTTTCTGGTGGCATCTTTAGGATTCTCTATGTATAGTATCATGTCATCTGCAAACAGTGACAGTTTTACTTTTTCTTTTCCAGTTTGTATTCCTTTTATTTCTTTTTCATCTCTGATTGCCGTGGCTAGGATTTCCAAAACTATGTTGAATAATAGTGGTGAGAGTGGACATCCTTGTCTTGTTCCTGATCTTAGAGGAAATGGTTTCCGTTTTTCACCATTGAGAATGATGTTTGCTGTGGGTTTGTCATATATGGTGTTCATTATGTTGAGGTAGGTTCCCTCTATGCCCACTTTCTGGAGAGTTTTTATCATTAATGGGTGTTGAATTTTGTCAAAAGCTTTTTCTGCATCTATTGAGATGATCTTATGGTTTTTATTCTTCAATTTGTTAATATGGTGTATCACATTGATTGATTTGTGTATATTGAAGAATCCTTGCATCCCTGGGATAAATCCCACTTGATCGTGGTGTATGATCCTTTTAATGTGTTGTTGGATTCTGTTTGCTAGTGTTTTGTTGAGGATTTTTGTATCTATATTCATCAGTGGCATTGGTCTGTAATTTTCTTTTTTTGTAGTATCTTTGTCTGGTTTTGGTATCATGGTGATGGTGGCCTCATGGAATGAGTTTGGAGTGTTCCTTCCTCTGCAGTTTTTTGGAAGAGTTTGAGAAGGGTGGATGTTAGCTCTTCTCTAAATGTTTGATAGAATTTACCTGTGAAGCCATCTGGTTCTGGACTTCTGTTTGTTGGAAGATTTTTAATCACAGTTTCAATTTCATTACTTGTGATTGGTCTGTTAATATTTTGTATTTCTTCCTGGTTCAGTCTTGGAAGGTTCTACCTTTCTAAGAATTTGTCCATTTCTTCCAGGTTGTCTATTTTATTGGCATAAAGTTGCTTGTAGTAGTCTCTTAGGATGCTTTGTATTTCTGTGGTGTCTGTTGTAACTTCTCCTTTTTCATTTCTAATTTTATTGATTTGAGTCCTCTCCCCTTTTTCTTGATGAGTCTGGCTAATGGTTTATCAATTTTGTTTATCTTTTCAGAGAACCAGCTTTTAGTTTTATTGACCTTTGCTATTGTTTTCTTTGTTTCTATTTCATTTATTTCTGCTCTGACCTTTAAGATTTCTTTCCTTCTACTAACTTTGGGTTTTGTTTGTTCTTCTTTCTCTAGTTTCTTTAGGTGTAAGGTTAGATTGTTTATTTGAGATTTTTGTTGTTTCTTGAGGTAGGCTTGTACAGCTGTAAACTTCCGTCTTAGAACTGCTTTTGCTGCATCCCATAGGTTTTGGATCATCGTGTTTTCATTGTCATTTGTCTCTAGGTATTTTTATTTTCCACTTTGATTTCTTCAGTGATCTCTTGGTTATTTAATGTATTGTTTAGCCTCCATGTTTTTGTGTTTTTTACGTTGTTTTCCCTGTAATTGATTTCTAATCTCATAGCGTTGTGGTCAGAAAAGATTCTTGATATGATTTCAGTTTTCTTAAATTTACTGAGGCTTGATTTGTGACCCAAGATGTGATATTCCTGCTGTTTTTGGATGGAATGTCCTATCAATATCAATTAAATCTATCTGGTGTATTGTGTCATTTAAAGCTTGTGTTTCCTTATTAATTTTCTGTTTGGGTGATCTGTCCATTGGTGTAAGTGAGGTGTTAAAGTCCCCCACTATTATTGTGTTACTGTCGATTTCCTCTTTTATAGCTCTTAGCAGTTGCCTTATGTATTGAGGTGCTCCTATGTTGGGTGCACATATATTTATAATTGTTATATCTTCTTTTGGATTGATCCCTTGATCATTATGTAGTGTTCTTCCTTGTCTCATGCAACATTCTTTATTTTAAAGTCTATTTTATCTGATATGAGTATTGCTACTCCAGCTTTCTTTTGATTTCCATTTGCATGGAATATCTTTTTCCATCCCCTCACTTTCAGTCTGTATGTGTCACCAGGTCTGAAGTGGGTCTCTTGTAGACAACATATATATGGGTCTTGCTTTTGTATCTATTCAGCAAGCCTGTGTCTTTTGGTTGGAGCATTTAATCCATCCACGTTTAAGGTAATTATCGATATGTATGTTCCTGTGACCATTTTCTTAATTGTTTTGGGTTTGTTTTTGTAGGTCCTTTTCTTCTCTTGTGTTTCCCACTTAGAGAAGTTCCTTTAGCATTTGTTTTAGAGCTGATTTGGTGGTGCTGAATTCTCTTAGCTTTTGCTTGTTTGTAAAGCTTTTGATTTCTCCATCGAATCTGAATGAGATCCTTGCCGGGTAATCGTGGTTGTAGGTTCTTCCCTTTCATCACTTTAAATATGTCATGCCACTCCCTTCTGGCTTGTAGAGTTTCTGCTGAGAAATCAGCTGTTAACCTTATGGGAGTTCCCTTGTATGTTATTTGTCATTTTTCCGTTGTTGCTTTCGGTAATTTTTCTTTGTCTTTAATTTTTGCCAGTTTGATTACTATGTGTCTCGGCGTGTTTCTCCTTGGGTTTATCCTGACTGGGACTCTCTGCTCTTCCTGGACTTGGGTGGCTATTTCTTTTCCCTTGTTAGGGAAGTTTTCGACTATAATTTCTTCACATATTTTCTCTGGTCCTTTCTCTTTCTCTTCTCCTTCTGGGACCCCTATAATGCGAATGTTGTGTTTAATTTTGTCTCAGAGGTCTATTAGGCTGTCTTCATTTCTTTTCATTCTTTTTTCTTTATTCTGTTCTGCGGCAGTGAATTCCACCATTCTGTCTTCCAGGTCACTTATCCGTTCTTCTGCCTCAGTTATTCTGCTATTGATTCCTTCTAGTGTAGTTTTCATTTCAGTTATTGTATTGTTCATCTCTGTTTGTTCTGTAATTCTTGTAGGTCTTTGTTAAACATTTCTTGGCATCTTCTCGATCTTTGCCTCCATTGTTTTTCTGAGGTCCTGGATCATCTTCACTATCATTATTGTGAATTCTTTTTCTGGAAGGTTGCCTATCTCTACTTCATTTAGTTGTTTTTCTGGGGTTTTATCTTGTTCCTTCATCTGGTACATAGCCCTATGCCTTTTCATCTTGTCTATCTTTCTGTGAATGTGGTTTTTTTCCCACAGCCTGCGGACTGTAGTTTTTCTTGCTTCTACTGTCTGCACTCTGGTGGATGAGGTTATCTAAGAGGCTTGTGTAAGTTTCCTGATGGGAGAGACTGGTGGTGGGTAGAGCTGGCTGTTGCTCTTTTGGGCAGAGCTCAGTAGAACTTTAATCTGCTTGTCTGCTGATGGATGGGGTTTGGTTCCCTCCCTGTTGGTTGTTTGGCCTGAGGCGACCCAACACTGGAGCCCACCAGGGCTCTTTGTTGGGGCTGTTGGTGGGCTCTGGGAGGGGTCATGGCAAGGAGTACTTCCCAGAACTTCTGCTGCCAGTGTCCTTGTCCTCTCGGTGAGACAGAGCCACCCCCTCCCTCTGCAGGAGACCCTCCAACACTAGCAGGTAGGTCTGGTTCAGTCTCCTATGGGGGCACTTCTCCTTCCCCTGGGTCCCGATGCACACACTACTTTGTATGTGCCTTCCAAGAGTGGGGTCTCTGTTTCCCCCAGTCCTGTCAAAGTCCTGCAGTCATATCCTGCTAGCCTCAGAATCTGATTCTCTAGAAATTCCTCCTCCTGTTGCCGGACTCCCAGGTTGGGAAGCCTGACTTGGAGCTCAGAACCTTCACTCCAGTGGGTGGACTTCTGTGGTATGTGTTCTCCCGTTTGTGAGTCACCCACCCAGGCGTTACGGGATTTGATTTTATTGTGACTGTGCCCCTCCTACCATCTCATTGTGGCTTCTCCTTTGTCTTTGGGTGTGGGGTATCTTTTTTGGTGATTAGTTCCACTGTCTTCCTGTCAATGGTTGTTCAGCAGTTAGTTGTGATTCTGGTGGTCTCGCAAGAGGGAGTGGGAGTCTAGTGTGAGTTTTAATATGTGATTCTTCAGGAGAATAAGGTAACTGATGAACACATTGTCTCATGAGGGTTGAAAAAAAAAGTCAAAATACTTAACTGCTGCCCATGACCAAAACAAGGTCTTTGGTTAATCCCCTGTGCCTCGGTTTTCTCATTTGAAAAATAGAGCTGTTATCAGTTCTAACTCTTTTAGGGGGGGATATTGTGACTCTAAAATTAGATATCAAAACTCTGGAAAAATTAGAATAGCTATAATTGATTGAAATTAAAATGGTGCTTTAAAGTAAGTTTATCATTGTGGAATGAGGAGAGCTGCATCCCTCTCTTTATTTCTCATTTTCTCCTCCCATTCACTCTTACTGTTTCTCTAGGTCGGCTCACCTCAGGGTCACCGGTGACCTCCATCTTGGCAGATTCAGTGTTTGCTTTTGTGTGTTCATCTCAATTGCTCATTCAGCAACTGTTTTCCTTTTCCCTTTCTCATGTTCTTTCTGAGCCTTCTCAAGGGCTCCTTGCAGTGTCTCATGGTTTGGTCCTGAAAGCTTTCCTGTGTTCCCTCTGTACACTCTCCCCTGATGAGCTCATCCAAAACCAAGCTTTGCTTGGGGCCAAGTGCAGATGACTTGCAGATCTAGGTCTCCTGCCCAAATCTCATTATTGTTTCCTGATCTCTTCCAGCATCCTATCTCCCCTCCCCACATCTTATCATTCTTAACCTCAGCATGTTTTTTATTTTCCTCATAATACTTAAAAAAATATGTACATCTTGTCAACTTGTTAATTTTCTACACAGAATGCAAGCGTTACTCACTAATGCGTTCCAGTGCCTAGGACGATACTTGGCTTGAATTAGGCACTAGAAAATATATGATGAAGGAGGCCTCTTTCCTCCATATCTCCTTATTTGCATGTACAATCCTACTTATTTGAGAAATGCTAGTGGGAGCTTTAATAAACAGACTAAGAGTTCTGTACTTTGTTTTTGCTCATTTTTAAAGATGATCAAACTCACTAATAGGTAGAGTACGTTAATTGTCACCAATCCAAGTAGAAATGTATACTCAGTTTTGATTACAGTTTCTTCTCTGTCTTGGGGCTACTTAGTATTTCTGTTTGTACTCAATCATATTACCTTTAAGAGTGCCATTTTTATTCCCATTAGTTAAATGAGTGGCATTTCTATGGCCCTGACATTGAAATAGTCTGTAAAGCTCCAACCACTTGAAATAGTCTGTAAAGCTACAACCACTTGAGAATTGACTTCTCTAAGAGGATTTGCTTTACATAGTAAATATGGAAGTACTGACATCAGGGAAAACTGGGCTCTTATACTGACCTGACCTGAATTTTCTGAGTTTTTCTCTCTAATGGGTTGTTGGTAACTGGGGTTGTGAATACTTAATAGTATCGTATGTAATTAATCTGCTTGGAGGTGCCTTCCCTTAAGGTAAGGCAATATTTGAAATAGATTAAGCATGAGTTGATTATCCTTTTTACAGAAGGATTTACTATAGGAGGATTTAGTATAGGAGTCTCCTAAGTAGCAAGCTGTTCTATAATGGAGCATTTAAAGCAAGATTTCACTTATGCACACATTTTCAGGGACATTTTGGCTGAAGTGAGGTACAGCAATTTTAGACACATACCACCCTTTTGTTCCACCGCCTTATATATAAGAAGCACTTGTAAAGCTTTATATTCGTGAAATTTGATTAGAGAAGTCTTTGTAGTCTTTAAAATTTTGCTTAATGACTTTGTTAATAACTGAGTAAGAATATGCAAGCGACATGGGGAAAAAAGTACTTTTTTTGGGGGGTTAAAATTGCACATAATTATTTCAAAATAACCTTAATCTCTTACAGTTATCTCTTCTGTTTTAGGTTATAAAATAGTGTATGAAAATTGATTGCCCCTCCTTTTGTATATTTATATTCTTGCTTTTTAAAAAGGCAGATCGTAACTTATATGTAAGATATGTCTTAATATAAAATTATAATAAAATTTTTATAAGTGCTAATTTCTTTATCTTTTCCTAAGAAGTAGTAAGTAATAAATATACTTTCCTCAGGTCATGAACAGACAAATGCGTTATTTCAAATCATGTAGGAAATAAAAGTGTTCCTATGCCACAGTTGTTATTGAGGGTACCAGCCCTTAGTCTTAATCTATGCCAGATAGATGTTTATTTTATTTAAAAATGTTCTTTTGTGGATTTAGTTTATATAAAATGGATTTATTTTCTGAATAAGTCTAGTTCATAAAACACCCTTTCTACCCAGTGGACAAACCACTGTTAGCTGAACCATGTGGAAGGTCATGAGAAAATGGATCATGAGAGTGCAGAGTGGCCATCACAAAGCCTTATTTAGTAAAGTCTAAGAGCCTCACTCTTGAGAAATGACCCTTGGTCATTGTGCAGAACTAGTTGATGCTATATCATGTTATTTTTAAAAAACTTTGTTCTACCCATTTATTCATTCATCCATACAGAGATAGGGGAGAAGAGGGAATGCTGCTAAATGAGATATATATTTGAGTTTTAAAAGTGATACGTATGCATGTCTATCTATATTATACTTCAATTGAAAGTGTTTTTTTAAACCAAAGTATGAAAAAAACCCAGAAACTTCTAACATGATGTAACAGAGAATTTTGGATGTTAGCTTCTCTTATATTTTTCATCATTTGTTTCACATTAATTTTTTAATAATGTGAAGATGATAGCTTTTGCTATTATTCCTTATTTTCTTAGACTTTGTCTAGGACCATAAGAAGTTACATTTTGGCAATCCTAGTAGTTTATATGATGCAACTAATAATTCTGACCTGAGCTCTTTTAGAAGATAGAGAAGACCACAAACATTTATAGTATATAGTGAGGAAAGTAATTATTAGAAACTAGTGAGAATGCTACATAACAAATTTATCATTGTCCCAGTAAGACACGATTCATAAGGTAATTTTACATTTTCAAAATGAAGGTTGGTTCCTTCAGGAAGGCTAATAGTTAGAGATTACCTTATCTAAAGTGATCTGTTAACAAAATTCAGAAGAAATTGATGTAAACATGCACATAGTATGATGTCTAGAAAATGAAAAAGTAGATTTTAATGGTAGACTGTGCTTTAGAACTCATAATCTAGTGCTTTTAAACTCATTTTTCAGTCATAGAACCTGTCTTCTGTTCAAGTCTTATTTCATAGTTCAAATGGTTTGACTAAGTGGGGTTGAGGGCTCCGAGCCCCACCTGCTTAGACGCCCCCCCACCCCATCTGCTCCTTTCCCCTTCCTCTGTGTGGCACCAGGGCACCATTACAAAACTACAGACTCCCAGAAGCAGACTCCTACTCAAAGGAAAACTTGATATTGGGAGAGAGATAACATTACAGATTTGTAGGGATAGGACAGACTAATCAATAATGGGTGTTAAGACAGTTGATTATCCATAAAGAAAAAAAGACATTAGATTTGAACCTCATATCATTTAGGAAAATAAATTTTTGATGGGTTAGAACTCAGATGTGAAAGGCAAAACCTATGGACAAGTATGCAGCATTGTTTGAATAACAGAAAACTGGAAACAACTCAAATGCCATAGACAGGAAAAAGGACTTATAAATCAGTATAGCCATGATTCCACGTGATGGAATACTTTATAACAGCAAAAATGAAAGAGCTCTGCTATACATTAGCTTGGTTGAGTCTCCAAAGCAATCACATAGGAATATATATAGTCTAGTTCCATCTACATGAAGATCAGAAGCAGTCAGAACTGAATAGTATCTTCTTGAGGCGTACTTCCTTATATGATGAAAATGTGAGAAAGGTAAGATGGGGGCATAAATATAAAACTCAGGAAAGGGATCTTCTCCGGAGAGGATGGAGGAGGATATGATCAAAGAGAGGGGCACATGGGGCTTGAAGGGGATAATGGTGGTGTTGTGTTTCTTAAGCTAAGTGATGGAAGTGGTATTGCTTGTTTTATTATTTTTAAAACCATACAAATGTCATAGATACTCATATATATAATACATTTCATAAAAAGTAGAAATATAGTAATTTTTAAAAGGACCTCTAAGTGTCCAGAGACAAAACCATATATGTAGTGTAATGCCCCTGTTTAGAAGTCTAAACCAAATTTGGAGTTTTCTGTGACCGCTGGATTGGTTCTTGGGCCTGCAGCATTCCACTGACACTCCGTGTCCCTGCCGAAGCTGTGAATGATTCCTGAACTAGTCCTGTACCTTAAGGAGTTCATGAGAAGATAACCTCAGGGTCAGGAGGGCTCCCTCCCCACTGACCCACACCTTCCTCTCCCTCATCCTCCATCTGGGTGTCAGAACCTAGCATTAAGCGAGGTCAACAGCTATTCTACTTTTCTTTCCTGTATTTTCTAGGAATTCTGGTTGTTTATTGAATCGGTACAGATTTATCACATGTATTCATACTGGACACTTCACTTGGCCTTTAGGATACAGTAATGAACAGAACCAAGTTTTGATGTTTGCCTTTGAAAGTCAGAAGAATAGAAAGGGACCATGAGTGTGTCACAGAGGGACTGGCACTTGTCTCCCAGCATTTGTTCTATATTAACAGAGCCCCTGATTTTTAGCCAGACACATGGCCACCCCAAAATATACACATATGTAAACTTTCCTTGCAGCCAGCCGTGGACACACAATTCTAACCAGTAGAATGTGAGTGAAAGTGATATGCATAACTTCAGGTCTTACGTTTAAAGGGAAGGCTCTCCTTCTCTCCCAGCCCGGCACCTGTGTGCTGTGTGAAGATGTTCATACACACAGTGTGAATGAACCATGGTGGGGAGTCATCTTAGACCGCGCAGGTGAGGCCGAACTGTAGGGATGGTAGAGCAATGGGATACAGGGAGCTTGGGTTTCTGGGACCGTGGAGTGTCACACTCTGATGACCAGAGCCACCATCCCATCCCATCCCAGACTTTCTCTGTGAGACAGGAAGAAACTGTCTTGTTTAAGTCACTAGTAGTTTGATTCTCTTATTACTTGCAGCCCTACTTATGTTCTAATTAATTCAGCATACAAGTAAGTGGTCACAGCCCTGTGATATGTGCTATGATGGAGTTGTATATATATGTAACTGAGATGTGTGTACAAGTTCTGGGAAAGGCAGGGAGGCTTTCATAAGTATTTAAGGTTTGAGCTGCTTATAAGGGATGAAAGGAAGCTTTCCAGATAAAGAGAGAAGGGGTGGGCATTTCAGGCAGTGGGCATGGAGGGATAAATGCATGCAGGTGTGAGAGTATAGGCTTTTCTTGTTTCATAACATGAATTGGATGTAACTTTTTCTGTCAGTTAAGGAAATCAGTTCATGTATACTGACCTCTACTGATTATAATTTGTTACTTTTGGGAACCAGAGATGACAGAAAGGACACCAAAGCTGTTGTGAATGGCTTTGGCCATTGTGCATCATAACAGTCAAGAGATGAAGAATTGATAGGAACCAATGGTGTACTGGCGATGATAGGAATATAAAAGATGATTATACTAGAGCAAAAGCTACATAATAATCACACACTGGATTTTCTGAGCAGTGTTCAAGCAGTATAGCCTTGCCACTTTATTATTAAAAATCCTATAGGAAAAATAACTGTTTTAAATGCAACTATGGTAGCAGTATCAAAATCAGACCATTCATGGTAGCTTCGACTTGGGATATTGGCAGCGTCTGGATCGCGAAGGACCAGCCCAACCTAATTCCAAAGTCCCTTGTTCAGCGTAGGCTGCAAATGGCAGCTTGCTTCTGTATGGAGATGGCAGAGTTCTGTGTGCTCACATTGGATTTCCAGCTTGTAATTGTGGTGTGGATGAAAATATGCATCAAGTTACTTTTGGCTTCACCACAGTTTTAAACTTGAAAATCCCGTATTACAGTAATGTATGGTAGTCTGTATGAATGCTACATGAATTCTGTAATAGTCATAATATAGGATGTTCATTCCTAGAATTGTGATGACATCTAATGAACTGCAGCCAGTTCATTTGCATATTCATGCCCACTTAGCTCAAATAAGTCCCTGTTTGTTTGCACATTAATGCCTGATTTCAGCACCAGTTAACTCGTTTACATATCCCTGTTTAGTTGGTTAGTGAGGTTCATATGTGGAATATTGGTGAGGCTGTTTGTGCTTTGAGTAGCTAGGGGACCTTTGTGGTTTAGCGGGAGGAGTACCTGTTACTCATCTTGCTTTTACTAGGCAAGTCACTTTACCTTTCTGAGCCCCAGATTACTCAGCTGGTGTAGCGAAAGTAGCGATACTTACCCTGCCTCTTTCTTAAGGTTCTTGTAATTGATGTATTGGAGTTGACAACGTACAATCCACATTTCTAGGCCAACCATATTCTAGGCACTGCTCCTGGAACATTTACATATGGGAGAGTTCTAGGTGCCACGGAAGGCAAGACATGCAAACAGAGACAGTTTTAATAAATGTTAGAAGTACCTTGGGGAGCATGGAGGAGAAAACACAACATTCCCGAGGGAGTCATAGAAGCTGTTACAAAGGAGGAATCATTATATTGAAATTGGAAAGATGAGTTAACCATACTGACCAGGGTGAGGGCACTCACTGCAAGTAGGGAGAGGATGTAAAACACACAGCTGTGTGAGAGCTTCAGGGAACTAACTGTGGGTATTGCCTTGTGGGAATATTGGACCCAATCAAGGGAGACGGGTGGGCAGATCTCAAGGGACCTGTTATAACAGCAAGAAGGCATGGTTTCTGTCCTGTGAATGTTAAGGAATCCTCTAAGGATTTAAAGCAGGAGAGTCACATAATCAAATCTGTATTTTAGTAAAAGTATTCTGGAGCCTTGCGGAGGAGAATCAATGCAGTGAGGTTGGAGACAAGAAAGCAAATTGTATTGTTGTTTCAGGTGAAAGCTTATAGAAGAGTATGCCAGCTTTTTAGGAGGGTAATAGCAGTGAGGATGGAGAGGTGGGAATAGATCCAAAAGCTAATTTCGAGGTAGAGTCAGTTGGACACGATGACTCATTCTGTGTGGAGATTGAGCAAGAGATAGGCTTGGTTCCCAGTTTTCCAATCTGGTGACTTGGGTAGATCATGATGTTATTTGTTTTAAGATAGGAAATACAAGAAGAGAAGTAGTTTTTATGGAGTGTTAGCGGCGAAGATAGCTTTTTAAAATATATATTTTCATGTTTCTCTTCTAGTTTTGTTTAGATCTATATAATCTAACATTAGCTAAACTAACTAATTGAATTAATCTGTTATCAACTCCCTCATGATTAAGGCATTCCGCAATGTTCGATTACGCATTACCATTCCCCTTCCGAAGTGCAGAGTATTGGAGTTAGAGTTTTTTCCCCTCCCTCCTCCTCTTTCTATTTTTAAATTGCAAATACTGCTTTCTCCTTTCTAGGATTTGACTATCTGTTAACTTTAGTGCCCTAATAAGTCTCTGAAGAATATGAATTCTTTAATTTTTATTTCTAGGTGTCTCCTGTATTTTTATTATTATTAAAATCAAGCTACCATCCATCTTTCATAATAACTTGCTTTTTGATTTTGTACAAGTCACTTTACCAGTTTTCTCAATTGTAAAGAGAAGCTCAGTGTTCTCTCTGACTCTCATTCTGTCCAAAGCTCTAGATTCTTGAGTCTCAGCCAATCAGTCACTCTCTGTTCTGGGTCTGAGGACTACTTAGTAGTTCAGAGTGTGGTCTCTGCAGCCAGATTTCCTATCTGGGTGACTGGGCAAATTAACCCCTTTGTGTGTCAGTTTCATTTTCTATAAACTGTGAATATAATATACCTATCTCTTAGGGCCATAGTGAGGATGAAATGAGTTAATATGTGTAAAGTGTTTAGAATGTACTAAGTACTGAATAAATGTTAATTTCTTTGTGACTGCCCCCCCCAGACACCCCCAGCACTTAGCATCATTCTTCACACATAGGAGACACACAGTAAATTCTTTTAAAATTAATGAATAAGCATGCTAATGGACAAATAAATTTAAGTAGAATCTCCTGTAATGGTCCTTAGAAACTCTTTTGCTTCTTTTCTGTTTTCTTTGACAAAAGTCCTTTTAGTTAGAGGGTTGAGAAACCATGTTTACTTCAGTGATCCTCCCAATCTTATGTTAAGTGGCATCCACTGCAGTAGTCTGAGTGGAATTTACATATATCTCTAACCACAAGGGCAGCACTTAGTGACTCTGTAGTGATCTGCTCTTCCCAGTTATATCCTCCCCAGAGATAAATATTCATGGCAATAATGAAAGTAGCCATTTCTCTTCAAAGTTATTTTGATCTTGTCACACTAACTCTGAACTTTACTACACAAATAATTTAGAATGATTAGTATATGGCAAAAAAAAAGGAGGAGGCTAAAGTGGAATGGACATGACTTCTATTTATGAATTAACTACATCTGAGCATTTGGCAGTGTTTTATATACCTTGTTGTTTTGTCTTCCTCTTTCCTCCAGTTTTAAATCATTTCCTTGCTACTTGCGAAAATGAAAAATAAAAGAAGGTATACTCTAACTTTTAAACTAAAAAATCCTAGAGGTAGCAGAGAGCTCAAATTAGTACCATAAAGGGAAATAAATTGAAATGATCTATTGAAAACAACATAAATTCTTAAAAACAACAAACGATGTATGACTGAAATGAAGTAAGAAAACAAAAACAATTACAGCTAATCTGCAAGGGGAACTTTCGACTTAGCCTGGAAGGTGAGCAATGAACTGTGTGTGGACATTATTCTCCACAGCGTGGCTACGGAAAGAGGACTGTTCAAAGCGAGGCTGTGGACAGGACAAACCATTCACTCGTTTATGATTATCTACCCTTTGTAGATTCTGTGATTCTTTCTGGAATCTGTTGGAATCAATAATTCTAACTCCTCTTAAATATTTCATGAGTCATTTAAAAAAAATTTTCAAGAGAAGATCTTTTGCTACAGAAATTCTTTTAGCATCTAATTTGAGCTGTTGACTACGATCATTTCAAAACTATGTACTCCGATTAACTTAGTAGATGTAGTTTCCTCAGAATAGATACAGAATTTGGTCTTATTTCCTAAGGAATTGAAATCCTTTGTTATCCCCAAATCAGTCAGTATGGTTCTTTTTTTTAACCTTCACTTCTAGGACAATTTTAGGCAAATATAATGCCCCAAGGGGAATAATTAGCTCAATTTTAGATGCTGTTTGCTTAGTCTTTAGCCATAATTGTTTTATTTTACACTTTGAAATTTGTCGCTGCCTTAAATGTTTTTAGAAGTAATGATATAAATTATACAAATAGAAAGTTTCTCTAACATATGAGCCTAGGAACTGAATCCTTTCTGTTCTTCCTTTTTTTCTACCTTATTTTCTTTATTATTGCCATTTTATTTTACTTTTTATTGAGGTAGAATATACCTACAATGAAGTGTGTGAAGTGTGCTTATCTTGAATATACATCTAAAATTTTGCATATATATGTAAATCATGTAACCAGCACCAAAAAGATTTTCTCATGTCATTTCCCAGTCAGCCTCACCCCCCTCAAGGTAACGATAATTCTCATACTAATGCTGTCACTTGGTCTTGCTTATTTAACTCTGTACAAATAGAATCATACGATGTCTTATGTATCTGGCTTCTTTTGCTCAACATAATGTCTGGAGATTCATTCATGTTATTGAAGGTATAGTTTGTTTTTTATTGCTATATATTCCATTGTATGATTGTAGGGCAAATTATTCATTCCCCCTCTTAATAGACATTTGTCATTTCCACTTTGGGGCTATGATACATAAATATGCTATGAAGAATTTTGTACATATGCACTCATTTCTCTTGGGAATTAATATAGGAGTGGAATTGCTGGGTCATGAGCTAAGCACGTGTTTACCTTTAGAAGATACTAACAGGCATTTTACAGTTACAGAAATTATTGAGAAATTCTATGAGAATTTCATTATTCTACATTCTCACTAACGTGATTTTATCAGCCTGTTAAGTTTTCTCTTTTCTGGTGGATGTGTAGTCTACTTTATTAAAAAAAACAAAAAAAATATCTCAGGTCTCCCTACTTCTGGATATGAGTATTCAGTTTACAGGCTATTTCCCGATTCACTGATTTATGGTACTACAGCTTTTCATAGTAATGTGACCCTGTGTTCTTCCTAGGAAGTCCTGATTGTGTATATATGGTCTTACCCAGAATTCTTGGGTGGCCTTTCTTGTTAAAAATCACCTATTAACCTGTCATCACTTGATGGAATATAAAGATATCTCCTCTCTTCTCTCTTTGCCCTTTTTTTTTTTTTTTTTTTTTGGTCAGTGGCTTTCTATTTTGAATTATATCTTTATTACATGTATCTTATTGATATTCTCACTGGTGGTAGGCAGAACTCTAAATTGATCCCAATGACCCGTGACCTTTAGAATTCCTCCTCTTGTGTGTGGGCCAGATCTGTGAATATGATAGAGTATCATTCCCATGATTAGGTTGTATCATACTGCACCTGTAATGGGATTTTGCAGGTAGGATTAAAGTTCCTAATGATTTATCTTTGAGTTAATCAAAAGGGAGATTACCCTTGGTGGGCCTGACTTAATCAAGTGAGTCTTTAAAAGAGACAAGAAGCAGTACAGACACTAGCCTTGAAGAAGTAATTCTTGTGAGAAGAGTGGGCCATGTGAAGGACCTGAGATGGTTTCTAAGAGCTGAGAGTGACCCCTGTCCAACAGACAGCAGGAAAACGAGGACTTCAGTCCTACAACCACAAAGAACTGGATTCTGCCAACAACCTGAATGAGCTCGGAAGAAGACCCCAAGCCTCAGATAAGTTTGCAACCCTGGCTAGCACCTAGTATTCAGCCTAGTGAGACCCTGAGCACAGGACCCAGCTAACACATGCCTGGACTCTTAACTCACAGAAATTGTGAGCTAATCAATGGTTGTTGTTTTAAACTGCTGAATTTATGGTAAGTTGTTACACATCAATAGAAAATTAATATACTACCCAGTCTTGATACTTCAGGATTCTTCCTTTTAGACTTCCAAACATTCCCTTAGACAAATGGATGGAAGTTGCTAAACTAGTTCCCTTACTGTAAGCTAGGAAAAGAACCACCTTTTTTCTTCTGACCCCAAATTTACTTGAGCTGTCAGTCTTGCAATTATTCCCTGCCCCTCCAGGTCTCTGTGACTTTAACTTAGAAGCTGAGAGGGACTTTGAGAAAGGATGGAGGTCTAATATGTTTCTGTAGACTTTACAGTATGAGATGAGGTTAAAACATTTTTATAATACTTTATAGGTACAATAAAAAACATCATCATGATAACCCTCTAAGGCAAGCTGTACAGAACCTGTTACCTGTCTGGGCTGTCTCATGTGCACCAGACACTGAACATGTCCAAATCAAACTCATGATCTCCCCTTCTCCCCATCACCCCCAAGCCTGCTCTTCTTTCAGTGTACCTGATTTCATTAAATGGCATTGTTGACTTACCAGTTGCTAAACTCAGAAGTCATTCTTGTCTTCTACCTTTGTACTACACAGTTTGTTACCAGACCCTACTGATACTGCCTCCTAAACCCATCTACTGTGACAAACCTGTCTACTGTTTTTATAAATGGCTCTTGCCTTACCCAGGTTCTAACTGCTATCACCTCTTGGTTGTTACTGCCTCGGCCTTAAATTCTTCCAAACCACTGGCTATACTGGAACCAGAGTGATTTAAAAGTATTCAGTGATTTCTTATGTCCCTTGTACTAAACCCCATGTCCTTAATATGCCTAATAAGGTTCTGTATAATTTGACCACCAGTTACACACAGCCTCTTCTTGTCCCCTTTTTCTCACCGTGGCCTTCTCGTTGGACTTCTCATGACCTTCTACTGGACTTTTCAGAACTTCCCAAGCTCATTCAGGCCTTGAGGCCTCCTTACTTGGAATTGGTTTGCCCCTATCTTCTCCTTCTCCTTGATAAATAGTTGTCATCTTTAAGGTACTTCTTTGCTTTATAAAAATATTTTTATATAATACTTATTAAGTTTTTACCATGTGTAAATCAGTATTCTAAAAAATTTTGCATGGAGTATCTTCTTTCATCTTCTTAACTATTACTTCCTTCAGGAAGCTTTTTTGTTTTGTTTGTTTAAATTTTCCCAGACAAGGTTAGGTTCCTTATTTGTAGCACATGGCACGCTTATAGTTATTCAGCTAATTACTCGTTGTTGTTTGTTTGGAATGTGTACTTATTCATTTAAAGTTCCACACAGGCAGGAACCTTGTCAGTTGTGTTTACCTTACATACCAAGTTCCTAGTCCAGTGTCCGGCATATAGTAAGTTCCCAATAATTATTCAGCCTTTTTAAAAATGAAAAGAAGTTCAGTGTTACACATTAACCAAATGGTGAACTAGACAGAAGCTTAGGTCTTTTCTCTCCAAGTTTAGAGCTTTTTCCAGTATGTTAATAATACTTGAGAGATGAGCAAATATATCATAGATTATATTAAGAAGGGAGATAAGGGAAACTAATATTATTTGAGAGAAGAGAGTGAAGTTATTGAGATGGCATTTTTGAGTATATACATAATTATCACTTGATTCTCAAAATCATTTTGTCAAGTAGGCCTTGTTTTCTAATTTTTTATGGCTAAGAAACCACAGCTTATAGAAGTTAACTAACCTGAACAAAGTCGCAAAACCAATAAATGATAGAGATGAACAGTTAATAGAGTTTCATTATATAAGGTTTGCAAAATAACTTGCATTTGAAATGGCTTGTGCCTTTCTCTACTTTATTGAGATAATTTACATACAGTAAGCTACATTCATTTAAAATGAACAACTTGATGAGTTTTGATGGGTGTGTACACGGATATGGGACATTTTCATCCCTCAAAAGTTTCTTTGTGCCCTTTTGTAGTCTGTTTCTCCCTCAATTCCCAGCCTCAGGCAGCTACTGAAATGATTTATGTCAAGAGATTAGCTTGCAATTTCTGTATTTTATATGAATGGAATCATACAGTATACCATTTTGTGTCTGGCTTCTTTCATTCAATATAATAACTTTGTCATTCATATTGTTACATATATCAGTAGTTTGTACCTTTTTATTGCTGAGTGGTACTCTATGGTACGGATATACACAGTAGGTATGGGTATATCACATTGTTTATCCTTCCAGCTGTTGATGTATGTTTCAGTTGTTTCCCGTTTTGGGTTGTTGTAAATAATGCTGCTGTAAACTTTCATGGATAAGTCTTTGTGTGAGATGTATATTTTCAATTCTCTTGGGAATACTTGAGCGTGGGATTGCTAGATCATATGGTAGGTGTGTGTTTAATGTTTTAAGAAAATGCCAGTTTTCTAAAGCGAGTATGGCATTTTATATTCCTACCAGCAGTGTATGCCAACCTTGGATTTGCCAGTCTTTTTAATTTCAGACTTTCAAATGAGTGTTAATGGTGTTTTATATAGTATAATGGTGTTTTATTGTGGTGGCTTGTAGATTTTTAATGTAATAGCTTATTGATGTATTGTGTAGCTGTGGATTTGAACATTCTAAATTCAAGTTAGAATCCATCTCAAATCTTTTTTCTCTTGTTGCTAATAACTAGTCCAGACCTGTTGTTCTGTTATTTCTTTTGAAATAACTTTTAAAATATTTACCTCTATGGCATTTTTAAGTATAGAGAAAATAGACATAACTATTTTACAAGTCAACTGTAGAGCCATGTATATTTATATTCATTCATATGTTAAAAACAGTGCTTACTAAAAGTACTGATTATTGTGTATCTATATAGTTCCGGCATCTTCTGAACGTTTGTGTAATATTATTAAACAGTAGTGAGTGAGTTCTAAATAAGTCATGCTCTGAAGCTAAAAATTCCCAATTGTTGCCTTATTAGTAATCATAGGACTAATGCAAAGTGCTGCTAATTAAGACTTTCTGTTTTTCTTTGCGTGCCACCATGGCAGCAAATGGTATCTTAAACTGACAAGCTGTAAATTAAAACTTGGAGAATGCAAGACCTAGTCTAGGGAAAATGAAGTTATGTATAGGTGACTTGTTCCATTTGAATTACTCAAAGGGCTGCTGGTGTAGACCAGCTGTGTTCTCTGATGACAAAAACGAATCTTGACATTTGGGATAATGAAAATTCAGTTCAGCACCTCTTTGAGATGTATGATAATATATTGTCAGTCAGAAGCAGAGGGAAAGGTGGAAGCAAAAACGCTGGCTTATTAAAATAGGCAACGTGACAAGTGGACTGCTGGATCTCCAGTTTCTAGGAAGAAAAATGTCAAGGGAAACCTGTTTTACAAAAATGATAGGAATAGCTGTTTTATGGAAGGAAGGTGAAAAGATTTGACTTTTGGTGTCTGACCTATTTGCAGTTGCCTTTGTTCATGATTCCTAGTTTCATGGTTTATCGTACTTGGGGTGCAGGGTGAGGCATGAAAGGCCTGGAAAAGAGACTCACTTTTTTGGTTTGACAGTATTAATGCAATCATCTAGTTCATACCTTGTAAGCCCACTTATCATTTCCTCTGCGTGTGTTTTTTCTAGTTTAGCGGATTAGCTGCACTGTCTCTTCAAAGGCTATCCAATCAAGGAGGGGTTATTAAAACCAGGGCTATTTATGACTGAGAATTAATTAGAGAAGCATTTTCATGCAAAACATCCAATTTTTTGATTAGCAATGGAGCAGGGCTGCAATTAACACTCTAGGAAGCTTAAATTTCCAGCTTTTTGATTCTCAGGAAATGAGATTATCAAACCAGGGTCAGATACTTGACAGCAAAGCGGGGGTGGGAAAGTGTGAAATTATATGTAAAAAAAATTGTCTTTTGATTTTAATTCTGAGATTGCTATTAAGGCAATGGAAAATTCAGAGAAGTGGAAGAACAAAAAATCTGAAAATGCAAGAACCTGAAATGCCTGATTCTTTAGTGGCCTTATTTGCTATGCAAAGTATCTATTATAAATGTTTGCTTGGAATATGTTTTAGAAACACAGCAATATATTTTGTTCCTGTATTATTACTTATTATTCAATCTTTCTCCAGTAAATTTCTTTCAGATGTTCAGTGGCTGAACAAATATTTAAAATGTTTGTATGCTTAGGAGACAAACCAAAATTTCTTTCATTAGAAAAGGAAGTTTCTTTTCTAAATGGTGGTTTGCTGTTTTTGGAGTCTATTTATTTTCATTGGTGTTTTTAATTATTTTAAATCACTTGAGACATAGTCGAGGTAGTGAGTTATCTCAAGACATAGATTACCATTTAATGGTAAGTGACCTTTGTCAAGCTTAGGTGTCTGCGGTAAGAAGTAAGGCAACCCTAGACCGCCTGTAAAACAAAGTGGATGCTGTCATCAGCATAATTGGTGCTCCCTAAGGAGATAGAACATAATGAAAATTCATTCATTCTGGAAAATATTTTTCACCTTCTCTTCTCTTAATTTAGACATCTAATTTCAGTTGAGAAATAGAGGAGCAATGCACCTTTTGTGTTAGCTCACTCTGCCAGGGTAGCTTTCTGTCTTTCCCTTCTTCATCCATTAGTTTCTAAGACTCCTAAGTAAAGGGACCTTGTCAGTATTTTAAAATCACCAGTCCTTCTCTTCACTTTTTTTGTGCTTATGATGGTGCTCTGTGTATCTGAAGCTGTTGATATGTACTATTTACGGACGGCCTGCGTACTGACATCAGGGCAACCATTGCCTTCCAGTGCTAAGATGAACACAGGTGAAGGGGTCCCTTCCTAGGCCAGGGAATGGAGGTTGGGGGTTAAGATTTGTGGACAAGCCTGTCTGAATCTGGTTTATCTCATGTTCTCCCAGATTTGATTTTTCTATTTCCATAAAGGGTAGGAGCTTCTGTTAGACTCTTGAGGGTTGTCTTTAAAAACAGCTTCATAAGCAGTTTCTGGACTGTGCTGACCATGCATGGAGGAGACCATGTGACATCTGTATAATCAGTGATTTCTGTCATTACATTTTTCCCTCTAAAGCATCTCTGATTTGGGAACATGATTTGTTGATCTCGTCTATCACTCTTGCAATCCCACTATGGACCCTCAGCTTTATCTGTAGTTTTGCTTAATCCTCCTTCCTTTTTTGGTGAAGAGCATCCATCACTGGCTGGATGACAATTGGCTGCAGTTTAATGTTTGGGAGAGGTGGAGGAAAAACTGCCAGTCAGAGGCTGAAGAGTTGGTCTTGTCAGATTTGTAGCCGTCAGCCTCAATGCTGATCTTCACGTGCTTGGATGTTGATGATTATATGCTTTTTTGGTGTCTAATAAATATTTGCTGAAGAATTTATAGTGTTATGTTTATAGACCTTTTGTTGTTGTTGTTGTTGGAAAATGTTTCTACATTTCCAAATCCATAACATAGGGATTCAAGCAGATGAATTAGCAGATGCATGGGTTTGGGGGAAGGGTGCATGGGTGGCTTACAGGGAATCAGTGACCCCATCAATGTGTGCAGATTTGTGGGGGGGGGAGAAGTTGCCTAGTTTTCATTAGGTTTGTAAAATACTATTATCACATGTATGTGTGTACGCACATTCACAAGTACATATAAAAATACAGTTCCCAACTTAGCCTTATTATCTATAGAAGAAAACAATCAAATAACTTCAATAAAAGCACATAAAATGATATCCTTTTGTAACAAGTGTGAATTAAATACATACATACCTATATTCAAATGTTTAAATATCAAAGGTAGGCAGAAATAAATGAATTTATAAAAATTGGGAAAATTAATCAAGAAAAGCATAGTAAATTTAATATGAATCATTTTAAAGAAAACAAGGATTATTGTTTAGTGGAGTGGAAAAACCAAGAGGATTCTAGGGGTTTTCCTCTAATGTTAGGTTTTTAAAAACTATAGTCTGATATAGCTCAATCAATTATTTAAGGAACTTGATTTGCTTTAAGAGGCTTACAATTGATAATAACCTTATTACATTCTGGAATTCCCAGGGGTGGAGTGAGGGTGTCAGCTGTTCTACTGGCAACATTTCTGCTTTGTTTGGCTTGCTATGTGTTCCGTGTATATAGTGGTGAATGATGGACTTGGAAGAATACTTAAAAATCTTTGCTGGGGATGATTAGAAAAGAAGGCTTTTACTTTAAGTATGATACAGTCTTTAATAGTGATTGACTCATGTATGTTTATATGATTATACATGTACGCATAATATTTAACTGTTAAACGTGTAAATACCTAATTATTGAAATTTGTACTGGGAAAATTACATTGTTATTGAGTTTCTGATCTTCTTTAATCCCATTTCCCATTGAAATACTTGATTTGATAAGGATATCCTATTCTAGCAGAAATAGTAGGGAAAAGAAACCCATTTTCTTAGGATCTTGATCAATCTAATTTATGAAATTAGGTTTTTATGAACATGAGGGTTGGTGTTGGCCAGTGAAATGAAAGGCTGAAACCTCAGTGCTCAAAGCAATGGATTGGGAGAGATTAGATCAGGAATTGAAGTATCTGAGTCATTTGTGTGGTAGACGGAAACTCCGGCGTTGCTGAGCTTTTTAGAAAAGTAGGGATAAATGCACAGGAGAGCTCAGGACTAAGTCTTGGTTGAAGAAGCACAGCTCGTGAGACATGAGGAGTGTCTTGAATAAGTTAGGGAGAGGGTGGGCAAACAGATAACTAAGGTTTATAAGTATAAAAATCTTCCTCCATCAGCTTTTTAAAAAACTCACATAGATGAGGTCTTAATGATTCCCAATAACCATAATCAAATGTTTGCTTTTGCTTCTACAAAAAGGTTTTCTGACAAAACCTTTTTGTCAGTTTCGATAATTATACCTTTGTCTGTGAGCCCGATATATCCAAAGCTGTGGGTTTATTTTAATGATTTAATAGTCTGCTCTTGAATGCAGGTTTCTAAGTTAGAATTGTATGACTTTTGCAACCACTGTGATAATGGTCAGTGAAATACAATCTTTGGATAAATAATGCCATCACGTCTTTAAATGTTTTGTTCTGATGACATGAAATGAACCAGAGCCATGAAAATTTTTCTAACAGGTAACACCAAGAATTTCTCTCCATCTCTTTTATGAAACTTCTTTGAGGCCCAGGTAATTGCAAAACCTCCCATGTTCCTGAGAGGACTCCAGACTCACTCTGATTCTTTTAAGAATTTAGTGCTATTGCAAATCACATTAATGTTTTCAGATTTCTCTCTAATTGCTTGACGGTATAATAACAAAAGCTTGATAGTATAATAACAAAAGCTTGAGGTTCTGTAGCTGGATTCCCTTAAATAATGTAAAAACTGTTATAAATGATTAGTAGCTTGGATGACTTCCCACGTCCCTCTCGGGGGGTCCTAATTGCTATGTTTCTATGGTTGTGTTCAACTTAATTGCCATTAACCACTGCTGAAGTCTCCTGCTTACTCACCATGCAGTCGTTGCCCATCGGTGGCATTTAGTACAGGATGAATGAACAAGTCTCTTCTTTGTGTGTTCAATGAATGTCTACATACTTGCAGATGGTCTTCCTCAAATAGAGTTTCTTTGAAATGGGAGATAATGCTGAAGAAATATTTTCAAAAATACTTATTCCATAGAAGTTGACTTACTTGATAGTTGCATTATATCTGGCAATTGGATGACAGGTTACATCTTAGAATATCTAAATGGATTAGGAAGACACATTTCTTGATATTTATGTATGATTGATTTAAGTTGAAGGTAAAACTCCATGGTAGTGATTTAGTAATCTAAATATAGTCATGTGTGGAAATGAAATTTGGATGGTTTTAATGATATTAAATCCCTCAAAACATTATATTCTACTGTGGGAATAGGAAGTGTCTTCTGAGTTAATAGAGTTTAGTGGTTTTAAAACTGTGTTTGTTCTAGAACACTTAGATGCCCGGAAAGGTTTAGGAAATTGACCAGTCAAGATTCCCAGTCCTCCCTTGAAACCTCCAATCAGGGAGGCTTAAGGTCTTTGCTTTTTTATTTTATATGTTTGGATTCAGTGTAAGATTTTTTTTCTTTCAAGTGTTCCTCTGTAAAATTCTGTGTGTTTTGAATTCTATACATGAAATTGTTGTTCATGTTGACTGAATTTTATACATGAAATTGTTGTAAACATTAGTAAAACCGTTTACCCTCTCCTCTTCACCTGCCCAGACGATCTGCTGTAAGGAATTTAGTGTGTATCCTGCTAGTTCCAGTTCTCTGTGTTTATAATATGTATCAGGTGATGTCACATACACATATTTTCCAAATTGCTATTTCAAAAATGTTGTAGTGAACACTTTTATGAACACTTTTGAATACTTTAAAATAGGTATTTAGAAGAGGAACTCTTGGGTAAGAGGATAAGTCTCTTCAGAATTTGAATATGAAAATAAGAATTTGTGTAGACTACTAAACTACATTTGGTGGGGGTGGGGTGAATTGGGAGATTGGAATTGACACATATACACTATAAAATAGATAAAATAAATAACTAATGAGAACCTATTGTATAGCTCAGGGAACTCTATTCAATTCTCTGTGGTGACCTAAATTGGTAGGAAATCCAAAAAAGAGGGTGTGTGTGTATGTGTGTGTGTGTGTGTGTGTGTGTGTGTATGACTGATTCACTTTGCTCTACAGTAGAAATTAACAACATTGTAAAGCAACTATACTCCAAAAAAATTAATTAAAAAAATAAACTACTTTCCAAAAAATTTACCAGTTCACACTCCCTTCAGAAGTCCATTTCTGTACATCTTTGACATCGCTTGATATTATCAATTTTGACAAAACTTGACTGGAGTGTATACCTGCTTTCTAGCCAGGTTTAATATCTTTTTCTACGTTTATTTGACAATGTAGTTTTTTCACTGAATTACTATTATTATTATAGAGTTGAAAACTCTTTGATCTTAATCCCTTTCCTACTTTTTATAGGGTTGTCTGTTTTTACTTCTCTTTAATGATTTTTAGATAGTTTTTGTATGTTCTAGATTATAAATACTTTTTTTCTTCCATAGTCTGACACTTAGGTAACGTTTAATTTGGGGGGAAAGGATTATTTTTCTAGAAATAATTTTAAACTCCCTAAACTAGCAATATTTTTGATGCTATGACTTCTTTCAGATGGGTGGATAGATATTTTTAAAAGATTCTTAAGTAAGTAGCTGTTACAGTTTTCACTGGGTAATCTAATGTCTCAAGTCCTTATAAACTTTTACTCAACTTACAAGAACATTAAATAAGGAATAATGAACATCCTCAATTAGTTTGAGTATTCAGCTTACTTAGCAGTCTAAAAAAATTTTAACATAAAATATCAAGATTCTGTTGTCTTCTAATTAATGTTTCAAGTTTTTCATTACTAAGTAGCAACTTGGCTCCAGTTTTTCTTCCTAAAATTAGTTTGCTTTGTAGACTGTGATCATCACAGTATCCCTTCTGGATAGATTGTGCGTGGGCATCTGCACTTTTTAGAAGGGAAGAACAGATGTCCAATAACTTGCTGTGGGTTGTACCACAGCAGAACCAGAAATCAGAATCTCGCTCTGTTTAGATGTGCTCTCAAGAAAAGATACGTTTGGCATGCCAATAGGGCATAGCTATTTTGTCTAGCAATATGTGGCCTAACCTGTGGTCTTTCCTGTAAAAGGCACCAGAATCACTCCAGTGTTCTATTCCTCAAGACCTCTATGAACGGTTACCACCATGGTGGCTTATCTCCATAGCTGAGCATGGCTGGAAAGAATTCTAGCATGACTACGTGACTTTTTCCCCATCACCAGCAGCTAGTAGTAAGGTATAAACTAAGGTATAAAGTAGGACATTATAATTCCTCTCCTCTTAAAATCCGAAATCAACAAATACTGTTATTTTATCCATGGCCACAGAGGTACCTAATTGAATGTGTAATGACATCTCTTATTTGTCCTTGAAAACTTATGTATTTTCAGCGAAAGAAGTGCAATATGGGGTGTATCCTGAGACAGTGTTTTTCAACTTTAGGGTTCATCAGAAAGCCTGGAGGATTTATTGAAACAGGGACTGCTGTACCCCATTTCCTGAGTTTCTGATTCAGTAGGTCTGGGGTGGAGTCTGAGAGTTTGCATTTCTAATATGTTCTTATGTGATGCTGATGGTCCAGGGAACTCATTTTGAGAACCTCCCCTCCAAACCTGGTAATAAAACCATAAAAGATGGTGCTAATCAGGATAGCCCTATTGTCTATGACCAGCTACTTTTGTTGCCTCTTTAATACCATAGTACTTAGGAATTATCTTATTTTCCCTGAAGAAGATCAAACCTAATAGAATTATGCACGTGCATTAAGAGATCATCAACCTTATACTTTTTCCCCTGGGCCTAGAGCAATTTGAAAAGAGACATTCCCATCAAATGACATAAAACCTGTAGCTATAGTAACAAATTAACAATTACCAGGCTCTATAATTGGGTGTTTGTGCAAGTCTCGTTCATTTGGGTTTATGCATGAATTGCAGAGCTGGAGATGGGAGAATGTTTCGGGAAAGGATGAAGGACTAGCTTTCAAACTGTTATTCCAATAGAGATTGCAGACTCTAATTTTGTATTAAAAATGAATAGTCAGTTTAGATGCTTATAATAGGAACACCACATTCTTGAGAAGAATAAAATACTATACAAAGATACTGTCTTTGTGCTAGGTGTTTAGTTGTGTATTAGTGTTGAGTTTTTATTCCATACTTTCTTTTGATTATTTTTGGTCTTGAGCAATTTTAAAGGGAATCTAGCAGAACCTGCTGGTTGCTTAGTCAGAATACATTTACCTGCCTGCTTCTCCTCCTTTTTCTAAAAAAAAAAAAGTCCCCTTTCTGGTTGTATTCTAGATGGTAGTGTTCATAGCTTAAAAAACATATCTCCAACTGTCCTTTGCAAGTGGGTGTGACCAATGAAATATAAGCAGAGGTAGTTGGATAGGGCTTTTGCGACAACTAACTCCTTAAGAGGAGCTGACTCAGCTGGGAGTTTCCCATTTATAAACCCTTCTTCTTTCTCTCTGCTTGAAGTTTGGGTGTGGTAGCTGAAGTTTCAACAGCCATCCAGGATTGAGGCCACCTTGATATTGGGGGCCAAGCACTAATGCTGGTTGAGCAGGAAGGAGCCTCCGTCCCTGATGACCCTGAGTCAGCGCTCCAGCCCTGGACTGTGTACCTTTAGATTGGAGAGAGAAATAAACCTCTGTTTTGCTTAAGCAATTTACTTGGATTTTTTGCTATTTGCAAGTAAACCTTGCAGTTAATGTCGGAGGTGGCATTTCCTCTCTTTTTAAAGAAGGGCTTATCTTTAAAACCTATGAGGTATTTTCAGTGTTGACCCTGTAAATTCATTATAAATTATCCCACATGAATGACTAGATCCCTGTCATCTTACACCTCTTCTTTCCTCCTGGTGAAATAGCATGCTTTCAGAGTCAGATACACCTGTTTTATTTGTAACAACTTTATTGAGGCATAATTAAAATAACATAAAATTCACCCATTTTAGGTGTACAATTCAGTATTTTTGATGAATTTACTGAGTTGTACAAACATTATCACAGTCCAATTTTAGAACATTATTTATCACCCCAATAAGATCCCTTGTGTCTGTTCACAGGAAATACTTACCCCAACTTCAATCACTGATCTACTTTCTGTCTCTATAGGTTTGCCTTTTGGGACATGTCATATAAATAGAATCCTACAATTACGTGGTCTTTTGTATCTGGCCTCTTTTAGTAAGCCTAATTTTTTGAGGTTCACCTGTGTCATATCATACATCAATAGTTCATATTGATGAATAACATTCTGTTACATGGTTATACTGCATTTTGTTCATCAATGATGGACATTTGGATTGTTTCCACTGTTTGGCTCTTTTGAATACTGCTGCTCTGAACGTTGATCTGCAAGGCTTTGTTGCACCTGGCTTTGAGCCTTAGCTCCTCCACTTAATAGCTTGGTGACCTCAGGTAAGTTGCCTAACGGCTCATCTCTAAGAGATGTGATTTCCTCATCTCTAAAAGGTGATGATATAGTCTTGTGGAATTGCTATGAGGATTAAATGAAGTACTATAAGAGATTATTTACTGAGAAATCTAAACACTGGAGGCATACAAGCAATAACATTGTTTTAAAAGCATACGTTAAAATGAATCACACAGTTATAGTGATTTTCAGTAATGCACTGTGGGTGGTGATAATGCAACCTACAGGGCTGCAAATGACTAATTAGTGTTGTCATCAAAGTTTGTTAAGTGCATTATGGACAGAGTGGTACTAATCACAGCAGAAGCTGTAGTGACTGTATTATGATACTCCTGGTTATGCGGTAGTTGTGATGTTTGGTTGTTCACATGGATTGGCAGGTCAGAACCATCTTATAGTTCTAAATTGCAGTGTGCAAATACATATTTTAATTAGGGAGGCAGTTAGAATTGAAGAGAAAGTATTGGCAGCTTTTAGCCCTGTGTTTGGTATTAGTTTTATATTTAAAATTTTTACCCTTTTCCAAAAAAAAAAAAAAAGCTTTCTACAATATTTCATGTCTGTCTTGTCTTCTTGAAGAGAATATTTTAAATATAAGATAACTTTTATTGATAAATTCAAATCATCATTATGAAGTTCAAACAGAATACTGTACAAAGGTTTAGGTCCGTTTGTCCTTGATCCAAATCATCCAGCATCCTGGCTCTTTGTGTTCTTGGTATTTAATTTAATTTAGTTTAGTTTAATTTAATTTTCACCCCTTCCTTTTCCCCTCCGCTTCCCCTTCCCTTTCTTTTTCTTTCCTTATTGTCGATATTTTCTTCTGCTCTTAGCTTACTTCCTTCTAGTCATCTTTGTTCTCATTCTTTTCTTTAGACATAGAAATTGGATATAAGACTGTGTTGCTCTCTGTAAAGTAGAAATAAATAGACCTGAGGTGAGGAGTAAGGCTTATGAAATTTGTAACATCTACCTTGTCCCTTGAGCAGCCTTTTTGGTTTACTTCCAATTCTTGATTATTATCTGGACTCATGAAATTGCTGGGTATATGTGAGCTCTTTTTGTTCTCCAACTTACTGGACAGTAATTGGGCAGGGGACACAATTGGTTGTTGTATTGAATGGTGTTTTTCTGGCACATTTGCGGCTGACCCAGTGTCCCATATCATGCTTGTTAATTTATGTATGTAGTATGATACATAACCTTTATTAAGCGCCTCTTATATCCAGACATTGCTCTAGGTGATTTACATGTATTAATGATATTGATAATAATTTCTTACTTATGTGGAATTCAATTTGATTGATTTAGTTCTAACATTCAACTCAGAGGAGCATCCCTATATTTAAAACAAGTAGCTATTTTTTCCTTCATATAAATTCACTTTTACAATGAATGTTCCAGAAAATTTGACAACAAGGTACTTCTGTGCAGCACCAGATAACTCCTTCAGTATCTAAATTATTAATGAGAGGCTACCTAGTCTAGATTTATAAACTGTCCATGGAGGCAACAAGATGCATCGGAGTTCTTAAAAGAAGGGTAAAAATGCAAAACTATGTAACAAGGTGCAGGTTAACATTTTTGAGTTGATTAGATAGCAGTGAAAGTGAGGACTTAGACTTAAGGGTGCTAAGAACCTGGCACTATAATGAGAAAAATTTGGGTGCCCCAGGAGGTTGTGGATTATTTTTGACTCAGTATTTTATGTTCATTATACTATGGTAAATTACTCAATATATTCTCTGCGTATAAGAAAATTTTCTCTGATGTTGTAGACTAAGAATATTCCAAACTTATTTTTTGCCATCACTACTTTATTCTTTATTATTGAGAAGTTCAGATTGATAAACCAAGTATTAAATTCTAGTTCTTATTACACTGTCAAAAGAATAAATTTTTTAGAGTGTGTTGTTTCTTTTGTATACATCTCTAAAGATAGTTTACTGTGATTATTAGCTGCTCATTTTTTTGTGGTATGACTTTATATTACTGTTGGTTTTAATTATTATACTGTGAGAGGGATAAAGAACTGGATGAATATCTTTTTGCAGTTGGTTAATATCGGTGCACAATACAGTGTGTTGTAAGAACTTCAGAATGTACTTTCTTTAGGCAGGCAATAAGATCTTTACATCTTCCGACCGTGGAGGTTGCTCCATCAGTAGCACAGGACACTGAATTTTCCAGTGGGACTTGTTTTTCATCAAGGCAGGTTTTTATAGTAGCAAAAATAGGTGCTCTACTACAGCCAGTTGCTAAAGAATTTGCCAACAGCATGTCTTCTTACAGTTTAAAATCATGATCAAAATAATGAAAATATGCCATTGAAGGGCCTTATTGTCAGTAACTGTGGTTTCATCAGTCTGGATAGAAAATTTGTCTTTGATGTTAATTGACATCTCATCAATACATCTTTGAATTGAATCATTGCTCAATGGCAGTGTTTTAAAAATACTGGAAGTTTAAAAAAAATAAAATACTGGAAGGATTTTGATGCATCACTACTGCAATTACTGTCTCTAACATGGGTCATATGACAGTCTCAGCAACTATATGAACACTAGAAGGTTTTAGGGAGCTTTTTTTGTTTTTGTTTTGATATTTTGCATCTTTTTTCTGTTACTTTTTAAAACACAGCTTTATTGAGGTATAATTCACATGACCATACAAATCACCCATTTAAAATGTACAATTCAGTGGTTTTTAGGATATGCACAGCTGTACAACCATCACCATAATAAATAAAATAAATTAAAACTATCTCAGAAAGGCTAAAGCGTTTTTTCCCAACAGCTTAACACTGTATTTATTTTTAATTTTAATTTTTAAATGAACATATGTGAAAGATTTATTTAATTCATTGGAAACCAGCAGAATGGTAAAGCTAGTTCAGAATATTTGAGAAACTGAGTTTATATCTATTTTACTTGTTTATGTTTATTGAAGTAAAGTTGACTTACGGTATTAGTTTCAGATATATAACATAGTAATTTCATATTTTAATAGATTATATTCCATACAAAGTTATTATAAAAAATTGACTGTGTACCCTATGCTGCACATTACATCCTTGTAACTTATTTATACCTAGTGGTTTGTACCTCTTAATCCCCTTCACCTATTTTGCCCCTCCCTTCACCCTCTGGTAACCACTAGTTTGTTCTTTGTGAGTCTGTTTCTGTTTTATTACATATGTTCATTTGTTTTGTTTTTCAGATTCCACATACAAGTGAAAACATACAGTATTTTTCTTTCTCTCTGACCTATTTCACTAAGCATAGTACCCTCCAGGTCCATCCATGTTGTCACAAATGGCAAAATTTCATTCTTAACCAGATACAAGCTTGTTTTGGATGCACCAGAAGACCTGTGGATGTCTCTTGATATACTTAGCAAATTCTTTTTTATTAACGTTTTTGTGTGTGTCTTATTCAGTGGGGGTAACTTACTCATTTTGATGTTTTCAAGGACAAGCACAGAATCTAGCCCATAGAAGGAATTCAGTAGCATCTGAGTGTGAAGGAATTGGATTTCAGGGCCCTTGTTTTACTGAGATGTGAAATGTTGACAGATGAAATTGTCAATTGATGAAGCTGCTTTGAGAAAAGGGGAAAACAGTGCTCAGTTAAAATATTGTACAAATTTTATTTGCACTAAATACAATATTTGGTGCAGAATGTTTAAAAAAGATAAAATATATAGTCCAATGAAGAAGAATGGTTATTGAAGTTACATTTTAAATGCAAATAGCACGTTTTTAGTTTACATGAATTAATTATGGGCGATGTTTCTGTTGCTCTTGCTAATTCTTCTCCCTTTTAGTTCCGAAAGTCCTACCTTCATTCCTCCTGTCTTACTTCACCTCTCTCCTTTTTTTCCTTTATCTTTTTCTCTGTCTGTCCCTGCTTCTTGTCTTCCCCCCTTTCTCACTCTCTTTCCCTCCCCACCACAAGCTCAGCAAGAGAGGGAAGTTTTTGAGTTTCATTTGTGCCTTTCTCCACTTAGCCATAAAAATTAACCAAGTATGTGTTGAAGATAGCCCTAGTATGATGGGAAATAAGCTTCAGATGCAGGATGATTACTGTTGGTGATGGTGTATAAAATAAAGGATTTTATGTGGAATGTTGACCCTTCAGGGCTAGTATGTGTTCATTACATGATTTGGATGGTAAACTGAGCCACCTTAATAATATTGGCTACTGGAAATAACAATGTTTATAAGTCTGCACAGTGACATTTTTATGAATCAGGCTTTAACTTTTATTGCATTGAATACACTTACTATTGTTATTTTAATCATTCTTCCAGAGCTGTTTATGCTATGGGAAACACTAGATGAAAATTTGAAATCCTTAGAAATTAAATGATTTTTATTTTACCTCATCTTTCATGATGATTGTAATTAAGATTTTGTTTGTAAATCACTCTGCACATGAGAAGAAAGCTTTTTCTTTCATGATTTTCTCAATGAAAATAGTTTTTGTCATTTCTATGTAAAAATACTTTCTCTTAAACAATCAGCGTTCCTTATTTATTTCTATAGTTTTAGAAATTTGTATTGCCCCCAAGGTATTTCAATAGTAATGGGAAAAATGAAGGATAACGTAGAATTACACCCCAGAGCAAAATATACTGTGTTTATTATTTGTTGTTCATTCCAGTTCTGTTTCATATAGTATTTGTAACTTTAACAATGCAATAATAATGGTGTGGATTCAGCTTTCCTTAAAAATGGATTTAAATAGTTTATCTAATGATCCTATTTATTAAATCAAAATCAGCAAAGACATTTCATCAGGACTACTATTCATCCTCTTCAGCCATTTTAGTAAATTTTAAGAAGTGAAAATGGAGTTTAGTATCAACCTTTACTAATGTGTTACAGCTTAATTTTTAAAATAGTCAAGCTAGCAAAAGCTTTCCCAAAACAAACATACAAACAATCCCCCAATCTACAGGTGTGGGCCACCATTATCTTTTCTGAGTTTCATGCCTTTAATGTGTTTTGAGTCTCTCTGAGGTGCCTAATATGTGTGATTTGTTTGAGTTTCAGCCATTATGGACTTTACATATAATGAATTTCAGGAAATACATAACAACAACTTCTGCTTGTAGATAAAGACAGTAAGATGATGGAGTGATCAAATAGAAATGCTCCTTCAATTTATTTTACCAAGACATCTATCTATGTTTTATTTATAAGGCAATTGAAGTCATTCATTTTATATGGAACTCTTCCCCTCTGAATAACAAATAATACATTATCATATATACCGCATTGGAGGAGGGAGTAATGAAAGCCATACTTGAAAATAAAAGTTTAATATTTTGGGCTCATTGGGCACAATTATAGTGGCACTATCTTTGTTTTCAACTGAATCATAATTGCGTGTGCAGATTTAAAAAAAAAATTTAGGTGGCACAGTACTGTAGAAAATAGAAAGTTCACTGTTCAAAGAGGGAAAAGGTGTTTCTTTTCAGCTGCCGAGCATTTTAAATGCACAGAATCTGTCCCGGATATATCCCTTTGTAAGGGCCTTGCACACACATGATTTTAAGTAGTTTCATTTTATGAGTGACTAGAGTAAAAACAGGAGCCTGTCTGCCCAAGATCTCTGACACGGCCATATGAAAGCCATGGTCAAATGTTTTGTTCTCAACTCTTTTCATAAACTGTACCATTCATAAACTGGAGTCTGTAGCATTTCATTTCTGAGCCAAGTCAGGTTGCCTACTGGGGTTTCACTTTCCACTTTGTGTCTTGCTTTTGCCTGACGCCACACAGGAATACCTCTAAAGCTTCATCGTAGTGATAATTGTTATTTACCCTTAGTTAAAATTCCAGCTAGTAACTATAATGTGCCACAACTTCTTATGCACTGATTGCCTGAGACTGCTAACTTTGGGGATAGTTTAGAGGAAAACATCATGCCAGAAAGAAAAGTTGAAAGTTTAGAATCCCGTAACATAAATGGGAGGCGATAGTTAGCTCTTGCATACCTCTGTTAAAGCAGATGCTACATCTTGAATTCAGTAAGGATTTAAATATATTAATGGTTAACAGCTCCCTATAAGTTAGTTTGGGTAGATCCATGCAATGTTGAGATAGTTTAGTGTCATTTTTTTCCTAAGCATGGTCCCAGACCACTCAAATCTTACTGTAAGATTCCTTTCGATAACGACCTCTTTCTTAGTATATTGAAAGTATCTGACTTACAAACCACTATTTCAGGAATATCCCTTATGCATGGTGATTGAACTATCAAAACATATTTGATAATTATAAAGATGTTGGTTTGCGATTGTTTTAATCTCCTGTTTAGGATTTCAGAAAGTTATTCTGTTGTCAGGCATTTGAAATCCTTTTTATACAAACAGAGAGCTTTGACCTGTTCCATCTTTTAAGTGTGACATTTAGCCAGTTTACTTGTCCTCCACAGGTTATATGCTAGTTTCTCCTTGCATACCATAAGGGCCATATTTGGAGTGCCTGATAGTGTCACTTCAGTGGTACCGTAGATAGTATTTTGGACAGAGGAAAATGTGGCTCCTGATGACGAGTTAGCTGAGTTCTCCCTGAGCTGCCTTTTCCTTTCCCAGAACAACCACCGTTGCTAGGTTAATAAAGGTCAAACAGATTGGTGAAACTTATTTCTCTTTAGAGTAAATAAAACATCTCAACCTTTTAAAGGTTTTATTGTAGTTTCCAAGTGAGAATAATAAGCTGGTATTGTTTCCTAACGTGTTTGTGGATTTCAGAAGAGAACAATATGCATCTGTTTTTTCTTGGAAAGTTGTTCCTCATGATGGGGTTTATGCTGGAATTTCTGGGACTACTTGGGAGTATTCTCTCTTCTCCATACTACTTCCTTCTTTTTAAAGTAGAATTCTTTGCCTTTTTTGAATCATGAACCCCTTCTTAGAATGAGATAAATGCCTTAAAATTGCATAGAAGCACAAAAGGAACCAACTATATTGAAATAGTTGTAATAAATAACAATATCTAATGGCACATCTAATAACACTGTAATTTCAAAGCAGTTATGAGCATTAGTGTAATTTTTAACTACTTGCAACAACTGTAATATGATATGAAAATATTGATTTCTATTGGTGACAATGTTACATATATGTTCATATTATTTTAGTTATTGCCTAAAATCATACTTGAAGAAAATGCTAAATATCAGTTAGCAGTTAGTAAGTTACAGATATGTTTTCCCCATCCAAGGTCATTATACTCCTTGAATTCTATCCGTGGACCTCAGATGAAGACCTCTCCTTTTCTAAAGGGATTCCTGCCTGTCTGATCAGTACTCTTCCTGAGCTGGTATTCCAGAGAGAGACTGTTATCTGCCTCTTATTCCTGAAGGACTGACTTCTTACACATTAGCAGATGAGGCCCATAATGCTGCTAAGACTTCAGTCTCTTTAGCTTCTTCTGCCAGAAGAGACATATGTTTGGTGCATTATTTTCCTTTCCCCGATAATTGGCTCTTTCTTCACTTGAGAGACCAATACCATTTTATTACCCAAACTGTTGAGAAATTTCTTATTTTTGGGGGATGGTGTAGACCAAAGCACAAATCAGTCTGACAGAGTCCCTACTTTTTTTTCTTTCCAATTTGCTCAAATAAGTTAATCTCATTTATAAATGTTTAACACTTCTCCTGTATTTAAGTTGATGCCAGGTTAGGAATTTGTTTGTGGTAGAAATTCAGTCACCTGAAATAAACCAATGATTCACTGGACTAAGAGGAAAGACCAAACTGATTTGCAGGGAATTTTTTTAAACACATGATCTAAGATTCTATAAAATTTTTCTCATTGGTCTCTATTTCTCAAGAGAGGAGTTTACTGGGCTATAGCTTGGTGCAGCAAACAAATGTATAGTGACTACCTACTTGAGCACATCAGTTCACAAAGGCATTTGACTTCTCCGGACACATTAGGTAGAATCAGCAGTAAGAATATAACTAATTTTACTGGAGAGACTTAATAATGGGAAATAGATTGAGAAGACAGTAAACAAGGGAGCAAAGTTACAGGCACACTAGCCATAATAACCAATCCTATCGACTGGATTTTTCTTGCATAGAACTAGTTGATTTGAAGTAAATAACACGTATTTAAGTCATGTGATCGTTGGGGCCTTTTATGTTGTTAACTAAGGGCTCCAAGCATACAAGTAGAGACCATTATCTCAGATCTTCCTTAGAAATGTCTGCTGTATTATATCCAGAGCTATAGGTAAAGGAATGAGAAGATTTAGGCAGTATAGTGGAAGGTATTTTGGAAAGGTTGGAAAGCCTCTGGAAAACTAAAGAAAAAAGATAAGTTAAAAACCCTAGGTAGTATAAATTTCAGATTGTATACAAGGGAAAAATTGTATGTAGGTAAAGCAAAGGGTTTCATTTCATTTTGGGATGCTTGAAAAATGTGAATTGCATCCAATTGAGAAAAATGGCAGTAGTTGAAAGTGTTCTATTGTGTAGGCCACTGTAGCAAGCCCTACAAGACAGTCATCAAATTCCTAAATGAAATATGACATTTTTCTAAAAATAAAATTCTTCCCTGTTTTCAGGGGAAAAGAAAAAAAAGTAGTGGGAACACATATTTACTGTTCATTTCTCATTTCCTTTTTTTTTTTTCCCCATGGTCAAGCATCCTTGAATATATCATTCTCAAACTTTATTTGCATCAAAATCACCTGGAGGGCTTGTTAAAAACACAGGCTACTGGGTGTGTACCTCCCACCCCCCAAGGTTTCTGATTCATTATCCAGTCAGGAGTGGGACCCCAAAATTTGCATTTCTAACAAGTTAGGTACCACACTTGGAGAACCTCTGCACTTTATTATCCTTCTAATTGTTTCCTAACAGTAGTGATGACTTTCCAAATAATCTTTTGCTTAATCTAGCTGCGTGACCCAATAGAGCACCTCCTCTTACTAAAAACAAGAGGAATCAGTTCCATAGTTAAAAGAAGCTATCTAATAAACATATAAGACGCTCTGAGCCTTGATCTCAGGAACATTCAGAGTCCTTTAGATTGGAGAAAGGTCCATTATGAAATGTTAACTTACAGTCTTAGCAAATATGGAGGTTAAGGAGATGTTAATGTTGTTAACTGGCTGTGAAAATGCTGATTGTTACAAATACATTTTTTTTTTTGGCTGCACTGGGTCTTCGTTGCTATGTGCAGGCTTTCCCTAGTTGCAGCGAGCGGGGACTACTCTTCATTGTGGTGCGCGGGCTGCTCATTGCAGTGGCTTCTTTTGTTGTGGAGCATGGGCTCTAGGCGTGCAGGCTTCAGCAGTTGCAGCACGCGGGCTCAGTTGCAGCGCATGGGCTCAGTAGTTGTAGCTTGCGGGCTCTAGAGTTACGGGCTCAGTAGTTGTGGCGCACGGGCTTAGTTGCTCCATGGTAAGTGGGATCTTCATGGACCAGGGCTCGAACCCATGTCCCCGGCATTGGCAGGCGGATTCTTAACCACTGTGCCACCAGGGATGTCCACAAATACACTTTAAATGTTTTATTCATTACTGTGATTTTGAGTTTGGCTTTAGTGATGCCCTGTTTAGGTTTGGTTAAATCTGCAGGTGTACTTTTTTTTTTTTTTTTCTGGTGACTGATCATTATATTGGTTTTAGGTTGTTTGTCACCATCACTTGGTTTATGCAGATCTAAATAGGGTCTCAAATTCTCTACTTTGGTCATTTTATTTACTGGTTCATTCAAATTCTGGGTGACCATTTAATATTTTAAATGAGCCAGGACCCTTAAAAATGCTCAGCTTGAGAGGATATATGGGTACTCTTCATACTATTTAGTTTTCTGTAAGCCTAAAACTGCCCTAAAAAATAAAGTTGATTGATGTTTTAAAAAGTGCTCAGAGCCAACAACAAAAAAAGAGATTAGAAAATATACATAAGTTTGACAGTTCTTGGAGAAGGAAGATCCTGGATGTGCAAGGTGTTTTTTGTTTTTTTTTTTAACCCCTCTTTATTTATACATCCAAGCACCAACAGATGTATGATTTAGCATTTGCCCTGCACCTCTGGCTCTAGGAACTATGGAGTTTTTGTATATGGATTCTCTGCCACAGTGAACTCTGTCATTGTTATGAACAGCTGGGAATGGAGTATAGCTTATTAAGACAGGAGATGGGGCTTCCCTGGTGGCGCAGTGGTTGAGAGTCTGCCTGCCAATGCAGGGGACACGGGTTCGAGCCCTGGTCTGGGAAGATCCCACATGCCGCGGAGCAACTAGGCCCGTGAGCCACAGTTACTGAGCCTGCACGTCTGGAGCCTGTGCTCCGCAACAAGAGAGGCCGCGACAGTGAGAGGCCCGCGCACCACGATGAAGAGTGGTCCCCGCTTGCCACAACTGGAGAAGGCCCTCGCACAGAAACGAAGACCCAACACAGCCATAAATAAATAAATTAAAAAAAAAAAAAGATAGGAGATGTTATCCAAGCCTCTCCTGGCATCCTGAAGAGTAGTGAATATGTTTTGCTTCCCCACATCTAAAGTATCCATTTCCTTACCACCTAGTGTTCTCTTTGCTTTTATTGAAAAACTCTACTGGCCCCATTACCTCTTTGAATGATGTGCACAGTTTATACCAGCTGTTCCCTTATTATCTCTTCTTCCTCTTCTTTGGATTTTTATTGTGTTCATGGTGTATGTTGTACCTTTTATTTCAAAAAATAAAGCCCCAGTGTAATTAGTACATAATTGTTTATGTAACTAGAAGAATATTAAGAACAGATTTTCACAAATAAATCCCTACCACTCAAACATCCTTGCTCCCTTGGGGATGAAAGGCAACTTTGCTGGGGAAGGGGTTGCAATTTAAATTCATCATGCTTATCAGGAGAGGGAGCTTACATTTTGTAAGCTTATTTTGTGCCAGGTGCTTCAGTCATATCACTTCACTTGACTGTGGTAATAAATCCATGAGTTTTAAGTATTATCATCCCATTTTGTAGATGGAGCACTAAACATCAAAAATGAAATAACTCAGTTAGTAAATTGTGGAGCAAGGATTCAAACCTGTGACTTTCTGACTCTAATTTTTCTCTCTACTACTTATGCAAACTTTTGGTGAGTTATACATAAATTCAAATGCCCATGTTCATTTTCCATGTGGCATCGTTGTTTACTTATGAGACATAATTATCTATTCAGAACAAAAATAAAGACAACTAGAGAAAGTATGTTAAAAATACCACTTTTATCTGGAGATTCAGATTCATATGTAGATCATCATTTTTCTATTTGGAGGATTATTAGGTCTTTGCCAATGAAATTGGCAGGTATGACCAGGAATAGTAATCTGGAGCTTCCTTTGTGATTGGAAAGAAACATTTAAACTTCTCTGCTAACATATATTGGAGTTTACAATGTGCTAGCCTTGTACATGCATTATTTCACTTAATCCTCTAGAAGTATAGGAATAGATGTGGAAAATGTGGGCCAAAGCACTTAAACAGTGTGGCCAACATAACCTGCAAGTATACAGTCCGGGGAGAGCTGCTATCAGATTCCAGAACTCACTATGTCAGTTTATGCTACCTTGCCAAGAAGTGGCAGTTTCAAACATGAGAGTGGGGTGATATCATAGCCTAGAAAAAGGTAAATGATTTGAAAGCCTGCATATTTTCTTTTGCCATCGACGAAATAGAAATATTAAGAAAATGGAGGTATGTTTGTGCCTCCTTGAATACTAATCTCATAAAGAGAAATTAAAGTACATGTATGTTTACTTTGTATACTTTTGATTAATCCAAGAAAGTTGGTTATATGATTTCTAAGTCCCAGTAGATGGGTATAAATGGAGGGAACTGGGGGTTTAGAAAACAAAAAAGTTAAAAGCAGTGACAGAGAAAGGCTATAGGTTTGACACATACACAGCTTTGTCAAAGGTAAAAGGAGATGAAGGATGTGAATCTGATTCACTTTCTCATGCCACAGCATCTGTGAGTAAGCCAGGAATGATGTCAAGTGCTTTGGCATGTTAACTGCATAACCTTGAGTGTAGTGGAGGGGCTTACCCTGATCTTTTTTCCTAAAGCACAATAAGATATGTGACTTTTCTGACATCCATCATGGCAAGACTCAAGGAGGCAGGATCTAGTAGAGACTGTAATCACTGAACATTTGGGTGGAGTAATAGACAGTTCTTAGTATCCATATACATGCAGATACCTCTTAATGTACATATTTTCTGTAGCAAAGCAAAACTGTAGGAAAACGGAAATTTCTAGTTAGGAAAAGATTTTAATTAAAATTAGTAGTATGATATCCATTGTTATTCATGTCCTTTAAATATATAGCTTATGTTATCTTTGTATGAGAAGATATCTTTATTTTATTTTATTGACTGTAAATGCACTTATATGGTCTTTCCCAAGTTAATTCCTGAACCACAGATTCTGCCATTGCTGTTTTATGGAATCTTTTTAAAAACATTTTTTTAAATTGAGGATAGTTGATTTACAATGTTGTGTTAGTTTCTGATGTACAGCAAAGTGAATCAGCCATACATATACATATATCCACTCTCTTCTAGACTCCATTCCCGTATAGGTCATTACAGAGCACCGAATAGAGTTCCCTGGGCTATACAGTAGGTTCTTATTAGTTATCTTTTATATATAGTAGTGTGTATGCATCAATCCCAATCTACCAGTTTATCCCTTCCCCCTTCCCCCCCTTGGTAACCATAAGTTTGTTTTCTGCATCTGTGACTCAATTTCTCTTTTGTAAATAGGTTCATTTATACCAATTTTTTAGATTCCACATATTAGTGATATCATATGATATTTGTCTTTCTCTGACTTACTTCACTCAGTATGACGATATCTAGGTCCATCCATGTTGCTGCAATTGGCATTATTTCGTGCTTTTTTATGGCTGAGTAATATTCCGTGGTATATATGTACCACATCGTCTTTATCCATTCCTCCGCTGATGGACATTTAGGTTGCTTCTGTGTCCTGGCTATTGTAAATAGTGCTGCAGTGAATATAGGGGTGCATGTATCCTTTCGAATTATGGTTTTCTCTGGATATATGCCCAGGAGTGGGATTGCTGGGTCATATGGTAGCTCTATTTTTAGTTTTTTAAGGAATCTCCATACTGTTCTCCATAGTGGCTGTACCAATTTACATTTCCACCAACCGTGTAGGAGGGTTCCCTTTTCCTCATAGCCTCTCCAGCATTTACTGTTTGCAGATTTTTAAAAAATAAATCTATTTATTTATTTATTTGGCTGCTTTGGGTCTTTCTTGCTGTGCACGGGCTTTCTCTAGTTGCTGCGAGCGTGGGCTACTCTTCATTGTCAGGGGCGGGCTTCTCATTGCAGTGGCTTCTCTTGTTGCGGAGCACGGGCTCTAGGCGCGTGGGCTTCAGTAGTTGTGGCACACGGGCTCAGTAGTTGTGGCTCACGGGCGTAGTTGCTCTGCAGCATGTGGGATCTTCCTGGACTAGGGCTCGAACCTGTGTCCCCTGCTTTGGCAGGCGGATTCTTAACCACTGTGCCACCAGGGAAGTCCCTATTGTTTGTAGATTTTTTGATGATGGCCATTCTGACCGGTTTGAGGTGATAACCTCATTGTAGATTTGATTTGCATTTCTCTAATAACTGGTGATGTTGAACATTTTTTCATGTGCCTCTTGGCCATCCGTATGTCTTCTTTGGAGAAATGTCTAGATCTTTGGTTCATTTTTTGATTGGGTTGTTTGTTTTTTTGATATTGAGCTGCATGAGTTGTTTGTTTATTTTGGAGAGTAATCCCTGTTGGTTGCTTTGTTTGCAAATATTTTCTCCCATTCTGTGGGTTTCCTTTTCGTTTTGTTGATGGTTTCCTTTGTTGTGCAAAAGCTTTTACATTTAGAACATTCTCTAACACCATACACAAAAATAAACTCAAATGGATTAAAGACCTAAATGTAAAACTCTTGGAGGAAGACATAGGCAGAACACTCTCTGACATAAATCGTAGCAGGACCTTTTTTGATCCACCTCCGAGAGTAATGAAAATAAAAACAAAAGTAAACAAATGGGACTTAGTTTTATGGAATCTTAACCATCCACATTGGAGAGTATCCATGCTTCTTTAGTCAGATTTTTAAAAAAATTTTTTTGGTTTATCTTTAATCAGTTTTAATGTGATAAACCATTTCATGTTTAGCGTTTTTGATTTATAGTATAGTCTACTTGGCTTCTAACTACAGATTCATTAACTAAATTTGTATTTTGTTAAATTTGAAAAGTAGCTGAAAGTTGGAGGGGAGACAAAGGAACATTGTAATAAAAGCAAGAAAGACTATTGTCAGGGCATGGGGCACCACCACTTCTTTTGAGACCAAGGCAAGGCTTGAGAGCAGGTCTACCAACCTCAATAAGAAAAAAGACATGAAAAAATTTTTTTTCATGTGAAAAATGTACTAGTCCTCAGGATACGGATCCTTCTTGGAGTTGCAGTTGAGAATTCAGTTGTACTGCTTCTTTTCAGTGAACGTGACTTTTAGTAATGTGATAGTTTTTTAATCCAAAACAACAACAACAAAGAAAACCCCTTAGACTCAGTTTTTAGAAATTAGTTTTGAGCAATAGAGGCCTGGCAGGCAGGCCTACAAGTACCCAGTATTTATTATTTCTCATTTTGGGGAGCCCTAAGTTCTATGAACTTTTTCACTCTCTTAGCCTAAACTTGACTCTTTAACTATATTCATTAGCATATGCCCCATCATAATTCAGTATTTTAGAAAAATAAAAGGAGGAATGGGTACAAAATGACAAGATTTAGGATAAATTGCTTCAGGGAAAGCCCTCTTAGGAAGTGAGTATCAGTTGCCTTCTCCCACTGTAAACGGAGAAGAGCCAAGAAACCAAGCACACTGACCAGGAGGTGGAGCTTAGTTTAGTAGGTAATTAGTTTTCCTGAGTGCTGAGTGCTTTTCATACATGATGCTATGGTCATAAGTTAATGCCAGAAAACAAAGCCCAAAACTAGAAGAAAACATTGACCTAGGAGAAAGCCTGTATTTGATATACTTTTCTTTTAGAAGTAAATGGGACTTTGGTGTGGCTAAGATATAAATTGGCATCGTCTGTTCTTAGGTTTGGAAACCGTGTTTGATTTTGAACCTTAGCAGAAGGGAAAAAATGAATTATTTACTCCAATATAAATTTGTTTGCAGGCCTATGTAATTGACTTATTTAGAAGCAATAAGGTAATTCAGATAATTTCAGAAAATTTGTTTTTGAGAAGGAATTCTAATAAAGGATAATTTGGACAATTATATTATGCGTGAGAAAAGACTGTTTACTAAAAAAGGAGTAATGTTATTATAGTTAGAGTTTAAAATGAGGGATTCTCTCTGAAAATAGTCTCTTCTCGGAGATTTCAGGGTGAAATTACATGGATGAAGTATGACCCAGAAGCAGCCCTGTCAATGATTGCCACTGGGAATACAGTAATTAAAGATTTGCCTGTGTTGATTGACTTTCAGTATCTGATTACAGAAGCTCTAAGCAGTGTATCTTATTCTTTGATCTCCTTTGTTACCTCTTTTCAGAAATGCTTGTAAGATGTGTCTGGTTTATCTATAGATTTTTGGACTCTTAGAAGGTCACTTAACCATTTCTGTTTAGTGTTTATCAGTAGACTATTTCAATTGATAGCAATATTAACATTGTACAAAACCTGAACTAAATATTACTAGAATTCTGAGACTCATGTTTTTGGCAGATAATATACTTATTTTTTCTTTGTAGAACCTCGTATATATGAATGTTTGTGTTGAAATACTTCTTGATCCTGAGGGCTAGAATGAGGGCCTATGCCAGGGCATTGTAGCTTGTGAATGCCAGCCCTTTTCGAATGTCTCATTGGTGCAGGTTATGTTTTGAGTAAATCTGTCTTTAGGAATTAAATTTGATGCTGTCAACATGAGAATCTGGTTACTTTATTTAGAATTTTACAGTGGCAGAATGTATTAATGGACTTTTACTTAAAAAAAAAAAAAAAAAAGACATCTGTATCCTATTCTACTCTAGCTCTGGGGGTAGCCTGTACAGAGTGGATTACTTATGGTCAGCTTCTTGCCATAAAAAGCTGTAGTAGTAAAAAAAAAAAAAAAAAAAAAAAAAGCTGTATTAGTGCCACAGCTGACTCTCCATCTCTGTGTAGGTCTGGTTTAGTTTTGCTTTTTTTGAAGCTATACTGTGCTGCTAGAAACATTGGTGGATGGATTAAGAAGACTATTGGGAAATAGACATACCTTACTAGTTCCTTCAGTTTTGCCAGGAGTACATTTTGACTCTTAAAAATCCAGTTCAGTTTTCCCATATATACTGATTTGGCCTAGTGGTAGGGGAGTACATGGTGAGAAAAGGGAAGGTAAGGAGGGTGAGGTCATTGTCCTGAAGGCTGTGGATGAGATACCTAACTCCAGGCCTTTGAGAATGATAAGTGCGTGAAGTCCACATTGCATTTGAGAATGCTTTTCCCAAATTAGCATAGACCAGAGAATTTTATTTCAGCTCCAGTAAGCGCTTGGTTTGTGTTTCTAGTATGCCCTGTATTTTCATAATCAAACCATACCCTCTACCTTTTGACATTTTTGTTTTGCTCAGCACTTTTGTTCTGTATATTCATGTTTTTATTGTCAGTTTTGATTTAGTGTAGGACTTGAATAATGACTGCCTACATTTTAAACGATGTCATGTTGCAGTGTGTACTTGCTCAAATTTATGTGTAATCAGTAAACATATGTTTTTGGTGTTTCCTTTCTGTTTCAGAGATGCACGTTTGGCTGCAGTTGTTTCCAAAGCCCCTTCATTTTGTCCTGGGTCGAAGAGCCTTAGCTAATTTTAATCATCCCTGAGCTGTCATTTCTGTTCATCACTGTCACATTAGCATCATTCCTGTTCATCAGTGTCACATTAACAGCGAATTTGAACTTGCTGATTAGTAAAGTGGATGGAAATCACAGCTCTGTGTGTGTCCAAATAGCTACTCATCAGCAAGGCTTGTGACGGGGTCTGATGGTTTAATGCAGGCCTTAATCAAGGGCTGAGAAATGTTTTCTCTGCAGTTTAACCTTGTAGTATTGAATTACTTTAACATGTATATACCCTAGCATACACACACACACAGAAGTAGTGTTACATTAGCATTCAAAGTCAATCAGACTGAATCAAACAAAGGAAGGAAATAAACAGACCTTGAGGATGGCTTCCCTTGCAATTTCAAGTCAGCCAACAGAAACAGCATATTTACCTTTGGTCTCACTGAGTCATTCATATCCAGCTGAAGAACTGCTTGACTGAAAATATACTATCCTTGGGGATGGAAACTGGAAAACGATGAGGTAGTTGGGATAGCTTTTCATGTTTATCCCAAATAGCGTTCTAAGGATTGCATTTAAGAAAAATGCATCATACCTTGATGCTGACAGTCCTATGTGAGTGACCACAGCCATTGTGAATCCTGACTTCACTTAGGATGAGCAGTAACATTGGAAACATGGTAGAAAGCAAGGATGACAGCAGCGTTTACACCAGCATTCTCTCAGAGGACTGTAGGATTTGCACTCAAACTCAGGACAGCATGGGGATCAGGACTCTGGTACTATTTTATGGAAGCCAGTGTAATGCATATCTGTAACGTAACATCAATTCTTTCATCTGATTAAAAAATTATTTTTACTTTTTAGTAGATTTTTATTTTCTTTTGTAGACTCTAGCCCTGGAATCGTATATATCTATCTTCTAAACATGCTGTTATCTTTTTCTGAGATTAGTGAGTGCATGTTTAAGGATTTCCAGCATATATTTTGTTGCTGTTATAAACTGAACATACTCATTTTTTTCCAAAATTTCTGTTACTATCACACTATCTCTTTCTTTCCCATTGAAGACATTAATACTGTCTTCAATTAATTAATCTGTGCCTCAGATTAATAGAGTGCTATCACATTTATTTCTCTTGTCTGTTATTCCAAATTGGGTGTTTTACTTCTGTTTTGAGTCTAGTTAGTTTTGTTCAGAAATAGAACTTTGAGGCAGCAACATCATGGAATGGAAACTTGTGGGCCTTTGAGACAAAGACCTCTGTATTAGGATTCTTGCTTCTCCACTTACTAGCTTTTTGAGTTACTGACTTTTTCCAGCCACACTGTCCTGATCTATAATAATAAGGATTAGTTGGGTTGTTGTGAGGATTATATAGGGCAACTGAAGAGAAATGGCTACCGGTCCCTTACTCAGAGTGAGTGTTCAATAAGTTATAATTTTCTTTTATGTGCAATACTGTTTCCTATACTTTTTACTAGATATTTCCCTCCCTTCCTCCCCCTCTCCCTCTATTACTTTCTCTCTTCAACCCCCTCCCTTTGTCTTTCTCTCTCTGTTTACAACCCCAAAGTGTTAGTGATTCTTAGGAGATCACACTTATTGACTTGGGAGATTGCTTTGACTATGCTGTCTGGTCATTATCTTAGACAAATAGGGTCATCAGTATTGTTTCTAACCAGCTTTTTTATTTCAGCGAAGTATTACTTCATTATACTACTTTTCCCAGTCACCTTTTGTCTCCCATGTTACTGAACTATTTTATCTGAGCTTACTTCTTTATTTTACTGTCAAGTCCATTTTAAAACTCTTCTTATCAAGTTGACAGACTTCCTGCCAAACATCTTTCTCTTGGCTGTAGGAGTAGGTTTGGTTATAGGTAACAGAGACTCAACATAACAGTGGTGTAAACAAGATAGAATTTTATTTCTCTTTCACATGAAAGTCTGGCAGTGAAGTCCTGGCATGGTGGCCTTGATCCATGATGTCCTCAGGGGCCCAGGCTCTTTCTTATTAAAGTTTCATCGCGTGTGCTCCGTTCCTAATGTCTCCTCTCTGTCCAAGATGAGTACTTGAACTCTTGCCATCACATCTACGTATTAGTAGTCAGGAATTAGGCAGGGGCAAACTAGGACATGTCCCTCTTCGTGTACTGTATCTTTTTAAGTCTACATTATCTGTGGAAATAGAATACCACCTGTGCTCTATTTTGTTCATTTTCTTACCAAGAGAAAAGTGTCCCTACTAGTCAGATTCTTTGTTTCCTAATGAATCAGCTACCATGATCTTTGCACGCTTAGCAGGTAGATCTAATAGAATGTCATGTTGAATTTTTTCCTCCGTGTTCCTCTGAAAGTAATTCAACATGGGGATATTAATACTGTCTTCAAGCAGAATAATGGTGCTGTACAACTCTTCAGTTTACTTTTCTCAAAACATCTGTGGAGACTTAAGAGAACAAACTTATGGTTACCAGGGGGGAAGGATAGGGAGAAGGGATAGTTTGGGAGTTTGGGATTGACATGTACACACTGCTATATTTAAAATGGATAACCAACAAGGACCTACTGTATAGCACAGGGAACTCTGCTCTATGTTTTGTGGCAGCCTGGATGGGAGGGAAGTTTGGGGGAGAATGGTTACATGTATATGTATGGCTGAGTCGCTTTGCTGTGCACCTGAAACTATCACAACATTGTTAATAGGCTATACTCCAATATAGAATAAAAAGTTTTTAAAAATCTGTGGAAATAGAGTCCATACTTAAGATATATCAGTACTCAAGTATAGTTGTGAACTGTTTTGAAGGTGTAATTATAAAAAGTTTTACATATTTATCACAATAGGCCATTCTTTTGGTTCATTTTGTTTTCTTTTATAAATAAATGTTTCCTTTCTTTAGTACCAACAACTACAAGAACTTTCCCTGCTTTTTTCACATAATTTGTTGTGACGGACAGGCCATAAGAGTACTTCTAATAGATGAGGCTACTGGGTTCAGAGGTTGGGTAACTTGTCCAAAGTCGTGTAACTAGTAAGCAGCAGACCTAAAATTCAGACCTAGATCTTTTGAGTCCGAATCCAAATCCTTTTGCACTGTGGTACAAGAGCTGGAAAATAAGTGCAGTCTTTCACTTAGCACAGATTGTGAATTCTCAGAACTCCCCGTTGCTGTTTTTTTTTTTTTGTTCTTCCGTAAAGGATGATAATGGATGGATCACCCTTCATGGAAGAACCCTACCAAACTGTTTAGCTGGAATAGAGTTGTTTTCCCCTACTTCCTGTTAAACGGTTTTCTCCTCATCCATAGCTTAGTAAAGATCTCCTTCCCTCTCCTTAACATCTTTTACACTTGGTCCTTTTTTCCTTCTTTTTTCTATGATCGAATTTATAATATATGTTAAAAAAATTGTGTCCATGCTCTCAAGGAACTTAAATTTTCTTTAGGGATATATAATATATGTATCAGGAAAGGGTCACATTGCCACACTTGTCTCAGTGAAATTGCTGCATGTGTATGTTTTTCTCTTCTTTTAGTGTTCTTTATCCAGTACTTTTTTTTTTTTTTAATCCAGTACATTTTTAATATAAACCAATACTGCTCTGTTATCCTCTATTCCGGAAATGTTTACTTAATCGTGTTTACCTTTTACCCATGTACCTTGTAGTCATGGTTTGCTTTACTCCATTACTTCTGGAAAGAACAATCTTATATTTATACACACACACTCACTTCATCATCTTATAATTGCAAAGAGTGGGAAAGAAGGCAGTGGCAGAGTGTCCTACTCTGCATGGAAATGGGGATCACACCATTCTTCATACTGACCTACTTCAGGCACTTGTGATGCTTTGATTAGGTAAGAGACTTTTTTCTTCTATTGTTGTCAGCTGGTATCTGATGCAAATAGCTATCTCTCCTGTATCTCATTTTGTCCTTAACCTTACCTCCTGGGCTGTATTTTTCCATTTTGCATAGCTGCCAATGTCTGAACTTTAAAATGAACTTAACTCATTCTTAACAGAGTTCCGGGTCTCAGTTGCATTCTATTCTTTGCTGACTTAAGGGAAGACAGGCTCTCATAGTACCGGTTAATCAATAATAGAAAAAGCCATTTGTCTCAGACATAGGTTCTCTCTAAAAGCTAACCATAATATCTCTGTAAATTGTGACAATTTAATAATTGGGAATTTTTCCTTTTTTGTGTGTGACATAGTTTTCTGTATAGGAAAGGAAATTATAATATGGTTTCATAAGCAGGAAAACTTTCCCTAGATCCCGTCATGGATATGGGAATTTTCAGTTGTCTGTCTGGAAGAAGTTCATCACTCAGTGAAGTATGAATCCCTAGACCTGAGAATTTATAGACTCTTTCCCAGAAAGTTCTAAGGAGGCATGCCGAGGGGCACATCTGCTTTAGAGGCTATGGATTTGCTGTAGATAATCTCTCAGAATCCCTTCTTGCTTTATGGTTCTTCGATAAACCTTTCTATAATTCAGCTATTTAAAAATAATCACTACCAGCAACCTCCAAAACCTGGGAGGAGTGGTTAGACATTTCCTGTCAGTAGTTTTCAGTATTTTAGAAGGAAGGCATTAGATAAACATAAGGCATTTTTTGTTATTACTATTACCATTACTTGTTATCATTTATGTAGCACCTGCCTCACTAATGCAATTGCTTACAGGAGCTGCAATTTTATCCTGATGGCCACTTTTTGTCATTATGTAATCTGTGGTAAACCACACATCATCTAAATGTTGCCATTGGATTTCTTTTTTCCTTCAAACTCCAGCCTTAGAATACTGTTTCTATCCCATTTGTCAGTGAGCCACTAATGGAAATTTTTTAGGAACATATGGTACTGGGTGCCCAGGAGAAGAAAACATATTAAAAACCAGGGTAACTCCATCTGATTACCCCATCATAGTTCTTGTTACCTCAGAAAACTATTAAAAGAACATTAATAAGTTTTCCATGCCTGGCTTCATTTTTATAACCAATTGCTAAATTGCTAAGTTGCCTTTTTCTTTACTTTCAAATTTACAAACATAATTTCCAAACCTATGCTTTCATTTACTAATGCATAGCTCATTGTATATCTGTATGTGTGTGTTTTTCTGGTAAATTACTGTTTCTTCCTTATTCAAAACCTTTGGGTCTCTTATTCTGCAAGGTTCCTGCCAGCAGTTATCAATTTGCATGTCATGGGACAATATATTGACCTGATGGACTTGGGCAGTTTCGCTTGCAAAGCTGATAGCTTCCCATGATAAAGTAGAGAAAGACTTTGTTGCAGAAATCAGTTTATTTATTTTCCATTTACTTCTCATCAAAAAACTTAAAAAAAATATTGTTTTGAAATTTGGAATCCCTTGATGTGTGGGCTATTTTTACACTTCTCTCTAGCTATTTCCCTTTCTCTGACATTACTAACATTTATATTTTTAATTCTAGGAACATGAAAGTTTTCACATTAAAATAGATAACAATAAGGAAAATCACGGCTCATCTTTTGAATGTTTATGTCTACATGAAATAATTAGGCTTGATTAAGCTGATTGTAGTCTTTTTAAAATTTTATTTTATTTATTTTATTTATTTATTTATTTATTTTTGGCTGTGTTGGGTCTCCATTTCTGTGCGAGGGCTTTCTCCAGTTGCGGCAAGCGGGGGCCACTCTTCATCGCGGTGCGTGGGCCTCTCACTATCGTGGCCTCTTTTGTTGCGGAGCACAGGCTCCAGACACACAGGCTCAGTAGTTGTGGCTCATGGGCCTAGTTGCTCCGCGGCATGTGGGATCTTCCCAGACCAGGGCTCGAACCCGTGTCCCCTGCATTGGCAGGCAGATTCTCAACCACTGCGCCACCAGGGAAGCCCTGATTGTAGTCTTTATTTGCTTTTCGGAAATGATTCTCCCCACTTTTTCAAACAATTGAGAATTTGTGTACTACCCAGGAAGCCTAAGTTAGGTATGCCATCTCTAAGAATCTCTGCCCAAACGACACTTGCGTTAATTTTCCATGTCTGAATGTCCATCACTGTTATCTACTCCAGTTTTTGGCACTACTGGCTAGCATCTCTCTAATAAATTTGAAAGCTATTGGCCATAAACACTTAGGAATAATGGTACATCATGCCCCATAAATAGGTTTTTTTAGGTATGAATCATCCACCCAGGTATATTTGTATTTGAAAGAATAATTATCTTTGTTCTTGGGCCTTTACTTGGTGGGCGTTTCAGCAGTATGATAGAGTAAAAAATTCTAGGTAGCATTGGGAGTAATTTGGGGGACAGACATTTTGTCCAGGCATTATTTTTGCATCACGTGAGTGAAGGGCTACCAGTGAGAAAAGCAGAGGCTCAGGGCTCTCTTGTGGTGCTCATGCCCTTCTGATTCCTAGGAGAATCCAAGATCCTGAACTCTCATATCAGTTTGTCTCTTAATACACAGTGTAAGTGCATTTTATAATTTTTTTTTGGAGGAAGGGAGCTTAAAACAACAAACATTTATTACCTCGCTATGAGTCAGGAATTCAGGAGTGGCTTAGCTAGATGGTTCTGGCTCCTCACCCCTCATGACATTATAATTAAGATACTGGTCAGGACTGTTGTCATCTAAGACTTGACTGGGGCTAGAGAGTATGGCTGCTAGCTGTAGGCCTCAGTTATAAACTTACTTTTAAAATTACTTTGAGATAATATGTTGCTTAGAGAATACCCATTTATTTATTTTTTCCTTTTTATTATTGAGATATAATTGGCATACAACATTCTGTAAGTTTAAGGTGTACAACCTGTTGGTCTGCTGTGTTAATGTATTGCAATATGATTACCACCACAGTATCGTTGACTAAATCACTACGGTGTGCATTAGATCTAGGACTTATCTACTAGATCCTTACACAGCATCTCCCCAAATTCTCCACTCCTAGCCTCTGGTAATCAGCAGTCTACTCAAGGTTTTTACAAGTTTGGCCTTGTTAGATTCCACATTCTGTTTGACTTATCTCACTTCGCATAGGTCTATTCACGTTGTGGCAAATGGCAGGATTTCCTTCTTTCTCATGACTGAATTATATTCCATTGGGTATGTGTGTGTTTATGTATATACATATACACACACATGTATATACATAAACACCCCTCACATCTTCTTTATCCATTCATCTTTTTTTATCCATTAATCTGTTGAGGGATACTGAGGCTGTTTCCCTGTCTTAGACATTGTGAATAATGCTGCAGTGAACTTGGGAGTACATTTATCTCTTTGCTCTCCTGTTTTTATTTTCTTTTTATATATACCCAGAAGAGGAATTGCTGGATCATATAGTATTTCTATTTTTAATTTTTTGAGGAGTCTCCATATGGTTTTCTATACAGTGGCTGCAGCAATTGACATTCCTACCGACAGTGCACAAGTGTTTGCGTTTCTTCATATCCTCGACGACACTTGTTATCTCTTGTTTTTTTTGAGGATAGCCAGAGAATGCCTATTTAAAAGTGTCCACAAAATGTTTTGAAATGGTTTGAAACTGATTTAATGAATGACATTAAATTCTGTCTGATTATCAGTACCAGTTTTATTTTTCTTGTATGTATTCAGAAAAATTTGAATTGTTTTTCTCAAACTGGTTGATGGATTCAGAAATAAAATTGAGATTAAAAATATTAATAATATTATGTGTGTTTAAAATAGAAATATGCCAATCGAGAGCCATAAAATGACCAAAGTTATAAAAATAAATTTTTCCTTCTTTTTAGTTAGACCACAGACATAACAGCTTGAGTGTTTTGGGAAACTTGAGCTTTGTAGATTTGTCCTTGAAATCTTGGTTGGCTTTGCACTCTGTTTTTTCGATATTTAGTTCTCTTTGGTAATGACTTAAGCAGGCAATCAGATTTTTTGTAACTCTTCCAAAGTTCACTTTGTATGTAAATTGTGTATCCTGACATAATCTAAATGGTTTAAGATTTTTCCCTAAAGCAGCTTTTTATGTTTCTATTTAATTTATTGTTTCTATTTAATTCAGTATTTTTTTTTTTTTTGAATCTCAGTAGATTATCTTGACTATCCAGATATAATTTAATTAATTCTGTTGTTTCCACCCAAGGTGTTATTTACTTGCTGTTCCCTAGTGTTAATTTTCAGAGGATTATTTTTATAACTTTCAGTAGCTAATGATTATACTGTGGGCGAGTTCCTTTCTTTAGGTGATTCCTTCGTTCCCATTTTTGCTTGAGTTGCTTGCCTGAGCAGCTTCACCTATCCTTTATACAATAAGCTTTCCTATATTTAATAACTATTATTAGATTATCCTTATGCTGTCTTTTCTTCAGCTACAATAATCTCACTTCCTTTAAGCTTTATTTCTATACTGCTTTTATCCAGGCTTTAATAATTTTAGTGGCTTCTAGATCTTCTTTAGAAAAGAGTAGGATGAGATTATAAAATGAACGTCTTGCTATAAGTGTGCTTGTCGTTTATCCTCTATATCAGTCAAATTCTTTGAGATCCTCAAACTGAAGCCTCTATGGGAACATTTATTATTTGTTCAAATATGGCCATAAAAATTGACTTTGCTATCATATTGAGTCATCTTGACAGTGCTGTGAGTGACAGAAACTAATCTTACCTGCTAGCCAGCAGCATTTAAAGAATGATAAATGGACCCTCAGTCTTTAGTTAGCCTGTAAATGAAATTAGGTTTATCTTATTTCTCCAAGAAATAGCATTACTTAGAAAATTTTGAATTATACCTTTCTGAACAAAGTTAAGTAGTAAAGGCTAGGGGCTACATTTTGATTATTATTATATACCTATATTTTTTGCCTGGCTTTTAGCATCCAAATAATTGTGCTCTGGGAAAATGAAAGTGTTAAGAACTCAGTACATATTTCCTGAAGAGAACAAAGGAGTCTTCATCATCTATGCCTGCAACCAAACTTAAAAATTATACCCACATAGACTGAAAAATACATGCTTAAGGTAAATTTTTACCAGGTAATTGTGCTTTGATTCCTTTTTTAGCTCTAAAATAAATTTTAAAATCTTCATATTCACAGCATGTCTAGGACTAATGTTTTCATTGTTTTATCTGTCTTCCTTCTAGTCCCCTAATCATTTAAAGATCAAGTTAAATTGAAATCTAGTACAATTCCTTTTGGAAAAGTGACTTTTACAGTAACTTCCGCCATTCATTTGTTTTCCCAGTAGGACGTTGATTTACCTTACTTCTCTATGTGATTCAGGTATCTTTGTTTTGAAATTGTCTTTTCTTTGTCAGTCAGGATCAAGGACTTTAGAACCCATTTTTATCAGGTCCTATAACAAATTAAATTAGGTCACCCCACAGTGTCTAATTCCTTTTTCTTCTACATTTTAACTGAAATTTTAGAACCTCTACACTGTCATTTTCCTCCCTTTCCTCTATTCTTGATCTCCAGGACCATGCTAATAAGTTTGTTAGATGGTATTTTGTCAAATGTGAGGTTTAACCAAATCAAGGGAATTAAAGCAGTAACCTTTCATGTTGTTTCTACAGCAACAGGATATTGATGTGCTGGGTTGATTGGCTGCCGGAGGGGGGGGGTGGACCTTGTTATCTTCCATTTGTAGATTTCCTGCCTTCTTTTTCCTGGTCAGCATGCTTCAGAGCTTTGTATCTCATACACCAAATTAAGAGGGAGATAAGGTTTGAATGAGTAGAAAGGTAACTCTTTACCTTTTGTTCTGATTATTATTATTATTGTTTTTAATTCTATTTCAGTTTGGGCTTTTAAAAGTCAAGGAATCTGTATATATGCTTGATGTTTGAAAAGTTGCTGCAAAAAAGGCTACTTAAACTATTTTTTGTGTGACAGTTATGTCTCTGCCAGATACACAGAAATGAGAGATTTCCCCTCTTCTACACTTTAGGTCAGGACTCCTGCTTTATGGAGAAAAAAGTATCATAATGCCTCATTTGTAGCATCATTAAGAAACAAAGTATCTCTCAAAAGCTAATTTTCCAGATAACTAAGTTCTACCTCTGAGACTTACATTGGTGTTCAGTGGACATGGTGTGGGCGTTTGAGTCAAATGCAAGTAAGAATCCTAGCTCCTCCAGTTTCTAGATGTTGAGCAAGTTGTTCAACTTCTCTGAGCCTCAATTCCTCTTTTCTAAAGATGGACTTGTAATAATACCTACTTTGGTGGGTTATCCTGAGGATTAAATGTGTGTAAAATATCTAGGACAGCACTTGATACCAAATAACCATTTAATACCTATTAGGTTCTTTCATTTTTCCTGTTAGATATCATAACTTGATTTACCTTCACTTTCTCTTGTTTTTTCACATTCTCATAGTCATAGAATCATTTAGATTTTACATTCAAGCAGTTTTTTTATCTTCCTTTCCATATTTGCTACAGGTTCCCCAGTTCAGATTTTTTTCATCACTCACTTGAACTATTTTCAATAAATATTGAAGGGTCTTAAAAGCCATCTTGTTTGACTACTCTTCTGATGCTTGAATTCTGTCTGCATTACTTCTTCAAGGAGTTTTCCAGTCTCTGTTGCTTAAATGTACTGGTCCTGCTTTGACCCCATCTAGCCTCAGAGAATGTCTCATCCCAGTCTCTCATGGCAGCCTTGTGATGCATGAGGGTTACCAGCATGGTCCCAATGAGCCTCTTCTTTTCAGGTGAAAGCCCTCAGTTTCCAGTTTATATTTCTGGGTTTCCAGTGCCCTTGACGTTCTGTTTGACATTCTTGACTATTTCTGTTGGTTCAAGTCGCTCTTTAAAAAAAAAAAAAACAAAAAACTCTTTGCCAGGTAAGATTTGCCCCTGTCCAGAGGAGAGTTGGACGATTTACTTTTCTTGTTCTTGATACTGTACATCTGCTAATGTAATCTAATATTACTCTAGATATATTTTAGAGCTAGTCACTCTGTTGATTCATATTAACTGTTAAGGGTTTGTTGCCAAATCTGGCTCCTTGTGCACCGATGCTGAATAAAAATACGGAGACAGAGAATTGGAAGATAAGAAATAGAGAGAGGCTTTTAATTTTCTTTGCCAGGCAAAGGGAAGGCACAGTAGGCTAATGCCTCAAGAACTGTTCCCCCCTCTTTGGGGAATCGGAGAAGATTTTATATGTGGGGCTCGCAGTCTGGGGTATATGATAAGGATCAAAAGTGATGAAGGTCTTGCACTTCTTTTCTTCTGCAAATTCATGGCCAGAGCTGGCATCAGGCAGCTCAGCAACCCGGTCTGGTGTCCCTGAAGTTATCAGCTGTGACCTTCTTTCTGAAATAAAGAGTGCTACAAGGAAGTGTAGGGGGAGAAGAAATGCCAGGTTCAAAGGGTAATTCATATGGGGTCAGAGAGTAGTCAGCTTTGTGAAGGACAAGTCTAGCTACAAGTGTTTGTTAGTAGTAACAGCTGAAGAATAACCAAGATTGCTTAACTCTTTCAGGCCTGTTTATGTTGTTTCCCCAGCCTGTTCATTGTTTCCTTATTTTCCTTGTTTATCAGAAAAGTCTCATTTCTATTTTTGCTGTAACAGGTTCTTCACTGGTGCTATTTTAAAGCTATATTTGTCTGCTTTATTATTTTTAAGGTCAAATTTATTGAGATATATACAGTAAAATTCACTCTTTTTAGGTGGACAATTTGATGAGTTTTGGCAAATGCATACAATCACGTAATCATCACCACAATCCATATGTAGAACATTTCCGTCATTCCCAGAAGTTCCCTAGTGCCCCTTAATAGTCAGTCTCTTTCCTTACTCTCAGCTTCTGGCAGCCTTTCTGTCCTTATAAGTTTGCCTTTTCTCAATACCACTCGATATTCACATGGCTGATTTTTCTGCTCTCTTTTACAACTTGGTCTTTATTCTTTAAATTTTCTTCATCTTAGCTTGGGTGCATAGCTCTAGACTGTGATGATCTTTGGGAATCCTAATTCTGTCCTCCCAAGCTCATGACCTGCATGAATAGGATTTGCATTTTGGCTGTATTTTTCTTGCATATTATTGGGGGGAAAAAAAAGTTGACCAAAAACAAGAGCAAAGGCAGAACGCTTGTTTGACACTAAAGAACCTTAGGTTGACATTTATTCACTTATGTCTCTTTTGGTGTTGTACTTTAATTAAACTACCTAAGTACATTACTGTTCTGCTTATATTTATATGTATATTTTAACCAAGGCCAGAACAGGAAATTTTGGCAGATGTTTTGCTGAAGTCTGGAACACAGTTTTCATCCTGGATTTCCATTACATAATAGTCTAGTAACCTTTTCTGCCCACTAACATGACTTTGTCATCTGGTGTACTGTTTGTTAGAATTCATGTTTCTTCTGTCATATCTGTTCCTTGACGGTTTTAATTTTGAAATATTTGTGTATTGTATTTTCCACTAGCCATACGTGGTAAGAAACCAATGAATTTTGTATCTCAACTGACTTTTTCTTGTGAATCAAAACTTTTATGAAGTATGTTGTACGACATTTTCATATTTGAATTGAAGCCATGTTTTTTTAAGGAAATTCTTGTCACTTTTGTTAGGTATTAAACAACCCTACCCTGGTAAGGAAGAGATGTTAAGTAGTAAACTATTCATATTTACCAAATAAGCTTTCTGAGGGCAGGCACCATGTCTCCCTGGTGTACCACTGTGACCCCAGCATCATGCAGAATGCCAGACCCATAGTATGTGCTCCCTAAACAAGAATCTTTAACTCTAGACCAACCCCTTTCATAGCAGGATGTACCGTGTTCAGTTGGATTAAGTACCAGGCCCTTTTTAGGCTTGTTTTATTATATATTTATGGTCATCATTTATGATAATAGTTATTTTTCCTGCATGAATTTAAATGATAAAGGTTTTTTAAAAAATAGAGTTCTAGGACTTCCCTGGTGGCACAATGGTTAAGAATCCGCCTGCCAGTGCAGGGGATACGGGTTCAGTCCCAGGTCCTAGAAGATTCCATGTGCCGCGGAGCAACTAAGCCCGTGTGCCACAACTACTGAAGCCCACGTGCCTAGAGCCCATGCTCTGCAACAAAGAGAAGTCACCACAATGAGAAGCCCGCACACCACAACGAAGAGTAGCCCCTGCTCGCTGCAACTAGAGGAAGCCTGCGTGCAGCAACGAAGATCCAATGCAGCCAAGAAATAAGTTAATTAATTAATTAATTAATTAATTAAAAAAAATAGAGTTCTAAGTTTGAGATTATTAAACTTATATCACTGAGCAAATCTTGTGTTGAATGACATCTAGTTTTTGGGCAAGAGTAATGACCTTCCTATTATTATTATTTTTTTTCTTATTACTCATCAATTTTATACACATCAATGTATACATGTCAATCCCAATCGCCCAATTCATCACACCACCACGCCCACCCCCTAGCGGCTGTCCCCCCTTGGTGTCCACACATTTGTTCTCTAGATCTGTATCTCAATTTCTGCCTTAAAAAACGGTTCATCTGTACCATTTTTCTAGGTTCCACATATATGTGTTAATATACGATATTTGTTTGTTTTTCTCTTTCTGACTTACTTCACTCTGTATGACAGTCTCTAGATCCATCCATGTCTCAACAAATGACCCAATTTTGTTCCTTTTTATGGTGGAGTAATATTCCACTGTATATATGTACCACATCTTCTTTATCCATTCGTCATGTCGGTGGGCATTTAGGTTGCTTCCATGACCTGGCTATTGTAAATAGTGCTGCAATGAACATTGGGGTGCATGTGTCTTTTTGAATTGTGGTTTTCTCTGGGTATATGCCCAGTAGTGAGATTGCTGGATCATATGGTAATTCTATTTTTAGTTTTTTAAGGAACCTCCATACTGTTCTCCATAGTGGCTGTATCAATTTACATTCCCACCAACAGTGCAAGAGGTTCCCTTTTCTCCACACCCTCTCCAGCATTTCTTGTTTGTAGATTTTCTGATGAAGCCCATTTTAACTGGTGTGAGGTGATACCTCATTGTAGTTTTGATTTGCATTTCTCTAATAATTAGTGAGTTGAGCAGCTTTTCATGTGCTTCTTGGCCATCTGTATGTCTTCTTTGGAGAAACGTCTATTTAGGTCTTCTGCCCATTTTTGGATTGGGGTGTTTGTTTCTTTAATATTGAGCTGCATGAACTGTTTATATATTTTGGAGATTAATCCTTTGTCCGTTGATTCGTTTGCAGATATTTTCTCCCATTCTGAGGGTTGTCTTTTTGTCCTGTTTATGGTTTCCTTTGCTGTGCAAAAACTTTGAAGTTTCATTAGGCCCCATTTGTTTATTTTTGTTTTTATTTCCATTACTCTAGGAAGTGGATCAAAAAAGATCTTGCTGTGATTTATGTCAAAGAGTGTTCTTCCTATGTTTTCCTCTAAGAGTTTTATAGTGTCTGGTCTTACATTTAGGTCTCTAATCCATTTTGAGTTTATTTTTGTGTATAGTGTTAGGGAGTGTTCTAATTTCATTCTTTTACATGTAGCTGTCCAGTTTTCCCAGCACCACTTATTGAAGAGACTGTCTTTTCTCCATTGTGTATCCTTGCCTCCTTTGTCATAGCTTAGCTGACCATAGGTGCGTGGGTTTACCTCTGGGCTTTCTATCTTGTTCCATTGATCTGTGCTTCTGTTTTTGTGCCAGTACCATATTGTCTTGATTACCGTAGCTTTGTAGTATAGTCTGAAGTCAGGGAGTCTGATTCGTCCAGCTCCGTTTTTTTCCCTCAAGACTGCTTTGGCTATTCGTGGTCTTTTGTGTCTCCATACAAATTTTAAGATTTTTTGTTCTAGTTCTGTAAAAAATGCCATTGGTAATTTGATAGGGATTGCATTGAATCTGTAGATTGCTTTGGGTAGTATAGTCATTTTCACAATATTGATTCTTCCAATGCAAGAACATGGTATATCTCTCCATCTGTTTGTATCATCTTTAATTTCTTTCATCAGTGTCTTATAGTTTTCTGCATACAGGCCTTTTGTCTCCCTAGGTAGGTTTATTCCTAGGTATTTTATTCTTTTTGTTGCAGTGGTAAATGGGAGTGTTTCCTTAATTTCTCTTTCAGATATTTCATCATTAGTGTTTAGGAATGCAAGAGATTTCTGTGCATTAATTTTGTATCCTGCAACTTTACCAAATTCATTGATTAGCTCTAGTAGTTTTCTGGAGGCATCTTTAGGATTCTCTATGTATAGTATCATGTCATCTGCAAACAGTGACAATTTTACCTCTTCTTTTCCAATTTGTATTCCTTTTCTTTCTTTTTCTTCTCTGATTGCCGAGGCTGGGACTTCCAAAACTATGATGAATAATAGTGGTGAGAGTGGACATCCTTGTCTTGTTTCTGATCTTAGAGGAAATGCTTTCAGTTTTTCACCACTGAGAATGATGTTTACTGTGGGTTTGTCATATATGGCCTTTATTATGTTGAGGTAGGTTCCCTCTATGCCCACTTTCTGGAGAGTTTTTATCATAAATGGGTGTTGAATTTTGTCAAAAGCTTTTTCTGCATCTATTGAGATGATCATATGGTTTTTCTTCTTCAATTTGTTAATATGGTGTATCACATTGATTGATTTGCGTATATTGAAGAATCCTTGCATCCCTGGGATAAATCCCACTTGATCACGGTGTATGATCCTTTTATTGTGTTGTTGGATTCTGTTTGCTAGTATTTTGTTCAGGATTTTTGCATCTATATTCATCAGTGATATTGGTCTGTAATTTTCTTTTTTTGTAGTGTCTTTGTCTGGTTTTGGTATCAGGGTGATGGTGGCCTCATAGAATGAGTTTGGGAGTGTTCCTTCCTCTGCAGTGTTTTGGAAAAGTTTGAGAAGGATGGGTGTTAGCTCTTCTCTGAATGTTTGAAAGAATTCCCCTGTGAAGCCATCTGGCCCTGGACTTCTGTTTGTTGGAATATTTTTAATCACAGTTTCAATTTCATTACTTGTTGTTGGTCAGTTCATATTTTCTATTTCTTCCTGGTTCAGTCTTGGAAGGTTATACCGTTCTAAGAATTTGTCCATTTCTTCCAGGTTGTCCATTTTATTGGCATAGAGTTGCTTGTAGTAGTCTCTTAGGATGCTTTGTATTTCTGTGGTGTCTGTTGTAACTTCTCCTTTTTCATTTCTAATTTTATTGATTTGAGTCCTCTCCCTCTTTTTCTTGATGAGTCTGGCTAATGGTTTATCAATTTTGTTTATCTTCTCAAAGAACCAGGGTTTAGTTTTATTGATCTTTGCTGTTGTTTTCTTTGTTTCTATTTCATTTATTTCTGCTCTGATCTTTATGATTTCTTTCCTTCTGCGAACTTTGGGGCTTGTTTGTTCTTCTTTCTCTAATTCCTTTAAGTGTAAGGTTAGATTATTTATTTGAGATTTTTCTTGTTTCTTGAGGTAGGCTTGTGTAGCTATAAATTTCCCTCTTAGAACTGCTTTTGCTGCATTCCATAGGTGTTGGATTGTCGTGTTTTCATTGTCATTTGTCTCTAGGTATTTTTTGATTTCCTCTTTGATTTCTTCAGCAATCTCTTGGTTATTTAGTAACGTATTGTTTAGCCTCCATGTGTTTGTGTTTTTTATGTTTTTTCCCCTGTAATTCATTTCTAATCTCATAGCGTTGTGGTCAGAAAAGATGCTTGATATGATTTCAATTTTCTTAAATTCACTGAGGCTTGATTTGTGACCCAAGATGTGATCTATCCTGGAGAAGTTCTGTGCGCACTTGAGAAGAAAGTGTAATCTGCTGTTTTTGGATGGAGTGTCCTATAAATATCAATTAAATCTATGTGGTCTATTGTGTCATTTAAAGCTTCTGTTTCCTTATTTATTTTCATTTTGGATGATCTGTCCATTGGTGTAAGTGCGGTGTTAAAGTCCCCCAGTATTATTGTGTTACTGTCGATGTCCTCTTTTATAGCTGTTAGCGGTTGCCTTATGTATTGAGGTGCTCCTATGTTGGGTGCATATATATTTATAATTGTTATATCTTCTTCTTGGATTGATCCCTTGATCATTATGTAGTGTCCTTCCTTGTCTCTTGTAACATTCTTTATTTTAAAGTCTATTTTATCTGATATGAGTATTGCTACTCCAGCTTTCTTTTGATTTCCATTTGCATGGAATATCTTTTTCCATCCCCTCACTTTCAGTCTGCATGTATCCCTAGGTCTGAAGTGGGTCTCTTGTAGACAACATATATATGGGTCTTGCTTTTGTATCCATTCAGCAAGCCTGTGTCTTTTGGTTGGAGCATTTAATCCATCCACGTTTAAGGTAATTATCGATATGTATGTTCCTGTGACCATTTTCTTAATTGTTTTGGGTTTGTTTTTGTAGGTCCTTTTCTTCTCTTGTGTTTCCCACTTAGAGAAGTTCCTTTAGCATTTGTTGTAGAGCTGGTTTGGTGGTGCTGAATTCTCTTAGCTTTTGCTTGTCTGTAACGCTTTTGATTTCTCCATCAAATCTGAATGAGATCCTTGCCGGGTAGAGTAATCTTGGTTGTAGGTTCTTCCCTTTCATCACTTTAAGTATATCATGCCACTCCCTTCTGGCTTGTAGAGTTTCTGCTGAGAAATCAGCTGTTAACCTTATGGGAATTCCCTTTTATGTTATTTGTCATTTTTCCCTTGCTGCTTTCAATAAGTTTTCTTTGTCTTTAATTTTTGCCAATTTGATTGCTATGTGTCTTGGCGTGTTTCTCCTTGGGTTTTTCCTCTATGGGACTCTCTGCGCTTCCTGGACTTGGGTGGCTATTTCCTTTCCCATGTTAGGGAAGTTTTCGACTATAATCTCTTCAAATATTTTCTCTGGTCCTTTCTCTCTCTCTTCTCCTTCTGGGACCCCTATAATGCGAATGTTGTTGCGTTTAATGTTGTTCCAGAGGTCTCTTAGGCTGTCTTCATTTCTTTTCATTCTTTTTTCTTTATTCTGTTCCACGGCAGTGAATTCCACCATTCTGTCTTCCAGGTCACTTATCCGTTCTTTTGCCTCAGTTATTCTGCTATTGATTCCTTCTAGTGTCGTTTTCATTTCAGTTATTGTATTGTTCATCTCTGTTTGTTTGTTCTGTAATTCTTCTAGGTCTTTGTTAAACATTTCTTGCATCTTCTCCATCTTTGCCTCCATTGTTTTTCCGAGGTCCTGGATTATCTTCACTATCATTATTCTGAATTCTTTTTCTGGAAGGTTGCCTATCTCCACTGCATTTAGTTGTTTTTCTGGTGTTTTATCTTGTTCCTTCATCTGGTACATAGCCCTCTGCCTTTTCATCTTGTCTATCTTTCTGTGAATATGGTTTTTGTTCCACAGGCTGCAGTTTTGTAGTTCTTCTTGCTTCTGCTGTTTGTCCTCTGGTCGACCTTCCTATTTTTTATTACCACCAGCAGCATCATTAGTTTAAGAGTTTTTTTGCTTTATCACACATTTTTATGAATTATATATAAAAAAAAGAAAGCATAAGCACCCAAACTTAGCTGAGATACAGCTGCAGGAATGCCGTCTACTGTTGTCTAACCCCACAAATGAGGGCATGGTGCCAGATTCCAAATAATTACCTGGGATGCTCTTTTTGATGTGTCAGTTTAGGTAGGCTACAGTCCTTAATTAATTCAATAAAACACTAATCTAGGTGTTGCTGTAAAGGTCTTTTGTAGATATGATTAAAGCCTATAATCAGGTGACTTTGGGTGGGAGATTATCCTAGATATCTGGATGGGCCTGATTCTACCAGCAAAAGGTCTTAAAGGCAGAGTTGCAGTTTCCTTGAAGGAGAAAGTCTATCTGTGGCAACAACTTCAGCCCCTGCCTGAGGGTTAGTGCCTGCCCTATGGATCTCGGACTTCCCTAGCTGGTTCCCAGTTCCTTGTAATCTCTTAATCTGTATCTCCTACTAGTTCTGTTTCTCTGGTTAAACCATGACTGATACATTACCCTATCACAGAAGTGGTTCCTAATAATTTTATAATGAATAGTGTGGTGCAAAGCATGGTTCCTAATTCATCAGTCTGTTCCTGAGTTATAGGTTATGAAAGACTCTTGCTATGTGAGAAATGCCTCTACTTTGCAGACTTTTCAGTTGCACAGCTGCCATCAACTGTACTGCTGTAGCTACTCACTGCTTTCCCATTTAATTTTTTTTTTTTTTCCAGGTTTTTCTTCAGAAGGGAAGTTTCATCTTGTAATTTTCTGCTCTAGAGTATAGGGAGATAATGTTTTTGTAATTTTAGTTGTTTTGAAATTGCTCTGTTTGCTTTTTTTGGAAGGAGAAAAGTAACTGCTGTGCATTTTGATTTACTGTATTCAGTAGTTTGACATAGAATATGTTAGCACAAGGTTTAAATGTGAATGTACTAGAGCACCAGTACAGAGAGTTGATACAAGAGAATGTCAGTTATTCTGAAGTTACATTCCAGGATTCTGTCACATGCTGATATAGTGCCAAAGCATATGGAATCTCCATATGGTGTTTCTTTTGGGCTTTTTACCACCTGTAATCTAGCTGATTTTCATTCATTTAAATTTGTCCAAGAGGTAAGCAAACTAAATATGGAAATGGAAATAATATGCCAGTGTTAAAATGCTGAAGTTTGGGATGAGTTACTGTTATTATAGTAATTACCCAGGGGAAAAAAATCATTAAATGAGTGCATTAGTACTATAGCAGTAGTCTTTCTGTCACCTCATTAACAGCGGGGAGCAGTGTATCCATTTCTGACTTGTGGAGTGGAGAGGGAAGTTAATTTTTTTATTTTATTGAGTCTTCATTTGAAGATAGAATTAGATCATTTGGGGCATCTTTAAAAGTCATAATGAATTTAAATATATTTTCATGATTCAGGAATAATGGTATTGTGAATGGCATTTGGCATTTTGATTGCATATAAAAAGTAATAAAATTCGTTGCTTTCTGACTGCATGGTATTGCAGTTGTTTTATATCATTAAGAACCTTTGATTTCAGAAATGTAAAAAAAAAACCCAAAAAACAAAGAACAAAAACATGGCTCCTTTGAACCATGGTTTTCAGACCTCAAAAATGCTTCTCTAAGCTCCAGACAGAGTTATTGGTTTAAGTGTCAGCTAGCATTGTTTTACAATGCATTTTAAATATTTTAGCTTCTCTTCAAAGCAGCTGTTTTATTAGGGCAGAAATCGTTGAAGATGTCTTTGTGCTACTGTTGTGTAAAAACAAAAAGGTACTTCTTGTTTACAGGGTAGTGAACATTGGAAACTTTTAACCAGATGTATTTTATTGACACCCACATGTTAGGGAAGTTGAGGCATAATCTTTTTTTTAAAAATTTTTTTGGCTGCTTTGGGTCTTTGTTGCTGCGTGCAGGCTTTCTCTAGTTGCGGTGAGTGGGGGCCACTGTTTGTTGTGGTGCGCGGGCTTCTCATTGTGGTGGTTTCTCTTGTTGCGGAGCATGGGCTCTAGGCACGCGGTCTTCAGTAGTTGCGGCATGTGGGCTCAGTAGCTGTGGCTTGCAGGCTCTAGAGCGCAGGCTCAGTAGTTGGGGCGCACGGGCTTAGTTGCTCCACGGCATGTGGGATCTTCCTGGACCAGGGATCGAACCTGTGTCCCCTGCATTTGCAGGTGGATTCTTATCCACTGTGCCACCAGGGAAGCCCCGAGGCATAATTATTTTATTTTTTATTTTGTTAAATATATTTATTTATTTATTTTTGGCTGCGTTGGGTCTTCTTTGCTGCGTGCGGGCTTTCTCTAGTTGTGGCGAGCGGGGCTACTGTTCGTCGTGGTGCGTGGGCTTCTCATTGCTGTGGCTTCTGTTGTTGTGGAGCATGGGCTCTAGGCACATGGGCTTCAGTAGTTGTGTCGCGTAGGCTCAGTAGTTGTGGCTCGCGGGCTCTACAGCATAGGCTCAGTAGTTGTGGTGCATGGGCTTAGTTGCTCCGCAGCATGTGGGAACTTCCTGGACCAGGGATCAACCCATGTCCCCTGCGTTGGCAGGTGGATTGTTAACCACTGCACCACCAGGGAAGTCCCCCGAGGCATAATTATTGATAATTGAAATTATTTCAGAAGCCAGATACATTAGGCATTGCCTCCTTTCCACCACAGCCACCTCCTAGGAACATGTGGCAGATTGCACAGTTACTGTAGGTTCCTTTTGCTGAATCTCAGTGGTGGCTTGGATTGGGGGTGGGGAGGAGGGAGAGTTCCCCCAACTTGTGATCCTACACAACTAATCAACACAGCCAGCCCGATCAGCCTGCGTGAATGTTTCACAGTGTCTGGTACAAAGTACTAAACACCACCTTTTCTTTATAATAAAAAATCATGTTTTTCATATTTAAATGTTTCTGAGATCAAGGCACATCTTAAGTTAATGTGCTATGCTTATTCATCTCTTTAAAATTTTTTATTAAATATTTGAACAAAATGTGTTTGAACTATGAAAGGAAGGAGCAGAATTTACCCTTCCTCATGTCTGATCTATTAGCTTTTTGCGTGGTTGAAGGATATTGGATTAACATGCACTGAGCTCTAATACTACTCTTGCCATTGACCAGCGGGTAGGTAACATTGGGCAAGTTACAGTATCTCAGGCACTGATTCTTGACTGATAAAGTAGGGGCAGCATTTTATATCCTACTTACTTTACAGGATTATTATAAGAATCAAATAAGATACTGGATATAAAGTATTTTATGAAGTGTGAGGTGCATATAAAAGATACTATTATATTACCATGTGCCTGTCATTTATTTTTTTCATTCCCAGTGCCTCAATTAATTCAAGCCTCTGCCTACCTCACATTGGGATTATGTTTAATTATCCACTAAATAAATTTGCTATCTCTGGCTTTTATAGAATGTGTTGAGTTGTCCTGAAATATTATTCCAAATATGTTACTTTCCTTTTCAAGACTTCTTTACTGTGCTACCTGTCTACTCTGCCAGCTGTTGTTTTCTTCTTATCCTTTTTCCTCCCACTCCATTCCCTGAACTACTTGCTGTGCTTCATATTCCCTACTTGCCACCTGTGTGCCTTTGAATGTGCTATTACTTCTACCTAGAATCCTTTTCTCCCTTCCAAACCCAATTTGTATCTACTCAGTAAAATCTGGTCTGTCTTTCAAGGTCCATCTCAAATATGATTTTCTACCTTTAATTATTTCCCCCACTTTACCAGACCCAAATTTTCTTATCTAGAAATGATATAGATAATGGGAACCAGGAATAAGGGATGGGAGGCAGTATGGCCCAGTCTGATTTTCTGTTGTTCCCAACACAGTGAGAGGTGATCTCAGGTTTTATCTTGCTGTTGGAAAATTAGAAGTTCTGGTAGGTTTTTATCTGTCGTGTAGCATGTCACCCCCCAGTGCCTCCTGCCCCCTCCCATGTCTCTTCTATGGTGCTTAAATTTTCCTTTACCTAATAAGTGGATTGCATGTAGATCTATAAATATTCCCATTTTATATTATATATATAATACAAATTTTAAATAAATCTTATGTAAATTCTTTAGGAAACATGCTGTTTAGAAGAATACAGAGGTGAGCTGTCTGAAAGTAAAAATTCATTTTGTATATTGAAAAATTTCACAGGTTATCTTTTTTTAAATTTTATTTTATTTTGGAGTATAGTTGATTTACAATGGTGTGTTAGTTTCAGGTGTACAGCAAAGTAATTCAGTTATACATATACATGAATTCTTTTTCAGATTTTTTTTCCCATATAGGTTATTAGAGAATATTGAGTGGAGTACCCTGCGCTATACAGTATGTCCTTGTTAATTATCTATTTTATATATAGTAGTGTGTGTATGTTAATCCGAAACTCCTAATTTATCCTTCCCCCCCACCTTTTCCCTTTGGTAACCAGAAGTTTGTTTTCTATGTCTGTGAATTTGTTTCTGTTTTGTAAATAAGTTCATTTGTATCATCGTTTTAGATTCTACATATAAGTGATATCATATGGTATTTGTCTGTCTTTGTCTGACTTCACTTAGTACGATAATCTCTAGCCTTTCTTAAGTAATACTTTATCCCAGGCTAAGTGGTAATGTCTATAGGAATGCAGCCCAGGCCTTTTCCTGAAAGCTGTAAAATGCTCAGAGACTGTATTATTGCAGCTTGATCAAATTTTAAGTTTTAGTTCCCAATCAATTAATACTGTTCTCTAGAAGTCTTTATTGTTAATAAGGTTTGAGTAATAAGATTCATGAAAAATATGTTTAAATGCTAGGTTCCTAAGCTCTTTACACCAAAAATAGAATTGTTATCATCTTTGTCAATTTCAAAATAAATTGATCTCCAGTAGAGAATTTCATTGCTTCTGTCCTCCAGCCTTCGTCCAGTGCTAGGCCAGTATCTACACTGACCTGCATGATCTATGCTTCAAACCATGCAACCAAATTGACTGTTTTTCCTCTAACAAAATTACCATGAACCAGAATTCCAATCACAGGGCTCATTTCAGCTTTTGGGTTTCGTGTCCATTGTCATCTCTTCATTACTGTACCTGAACGTGCTCTTTTCCTAGGCCTGCCTGTCATGCTACAGGTGAGCATCCTGCATGTCACTTTTTATCAATAGAGTTCCACCTGATCTCTCAGACACAGTTTAATGTCTTCTCTTCCCTATTCCATTAGCTCCTTATACATTAGCAATCATCACATTATATTACAATTTTTTATTTGTCTATTTCTTTCCACAAGTCAACTGTGAGAAACCCTAATGGGCAGGAATCATGTCTTACTAATTTTTTAAAACCCTTTGCCTTGCAACTTACATGCAGGAAGTGTGTGTAGAATCAAAAGATGGATTAACAATCATAAGATTCCTCATCTTCTAATTCCCCTTAGGCACAGCAGTATGTCATGAAATATATAGAAACCTCCAAGACTGCTATGGATGAAAAAATATTTGGGAAAGCAGCGGATTGGATAGGGATCTCTCTGGTGGTACAGTGGTTAAGAATCCGCCTGCCAATGCAGGGGACATGGGTTTGAGCCCTGGTCCGGGAAGATCCCACATGCCGCAGAGCAACTAAGCCTGTGAGCCACAGCTACTCAGCCCGCGTGCCACAGCTATTGAAGCCCTCATGCCTAGAGCCCATGTTCCGCAACAAGAGAAGCCACCGCAATGAGAAGCCTGCCCACAGCAATGAAGAGTAGCCCCCGCTCGCTGCAACTAAGAGAAAGCCCGTGTGCAGCAACGAAGACCCAATGCAACCAAAAATAAATAAATTTTTTTTAAAAAGTAAAATTATTGGAAAAATTGAATCTAGCCCGTAATGCCCCTTGGGTATGGATTAATTCCTATAACACAGAATGGTCTGGGCAAGTTATTTATCTAAATAACAATGAACAAGTATTTATTGAATCCCCATCAGCCTAAGGGACTGTGTTAGATGTGGCTCTTCTGTGTATAGACTGAGGCATATAAATAGATTGTAAAACTAGCAATCATTAAAATGCCATTTTTCATTGCTGGTCACTGAGTATAGTACATTAGCCATGTGTTAACTGTTTTCCCAAGTAAGACATTTCAAGTCTCATCTTCAAAGATAACCTCTAACTTTATTCTTTTTAAGCTACATTTCTTTATAATAGTAATATTTTTGAATAATGCCTATGTGCCCCTGTTTTTATTTAGTTATTTATTTTTTTACTAAAATTCAAAGACATTAATGTTGCCCCTCTAAGAATCTAGGCTTATATTTAGAAGCCTGGGGGTCACTTGAGGTACATACAGAGAGAAAGAGCACAGACTTTGGAATCAGACTGCCTGGGTTTAAACTTGGGCTGTGCTTCTTCAGCTGCATGATTTTAAACAAGTTTACTTCAGCATCTTTTTGCTATTTTATCATCTACAAAATACAGACAATAGTGGTACCTACCTCATAAGTAATTCTGAGGATTAAATGAAATAATGCAAATAAGATTCTTAACAATGATGGTTAGCTATTCTAACATACAATCCACATGCAACTTTTTGAAGTAAAAATTCCAGTTCGGCATACTCCTTTATAGCATGAAAATTGCATTTTTGAACTTTCAGAATTTTGAATATTCACCTTTTATATGTAACTATATAAGGTAGTTATGCTCTTATGATGGAATTGGCCAGATTAGGTTGTTTCTGACAGAAGTGGGGTGTGTGCATCACTGAGAAAATGCTAATCCCATGATTTTTCATGGACTTCATTTTTCCTGTCAGGTGTTGCCCATAGTTAAGTTGTTGCAGTGTAGCTTGGTACCTGTGCTCTTCAACTTGTCGCCAGGTATGTTCTTAATGGATTGTTGTAACTTTAGTGAAACCCAGTCTTGCTGAATCACTAAACCTGCTTTCTCTTGGAGGGCTCTTTACTGGGACCTGACAGATCACCTCTCCAGAGCCTTCAGACGTCCTGGCTCTCTAATTCTTCTCCATAACGAGTTTTGTGCCGCATGATAAAATATTCATGTTCAAATAGGTTCTAAACTAATTATCTGCAGCCAGCAGTTGCCACTGCAGTCATTTGCTGTTAGCTTGGCTCAAGTTATTGGCTTGTATTTCAGTACAAATAGTCCCTCTGGCTGTTTCCTGTTGCTGATTCTTATCCTAAATGGAATTTCCCTATGTATCTAGAGTTAATTCTTGTTATTTTGAAAGGAGATTTCTTGCCCTACTTTTCCCGTCCCTTTTTCTCCCCATTTTAAGAAGACTAGCTCTCCACAGTTCACCTCCATCTTCAATCCCGTGTTGCCGCCAAATTCATGACTCCCATGCTGCCCAGGAAGAAAAAGTCAAGTCCCAACTTTACTTTTTTTTTTAAAAATTTTTATTTATTTATTTATTTATTTATGGCTGTGTTGGGTCTTCGTTTCTGTGCGAGGGCTTTCTCTAGTTGTGGCAAGCGGGGGCCACTCTTCATCGCGGTGCGTGGGCCTCTCACTATCGTGGCCTCTTTTGTTGCGGAGCACAGGCTCCAGACGCGCAGGCTCAGTAGTTGTGGCTCACGGGCCCAGTTGCTCCGCGGCATGTGGGATCCTCCCAGACCAGGGCTCAAACCCGTTTCCCCTGCATTGGCAGGCAGATTCCCAACCACTGCGCCACCAGGGAAGCCCCCAGCTTTACATTTAATAAGACATATCATGTCAGCGTTTTAAAGAAACAAAGTTAAGTACCACGGTGGGGGTGAGTTTGTGCATAAGAGAAGCATTTCTGCTTGGATGGTGGAGACCTACAAAGGGAGTATTATGATAGGAATTAACCACTTTGGGAAGAGTTGTGGGGCTGTACACGAGGGAGATAAGGCACTAATGGAGTATTTTTTTTTGGTATTGGTGGAAATGATGAGTGAAATGCTGAAAGAGTGGGGGATCAAGAGCAGAGGACTGAGGTCTTGGTCTTGGTCTTGGGGGAATCTGCAGTGATGCGGAAGTGAGAAGGAAAGGAGCCAAGCCAGCAAGGAAACCTTCCTGATACCCAAGGACTGGATCAGCTTCCTTACCCAGGGCTTTCTTAGACAGGTCCAGCTTCCCTCTGTTTCAGCAGCAAGGGAGTGAATGAGTGTGAATGAAGTTAAGTCAGAGAAAGGGAGTATGTTAGATTGATAAGGGGTGGCCCTCCTTTGGAGTTTCTAAGTGCCTCTTCCGCAGTGTTGGTCATCTATCTCTTCAGAAGAGAGTAGCTAACCTATAACAGTTAACTGGGGTGTTTGACCATGGAGACAGATACCCATGTTCAACATAAATAATATGGCTTTTATTCAGCCTGACTTTCTTAGAATGCTGTCGTCATCACACTCCTTTAAATACCACCTAGCCTCTCTCTTCCTTCCCAAGTAAAACAAACACAGAAATCTTAGGTTGCATATTGGTTCTTTGCCCATTGTCTGATACATGCCATATGCATTTTGTAAATGGCCTAGGGATTTCATGAGGCCAGTGCTAATGATTTGATTTTAAAATCAAAACTTTCCATTTTTCATGAACTTTTAAAAAAATTGAATTTTATTTTGAATAAATAGAGTTAGATTCATACTCTTAGAACCTGTCAGGATGTTGAGATACAGGTGTGTGGTGCATAAAACTTGCATGATTTTCACGGATCTCTGAATAGTAGAGAAAATTCTCCTGACACTAACTGTCTAAATCCAACAGTTCATTCTTCATTGTACTTAAAAGAGCACATGCGTGGGGAATTAGAATGATAAGTGTTTTCCCCTCACGCATTGTTTCTGACCTCTGTCATATGTTTGTTAATTCATCTGCTTTTTATTCCTTGATCAAAGCCAAAATATATCTGTTAAAACACCCACAGTGAAATGCTTCCTGAAAGGAAATGCTAGCTGGCATTTAGGTTCTCTTTTTTCTTTTTTTAGTAAAAACATTTTTGCCCTGGAATCTGTTATAGATGTAATTCCCAGGAAATGTATAAAAGGAAAATCTAATAACAGCATTAGAGTTGTGGCTCCTTAGAGTTCAGATATAACTTGAAATTAAAGGAGTTACTGCATATTTTAATTTGCATTCATTTTCTAGGTACAACTTCATAATAATCAATTTCCTCAATTAAATGTATGAATAATGCTCTCTTTTAAGTTCATGAAATACCTGAGGCATTTTCGGGGAGTAAAACATTGACTAATTTAATGGGAAAAATGTGTTTAAGCTAACCCCTCTTCCCTTTAATGGTAGAACAATAATCTTGGCAATTACAAACAAATGCTATACATATTCTTTAAATTCTATTCCTTTTTTTCTTTTTTCAATTTTAAAGGAATTAATAAATATATATTATGTTTTTCTGATAGTTCCCTTAGGCTGTAGTTATGCTCATTGAAGAGATACGAGATATAAATTTTGTTTAATGGAATCCTGATTGTTTAAGATATTTGGCGGTTAACACTATTGATACTTCTTCAAATCATCTCATAAACTTTCAGTTGCTCAGAAGGGGAATGCTGCTGATGACTGTCTCCAAGAGAAACGTGAGGGACAGAAGAAGGAAAGTCTGCACTGAGCTATGGTACCTCCAAGGGTATCATATGACCAGCTTCATTGGCCCTCTGTACTGTTTTAAGACTAAAGGGCTTAGGAGGAGAAATATAATATACAGTAATTATGTAAAATGCTTATCAGATCTATGATTTTAAGCAGTTAAGCCAATTACTGCAAACTTTGGTTTGCGTTTGCTGTATGTTTCTATTTCTATTTTTTCTTTCCAAAGTGCCTGTTCTTATCCCTTGACGATTTTTCCATACTTCTTGTTAATTTGTATATATTACATATACACTTTCTTAAGTGTGGCAAAATCATTTTCTTCCAGTGTGCTGCTCACTTTTTAGTCCTTTATAGTATCTGTCATTATGCAAAAGTTTAGATTTTTTTGTCAGTTATTGTCTTTTTTTTCTTTGCAGCTTCTTAATTTTTAATTTTGTTTAAATAAACTTTCCCTACCTCAATATTAAAAAAAGAACAAACACTTTTTTTTTCTATACTCCATAGTTAAATTTTTCCTTATTATACCTAAGTCTTTTCCATCGTTCAATTTTTCCCTATCATATCTAGGTCTTTAATACATACGGAATTTATTTTTGTGTAAATATGACATAGAACTTAATTTTTTCAGATGTGAAATCAGTGACCCACCCACCTTTTATTGGTCAATCCCGGCCTTTCTCCAGTGATTTGAAATGTATACTAGTCCCCACATGCATAATTAGGGTTTCTTGATTTCAGAGGAAAAGGAGCCAGCTTAGTGAGCTTAAGAAAAAAGGGGTAGTTATTTAGGAGAGTGGGCTTTCTCTCAGAACCCCAGAACAGGAAATGTGGCTGAGCCTTGGGAACAACTATGACCAGTGACTCAAATGCCAACCGGTTTCTCATTCTCTTTCTGTTCATTTCTCATCTCTTCTTGTCTCTACAAATCGACTTTATTCTTCTTTCTCTCTGTAGACTGTCTTTTTATAACTGGTTCCTGAGCTTCTCAGCTGCCCGGAAAGAGATTGACTCTTTTGGTCTCTAGTCCAAAAATCTCAGTTTGGGTCAGCTGCCCTTCATTGTGTCCTGGAAATGAAGTCATATAGAAACACAGCCAGTCCCGCCAGAACTATATGGAAAAAGGTGCAGTGACTAGTAAAAGGTTAATACTTCCTTAGATGCCTGCTCTTAGGTATATGGGTCTGGTTCTGGGCTCTGTAGAAATGATAATTTAGCTGTTTACCCATGCCTGTTCCGATTTCAATGCTGTGTGCTATAGTCCTTAGAAAACTGAGGACAAGTACTTCTTGTACATATATTTTTTTCTTTAAAAAATACTACTGGCTGGTATTTATTCTTCCAGATGAAATTTAGAATCAGCATGTCAAGTTCTATTACACAGCCCATCGTCTTTTGATGGGAATATATTGAATTCATAGATTTATAAGCTGAGAATTGGCTTCTTATTGTGAGACTGGAATCTTTTTATTTTTTTTTCCTATCTTTCTTTTATGTTAAACTATGTTACATGGCTGTATTAGTGTCAACTGAATATTCATTCCTAATTTGCGCTTAACCAAATAATGCTTAATAGAATACTAATAATTTAGACAACACATGTGAGTGAAGGAAGTAAATAAAGATTTCCTACAATCCTGTCAGTCAAGGATAACTATTTACATTGAGGGACATGATGGGACTGCATCTTCCACAGGGGTTAAAATTTTAGGATACAGCAAATGTCAGTTAGGAATGCATTCACTTGTAAGTGACAGGAAACCTGTTTACAGCAGGAGTTTATTATTATTTACATAAGAAGTCTGAAGATTGGCAGTTGGTTCAATGACTCAATGAAATCAGAGCTGATTCTATACAATTCTTTTGCCTTTTGTCTGGTGGTAAAAAGATGGCTGCTGCAGTGACAGTCATTATATTCATGCTTGAGGCAGGAGGGTAAGGGATGGGGTGTGTGATTTTGTCCTCTTGTCAGAAACATGAAAGGTTTTTTAGGTCACCTCGGCTTATGTCTGGTGACATGACCATTCCTCTATGCAGATAAGGTTGACAAAAGGAAGCATTTGGCACTTCAGTCTCTGTTTTAGGAAGTGGGGTTGGATTGGCCTTGGGTAGCCATTCAACACCATCTGTCTTTGCAAATAAGGTGAAAAATCACCCTTGAAAATATTTTAAGTTGTATAAACCCAGTTTTGTACCATAGATGATTGTTCCTCTGTATCTTCTTTAACCGGTATTTCCCTATACCCCTTAATTAATTCATTTTCTTCCCTCAAGGTTTTCTTTTAGAAGAAATATGGACTTTAATGAAGATTCTTTCCCTTTGGTATCAGTGAGACCCCGTGAAAACATCCAAACAAAAAGAAAAGAAAAAAGAGGGAGGTGAGGATTTAGATAGTCCACGCTCCCTTATCCACAAGGCCTGATGACAGAGCAGGGCCAGCTCCCCTGTGGTTGAGGCAGGACCCGGCCTGGAGAAGGGATTCAGTAACTGCAGGTTTTAAGTGTCCCCCACCCCGGCCCTCGCCCTCCCCTTGTAAACTAACACTCGTTCAGCCAAACTTCTGCCTCCCAGCCTCACGGTGGGAGGTCCAAGTTTCTCTAGTCCTAGCTCACACTCGAATTCTCTCGGCCTCTGGTCTGTCAGAAAAGATAACGCTACCAGCAAAGGGGTGAGGAAAATGCCAATAGTTATAAAAGGGTTTTGAAAAGTTAAAAAGGTGACGTATAAATCAATTATTATCATTTTGTGCTCAGGAATAAGGTATGGAAAACAAATTAGGAAAGTAAATCTACAGCCCTAAAAGATATGCATGTAAAATAAAAAATAAATGCAGTTCCAAATCTACCGATGGTATCTGGGGATTGTCTACTGCTTTAGAGTCTCAATGCCCTGTTCCCACCTCCACAGAATCCACCGAGGCTGACACTTCAGTCATCCCCCCACCGCTCCAGCAGGGGGAGGCAGGGCAGAGGCTACAGGGGGGAAGGGCTATACTTTGCCTCTAGAGTATAGCCTGCATGCAACATGGGAGGGGTGGGCTTACCAAATGTATGTGTAGACCCCCTGGGGTGAGGGCCCCGCCCAGGAGGCACTGAGCAAGGGAGGGGTCCATCTCCCCGCTGGCTGGGAGGGGGCTCTGAGGCAGTCGCTAAGGGTTGCGTATCCCCGGGGAGAGGGGACAGCTGCCACTCCTGCCTCTGTTCGCCCGACCTAAACTGGAGGGGTTGCTGAGCAAGGAGAGGACGGGGTCCCAGAAGCCAAGGTGTCAGCACCCCCATCCTTGACTTCAGGGGCCCAAGAACTCTTTGCATAAAATATCTTCAGACCTAGGAGGTGGTCAAAGGCACAAAGTTTAAATGCTGGGAGGGAGGGTTGTTGAGAGGGTGTCTGGGGTACCCTGAGCCCAGGGGTAGACTCAAGGTGTGATTCATTCCCCCTTCCCTGGAAGGGTGATTGCTCCACTGGGCCTATCACCACAAGACATTTTCCATTACAAGGAGGCATACTGCCCAGGCCTCCAGCACCACCTTGGGGAGGGGTGGGTATCCAGTTGGCACAGGAAAGTCAAGGTTTTCTAAGAAGCCATTTTTCCTGCTTGCCTGTCACCCGTACAATGCAGGACAGAGTCTCAGAAACCCTAGAAATTATTTACGTTTCATTTCCATCAGTTGTAAATGTTATTCTTTGACTCTTTAATATTGGATGGCCTCGGCCATTCCTCATTAGTTGGAGTGGTGACTCTGTTTGCGTTTGTCCATATCGTTTTTACCGTGAAGAAATAGTGGAACTTGTGTGAAGGGTGCTTTCGCTCTCTCCGTCAACTTTGCCATCCTGTTCTGGACTGCCCAGGCCCGGGGCTGGCTTTCTGCTCCGATGATAAGAAGGCCACGCTGACCTCTAGACTAGACACTCATGGTGCTTCTCTGTTGCCTGAGTTCCGCGTGATTAGGTTCCTTTGCCTCCTGAAACTGCTGCCTTGTGAACTGCTGGTTCACGTGGTCCTCTAAATCCCACTCATCTGGTGCTTCCAGACTTGTCCTTGTTATTAGGTCTCATTGCGTCAGCAGTTATGACAGACCCCTGACAAACAGAGAGTTCTTTCTTACCTACGAAAAATATTAGCTTTATTTTAGCCATAGCTGTTTTCATAAGTGTGTGAAGAGCTGGAAAATTGCAATTAGTTTCAGATAAGCACAGCTGAAATAGTCTTGTTTTGTGCTAAGGCAATAAATTGAAAGAAGGTTTGAGGGCATTGGGTCATTGTAGTTTCTAATGATACAACTAATGCATTATGGGTTCATGTATCATACTGGGACCTTGTTACTTACGAAATCTAACATAAAAGGATCTTAATGTGTCCTTAGTAATCCTCGTGCCTCTTAATAAAAGCTTTTAATTTTTAGTCCGAGTCATCACATTTTTGTATCGCTAGCTAGCCCCCCTGTGGCCAGACTGAATACCTGACTAATTAACTTTAATAATAGAAAGACTCCTTAGGAATGTGCTGGTCTGCTGGGATAGACTGGCGACTCACGAAGTCATGGAAAGAGGATGAAATCATTTTGGTCATTCAGTGTCACTTTAAAAAAGATAATTTAAATTGGCCGTTGCAGGCCAAGGAGGACAGTCTGCGGTCGGAGTTCAGGCGGCTACGTGCTGTATTTCAGCTGCTTGATCCGTCCTGGTGGGTCGTCACACTGGCAGTAGTGGTCATTTTTAACGGCATATGAAATTGAAAGAGACCGAAGTGTTGGAAGGAAAACTGTGTTTTTTAGTTATTAACATGTCCAGAACGAAATGGGGCTTTTTTTTTTTTTTTTTTTTTGTAAGCCCAAGAAGTGTATGTTTTTAAAAAGCAAGTCAAACCTGGCCAAATTCTCTCTCATGAACACATGAACATCTGTAAGCATTGAGCTTAATGGCCTTGTAGCTGCTCTTGGCTGGGAGGTTTCTAGTTTTATTCCTCCGCTGATCCTCCATTTCACATGTCACTCTGTTTCCTCTTTTCTCCCGTTGCCTGGGTCACATGGGTTTGCTTGTGTAGAAAAATTAAGAGGCTTTAGTTCTTTTTACGAACCTAAAGACCAGTGCACTGATCTGTTAAAAGCCTTTTTCTCCAAACCCCGGTGACCAGTTGAATTGGATCTGCACCAGCTGGAGCCTAGTTGTGTGTGGTTTGAATGGGAAGTGTCTGGTATGTGCGTGGTTTGTCTTGTCTGTATTTTCATGGAAATGGATTTGGTAAAAGTAGGTGGCATAAGTTAGTTGGAAAAAAAAATGAGGCAACTCCTATAGTAGATGAAGACCTTGCAAAATACGGCCTTAAGACACAGTGGTTCAAATACACTTGCTTATACTTTCAACATGAATGCAAAATTGGGTGATGACAGAAATTTGTTTCTGCAAAATTGCCAGGTATTGAATTAATTGCACATTGAAATCACTGTCTTTTGACATCAGCCACTTTGTCTGTCTGAATTTTCCTTCTGAGTTACTTTTGGGGGGCATAATTCTATAGAATGGAGTTATATTTCAGTTGTTTGATTTGTACTGGTGGGTTGTCACACTCTGGCATTAGTGGTCATTTTTCATGGCATATGAAATTGAAAGAGACTGTGAGAAAAAAAAATGAAGGTTCTGAAAATTCGTTTTATTTTTGTTGACTTGGGTATGATTCAAACTGAGTTTTATTGAAAGATCATTTGCCCACCGTTTTGCCCTCTTTCTCCATTTATTTTAAATAAGAAATTAAATCAGATGTAATAAGGATGTTTTAGTTACTTTTTGTTATACTTTGAACTGTACCCTACTAAACCAACTTTTCATGACCCATTTTGAAGGTCAGGACCAGTCAAAATGCTGAGTTTTGGTGAGTGACTAGTAGGAGACAGGATGCTTTTCACTATTCATTTAATAATGTTTCGAGGTTTGTACTATGTTAGGCTTTTGACATGTAATGTGAGGACAAAGAGGAAAGAGATATTATAGCAAGTCACTGAGAGTAGAATTACATCCTAACCTAGGGCTGAGCCACAGGTTGTTATGGGACTGCAAGTTGAGGCCTGCGAGCTGAGGTTGCTAAGGTCAGTTCTAGCTGTCTGAATTGCAGTATTCAAGGAGTTCCATGAACTCAAGTTTCACCCAGCCAACTACAGATAACCCAGGGTTCTGATCTGGTGAGTGGGGGCTTGCAATAGAAATCTCTAATCTGAGTAGTAGTATTGGGGTGCCCAGTTGTACCATTTTTAGTTTGAATTAGAATCCCAGTTAGTGACCCTGGGAAAGACTTCTCCCATTCAGAACCATAGCAAAGGGGAGCTAATTAGGAGCCAAGGGAGAAGCTAATCTCAAGGATAGGGCATGCGTGGTAGAGTCGATAGGGAAGATCATAAACTGGGTGGGCTCTCCCAAGCCTGCTGGATCCTGGGCTTAACCTCTTTTCTTCTTACTTTTCTCATCTGTGAAATGATAATAGTTAATAATAGTAGTTACCTCATGGGGTTGTTTATGGGCCTTAAGAAAGTACTTAAAATGGTGCCTGGGCCATATTGTTCAATGAATATGTTGGCTGTTAACAGATGCTGGCCGCCCAAAGGAGTTAACTTAGACACAGACTTGGTTAGAAATGGCTCAGGGAGGGAGTTAAGTCTGAGCCAGTGGTTCTCAAACTTCAAGCATGCATCAGAATTAACCTTGAGGACATTTCAAAACTGATTGCTGGGGTCCACCTTCAAAGTTTTTGAATAGGTTTTAAATCTGGTGTAGAGTTGCCAGATAAAATATAGGATACCCAGTTCAATTTGAATCACACAGCAGCTGATATTTAAAGTATGTCACATGTGGTATTTGGAACATGCTTACACTGAAAAAGAAATACGTTGTTTATCTGAAATTTGAATTTAACTGGGCATCTCATTTGTTTTGATGTTGCTCAATCTGGCAACTCTAGTCTCTTTGGGTCTGGGAATTTGCATGTTAAATGAGTTCCCTCCCAGATGATACAGCTGCTGCTGGTTCAGGACCACACTTTGAGAACCTCTCAGTACTGCCTTGGGTGACACTGAGGACTGTGCTGACAATTGTTTTTAAATAACTGTAGCACAAGATATAGATAAAGTTCCCTGCGAGCGCAAAGGATAGATATCAAAGATAGAATGCAGTAATGTTAGTATCTAAATAGTGACAATTCAGTGGGGGCTATAGATATATTGTGTAATTTTTTAAAATAAGGAATATGAAGTCATCATTTATGAAGGTATGTAAATGCATTGGCCTAAATGAAGTGAAGATAATAGATTCCATCTTTTTTTAGCATGATTTTAATTTAGCCATATCTTCATGAATTTCAGATTTATAGCCTTTTAATGCCAGGAATTATATTTTGGATTTGGAGTGAGAGGGCCAAGGACCAAACTTTAAACTCCTCTGTACGTTATATTTTCTCTTTAAGTCAGAGACCAGAAATTAATCACACAAGAGGCAGTACGTGAGAGTAGTTATTTCATGAGCTTTAGAGTTACAGTTATTTGACCCTTCCAAGATTCAGTTTCTCATCTGTATAGTGGAAATAGTATCTCATAGGGTGCTTGTGAGCATGATGCACGAGAGTACACATACAGCATGGCTTAGCATGTAGTCAACACTTAAAGGTCGGCTAAAACGGGGTTAGGATTAACAAAACTCAGATCTTCAATTTGGTGGATAAATTCTTAAGCTATTGCTAATAAATCCTCAGAATCAAGTTTTGTTTAGTTTTCTTGACCAACTTGACCAGAAATCAAGTTTTTGTTTAGTTTTCATAATCTATATGCATTGATTAAAGATGCATATTTAAACTTAGTTACTTGGTTTATTACCCACCAGATTAGCTCCACAAGTGCAGGAACCATGCTTAGTTTCTTCTGTTTTATCCTTACTATCTAGAACAGTGTCTTCCATATAATAGGTACTCAGTAAATACTTGTGGAAAGAATGAAGAATGACTGCCATTGGCAAACATTTTCAATAAACTATGTTTTAAAGATTTTAGGGTTAGCTGTAGGTAATCTTGTTATATTGGAAGATTATGTTTTTATGGGTTTATGTTAGACTAAAGGTTTAAAATATTTTAAACAACAAACCTGGGCTTATATACAGAATCATACAGAATGTCAAGGAAAAATGGAAAAGTTTTTACATATTTGTGCATTTTTTTTAAAGTGCTGATGTGAGAATAAAGTCACTTGACTTTTTTTCCTCTTTCTTTTGAACCTTTTGATATACTGTGCTACCTTAAAAAAAAAAAAAAACTTCTATTTTTAAAAAGTCAATGTAAATAGGTAATAAATTCACATGCCTCAGAATTACAAAGTTTAAAAATGTATATGGTGAACATCTCCCTGCAACCTTTAACCCCAACCACCCTGTCAGCTTTCTCACAGGCAACTGGTATCATAAGCGTCTTCTGTTTCGTTTCAAAAATACTTTTTGCATAAATAAGCAAATATATTTATATTCTTTTCTCTCTTACTTTACGTAAATGGTACCACATTGTAAATACTGTTCTAAACATTGGTTTTCTTTTAATTTAGTATATCATGGAGTTTTCTTTCTTATTCTTTTTTATGATGAAAGAGTATTTCATTGTATTGATGTATCATAATTTATGTAACTAATCCCCTATTAATGGGCATTCAACTTGTTTCTAATCCTTTGCTATCACAAGTAGAGCTGCAATATGAATGTCCTTTTACACATGTGTGAATATATCTGAAAGATAAATTCCTGGAAGTGGAGTTTGTGGGTCGGTTGGTATATACATTTGTGATTTTGACGGACACTGCCATAATGCCCACTGTAGTGGCAGTATGCCCATCTATTGTGGCAGCGGCCAATTTAAACTTTACCTAAGCTCTGTTTGATGCTATTTCTTCACATTCTTATCAGCACATTATATTACCAAACTCTTGATTCATTCCGATTCTGATATGTAAAAAAGTGTTTTGTTTTAGTTTGAATTTGACTCCTCCTTTTTTTCCTTCCTTCTTTCTTTCTTTCCTTCCTTCTTTCCTTCCTTCCTTTCTTCCTTCCTTCCTTTCTTATTTATTTATTGCTGCATTGGGTCTTTGTGGAGCACGGGCTCTAGGTGCACGGGCTTCAGTAGTTGTGGCTTGCGGGCTCTAGAACACAGGCTAAGTAGTTGTAGTGCACGGGCTTAGTTGCTGCGCGGCATGTGGGATCTTCCTGGACCAGGGCTCGAGCCCGTGTCCCCTGAATTGGCAGGCGGATTCTTAACCACTGCGCCACCAGGGAAGCCCTGAATTTGACATTTTCTTGTGAAGTTCAACACTTTTTTTCATACATTTAAGAACTTTCTGTATTTCTTTTTTTGTGAACTGTTCATTGTATTTTGAATAATTTTTAATTGCATCATTTCCCCCTTTTTATTGATTTGTAGGAATTCTTTATCAGGTAATTTAGGACTTTGAGATATGAGTTTCCAATTTTTTTTTTCCATTTATCTTTTGACTTTCCTTACCATAGTTTTTGTCATCAGAAATATTTGATTTTTATTTTGTTTAATATATTAAGCTTTTCTCTTAGGGGTTCTTTGTGACACAGCTATAAAAGACTTCTACTGGCTTATAAGGTTACAATATGAGGAATTCATATTATAAATTATGTAATATAAATTATATATATGCACTATGTGGTTATACTATAAGGAATTTTCTCATGATTTCTTTCATTAATTTTATAATTTTTTACATTAAAATTTTTAATGCATTTGGAAATTAAATATAAATTATGAGAACATCTTGACTTCTGCTTTGACCTCACTAATTCAACTAATTTATTTTGAGTTCCATTTATGTGCAAGGAACTTTGCTAGATACCCTCTTACAGGGCATCTTATCGCTTAGTAGAGTAGATAGGATTGCCAAAACAAATTACACATAAAAAAGCATGACAGGTATAATATAATGGTAGAGATGTTTGGGAATGCAAAAAAGAAGAGTGATTAAGTGTGTATAAGAAAGGACAGGATTCATAAGGAAATGTGTAAGCCATACTAATTTTTAAGTGATTAGTGTCTTAAAACAATTTATATTTATAAGATGCTTATTGCAAATTTGATTTAGAAGAACAGGTACAGTCTGAGTTATAAGAGTGTTCAGTGTATGGCGTGAATAGGTTGATGATATGATTCACATTTATAATAAGTCTGGCATCCCCAGTGATTTTTTTTGTGTAGGAAAAAAAAATTAATCAAGAGGACTAGGGAAACTAACTTGAGAGAGCCAGTTTTCAAGATGGAGAGGATGGCAATGTAAGAACAATAACATACCAACTTTATGATTTTGGAACTCCCTTTGAGAACCAGGAATAATTAATAAAGAGTTTTTAAAAGGCCAAGGTATAATAAGATAGAGCCTTGGATAAGTAGAAAGGTGATAGAATGACTTGTGAGGTGATAAAGAAAAAGAAGCTTAATCATGTGAGGAAATATTTAACACTTGGTACGATTGATGAAAGCAAGTAGTGGGTTTTCAGTCGCTCTACAGGACTTGAATGAAGGGAACAACAAAGGTATGAGATATGTCTAAAGGGCATAAGAGATAAGAGAACAGCTTAAGTTTTGAAAGTAGGAAGAAATGACATAAGCTTCAGAAAAGTGAATGAAATTTGATATCAGGCACCAGTAGGTAGTTATTTTCAACTGGAGAAGATACCAAATTGTTTTCAAAGTAGAGTAGAGATAGGTAACTTTGTAGTTAAACATGCATTAACTCAGTGTTAATAAGAGAATAAAGAATGAGGAAGATTCAATATTGGGGGGAAAACCCCAAGATATATGTGGATTATATTTCAAATATATATGTGTGTGTGTGTGTGTGTATATGTGTGCACACACACACAGAAATTATGGTGGGCATTAAGTTTTGTTCCCAGAGAGCCAAAAGAAGTATAAAATATCCAATAACTCTTCAGTTTTTTGGCAGTCTTCTACATTTCACGCGTGAAGATTAATACTGTTCTTTTCCTTTGTAAATGAATCCTCAAGTTTCCGGGCTTCTCCCTGCGTACGTGTGGCAGCTGTTAGAGATTTGCACAACTAATGTTTTACATCTCTATCTCAACTCGAATTTGTTTATGAGACCTATGCTGATCACAGTGTACACACTTTTTTCTTTTCTCCACTCATTTATTTTTTTAAATTAATTAATTAATTTATGGCTGCGTTGGGTCTTCGTTTCTGTGCGAGGGCTTTCTCTAGTTGTGGCAAGTGGGGGCCATTCTTCATCGCGGTGCGCGGGCCTATCACTGTCGCAACCTCTCTTGTTGCGGAGCACAGGCTCCAGACGCGCAGGCTCAGTAGCTGTGGCTCACGGGCCTAGTTGCTCCGCGGCATGTGGGATCTTCCCAGACCAGGGCCCGAACCCGTTTCTCCTGCAGTGGCAGGCAGACTGTCAACCACTGCGCCACCAGGGAAGCCCACACCACTCATTTTTATAAGATAATGACAAAATCCAATAAAATATCAAATAGTTGTATAACTCCTCTGCAAGATGGCAATGCTGCTGAATTTGAATTGTGAGCTGGCAGGAAAGGCCTCTGTGGATTAAGTGGAAATATTTGACAGTTCAGATTTGGTCTATAGAAGTCAAGTTACTAGTCCCAGTATGAAATGTGTAGTAGATGGCACTGTGTGAGTACTGATGACCTCATGTATTTAGAACCTCTGCAGACTTTTCATACTAGGTTGCCAGGTCTCTTTAGACTGGGGATTGGTAGTCTGAGGTCTTCCAGCCTGAGCAGTTAATGATCATCCACTTCAGCCACATTTTAGAGTTTATGAGAGTAAAACCTAAAGCAGGTTTTTTTTCTGAGTGTACCGGCCCCTTTGGTGGCAGAGATGTGATTAACAGTCAAGTTCTCTGAGTTGCTTTATTGGTGTTTTTCAGCACGTGTTGCTCCTTTGCCATAGTGGTTCTCGATTTTCAGTGCACCCCAAGTGATACTTGGTAAAAAAAAAAAAAAAAAAATACAGGTTCTTTATCTCCACCCTCAGATTCTGCTTCGGCAGGTCTGGTATCTGGGCCTAAGAATCTACATTTTAAGTAAGTATCCACTCAGATGAAGATGGTGCTTGTGCCACCCCACGAGATGAGTGGTCTGCATCCTGCATGAAGCTGGAGCACATAGATGTTACACAGCCATGTCTCCCTTCTAGGAAGTGATGAAACCAGGACTTTTACTTACTCCTCAGCACCTTTTTGATATATAGTTTTCATGTTGTGGAAAGTGAAGTGGCTGATTCCACCTAGTGGTTGGGAACAAGATTTAGGAAGCAGCTAAAATAGGCATGATTCTCTGCTTCACGGGACATAGGCTTGTTAATCACCAAAGTAAAATTGCCCAGCGTAAGCCACGTTTAAATAGGGATTTAAAAGAAATAAGATTATGATAACTAATGTTTAAAAATGATTTAATTTGAAACTATTTAGAGATGCTAATTTAAAAACTGTTTTCTCTGCACTTTCCAATCGTTATCCTATTGAGTATCCCAGGTGGCCTTTCCCGCGTAGACAGTAGAATTTAGAATCGTTTCAGAACCCTGCCTTTAAGTAACTTATGGAAGATCCAACTTAAATATATCAACAATTAAGGTACAATATTACAGGGATTATTAAGTGATTACTTTTGTGGCTCTGCGTCATGTAACGGTTCACAAGAGACAAGCGTGACTCAGAATAGTGACCAGATAAGCCCTTTGATGTTCCATACAGACCAGTGTCAACAGACAGAAGGGAGCCAGTGAGTGTAGACATTACTCATAAAAGTTAATACCTTTAGAAGGAAATTCAGTGAAAAACTAGGATGCACCGAAAAAAGTAGTTGTGGAGATTTTCTACGTTAATGAGCCATTGGTTGAAAATGAACTAGAAGTTGATGGAGAGAATCTAATGGAAAAGGCAGTAGTATTTACGAATGAAGACTTTTTCAGGAGGTATTAAAAGCAACCAGGCAGTTATTCGAATGGTCATACTTGTTTGTGCTTAAAGGTATTTTAACACAACATTCCAGTCTATTTTCTTTTGTTTCCCCATCATTAAAGCCTAAATTCTTGTCTAGAATGCTGTCTAAATTTCTGTTCCAAATTTGCAGCGATGCAAACAGTAAATCTGAATCATAGCAGTGAATAATTGAATAGGCTCAAACATGAACCTGCCTGAAAAAGACAACTGGAACTAAAAAAATCAATAAGCATAGGGAAAAAAGCTTGTACAAGCTTACTCAATATAAAAATAGCAATGAATCAAGAATAATAAACAACCAAGTTGCTTAGATAATCGTTTTACTTTGAACAACATAAACAAAAAGAATTGATAGTTTCTGTATATGTATATGAGAGATTTCTAGCCATTGAAAAGTTATGGCAGAATGAAGTACAAACAAAAAATAAAAGGAATTCCTTCTGGCATACAAAAATCACTTTTAGTAAAATAAAATAGTAAACTTTAGGAAAGATATATTACTGATTTGAATAGCCGTTGGGAGTCTGGGGAAACTTTGGGGACATCTCTAAATGCCATCCCACTGAAACAGCATGCTTCTGATTGCTGATGAATAATCCAAGATTAGTGATATCTGAATACGATCTATAGTGACTGAAAATGGCTTGCGACCCCACCTCCTATTCATAACTACTAGAAAATTTCCAATTTAATAAACTCACTTCTTCACTATGAAGATGGGGAATGTTTTGGGGAAACAGTCTATTATTTTTGAGTTTTCCAGTTAGATATCTTCCATTTACCATGAAGCCCTAGCCAGACTGTAAGATAATATTTAAGGATATGACCATATGGTAAAGCACTTACTATACGTAGGGTAATTTGAAACTATACTTGGGACTTCCCTGGTGGCGCAGTGGTTAAGAATCTGCGTGCTAATGCAGGGAACACGGGTTCGGGCCCTGGTCCGGGAAGATCCCACATGCCGCGGAGCAACTAAGCCCATGCGCCACAACTACTGAGCCTGCGCTCTAGAGCCCGCGAGCCACAGCTGCTGAAGCCCATGTGCCTAGAGCCTGTGTTCTGCAACAAGAGAAAGCTCGTGCACAACAATGAAGACCCAATGCAGCCAAAAATAAATAAATAAATAAATTTATTAAAAAAAAAAAACTATACTAATTGTGAAGACAAGAGTGTGGTCATATATGGCTGTCATAATACATGAACATTAGATCTTGAATATAGTTAATATGTTGATTTTAGAGCTTCTGATTAATAAAAGAAAGCCAGTACTAGTCTTTGATGTATATAATGCTCAAAAGTTTACAGAGAATGTTAGAGCTGGAAGGAACCTCATTTTTAAAGTGTCTCTAAACTGAGATCTGGAGAGGGGAATTGACTAGTTATGGACAGAGAAAAATAGGAATCCAGTTTTTTGGGGGTTTTTTGGCACCAGTCCATATAAGCCATGGAGCTACTTAGAAAAGTGGAGGAAGGACCAGTTTCAGTGACAGATAGTGGAGATAGGGTGGTGCTTGCCTTATCCTCTGCCAAGTCTTCAGCCCTGGTCCTCTACTTGGGCGCATCCAGTTGAGGAATCAATCAGAGGCAACTCTAATAAGTGGGGAATTAGGGACCCAGGAAAGTGTGGTAATGCACCCCAAAGCACACAGTCCTGTAGAGCTTCATGGACTTAGAGCTGAGCCTTTAACTGCCAACCTGGGTTTTGATTTGTAGCCTTCAGGGTTGTATGTTCCTGTGTTAATTATGAATTAAAGATGCTGGGGACTTTACTTCTGCTGTGAGAAGCTATTCTTCAGCCTTGGAAAATTTTAAAATACCTTTGGTTACATGTTATAATTATTGGAGTTATTACGTAGCACATGTAAGACATTTTGTGTTTTCAAAGTACTTCTTAATATCATTGGCTATTAGGTAAGACTTCTAATAAGCTACTGCTCTCATTAATAGTGTGGGTGATTATACATTATTATTTATAATCAGTGTCTGATGTGAATAAGTAGAAAGTGTGTAGCATGTGAAGAGGTACCTCTGGCTCCTGAATGCACCACAGTGTGTGTGTGTCTGCATGTGTGTGTATACATATGTATATAATTATATACAGCCATATATATGATTATATAAACAATTTTTACATAGATAAAAACCGTATACAACTACAGTATTTAAATATTTATATACACATATACCAATGCGTGCACACACATATGCTTTTAAAGATATATTTAGGGAGAGAATTATACTCAATTTAGATTATAATCATTTGAACTAGATTGTAAGCTCCTTGAAAGCAGGCATTTTAAAATAACCTTGTCGTTACTCTCACTTATAGACACTGAATAAAAATATTTGTGGATTGCTCTGGTTTTAGTACTAAGTAAGGTGGCGATTTTTTCTCAAGGATAATTAAGGTCAGGGCTCGCTCTTTCTGTTGTCAGTCAGTTTGTGTAAAAGCGTTGCTGACCTGCCACTGCTGCTCACTGCCTTTCTCCTGAATGTCTGCTCTTCACATGCATGAAAGATGAAGCTCATATCAGCATAACCACGGCTTCTCTGAAATGTCCAAGTCCTAACTCTTGTTAATATCGTACTCTTGTCTCATGCTGGCTGCTCTTCTTTTCTTCTTCTTAGAACGTTGCCTCTGGCCTTTGCACCCAAATGCATCTGAAAAGATGTCATCTGCGGAGATGCTATTTGTTGAAGGTTTGGAACCTCTTGAAATTGAAATATTGTCTTTTGTCTTCAGTGGTGATAACAAATCTGTTAGAAGCAAGTTTTTAGAAGGAATATTATAAGAATATTATATTCAAACGTATCATAGGTCAGTGAAGTGCTCACCAAAAATCAAATAATTGTATTTATGATCATACACATTTGTTGAAAAGAAAGAGATGTGCAAAATTCTCAGCCTAAGAAGTTTTAAAGTGATTTTTTTCCCCCCCAAAAGGAAGTTAGTATGTATTCATTATATGTACTTTCAGAGGTACTACATTTCTTTTATCTCCTACATCTAACCTGTCACCAAATCTTGTCATTTCCTCTTTGCTTCAGATTTACCTCTTGCGGCTTTCCAATCTCACTCTTCCCACCTTGTCCGAGTCTTCATCACCTCGCACCCACATTACTGTACACCTACTGTTCTCTCTAATTCTGATCCATTCTGTGCGCTGTGTTTTCAGGGCACATTATTTACATCTCGACTGGAAAGCTTGATCACAAAGTGGACAGGAGAGGTGTTGACTTGTAGTAGAGCATTAACTGTAAAAAGAGGTCCCCTTCACCTTCAAAGATAGTTGTGGAGCCATAGCACGTACAATACTGCTTTAGATGTTGAAAACATTTCATACATGTTTATGTGAATTGATAGTTTCCTCGATTTTAAAATTTTACTGCTTTGGTGGTAGGGTATAGGAATGGGACAGCTGTAGAGAGAGGTCCATCTTGTATGTTCAGTGTCAGAAAAAATAAGTTCTGGGAATGAGTAGACAATTTCTTGAATTTAAAGTTGAAATAAGCACAGTAGAGCAAAGTGGGTTTATATCATAGTGGTGCCTCTCTCCTTCCACACTGCTTTGATGCCCAGTGGTGTACGGTTCAGACATATTGTGGGGAGGGATTATAACAGTCCTCTAATGTTCCCCCTCCCTTTCTTCACCTCCAGGTTCATCTTAAATGAACTTCTCCTCAGTCCCATAAGGCCAGTCTGTTTCTGCATTCCTCAGTTCTGATTTCTTTTGGCAGGAAGACTAGATGTGGTTGACAGATTATAACTGAAAAGGGCTTTGGTAATTGCCCGTTCTGTTCGGTGACTGGGTTGCTGACAGATGGGCACAGTGAATATGGAAAGTGTTCTGGGCCTCCGTACACTCCTTCAGCTTGTGAGTGGTGAGCACTGCCAGCGTTTTTCTTACTATCTATTAGCAAATTTAAAAAGAATCACTTGGATCTTTACCTCTTTTTTCAACCTAACACTATATCACATTTATGGCGAGGTTCTCTCCCACCTCTTCTACTCCCCCCTCATTACCCCTCATTATATATTTTTTTGGAGTAGAGAAAATTCTCAAGATGTTAGTGCAGGCTGGCATGAATGGGTGCCAACAGTTCTCACAGACTTGTTAAAAGATTTATTTTTTGCCTGAGAATTACACATATGGCCTAGAATGATAATATTAGGGTCTGTGTTGGTTGAGATAATTGGCAGATCACACCTTAAGAAAAGTGATTGGTTGGCTTGTCTCTTTAATTTTAATCTGTTGTCTCCGTCACAGTCAAATTACCATTATGTAGTATATTCCTGTGCCTTTTTAAAAAACTCGTTTAACCCATTTATAGGGGGCATCTGTTCGTTGAGCTTGAATTATTGAAAACATTCTCTTACTTTGACCAGTTTAGTTACAACCAGCAAAATCAAAATGAGCAAAGGAGGGGATCCCAATAATCCCAGCTCTATAAAGATGGTTTCTTAAGGGGAAGGAAAAGTCACCACCCTGATAACATTAGAGGTGATCTTACGCAGTCTCAGTAGAAAAATAAACATTCACAAGTGAGAAATGAGACCGTGAAACCGTCTCAGTGAAGACTGGTTACCAACATGGAGACAGAATGTTGGACTGCAGTGTCCTGTTGGAGAGGTAACTGAGGCCTTAGCACCCACAGAGCCCTTTCATCACACAGCAAGTGCTTATTGAGGTCCTTGAGGTTTAGGGCAAATTAATCCATGGGTTTAACTTCAGCGATGACAAATAAGAGGATGACCTTTAAAATATCCATAGTCATGTTAATTATTAATTCAGCCTTTGTGTAATTATTGGCATTGTACAACAGTCTTGTAACACCTAATTCTTGTGATGCTGATAACAGACATTTATTTCTGCTTCTAAAAAGATGCTAAGGTAAATTACCTTAATTTGTTTTTTTTACTTTCTGGTTCTATTATTCACTATTTGTGTGCATGTGAGTGCATGAATGAGAGAGAAAAAGATAATATGCTCCAGGTTGGATATATATTTTCATTTGTTAATAAATGGAAGATGCTCACATACTTGTAGGCACAGAAGGTTGGACTTGGCAGTCTCTTTCACAATGTAATTTAAAGGTAAACATAATCAAAAAGAATAAATTATACAGATGATGGAGCTGGGACACATCTTTGTTAAAGCTTGGATAATATTTTAGATTAGAAAAGTAAAATATGTTACTTCCACTCACCCTTAAATATTCAGTCTACTTAATGCATTCATCAGAGTTTAGGAAGCTAGGAAATAAATGATGAAGTAAGAAACTTGTATTTGTCTTTTTTTCCCCTTTAATAATATTTTTCTTTATGAAAAACTTTCGAACTACAAAAATGCCACTTTGTAATTTCCTGGATCACCTTGTAACTGTTCCTAAGCCAACTGTTCCTACAAATTATTCCAATGATTATTATAAAGTTAGAAGGTCTCTTGGACAAAGTCTAGTCTACATTATAGAGGAGATAACTGAGACCCCCCCCCCCCCCCGAAGTTAAGTGACTGGTTTAAGATTGCCCAACAACTTAAGTCATGGAGTCTGTAGAAGAACCCAGATATCCTTGTTTTTACTCAGTACTCTTGCTTCTAATCGTGCTGCTTCCTACCGCACTTGCAGTCTGGATGAGTTGCCTGTAAACGTCAAGAAGTTGCTGACTTCCCCCCAGAAAATGTGTGTGTGTGCGAAATCCAAGGGAATTCCCTGGTGGTCCAATGGTTAGGACTCCGTGCTTCCACTGCTGGGGGCCCAGGTTCAATCCCTAGTCAGGGAACTAAGATCCCACAAGCCACGCGGCCAAAAAAAGGAAAAAAAAACCAGACTATAGGAAGAAGAAACTAAGATGGATCCATCTGGTTTATTTGGAAGGACATTATTGCATAGTGAAATACTAGCACAATCAAATCATAAAAGTATGTGTTCATAATTGGAGACAAATGAGCATGGTAGCAATTATAGATTTTCAGAATAGTACAGATGATCCTTTCGTAATCCCCCCAATAGGTACAGATTTTCCCAACACAGTATATACATTTGATATTGTTATTCTTATATTGTCTTAATTTGTTGAAATTGTAGTATTTATCTTTCATAATGGGATTGTAACATGGGATTCAAAGAAAAGGAAGGCTGTGGTTCTGTATCATCCCCCCTTTTGGCCATATTTCTCCCTTTGAACTCAGTTTCACCTCTCATCAAATACTTAGTGGGATTTTCATGATTTACCTTGCCATTCTTAGCCATAGAAGGGACTCTCTTTACATTACTTGATGCCCCAGATCCTTGAATCCTGTTCCCACGTTGCTAATTATTTATTGGGCGACTAAACATCCGACTTCTTATTCTCCAGTCACATGGTTTTTTAACTTGGGATATATTTTTGTATCTCAAAATTAGAACTAGAATTTCTCATAGCCATTATATTTCTTATCATCTTGGCTCACTTGAAATAAAAAGATGATTTAAAATACATATAATCCTGATATGGTGAGGTACTTTGGGTAGCTCCTTGGATTAATAGGTTATGTGTACCTCTGCATCAAAATGAGTTGCTTCACTTTGGGGGATTATCAGTCAGCTTGCATATATTTTTTTTATAATTGAAAAGTGAAGTGATGAACTATTAGTTTTATAAGACCGTTGGTGTAGCTGTCAAAGTTCTAAACATTCTTTGCAATGTTAGAGCTGGAGTTTCCCAGATCATTGAAAGAAACCAAAGAAACAAATCTTTAATAACATTGCCTTCTCCTTGTTCCCTTGGGCTTGTAGTGAAGAACAGGTGTTGGGGGTGGTGCTGAAATTAGTTTGGAGTCATGAAAAAAGCAAATACAACTCTTCCAGGCAGCTTAGGGCAAAATGACTTTGGAACACCACAAGTACTCTGTCCTCATCTGAGAAAATGCTGCTTATGTTCAATAGCTCATAATAACCCGGAAAACTCTAGGATTACATAAATAATGAATGGGCTCAAAATGCACTGGTTTTTGTAATGTAGATGAAGGTAAGATACCTTGTCAGGACTGAAATTTGCATATTAGAATAATTTAGTTATCTTGTTCTTTAAATAAATAAATGGCTATGAATATTCTTAGTTCAATTAAAATATTAATGGTATACTGATACTTCACTTTTAGGTCTCCAGCCATCCATAAAGAGTTTTATTTAAACTTGATTAACAGTGAAGGGATGCTTTAGCATAGAGTATAATAAGTTGGCTTTTTGTTTCTGAAATGGAAATGTAGTACCTGACAGTAAATAATTTGTTTATTCTTGTAATGCATCATTTCTTTGCATAAGAAAAGACCATTCTTGATTATAGAATAAGGCATAGACATAGTATGAATATCTTTTGGTGCTTAAGTACTCTTTTTTTTTTTTTTAAGCACTACTATTTATCATTACTAGGTAGTTGGGGTCTCTTGAATTGCTTCATTGACTTAATTTAAAATTTTTTAATTGTGGTAAAATACACATAAAATTTATCATCTTAACCAGCGTATAGTACAGTGTTATTAAGTACATTCACCACCATCCATCTCTTGAAATTTTTCATCTTCCCCAACTGAAACTCTGTACCTATTAAACAGTAACACCCTATTACCCCCTCTCCCTGCCACTGGCAACCACCATTCTACCTTCTGTCTCTGTGAATTTGACTAGTCTCTATAAGTGGGATAATATAATACTTGTCTTTTTGTGACTGGCTTATTTCACTTAGGATAGTTCCTCAAGTTTCATTCATGTAGCATGTGTCAGAATTTTCTCCCTTTTTAAACCTGCATTATGTTCCATTGTATGTATATGCCACATTTTGTTTACCCGTTCAATCATCTGGTGGATATTTGAGTTGCTTCCTGCTTTTAGCTATGTAAGTAATAATATATGGATATTGTGAATAATGCTGCTGTGAACATCGTTGTACATATATCTCTTTGAGACCTTGCTTTCAACTCTTTTGGATATATACCAAAAGAGGAATTACTGGGTCATATGGTTATTCTATTTTTAATTTGTTGAGGAATCACTATATTGTTTTTCATTTTACATTCTCATCAGTAGCACACACAGGTTCCGATTTCTCTACATCTTCATCAACACGTTATTTTCTGTTAAATGTATGGATTTTAAGCTATGTGAGTTACATATACTTACTGTATAGACTCAAATAATGCAGAAAAGGGTACAGTAAAATTGAAAATACTTCTTCACTCCCTCTTGACTGATTGGGTGGAAGAAGGAGAAGGTATAAAGGACAGGGAGAAGTGTGAGATGTCCATTGGCATGGGAAATTGGGTAGTAGAAGGTTTAGCTTTGACAGAAGAAGGCCAGATGTAGAGATGAGTTCAGATTGTTGAATTTGAAATGTATGAGGTACTCAGGTGAAATCTGGAGCTTGGGAGAGAGGTCAGGACCATACATGTGTTTGGGTGTTATTAGTATTCAGGTGGTAGTTGATACCGTGATTGTGTATTTGATTGTTCAGGGAGAGGAGAAGAACAACAAAGAATTGGGGAACAGAACCTTGGGGGCCTCGACATGAAGGGATATATGGAGACCACACTCACCTAAAGTCAGAGTCCTCAAAACCCCCTTCTTCCTAAATTTCCTTTTTCTCTCAAGATAACAGCATTCTCAATGTAGTTGGAATCCAAAATTGCTAGTCCTCTCTGGCAATTATCTTTGCCTAATCTGTCACCAAGTTCTTTTTTTTTTTTTCTTTTACAATACTCTTCAAATCTGGCATTTGTTATTTTTTTCCACTTGCATCATTGTTTTTCAGGCCTTTGTTGGTAGTCTATTGCAGTTTTCTCTTAACCTACCTTCTTGTCTCTAGAATTTTCTCTCAGACTTTTATCTACTTAATATGTCAGATTTCTATATAAGCTTTCAAATGACAAAGAAAAGCTCTACTGTTTAAGAAAAATAAAGTTTGGAAGTGTTCATTTGTAAAAAGACAGGTCCTGACATTTAAGGCCCTGCAGAGTCTATCTCTAATTTATCTTTTTGAATATAAATCTCAGCATAAATTCTAGGTTTTTGCCATTCTGCAATATTTGGTGCTCCTGAATTTTCATTCCTGCCTTTTCTTATGCTGTTTCCATTACCACCTTCACTCCTCACTCACACAAAGGCCCAACTCAGCAATTCAAGTCTCATTTCTTCTTTGAAGAGGAGGCAGTGTGGTGCTGCATAAAGAACTTTGTATAAAGCCTTGTGCAGCTTCCAACTATCTGAGTAACTTTGAACAACTTATTTTTCTGAATTTCAGATTCCTGATTTGTAAAATAGGCTGTTGTGTGGGTTTAATTAATAAAGTGAAATGTGAAGCACAGTAGTTAATATTTCTGATCTTTGTCCCTCTGGGTCATTTCATTTCATTCATTTATTTATTCATTCAACAAATAGTTTCTTTGGCACTTCTCTGGGCAGCGAGGATGCTGCAGTGAACAGAACGGACAAAAATCCCTTCCATGGTGGAACGTATGTTCTAGAAGAGGAGATGGATGGTAAACAACATAAGAAATGTATAAAGTTTTAATAATGATAAATGTGAAGGAGGAAAATTAAAGAAAAGGGAGACATGAAATATCAACGGGGAAGGTGGAAATTTTAGCTAGGGTAGCTGGGGAAGGCCTCTCTGAGAAGTTTTCTCTTTAGAAATCCTGAAACACTTGACGAAATCCTCGTACTTAGTCTATGACGCATTGTTGTTTGCCTAGAAGTGTGTGTTTAGACCCCAGCTCCATTACCAGCCTCCTTGCACTGAGGAATACATTTGTATTAGCTCTCTTTTTTCCTCACCCCACTTTTATTGCAGTGAAAATATATCATCCTGACAAGGAATTGATGCAATATCAAAATATAACTGGAAGTGGTGCAAAAGGCAAGGCCTTCATATCCAAGAGGAGGTTGATGGGATTCCATGAAAGTTAAATATTTAATACTTGTTTCATCTAACTTTTATTAGGGCAGACACTTAAGATTGCAAAATCAACCAGAAGAATAAAGACTAGTTGCCTCCATCAGGCGTTATTTATGGTGCTTTGGAGACTTTGAATGAGGATGGCAGTGCCTTTGAGTTTCATAATGAAAATTGGACCTCTTAGGAGAAATTGCCTGCACTGAGAACTAAGTGAAACTCCAGTGCTCACGCTGAAACTGAACTAGACTGGCCTTGGAAAGGTGAGGAGTCTGCAGACAATTTTATTCAAATCATTTGTCTTTTACAAGGTGTTTACAGGTCAGACTGAACAAAAATCATCAAGTAAAATGTCCAAGTTTTAGCATCGTTGTTTGAACCCATCAGCAAAATCAGTTGATGGCTTGAATATGTAATTAACAGTTAAATTTGTCCTCCATATTTCTTTAGCTTCCAGCCTACCAGGCAGGAAATTGGAATGAGAAAGAGGGACTCAGAAATGTGCAACTCTCATTTCTGATTCAGTTTTTTCCAAAGAAAAGTTATCCTGAGAAGAGTTAAATTTCCTGCCAACAATGACATGAAAGCTATGTTGTTGCTTTTGCTTTTGTTTTGAACTCTGAAAAAAGAGAATTCACCAAACACTACACTTTGATTAGTTCGAGCCGTTGTTTTCCCCTCGGGTGGACTGTAGAGTATAATTTAATCACACAGAAAAGTGGTACCTGAACTCCAACCAGAGTTTGAGCTTGTTTTTCCCTTGGGGATTTGACATTTTCTGTTTCCTGACATTTTTACCATTGTTAGGCACACTTCTTTGTGTTCTTGCCCTATATTCATCCCCTAAGGGAATTAGTGTATTTTATCTACTGGAAGGCAGGTATGCCTTCTGTTTTGGACAAGCCATTTAATTGTTCAAATAAATCCAACTATAGTGTAATAGACCAATCATTAGGAACTGGGCCATGTGGCAGCATTTAGATTCATGAGATCCAGATCCTCAGTTCAATCCAGAAAGGAAATTAAATACCACATACATAAAATGAATGATTTTCTTTTCTCTCTCTTTCCTTACCTGACCCTTCCCACTCCATCCTTTTCAAATATTAAATAGCATCCTAAAACACAAACAAAATGCCATTTGTCTCAGTATTTCTGGCTTGCTTATTTATGGTTTTCTGTGTGGGAGAATAATCATTTATTAGCCATTAAGTAAAACAGTAACAAAGATTGCCTTTTTTTTTGCCATTCTCTTCTATTTGTTTTATATAAAATAAGAGGTCCAAATAAAAAGGAAATGAAGGCCTAGCACTTTTCTGCTCCCATTTCAGCTACTTTGATGTAATTCCATTTTAATTACTAATTTAAAAAATATATAGTCATTATTTCCTAGCAACATTGCCTCTTTTCCTTCATTTTTAACACTGTATATATTTGTTTGAAAAGTACGCCTTCTAGAACTAAGTTGCTGATATGAATTTGTTAAGGGGCTTATTTAACTGTTTGCAGACATGAGTTCTTTTAGTTCTGTACACTGCTGGACAGAACTGGCAGCTGACTGGATTATGAAAGATGACACTTGGTTTTGGAGGATTTAATGAATATAGGTTTGAGAATTGGCTCGTTTGCTTTCATTTGCCCTGCGCTGTGGCAACAAGGTGGATTCAGATACAAAGATGTGTGGCAGTGACATTGTATCCTGAGAATATAATTTGAGTCTCTTGGGTCTGTTGAGTGTGCTAACCAGTTTTTGCATTTTTCCCATTCCAAACTCTAAAATTCACCTGCTGGGATTATTCTTTGGCCAAACAAAAGTATATCAAGATCTGGACTTGAGTTCTTTGCAGCCTAAGAAGCCTTTGGAAAGCATTCCCTTTCAGCCACTATATTGCATGCAGGAATGTACACACTTGAGATTTCCTAGAGAGTCCTTCAAAAATCGTAGATATTAATCAAAGGCATTACATCTTCAAAAAATTAGGAAAAAATGAGGCCTTGAAAGTTCCATCCAACTACTACATAGATATTAATCAAAGGGTTTACATCTTCAAATAATTAGGAAAGTCTCTCAGTTTGGTCTCAGTAATTCTTCTCAGCCTTCGTTTGTTGTGAAACACAGGAGAGAAAAAGTACCACTTTTTCTAAACAATCACCACTTCTGTGCTATAGGTAAGTATTGTACGAGTGAAGCAGGAGAATGTATAACATCTAGGCAAGGAGAGATGTGTCAAGGCAAGCTTGGAGATGCTGCTTTATTGTTCTGGTTGTGGACGCTGGCATTTCTTCCTTAGCCTGGGTATCTCCAGTTCACTATCTGAAATTAACTCTGGTGATCCTTACCCAGCAGGCATAACCTTCAGAGCCTGAGATAATCCAGCTAGAAATCTTTCAGCCATAGGCCATCTTGCTCCTTGAATTACTAATGTGTATGTAATTATATAATGGGAATCAGCTCATCTTTGGGAGTCAGGATTGAGAAGAATAGCTGATGAACTTCAGTGGTCAGATCTATATAATCAGAGAAGATCTTTACGGATGGAAGCTCTTGAATTATAGGCAGCCCTCCTGGTTTTAGATTCTTCAGTTCTGCGTTTCCCACACATTGAAGGATTGGCTTTAAAAGACAATTCTTTTCTTTCTACATCCACTTGTCACAACTCCTATACCTCACTTTTCCAAAATTCTTGTAACAGTGTGTTTCTATAATAGATGAGCAAGCATATTAGAGCAAACATAGTAAAATATACATCTTAAAAACAATATACAAAATAAATTATTAAGCAAACAAAAATAAACCGGTTTTGTTTTATTCTGATTAAATATTAAAACAAGAATAAATGCATTTTAATTTCCTGTCAGAATCCACATTTTATGTGGTTACATAAAGATGTAGTAGAATTTAATAATTTCTTAAAATGCATTTATCAAAAAAGTTCCTGTGATGCCTAGCTGTACATGAGATAAAAAATAAGTAATATTTTTCCAACAAGTAGAGTTGGGGGATAGTGATTAAGAGACTATCCTCAAACCAAAGATAGTCATATTGACCATTCTGGGTGTCATTGAGGCAAAACTATCACAGCCTGAACTGAGAGAGGAATTTTAGAATCTAAGAGTTTCCAGAAACTTTAAAGGGGAACCAGCTTGATGTTAAATGTTGAAATTATGTGGACTCTCTTGTGTCCAAAAGCCTACCTCTTATTTATTATTTCATTTGTTTTGGTATCTGTGATGAGATATTTGGAGAAAACGTGGTATGATTCTTACTCTACAAAGTACAAATTCATGTCCAACTTGACATTTTTTTTTAAATTTAATTTTATTTATTTATTTAATATATCAGGTTCTTGTTAGTTATCCATTTCCAACTTGACATTATTTCCCCTAAATATCACATTACTAGTTAATTATAGGACAGATATTGGAAACTAGACAACTCCCTTGACTTTTGAGAACATTCCTTGATTGCCTAGCAGTTTTGTTTGTTTTAAACCACTAACCATCTGTAGGGATCTTGGGCAAGGTGCTACACCCTTTGGTATCTTGATTTTCTCATCAATTGCTTTAGTAACACACTACTGTGAGGCTCAGATGCGAGTGTGATTGCAAAAGCAATTTGGACATTTAGCAACTATGTTATTGTAAAGTATTGTTATTTGTGTAGACTTGTTTTCTTCTTCAGTGAAACTAGGGTGCTGTAGTTTCCCACTTGTCCAATCATCTAGGTGCTGTGTACCCTCTATTATCTGCACTAATGGAGAGAATCAATGTTGTAAATTTTCCAAAAAGGCAGATAATTAGAAAATCATTTAGAAAATATTTCAGTATTTACATGTGTGTCCCTCCAATGTTCCAAGAATTCATAATTCAGGAGACAGAAGCGAAAAAACAAAAAAAAATGGAGTCTGATTCAGAAGAAAATAAGCATCTTTACAACTTTGCCATCTTATCCTTTTGTTCCTCCACAGCCCATTGTGGGCCAGAAGTGCATCTGTATCTCCAACCAGTGAAGGGTCTTAGCTTAATCATCGGGTTGACTTATTAAATATTTCGAACCTTCGTCTGGTCAGATAGGAATAGACATTTGAGAAATAGCCTTTTTCTTAGCTTCTATAGAAACATCAACTACATACAGATTATGCCAAGAAAGTATATAATTAAATATTGTCAATATACATTTGAAAGCAGGTTTGCTGTGAATCACGGATCCTGGGACTAATCCCCTAAAGATTGTCCTGGTAACAGTGAACAGAAATGTGACAGATGTAGACTCCCTTGTCCAACCTCTCCCTTGTTGATATGCTGCTTTTGTTTTTGAATTAAGAAATACTTTATTTGGCATGTTCTTTTCTTTTTTGATCATAGGCCTCTTTGTGATTGGGGTGTTTTTTCAGTGGTAAAAAAATCTCAGATTGGTTTTTTAGTTCATCAAAATGCTTAATTTTGATGTCTATTGGTGTCACTGGACTGGAATATTCACTCATAGTTACATTATTTCTATTCAGAGGAATCTCTCCCCTTTTTTTAAAAGAAATTTATTTATTTATTTATTTATTTATTTTTGGCTGTGTTGGGTCTTCATTTCTGTGCGAGGGCTTTCTCCAGCTGTGGCGAGCGGGGACCACTCTTCGTCGCGGTGCACGGGCCTCTCACTATCGCGACCTCTCTTGTTGCGGAGCACAGGCTCCAGACGCACAGCTCAGTAGTTGTGGCTCACGGGCCCAGCCGCTCCGCGGCATGTGGGATCTTCCCAGACCAGGGCTCGAACCCGTGTCCCCTGCATTGGCAGGCAGATTCTCAACCACTGCGCCACCAGGGAAGCCCCTCCCCTTTTATTAGTAGAACGATCTGGTGGAAATATCTCGTGATAGAAGGCAGTCTGTGGAAGTGTTGGAGATGTCTGTATGTGTATATGTGTGCATATATATATGCATATATGTATGTGTGTATGTACATACACACATATGGGCCTATGTTTTTTAAGAATTAAGAGTGAACACATTCCCTTCGATTCTAATAGATTATAAACCACTCTGAATTGTTGTACGTATATTCCACCATTTTGTGTGTGTGTGTGTATGTATAATCATTCCCTGGTGGAGCTCCTCTTTATAAATATACAAAACATTTCAGTGCAACCTCTCTCTTCCTCTGCATGCCCCCTTACTCCCTGCTACTTTTCCCAGTTTTCTCCTCGTTAGGGAGAAGAGAAAAGCCCTAAAGTATAGGAGGCAGGATGGGCTAACAGTGCCCCGCTTCTCTTGTCTTTCCTATGACAAAGAACAGCTCTGCTGTGCTCTCTACAGGAGCAGTCGTGGCAGCTGCTGTATCTTAAGGTACGATCATGGCCTTTGCCATTTCACCAGGACGCAGCCTAAAAATAGAGCTGGTGGCAGAGTTAAGTCAAGCTTTGTAGCTTTGTGAACATCTGGGACTTGTGTCTCTTGCCAACAGAGCCTTGGCACCAAAAATGCTCTGTCCCAAATTTCCGGTTTGAAGAAAGCCTGTAGATCATCTCCGGGACATGAGGGCAATTCAATCCAGATCCTGCACCTGCCTGTCCAGCTGGTTGCCAGTTACCCAGGTTCACATTTTGCATTGCTTTTGTTGACTATGTAACCCTAATTGTGACTCTGTGCCTAAATGGCAGTGTATATGTGGATGTGCGCATGTGTGTATTTGTATAAATACACAGTTGCAAGTATAGAAGTGCACTAGGGTATCATAAACAAATCTTATCTATAGAATGTGTATAGATGTAAACTTTTTAGAATTTTGCTAAATTGGGTCCAGCATGATGCCGACACACTGACTTTTATGAAATTGGTTTTTATTAAAGTCTGCAGGTTATTCTTGTCCTGACAGTGGCTTTGATTAAGCACTGTATTAGGGTCATATCCTAGAATAATAGCATTTTGAAATCCCTGGCTGTTTTTGAAAGAATTGTGATTAAAGTTCTGGCTCTTTTCCCATGATTACTAATGTCCGCTGAGGGTTGAGTTTTCCCTGGTCTGCTGAGGGTTGAGTTGTGTGGCAGCCCCTTGTGCTCTCTTGCCAATATCAGTAACATTGTCCAGGGGAAAGTGATTTTGCATTGAGATGCGAGAACGAAAAGCTGTAACAAAATTAACATGGGGTCTAGGGTTTCTGGTGTGACTGTAGAGCTAGAATGGGAATGTTTCCTAAAGTCTAATTCATCTGTGATTGAATTTCAGACGAAACAATGCTGCCATGATGAGAAGGGAGAGAAGCCCATCTGAAAGAGATTATGGGTGAACAGGCTGAGGAATAGGATATGGCAGGGTGAAATCTAGACAATCAGATACTTCAGCTTCAGCTGGGCCTTTCTTCTTGAGAGGAGCGTTCTGTGCCTTGGCATGAGCGCCGCAGGCAGTGGAGCACTTGGGAACCCCGTGCTATTAGGAGTGATCTCTTTGCCTACTAATGGGAAGTGGAAAATGAACTCCTTTCTTATGTGTGCAGAAAAAATATATAATAAGTGCGTGTGACTGTCAAGAAATGTGTTTTCCTAGGTTTTAAGATGTACTGTGGAGTCATAGTCATCTAAACAAAAATAATTAGTGACTATCTATTGCTATCCCAGTTGATGATAAGTTGTTTTCCACATTGGGAAAAAATGCCAGATTTAAAAAATTAAGAATATTGGATATGAGATTCTTTTTCAGTTGCTACCAAATTTTATTCTTTTATTTGCCGTTCTTTCGTCTTTGGAAGTTTTAGGACTTGGATATTTATTTTCTACCCATGTAGGTTATACATTCCTTGATGATACCATATCTTAGACTTTTGTTTTCTCTCACTGTCCTGTACACAAAACTGTTTTGTAATAGCTACCTGTGGATTGATTTAGAATTTACCCTTTGTGCTCTACAGAAAATTATTTTAAACCTTTAATTCAGTGTTGTACAGATACCTGAATAATCAAAGTTACCTTAACTTGAGAGAGTTCTGAACTTAAAGAATTGGCACACTTGGTACTTCTTATTTAGCCCTTTTTTCATATTTCCATTAACTTTTAGGGCTGATTTCAAGATAGATCAATGGACATTTGGTCTTACATCTGCTCCTCTTTCACACATCATTAGATATTGATGTATGAAGAAGAGAGAACAGCAAAATAGTAGTCGATGTATATATATGTGCATGAACTTTAGAGACTGATTCATCAGTTGCTCAGCAGATATTTTCTGAATACCAACTATTGTCAGATGTTCTTATAGGTGCTTGAGATAAGATAAGAGCAAACAAAGCAAAGTTCCTGTAATCTTTTATTATTTTTATTTTATTTTCAATGTGTTTATTGAGATAAAATTCACATACCATAATATTCAGTTTTACAGTGTACAATTCAGTGATTTTTAGTGTGTTCACAGAGTTGTGCAACCATCACCACTGTCTAGTTCTAGAACATTATTATCACCTGAAAAAAGAAATTCCTGTCTATCAGCAGTCACTCTCCATCCCTCCTTCCCTCAGCCCCTGCTAACCACTAATCTGTTTTCTGTCTCTGTGGATTTGCCTAGTCTCGACATTCAGTATCAATGAAACTATACAATATGTGTCCTTTTGTGTTTGTTTCTGTCACTTAGCATCACGTTTTTCCGGTTCATCCACATTGTAGCCTGAGTCAGTACTTTATTCTTTTTTACTGAGATAAGGAAGACTGTTGGAGGAGCAAGTAGGGAATGGGAGGTTGGTCCGAGTTTGGTTTTGGATGTATTAAATTTGAGTCATTCCTATTAGCATTCCAGTGGAGGTACCGAGGAGTCACTTGGACATACCAGTCTGGAGTTCAGGAGAGAGGTCTGGACTGGAGATAGGAATTGAGGCGTCATTGGCATATAGATGTTATTTAAAGCCACCAGGTTAAATGAAATCTTCTGTGGCATGTATCTAGAGCAGAGAAAGGGTTCAAGGGTTGAGCCCTGGGGTAGTCAAGTGATATAAGATCAGGAAGATGAGGAGGAATCAGCAAGAAAATGGAGGACTGACTACTGGGTAAGAAGGAGAATCAAGGTCCTGGAAGCTAAGTGAAGAAATTCTTTCAAGAAAGGAATGGTTAATTGAGCCAATTGATGCTGCTAGAGCCAATAAGAAAGATGAGGGGCTTCCCTGGTGGCGCAGTGGTTGAGAATCTGCCTGCCAATGCAGGGGACACGGGTTCGAGCCCTGGTCTGGGAAGATCCCACATGCCGCGGAGCAACTAAGCCCGTGAGCCACAACTGCTGAGCCTGCGCGTCTGGAGCCTGTGCTCCGCAACAAGTGAGGCCGCGATAGTGAGAGGCCCGCGCACCGTGATGAAGAGTGGCCCCCGCTTGCCGCAACTAGAGAAAGCCCTCGCACAGAAACGAAGACCCAACACAGCCAAAAATAAATAAATAAATAAATAAAAAATTCTCCTAGATCTTGTTCACCTCCCAGTTTAAAAAAAAAAAAAAAAAAAAAGAAAGATGAGGATTGAGAATTGTTCATTGACTTAAGACCATTTCACGAAGTTAGCTTCCATACCACCATCGAAAGAGTGAAGGTGAGAGCCTCATAACTGTGTAAATTCCTGTTCGTTCCCGTGGCCCTTAATCCCCCACAGCTCTTAGCGCCTCATCTCTGCAGTCTGTCCATCTCGTCATGCCCAGTATCTCATTCATGTCAGTTACCACAGCGAGCCCAGGGTCCCCAGTTGTCTGACATTCTCAGGCCCCTTATCCCCAATACCACTCTATACATCTCTGTTTCCCTCCTCCGTCCAATGAATTTACCCGTCTCATCATTGCACATCCTTCATATCTCAGGTGTCTTTATTGAATGTTCTTTTAACCTTCTTCCTAGAGCAATTAGAACTAAAACCCTTCTCACCCTTGAAAGCCTACTTCCCCTACTTGCTGTTTTAAATGGTGGCTCTTTTCTGTCACATAGATGTGATAGGCGTCTTCCTTGCCTCTTCCAGACCATTTTCTTTCTCTTCTCCTTAAAAATTCTCACGCCCTCAGATTATTTCATCTGTTATTATTTCTTGTTGTAGTTATTTACAGACCCTAGCATTGGTCCCTTTTCTTTCCTAGCTGTGGATCATGCAATCCGTATTTGCTAATAATAATTTGTTTTCCCAGTTTGGGCAAGCGTCGGTGTTTCAGCCTGGCTTCAGTGTTTTTTACAATAGCACGGACAGTTTCTTGAGACCAGTTTTTTGAAACATTAGTAAATATGGAAGATGACAAATGCATTAGTCAAGCTCCTGCTGTACTGGCGTGATCTTGAAAAAAAAAAAAGTGTGAATTTTAAGTGATTTATATAGTTGAAAGGAGAGCTTAACACATGTGTCAGATATGCTGATCAGATGATAAAGTGGAGGAAAACTGAGCCTCAACCTTTTGTGCAGTCAGCGAAAGTAAAGGCACATTGCAGTTTTCGGAGGCAGACGGAATGCGAACAACTAATAAATCAGGTTTTGAAACATTGAAGAACAACTTATTTCAATGCACATGGTGTTGAATCTTAGACAAGATAGTACTGGGAGTAAAAATAGATTAAGCAGCATCAAAAGGACGTTGTACCTAAGCATCATCTGCATAACAATATTTAAATCCATTTCATGGCACCAAGCTCAGAAATTTAGTAAATAAATAATTACAGTGCGCCAAGAGGAGCCTTCAAGATCTCCGAGGAGTTGTACATGAAAGAGATCAGAGTGAAATTGTATTACCACAAGCATTCTCTCTGATCATTCTAATATTTCCTTCTCTATTGTGCTTTAAGAAGATCAGAAACTATGATCACTTTATAGGCTTCTCATAAAAAGCATTAACAGTAGAAATGCAAATGTTCATAATGGACAGATTTGCATCAGTGTTTGTGAACTCGCTTTATGCTTGGAATGTAGCTGTATGGCCATCTCTTTTGTTCACAGAGTGATAGAAAATGGGCCATTTCATAAAACTACATACAACTTAAGTATCAAGATAGATTTTAGGAAAGCAAACAAGCATGGCTCTGAAGTTTGAATTTATTATTTGCCAGGTAAGGATGTGGGGCAGGGGGAGCAAGCACAAATGAATGATTTTAAGAAATTTTAAGTCATCTTTTACTGACTTTTTAAGTTAAGTGGAGTCAGGAAATTTTCCTTTGATTTATTTTGGTAAGATGTTTTTAGTAGAATACGCTCCAACTTGAAGATGTTCAAAGTTTCATAGCAGAATTTTCCTGGGAGTTTGTTTTAAGCTAGATTCTAGATCTTTAATATAGAACAGTTTAATCGGAGACTGGGATTGGTTTTTGGTTGGGTAAATGGAGGCAAAAGACAGGAATTCTCTTATATTCCTCAAAGATGTCTAGGTTAACAGTATGTTTGATAACGTTGTTTGAGTTTGTGGTCATTGCTTTCTGCATTCTCAAAATGGTGTTATATTTATTGTGTTCATCAACTACTGAACACTTAACTAGGAGATAAAAAGACCTTGCCTTCAAGATGGTCACAGTTCCTGGGGAGAGAGAGAGAGCAATATAGTTAATTTTCTGAAAACACGATGAGAATAAAGATGAAATAAAATCATAAAATATGGGATACCTAAGATTAGCTTGGCAGAACCATCATTTGTTCTGGGCCCAGAATTGTAAAACTTTTCTCCAGTTATGCTATACTTGCAACAAAATTGTACCCAATTGTGATATTTTGCTTTCAGCCTGCCTTATGATTTGGAGGGGTACTGGAAGCATACGTTAAGTCAGGTTGTTTCTTTAGTTGGGTATCTTTGAGACCATTGAATGCCACCCCTGAAGCAACTCTTGTTAAACTTAATGCTTCTGATGTTACACATTGTGTCTTGCTATCAAGCCTCTACTTTGCCTAAATCATGGCTTCCTGAGTGTGTACTATTTGCCAGGCCAGCACTCAACAAAAGAGATCTAAAATGACTAAAGGCAGGTGTTTACCTCGAGGGAGTCTCCTGTAATAGAACAATTAATATTGTGAATACAGTGAAGATATTTGTGCAAGGTTAAAAAAGAATGCTGGGACGGTCTTGTGGCTTTAAGTAAGTACTTTTGAATTGGAGGGTACTGTCCACAGTTTTGGCTTGAGTAGTTAAATTGTGTTATTATCCTTCAATTGTTAATAATAATAAATACGTATGTAGTATTCAGACATGCTGAAACTGGATTTAGGGGGGAGTTTACTAACTCTAGTGGATCCAGGGAAAATAAACATTTTCTGTGTTAAATATACCTATAAATCTTCCTCGACTTATGATGGGGTTACATCCCTATAAATCCATCGTAAGTTGAAAATATTGTACGTGGAAAATGAATTTAATACACCTAACCTACAGAACATCACGGCTTGGGCTGCCTACCTTAAGCATGCTCAGAACACTTAACCTGAGCTGACAGACAAAATCATCTAACAGAAAGGCTGTATTATAATAAAGTGTTGACTATCTCATGTCATTTATCGAATACTGAACTAAAAGCGAGAAACAGAGTGGTTGTCTGGGTGCAGGATGGTTGTGCGTTGGCTGTTTACCTGGTGATGGTGTGGCCGACGGGGAGCTGTGGCTTACTGCCTCTGCTGGGCATCACAGGGGAGCATCGTACTGCATATAGCTGCCCAGGAGAAGGTCAAAATTAAAGTTGAAGTACGGCTGCTATTGAACGCCTGTTGCTTTCGCACCATCATAGTCAAAAAATCACGTAAGTCAAACCATTTTACGTCAGGGACCATCTGTAGTGTACTTCTGGCAGCTTTTTTTATTTTTTGGGGGGGAGGAGAATTTCTAACAAACTCAGAAGTTGGGGAAATGTGTGTGTGTGTGTGTGTGTGTGTGTGTGTGTATGTACTGTGTGTGTATGTATACATACATTATACATATATGTATGTATATATGACTTCTATGTGTAATCATCATCCACATTCAACAGTTATCATGGTTTACTTTATTTTCTTCAACTCCTGTTATATTTTTCTTTTTAATTCTTTGCTGAAGTATTTACAAGCAATTCCCAGACATCATGTCATTTTACTCCTGCATGCCTGAATATGCATCTTTAAACACTAAGTGTACTTACTCGTTAAAGATCTACAATTCTGACAAGTGTTTAGTATTGTCCTGCGCTCCGTGGAAATTCTGGGAACTCTAACTCAAAATTATATATTTTGCCTCATTTAGGGTTTATCAATTAATAGGATGTGGTAGAAAAGAAATCATTTTTTTTCTATGAAATCCAATATAAAAATACAGAACTCCTTCATATTATTTTAGGTATGAAATATTTCCATACTTAAGTTGAACTTATAGTTGTTCAAGATTTTGGTTCAGAAATTTATACCAAATGGGTTTTTCACTTTTGTGAGTTTAGCATATTGCACTTATATGTGTATATTGTGCCTGCTGTGAGTTGGAAACTATTAATAATTTTCTGATAGCAATTGCTGTAGCAATTGCTCTACTCTCTGTCTGTTGTGGTAAGCATAGGGAATGTGTAGAAGTCAGCTGAGGAGAGATATCGGGTGGACCAAAAGGTTCGTTCTTTTTTTTTTCTGTAAGATGGCTCTAGTAGCACTTAGTTGTCTTTAACTTCATTCGAAACAATTTTGTTAGATTGTATGTGACAGCTGTCATATCAGCTTGCATTTTACAAAAAGACTTATCAGGATTGTTGAATTTTTGTGTAACCATTTTAATATTGAAGGTGGAAGAAAAAAAGCAACATTTTCGGCATATTATGCATTATTATTTCAAGAAAGGTTAAAAACGCAACTGAAGTACACAAAAAGATTTGTGCAGTGTATGGAGAAGGTGCTTTGACTGATCGAACGTGTCAAAAGTGGTTTGCGAAGTTTTGTGCTGGAGATTTCTCACTGGACGATGCTCCAGGATTGGGTAGACCAGTTAAAGTTGATAGCGATCAAATCAAAACAATAATTGAGAACAATCAATGTTATACCACGCGGGAGATAGCCGACAGACTCAAAATATCCAAATCAAGCGCTGAAAATCATTTCCACCAGCTTGGTTATGTGAATCACTTTGATGTTTGGCTTCCACATAAGTTAAGCGAAAAAAAACCTTGACCATGTTTCCGCATGCTATTTTCTACTGAAACGTAATGAAAACGTTTCGTTTTTAAAACAAATTGTGACGGGCGATGAAAAGTGGATACTGTACAATAATGTGGAACGGAAGAGATCATGGGGCAAGCGAAATGAACCACCACCAACCACGCCAACGGCCAGTCGGTCTTCGTCCAAAGAAGGTGATGTTGTGTATGTGGTGGGATTGGAAGGGAGTCCTCTATTATGAGCCCCTTCCGGAAAACCAAACGATTAATTCCAACAAGTACTGCTCCCAATTAGACCAACGGAAAGCAGCACTCGACGAAAAGTATCCAGAATTCATCAACAGAAAACGCATAATCTTCCATCAGGATAACGCAAGACATCATGTTTCTATTTGTCCTAATACTGTCTCTAGGACCACTGAATATAATTTTATATCCTTTTTCATCATGTAGCACTTCACATATCTGAAGGCAACAGGCATGTTCCTCCCCACACTCCCATTCCTCTAACCTAAACATTTCCCGTTTCTTCTACCCCCTGCCTTTTTTTTAAAAAATACCTGAGAATAAAACTATGACTTGAACCTGCTTTCCTCTGAGTATTTGACTCTTGGAGCTTCTTCGTCGTGGGGATTAGCAAAACACGTAACTGATTCCATGCTACAATAACTATCATTTACACTGTGCTTTACAAAAATTTTACAAAGAGCTTCACACACATAATTTTTATTCTTTATCATAAGTCCTTGAGGGCAAGGAATGTGTTATTATGCTGTTTATAGATAAGTAAATAGAAGTTGGAAAAGTTGAAATGCCTTGACCAAGGACAGACACAGAGAGAGGAAGTAGTGGAATTGGAATTTGAATCAAGATCTTTCTCATTCTAGAAACTCGACTAATTCTGTTACACCTGGGGTCTCTGGTCTTGAGGCTGTCTGTGTACCCCCTGGAATTATTTGTAAAATTTTGTCTCCATGTGTATGTGCATTTTTTTTCTGAGAAGGTCCGTAGTTCAGTCCAGATTCTGAGAGGCTTTTGTGACCTCACCACGGTAGAGTCATCACTGTGTTCCTGCTTCTCTGAAAGATGATTCACCAGCCAATTATTTAGAGGTAGAATCTTCAAGAAATAAAAGATTTGGTGTTAATACTTTCCTTCTTGTAGAGATACAGCTTTCATTGAGATTCATGTCATAGGGCAAAGATGCCTTCCCCTAGGCGGAATCACCTGGCTGTATTATATAAATACGTATATAATAAACATTTTACAGTCTTTAGATCTCACCGGATCTCCCCCCAACCCCTCTCCCTCTCTCTCTGTCTCACACGCATGTGCATACACACACACACACATATTTTGTATTCTCTTATTATGCTTTCCATTCTTTTCACATTTTAAAATTTAGAAATAATTTATTGTTAGTTTTATAAACAATAAGAAAATAAATTTTGAAAAAAGTCTTATTTATGGAAGTTGTCTTATTACTTTATTGTCACACCTCGTTAAATAATATTGAATTTCTGTCAGAATTTAATGTGTACTATCAATTCACTTTGGTTATTTTGAGTACGCCTGCATTTTCACTTATGTAATAAACTTAAAAGTGTTCTAGGACTCTTAGTGTTAGCTTTAGGTTGGGAGAACTCTGAAATGCTTAGAAGAAGTAGAGTGGCTTATAGATGTAGGAACATTTGTTTTTCTGGAAAAGAGAAGATGAAGGATGTCCAAGTTGTTTATCTACTTTCTCAATTAAATAAAAAGCAGGGTCATCTGGTAAGAGTGAGGGAGAAAGTAGTGGGTTGAAGGGTTTGAGAGTGGGGAAGGGTTGATATGATTGTTGTGGACAGGGGGAGATGAATTATCCAGAAAAAAAATGTAGTTGACTTGCTAAGCAGTGTTGAAGGGCCCATTTTTGTTAGCCAATATACCTCATTTGGTGTCTCTCCGTGGCAGTGGTTGGTGAAAACCCAGAGATGGCAGGTAATCAGGCTTCTCCATGGTTGGCTTTTATCAGCCTGGTTTTATGAAAAGACAGAAGATTGATTGAGTGATGGCATTAGCAAGAGTGGTCCTTGTATTATGCATCATGAGATCTTGGTTGAATAAGGAGGAAAGTGAAAGATTATAAAAGGTGATGAAATGGGAGAAAGATAAAGGGCCTCTAGATTGGAAGTCGTGATGGAGTTAAAGAATGTGTGAGCAGAGTGAGAAATTTATAGTTAGAGCTGTAATAGATGGTGATGAGTCTGGGTGGGGACTGAGGGAGTGGGCAGCTGTTGCAGGGGGGCTTCTCCAGAAGCAGATACTGAGACAGAGTCAAAGGTGCAAGATATCTTATGGGAGTCATCGCCTGTGAAAGTGTCTGGGGCGGAATTAGGATTTAGCGGAGAGAAAAGTGAAACTGGAGGCTCCTCAGAGCCTCAGCCAACACAGCAGGGATCGACGGGGTGAATTTTGCCCCTGAGAGTTGTCTTGCCTTGAGCTGAAATAGCTGGGATTTTATATTCTTGCTTAGCTCGGTCACTGGATGTGGGCGTCCAGAGGAGAGGCTCCGAAATGGCAGACCTGAGGTAGCTGACAGCTGGAGCCTGTCTGCTCGATAGTGACATCTGTGTCCACCGCAGTGGCTGAGGGAGAATGAAGGAGGTCATTGGAGATGAGAGTGTCACACTTCTCAGTGGCCCCTGTTTTTGATGGGCTGTGAATGTGAATGTTGAGATGATCATCCTGTATATTGGAAGAACTTCAGGGAAGAAGTAGATCATGAATCATGAGCCAAAATTCTTAAATGGTAGCGAAAGAAGATAGGGTAGTGTGACCCAGCACAGTGGGATGGGCCCCGAAGTGTCAGAATTTTTTTTTTAATTTTTTTTTTTGGCTGTGTTGGGTCTTTGTTGCTGCACGTGGGCTTCCTCTGGTTGCGGCGAGCAGGGGCTACTCTTCGTTGCAGTGCACGGGCTTCTCATTGCGGTGGCTTCTCTTGTTGTGGAGCATGGGCTGTAGGCACGTGGTCTTCAGTAGTTGTGGCACACGGGCTCAGTAGTTGTGGCACACGGGCTCAGTAGTTGTGGCTCACGGGCTCTAGAGCGCAGGCTCAGTAGTTGTGGCGCACGGGCTTATTTGCTCCGTGGCATGTGGGATCTTCCTGGATGAGGGATTGAACCCATGTCCCCTGCATTGGGAGGCGGATTCCCAACCACAGTGCCACCAGGGAAGTCCCAGAAGTGTCAGAAGTTTTAAGAAGTTATTATTCAAGTGCTGGAGGTGCAGTGGTCTGGAAGCTGATTTGGGGGACCACACAGTCTAGAGCACCAATTCTCCTGCCTGTGAGAGAGGAAATAACCAACACTTCAGAGACCTGTGAAGAAATGGTGTTCATGGTAGAAGACCAGGGGTAACAGTGAGGAGTTTTGGAGATTGGAGAAAAGTAGGATCTGAATCAGGAGCAAGGGAATTCAGAATATTAGGAGGAGAGTAGGCGGGTAATAGACAGTTACTGTCGAAGGAGATTGATGAATGACGTAGGAATGAGGGGTGCGGGAGGCTGTGGGCGGGTGGCCAGAGGTTTTGTCGCCCTTAGCTTGGTTGATGGTGGTCCCAGGAGCTGCAGACTCTGTGTGCTGCTTGGCAGAGAGAATTGAAGGAGACTTCAATTTGCTTTGGAGAAGATATAAGAGGCAATTTGAAGCAAGACTATGTCAGGATAAAAATTAAGGAGAGGGTTGTGTTAGAGATTAATCTGGGTTTTAAAAACCATGATCTTCTTATATTTGCATTAAATCACATCAGTCTCCAGCTCCAAATCTTTAACAGCTTCACATTATGCTTAGAATTTAAAAAACTCTCTTTTCCTTAGCATGACCTACCAGGCCCTGTGTGATCTGACTCTGCCTCCTTCTCCCTCTGTGTTACTCTTCTTCCTCACTAGCCTTCTGACACTGGGCTCAGTGCTCTCAGTGCCTTGCATGTGCTGAGCTCTTGCCTCAGGGCCTTTGCACGTGCTCTTCCCGCTGCTTAGAACACTCCTTCCCTTGCTCTTTACAGACCAGCTCCTACTCATCTTTCAGGCTTTATGTAAATGTCACTCCATCTGACCTTGAAGTAAATTAGCCCCTAATAGATATTATAGAGATCATTGACATATTATAGGTATCATGGTCTCTCCTGCCACTCTGTTCCAACCTCATAACATAGAAGACAATTGGTAATTACATATTTATTTGTGTGGTAGCTTAATGTCTATCTGATAACCCCATGGTTAAATCCATAAGGGCATGGGCTATATACCTTTTTTGATCACTCTTTTTTCGCAGCACCTACCACAGTGCCTGGCATGCAGCAGGCTTTCTACTAATTGTTGACGGGTGAATGTTTGTTGCATCCCTACAATGTTATGCAGTCTTTAATAATCATGTTCTTGAAGAATATTTAATGACATGGGAAAATACTGAGGCTAGAAAGTTAGGAGAAAGCTGGCTCAGACATTTATATATACATGGTTTCAATTTTTTATATGTATGCTTCAGTTGTGTGCTTGTGTGAGTGTGTCATTTTAGTAGGCATTCCTTGTGTAGTATCGTCCTCAGATTTATATCACTATGGCCAGATTTCAGCAACTTACTTTTTTATAGGCTTATAGTTGCTGGTATATAGAAATATGTGCCTTCTACTGACTAAATTCATTGCTTAAATTAATTCATATTTTATTTTACTTTCGTTTTGCATGCTGGGGAAGGGCTTCCTCGGAAGGAAGTAGTTGAGTGAAGGCCTGACGGAGCTAAGGGAGAGTGAGCTATATAGATCTGGGAAGAGTGTTGCCCGGTGGAAGGAACAGGATGGACAGAGGCCCTGAGGAAGACGCATATGTGGTGTGTTCACAAACAGTAAGACGGGCCGTGTGACTGGAGCAGACTGGGACATGGAAGGAATAGTAGGAGACGAACCCAGAAAAGTGCAGGGGCAGATAGTAGAGAGTCTTCTGCGTCATTGTAAGGAATTGGGCTTTTACTTCAAATGAGATAGGAAGCATTCTAGAGAGAGGAGTAACTGGATTGACCTTGTATTTTAACAGGATCATCCTGGCTTGAATGTTGAGAATCTCCTGAAAGGGGGCAAGGATGGAGGCAAGGAGACCAGTTAGGAGACCAGTAATCAGGAGAGAGATGGTGGTGGCTTAGTCTAAAGTAGTAGCAGTGAGGGAGGTGAGAAGTGCTGGGACTCATTGTTTCGAAGGACGAACGGCCAGGATTGGCTGATGGATTGGATGAGAGGCGTGAACAAAATAGAAGAGAGAAGATGACTCCAGGGTTTTTGACATGAGCAGCCAAAGGTTGATGATACTCTTACTATTGCCAGGACCTCATCTGGTACCTGTACATGGTTGGTACTTAATAAATACTTGTTGAATGGATTTGAATTTAATCCACCTCCAATTTTTTCTGTTCTAGTCTCTCTTTAGTTCTCTATTGCTGGAGTGGTGCTTGACTGTTGAGATAAAAAAATGTTTACACTGAAGCTGTGTCCGTGGACCATACTTTTCTAGACCTAAGTTGCTTTGTCTCATGTCTTCAGAGCTTTTTTGTTAGTAACCTCTGCCTCTCTGCTCCCTCCTGAGGGACAAGTCATTCTTTTGTGCATTGACAAGTCATTCTTTTGTGCATTTTATTTTAATAAAAGCCTTGTCTATATTTTAGACTTCTGAAAAACAACATTTAAAAAGCAGATTCACCAGTCTTTAAAGAAATACCAAAGAAAAGTACTTTTCCAAGAAGAGGTTGTAGCAATAATTTTATATGATGTATTTAGAAAATGTTGATAGTAGGTCCTTTGTTATGTGATTGAGTCACTATTTTTGATCAGCCAAATGGAGTATTTATTGAATACCAATATTAGGAGTTCTATATTACGTGTTATCTTTGCCAATCTGTTTTCTCGTATTATTAATAACATGCTACTTTACAGAGGAACAATATCATATTTTCTCTGCCAAACAACTGCAACTTCACATATCTTCCCTGAGTTTTATTATGTTTCTGTAAATTGGTTTACAAACTCAACAGCAATAGTTGTTTCTTTTTGGAATGCTAGTTTTTCATTCTTTTGGTGTATTTTATAATATCTTTGTCTCTAACTTTTGGTGTATTCTTTTTTATAACCCAGTCATAACATGAGCTTCTTGGTGTCATGAACTATGTCTTTTAGTTAGGTTTATATCACCATGAGCTCACTCCTACGCACAAAAATGCTGTAATTCCTGTTATAGCTTGAATTCAATTAAAAGTGTTTTCCTGTTAAATATGTTTCCATCAGAATTGCTTTTCTGAAAACCGTTGATTATAGTGATTAAAGTTCTGATACCTGCTTTGGGGTGAAAAATTGAGAAAGGTTTTAGGTTAAAATTGCACAGACATGCCATGAATTTTGCCCATTTTATTTCTCTGCATTGGGGAATTCTTGTGGTAATCAAGGCAGAATCTAAGAAGCTTCCTATAAAAGAAAAAGAGCATAAGATAGTCATAATTAGATGGTATAAAAATGTCAGCCCAAAATGATACTAATTATTTTTTCCTGAAGCATGACTAATATCCTAAAGCAAAAATACAGTTCATTTTCATTTAGAATTATTGCATATGATACCTCAGTGATTATAATAATTGGCATAAGTTTCTACTTGATAAAGGTATGCATGTTATACAGTATCATAAAATGTAAAAAAACCAATGCGTAGAATATGTTGTAAAGGAAATTTTATAATCTAGAAAATAAAAATTCATAGATGGAAGGGTTTTTTCAAGACAAAACTATGTGGTTCATTCTCCTTATTTTATTGATGAGAAATAGAAAGCTCAGAGAGGTTAAGCAACTTACTGCCATATAATTACTTGATATCAAAGTTGGAAAGAGAACTTCATTCTCCTTATCTGATCTTATAATTTACTATATCAAATTGCATTTTATTATATGTTGTTATATTTCTCTATATAAAGTTAACTGGTAACATTTAAGGCCGGAGCTATATTTATTGTTTTTATTCTGTTTTTGTTCTTCTTGTATTACTTGTAATTTTTATCTTAGGATAACTATGAAAATTGATTAAAAACAAACAGCCAGGAGCTAGGGATATCTGAATAGACTCCAAAAGTACTTTCTCTGGAGTAACTGAATTCAGAGGGGAAGTTATTTGCAGACTGTTCTGTAAAGAGTAGATTGTGTGGAGACTTCTCTTTCTAGCAGTATGACTGGTACCTTCCCTGAACTTCCCATGAAAAAATTTTAAATGTTGGATAAAACACTTAGAAGGTGTTAAGTTGCTTTGATGAGCTGGCAAGAAAGTTAGGATAATTGAAGCAAAAAAAATAAAAGGACTGCAGAGAGATAATAGAGAAAGTACTATCAAGGTTAGTTTTCACTCTGAGGGTATTCGCCAAACCCAAGTGAACTTGCAAGGCACAGAAGAGAAACAAAACCCAGAACTTACCCAACTCAGGGAATCTAGTAGAACATACCCCCAAACTCCACCTAGAGTACATGGGTCATCTAGAAATACCATCCCTTTCCCATAATCTCTCCACCTCCTATAAAGGACTGAAAGAAAGTTCGTTACATTGGCATAGGCTGAAGGGAGGGAAAATTGCTAGAGAAACCAGTTTTGTTGCTAAAATATACATCCTCTGGGTGATGTGAGAAAATTTCAAAGTGAGAAGTTAGTTTAAAATGGGTTCCACACACCATTGTAAGGCAATTATACTCCAATAAAGATGTTAAATAAAATAAAATAAAATAAAATAAAATGGGTTCCAGGTTGGTAGTTCCCTTGGGTAAACTAGTAGAAGCTATCACTAATGTTTTCTAGTGGAACATACCTTCTAACCAGGCCTCAGAGAATTGCTCAGGGTAAATTTCTAAGGGAATGATCTTATGAAACATACACACACACACACAATACACAACATATACAGGAAAAAAAGATCGGAACAAGATTCAGCAGAGTTGAGAGCCAAAAAGAATCAGATCAGCAAAGACTTCCAGTATTGCAATTATGAGACACATAATACAGGCTTATCTCACAATATTACTTTAATTAATAACTTTTTGCCATAATAGGCTCCTGCTTTTTAGATCTTTTTCTTGCCGTATTGCAGTATCTGTATGTTTTTAATAGCTGCATCATACATATTCCAGTAATAGATATCTATGTCTGTAAATGTTTGTATCAATTATATATATGCATATTTGTGTGTATCTTTGTAATCAGTTCTCTATTTTGCATTTTAAGTGATTTTTTTTTAAGCTTAATATAGTGTTCTGTGATAAACATCCTTGTTTGTCAAATCTTAAGTTTACCCATGATATTATTTTCTATTGAGCCTAGGAGGAAATTCCTAGAAATTTTGGGATCAAGTAGTGTGTAAAATATTAACACTTAGGGTATGTGCTTTTCAACAATCACAACTGATCAAATGGAAAATTTAAAATTTGAGAATAAGTCCAAGATATGTTTGCCAGAAAAATGTGGAGCAAATATGATTGTAAAAATTCACTACAAGTTCACGTCTTTTTGGTGGTTGGCTGACATTGAACTTACTGCATTTAATGAAGGACAGAGGTCAAGATTTCAAACATAACAGGCTCATTTTTAAAAATAATCATCATTATTTCAGTTGTAGATGAACATGAGGACTGTATTTCATTTTTTAATCAATCTCGTATTCTATTATGGTAAAAAAGTATATTGGACATTGAGACCTGCAAGGAATGGAGAGTCTAAATAGGTTGTAAAACACTGATTGTTTTTTATCAATTATTGGCTGAACATTGGGTGTGCACAGTCCTATATTGTGCTCTATTTATACAGCAACAGACAAAAAACATGACTCTGCCAGCTCTAATTCTGAGTGTTGATCATGTCACTGCTCATGTTTAGCTGACGTGGAAGACCAGTTTTGATTCCGTGAGAATATTGCAAGAATTGTTGCCTGGAGTGCCTGGAAGGTTGACTATTGCTGATTAAACCTAAACAGTGATTGGTAAAGTGATTTGAAGCCACCTGTGCTTCAGTAATCCAGATGCTTCCAGTGAGCCATGAAATAATGTTGTTTCTGTTTGGATGCCAGCACTGATTATCCTTGTCAGTGAGCTAAATGCTACCATGTTTTGCCACTTGTATTTTGACCCTTAATTTGTATTTGAAGAGACCTTTATCTCTCTTACTTCTCAAAGTCATTTGGGGTTATTATTCTTTGTACCTGTCACATCAAGCCCTTCAGAATAATTCCTTTCCAACTTTGGGAGTACTTAGATTTAAGCATATCTCTGAGTGTGAAGACAATGACAGCATTTAACAATAGCATTTCTTCCAAATGAACTATTTCTGCGCTAAGCATTTCCAGTGGCCTGGACTCCACCGTAGGCCATTTCACAGGCAAAATAAGGTTGATGGTCTCAGTGTGTTTTCAGCTTGATGCTTATTCGCACCATAAATCTACCACTCAGCTGACAAGACATCATCAGAAGGCTCCTGACTGGTCAGACATACGTGTTAGGTCAGCACTGAGATGGGCTCATCTGATTAGAGAACCTCACTGCATTCTGTCGTCCTTCGTATCACTTGCTTTATTTTAACAAGGACGACTGAGCAAACAGTAGAATTTTCTGCAACCTGAAACTTGAGTGAGGAGAGAAACCTTATAGTCTGTTTTAATCGTGGGTGATGAACCAGCACAGACACTTAGTTGAAACAGTACAGATAGTACAGATAGTTACCCAGCTGTACCAATGCCCAAATGCTTCTGTCCTAGCCACCACCTGTGACACCTGGTAATGCTTCCTTAATGATGGAAACAGACAGGGCCACCCCTACAGGAGTCAGGGGGCAGGGTCTAGGGCTGGTGGGAGAGGGTTCTTCTGGAGAACAAGATACTTATACTTCCTCTGTGTGCTGACCATTGCAGCACCCCATCCCCCCCACGTTCAGATTTTATTTTAAATAATTAGTTATTTAAAAATAGTAATGAGCATTAGGGCATAGACTTTTTGGAAAACAGTCTGCTAGTTCCTCAAAATGTTAAACATCGATTTAGCATATGACCCAGCAGTGCAAATTCTAGGTATATACGGAAGAGGAAACATATGTCCACACAAAACTTATACATGGGTGTTCATAGTAGCATTGTTCATAATAGCCAAAAGGTGGAACTACCCAAATGTTTTATCACCTGGTAAATAGATAAGTGTGGTGTATACATACATTGGAATTTTATTCAGCCATAAAAAGAAATGAAGTACTATACTGATAAATGCTACAACATGGATGAACTTTGAAAACATTATGCTAGGAAACCAGGCACACGATAAGTAAGGTTGCAGACTCCAGCTTACATATATGAGAATCTCTGAGCTAGATATGCCCAACTAGCCACTAAAATAAATTTAATAGATTGAAGATAATTAAAACTAGGGCATCTGTTAAAGAGTGGAAAGAGAAAAAAGGATCAATGCAGTCTCCTGATGTAGCCTTAAAATAAAGTGAGTTGGAGGATAGTGTCACTAAGGTAGGAATGCTCCTCAACAGTGGTCAGAGTTCCCTTGTGCCTTACTGATCAACCATTTAAAAATCTGCATGCAGTGACTTTGGGTCCTTTGGTAATTGGTCATACTTCACGCTATGCTCTTCACAGAGCATGCCATCTCAGACTCCATTACAGAAACTGTCAGTACTGTTACTAACGGAACTTTTTTTGACTTATGCTCATGAAGAGCTCCAGGTGAACATTTTACAGATAGCTCAGGATGAGCTATTATTAACCTTAAAAATTGTTGCTTCATTTCTCTTTGTTTCTTGTCATCCCATCCTCCAAAACCTCTTCTCATTCGTTAGGAAGATAATTAAGGAACTGTTTTTTTTTTTTTTTTTTTTCCTTCTCTTTTTTAAACCAAGAGATCACCCCCAAAATAATAGATTGTTATAAATTTCACTTGTTACTTAGGAGCTAGAATGTATTCAGTTCTTGAACTACAAGATACGATTTTTATTTCTTTTTAAGAATTATTCATGGTCTTTAACCGGAAATGTAGGAGAGATTGTCTTACTTGAAACAAAACTCAGATGAGTTATTTGCTTCCTAGCAGCCTGCTCACGTTGAAATTTCCAAAAAATAAGATACTGCACGTGCACATACTCTACTGTTCTTTATGCTTCAAGACACATGCGGTTTGTCCTTCTCACAATGATCCATCACTGGGCAGTCCCTAATTTAGATGGTCTTTCCCTACATTATACCTTATACCTATGAGTGACTCTAGGGAGAACGAAAAGGAACTTCCCTTTTCCCTCTGGGCTCAGATCCGTGGGATTTCCTTTCTTTCTTTCGTTACTCAGTCTTACCCCGACTCCCAAACTTTGCTGCTGCCTAATTCTTTAACTACCAAACATCAAACTTAACGGCCCCCCACATTCACCACCCCATTTCTAATTCAGGGGAGGGCTTCCTGTGTTTGTGACCGCAGGGAAAGTGAGGACAGAAACAATTCTCAGTATGTCCCTCTCTATGGCCTCCTGTTCCTTTCAAATCTCTCCCTCTCACTTCAGCCTCGAATGTCCTTTGACCTTATAGAGACCCTCAAGTGTCTGCTTCCACCATATTCTTTATTCAAGTTTCTTTCAAACTTCCTTTCTTTTCTTATCAAGCCTTGACCCATCTGTGGTTAATCACCTGAATTGTTTTTCTTACCAGAACCTTCAACTCTTTTTTTCCCATTGCCTTCTCACACATCCAGCTGGTAAATCCTTAACTCTGGCTCTCAAAGTCTCTCTTCTCCACACTTATTTCTGCTCTAGAATGTTCCATATTATATGCTGTTGCTGTAAATTCCAGTTTTTTCATCTCACCTGGGCCCTCAGCAGTATAGGATTATCAAGGACTCCTTCATCAATATTTTTTTCCTCCCATTCCTTTCAAAGATTAGCTCATTTCAGCCCCACTCACCTTAAGCCTCCACCCCACTAAGGAAATTGAGCATGAATTTACTCATCAGGAACTCCTAATTCTTTGCTTTTTCATGCCACCCTAAGAGACCCATTTTGTATAATAAAAGTACTCTGACAATGTCCAGGAGAGCGTTTTGTTTATTTGATTGTTTTGGTTTGGTTTTGGATTTGATGAGTGTAGAATGTTGAGCAAGAGACATGGTTTTTCTTGTTCAAAGGGTTGGTAAGTTTCAACTCCTAACAACTGTTGTGGCTGCTTAGAACACCGAAGGATTCTGGTTCGGTTGTCAATGACTGACAATGCTTATGACAGGGAATAATGGTATCTTGAGTGATGCATGTCATCCCTATTTTATTATAATTTTTGAGTACCAAAAGAACCCACCGGCATCATTTGCTTTTCTCACAGGGTTTGCCATGTTCATATTAAGTTATGGGTTCATATTAAGTTATTAGCCCAAAATTCATGCTTCAGTATTTTGAAGAATTACAGAGGACATTATTAGAGACAAGAGTATGGTATAATTGCAGTTTGCTAAGAGAATGAAACTTAAATGTTCTTACAAAAAATATGAAGCTATGGCTGTGTTACTTTGGATGGGGAGGAATCCTTTCACAGTGGGTATGTGTATCAAACTATCACAATGTAAACTTAAAATATCTTAGAGTTTTGTTAATTATTATACCTCAATAAAGCTGAAAAGAAAAAGAAATACAGACAAGGTTTTATGTTAAAAGAAAAAATTAACTAAATTTACATACTAGAACTGCTTATTTTATTGTGAGACCTTTGAGACTTTTCAAAACATTTTTTTGTGATGATAGTATCATTGTATTTTGTCTATTTTTTAAATTTTTATTTTATAGTGGAGTATAGTTGACAATGTTGTGTTAGTTTCCAGTGTACAGGAAAGTGATTCAGTTATACGTATACATGTATCTATTCTTTTTCAAATTCCATTCCCATTTAGGTTATTACAGACTATTGAGCAGAGTTCCCTGTGCTCTCCTTGTTGGTAATCTATTTTAAATACAGCAGTGTGTACATGTCAATCCCAAACTTCCAATCATTTTTCCTCATCTTTCCTTTTTCCTGTTACTAAAGTAAAAAACCGTAAAACACTGTATGGGCCTCAAAAGAATAGACATGTAGAACCGACCTGTAGTAACAGTAAAAGAAGAAGCAAAGAAGGGCTATTCGATTTTTTTACTTAAAAGGAGAAACAGAAAAAAAATCAGCTTATATCAGTGTTTTAGGTATTAATACAGGCAGACTATCCAAGTTCCCTCCCTGAAGGTCCCAACCCTTGTTTTTCTACCTTCATGTTCCTGGACCTCCAAGGAGTCCTCACCAGTAGACTGGGTTTAGAGGGACCCTTATATCCTCTACTGGCAAGTCTGGAGAAAGGGGGAAAAGTAGAATTCTGCTTCTTGCTGCTGGGACTGTATTAGAAAGTGTTATTTTTGGCCTCAGTTGGACCATTAAATGTGTTTCCTCCAGAAACATTCTCTGCATGAGGGTTTTATCCATAGAATGTTGTTTTTCTTAAGCTTCACTTACATTTTTGGTCAAAGAGGCTTTGTGTGCCTTGACTTGGATAACCAACCGTGGTATTTAGTGATGATTACATGGAAAGTGCATTTTACGTGTCAAACCACGGTAAAATCAGGGCTTAACTGCTCCCTATTTTAGAAATTTCCTCTATCACCCATCATCTACATCATTTGATTCAACCTATGAATTTCTTGGGACCATAAAATGATATTAAGCACATTGTAGTATATACAGTTGGGAAAAAATTGTTTGAATACTGAACCTACCATGTGTGGGACCTTGAGCAAGACACATCCCCCTAAGCCCCTCACGAGTCTCCATTTCCTCATCTGTGTTAGGTAATAATATTACAGGGATATTATTAGGATTAAGTGAATACAAACACCAGTTTCCTAATCAATGTTTAATAAATATCAGTCCCCTTCCCCCCTCTTAACCTTCTTCTTACTCCCCGTGTAATACTTCACACCTGTCTTAATTATACAACATTAGGCTATCCAGGAATAAAATATAATTGAGCATTGAAATATAGGCAAGTCATTTACTTATAGTGGGAATAACTAATTTGTTTCTATTTGGAAGATTGTCTTCTACAAATAATATCTTAATCAATATACATTTTCAGCACTTTATTGAAACATGGATTCCTCAGTGAGCAAACTCTATGCAAAATACAACTGCTTGGTCCTGTGTGGTTTGTACTTAGAATTCATTGGTCTAAAAGAGATATTCTTTATCATTTTCTGTTTGTTCATTTGCTTATTCATGTATTTAAAAATTTTTTTTATTATTTTTTTAAACATCTTTATTGGAGTACAGTTGCCTTACAATGGTGTGTTAGTTTCTGCTTTATAACAAAGTGATTCAGCTGTACATATACATGTATCCCCGTATCTCTTCCCTCTTGCGCTTCCCTCCCACCCTCCCTATCCCACCCTGCTAGGTGGTCACAAAGCACCGAGCTGATCTCCCTGGGCTATGCGGCTGCTTCCCACTAGGTATCTATTTTACGTTTGGTAGTATATATAAGTCCATGCCACTCTCTCACTTCGTCCCAGCTTCGTGTATTTTTTTAAGAAGTATAGTTGATTTACAATATTGTGTTAGTTGTAGGCATATAGCAAAGTGATTCAGTTATATACATATGTATTCAGATTATTTTCCATTATAGGTTATTATAATATATTGAATATAGTTCCCTGTGCTATCCATGCTTATTCATATATTTATTTAATAAACATTTGCCAAGTGCTTATTATGTGCCAGAAATTATTCTAGGCACAAGAGTTATATCTATGAACAACAGTATGTGAAAATTATTGTTGATAATAATTATACACTAGGTAAGAGTTGAGTCCAAAAGATGATCCTTTCCTCAAAGGGGCTTGTTGCCTGGATTTTCTTCCCAGATCCAATAGCAGTAGAATATCATCACCAACCCTGATTTGCTTGACTTGTCTGTAACAGTAAGTCATTTGAGGGTAAGAATAAGTATTTTGTCTTTGTTTTCTTCTTCTTTTTTTTTTTTTAAATTTATTTATTTTTATTTATTTATTTTTAGTTTCATTGGCTCTTTGTTGCTGCGCACGGGCTTTCTCTAGTTGCAGCGAGCAGGGGCTACTCTTTGTTGTGGTGCATGGGGTTCTCATTGTGGCAGCTTCTCTTGTTGTGGAACACGGGCTCTAGGTGCGCGGGCTTCAGTAGTTGTGGCACGCGGGCTCTAGAGCGCAGGATCAGTAGTTGTGGCGCACAGGCTTAGTTGCTCTATGGCATGCGAGATCTTCCTGGACCAGGGCTCGAACCCATGTCCCCTGCATTGGCAGGCGGATTTTTAACCACCTCACCACCAGGGAAGTCCAATTTCGTTTCTTTTTATGGCTGAGTAATATTCCATTGTATATATGTGCCACATCTTCTTTATCCATTCATCTGTCAATGGACACTTAGGTTGCTTCCATGTTCTGGCTGTTGTAAATAGTGCTGCAGTGAACACTGCGGTACATGACTCTTTGAATTATGGTTTTCCACATAAAAAAGAACCACAGTGAAGGTGAACTTTTTTTTTTGATTAAAGTATAAATAATTTACAATGTTGTGTTAGTTTGAAGTGTACAACAAAGTGATTCAGTTATATATATATATTCTTTTTCAGATTCTTTTCTATTATAGGTATTACAAGCTGAGTATAGTCCCTTGTGCTATTACAGTAGGTCCTTGCTGTTTACCTATTTTATACATAGTAATGTGTATCTGTTAATCCCACACTCCTAATTTATACTCCATTTAATTATACTCCACTTTAATTATACTCCATTAAAGATGTTAAAAAAAAAAGAAAAGTTTACCTTCACTGTGGTTCTTTTTTATGTGGAAAGGCCAACTTTACATCCAGAACACATTAAAAATGTCAGATGAGGCATACTGCTTTCTGTGGTTCAACAAAAGTGGCCATCAAATTCTATACTATTTTCATCTAAGCTCTTGGCACAGAGCATGCATAATTTTAACATCTATACATTTAATATTGATTACTTTTAACTGAAAAATTAAGAGAAAGACTAATTTCCTGTTGTCAGGCTCCAAGTATTCTCAGCAATTTTTTAAAATTTCACTGCAATTCTGTTGACCCTAAAATAAGACAAAAGTGTTTTAATTGGTCTCACTAATGATATTGACTAGTATGATGTTGCCTAAAGTAGCAAGGATAACATTTTTTGAATTTGAACCTTTTGTTTTTTCAGTTTATGTTCTAATGATATGTGTGTGTGTGTGTGTGTGTGTGTGTGTGTGATCATTTAAATCCTTAACTGCTTGGTAATTCTAAAGGGAAAAGTAGACAGTCATTTATTTGAGATGTACCATGCGTCAAATTCTGTACTGAATGCCCTTGAGTACGTTATCTTACCTAAACATCACCACAAGTCTCTGAAAGAGTTTATTGCAATCTGTGTTTTATAAATGGGAAAGTTGAGACTCAGAGAATTTAAATATTTTTATCATAGTTATACTACTAATAAGTAGAGTTCCGGGATCGGACACAAATCTCTTTCATTCTTCCCACTGTACGGTATGTAGTCCTCTCAGGGAGAACATTCCTTTCCATTTCTTTCTGAGACTTTGGGTTTTTTTGTGTGTTTTATTAACATGACTATGTTCATTATAAACTACATCAAATTCTAGCTGGGAAGAATCAAGGAATATGTAAGTTTAGGAGCTAATGACTTATAAGTAAATAAATTCTAAAAGAAGGGTCTAGCCTGTGCGCACTAAGATGCTGTCATCCCCGCAGTCACTGGGTGGCCCTGGTGCCTTTTGCCAGTCACCTGAGGGAGCCCATCAGCCATTGTCCTCCTTGTTAGGACCAGGAAGTATGACTGGGGCATTTTGTCCCCTCCTTTCTGCACAATATATATTCTACTTGTAACATGGCTGTCAGTTCCCCTTTCTTTCCAGCCATCCATCATCATTCAGCATTTTCTCTGGTGCCTGACACCTGGCCTGGGACAGCAGGGATTAGACTGAGAGCATAATGAATGAAGGGGAGGGACATGCACCGGCCCATCCCCTGCTCTTCTCAGGACTGAGCAACGTGTTCCCTAAGAACATTCACGACGGCAGCTCCCAGATTACTTGATTAAAGGAAGGCGTGTGAGGAGGGGCGAGTTTTGTTTCTCATGCAGAATATTGAAAAGCTAGAATAAACCTCAGAGGATGGAGACTCGCAGACCATGCAGTCTTTGGCCATGACCTTTACTTGTGGTCCTGACAGCTTTATTTTCAGGACTATTTTCACTGGGTTGGTGCTGTTTATTAGTAATTTAGTAAGCTAGATTTGGACTTGTAGTCTGTGAAGAGGAAATCACATCAAATGCAGTGTTGATGGCACTTGGTAACGGGCTTGGAAAAGCATACAGGGTTCCTGTAGATGGAATTTTGGTTGCAGGTTGAGGTAGGGAGGGGAATTTTTCTTTCTTTTCTTTTTTTTTTTAACAAGTCTGCCCAATCTTTACTTTTTAATTAGTTTAACCCTACTGTGTGAATCGGTAATAGCCTTTATGTAGCTAACACGGATTTAGAACAAATGAAACTATTAGTTTCTAGCTTGATGCATTGTCATCATGCCTTTATTTTCACAGCCAAATCTTCCTCCCACTGACATTTCTAGTGGCTGTTGTGCCTTATTTTTGGTATTGCATCTTTATTTTTTGTTATCTGTGTTCCCCATATGATTGTCGTCAACAAAAGTTGATAAAGCACATCTACTAGCTGTAAGCCTTTAGGGATACAGAGAGCATTGCTGACATTTGTTAGGTTCTTGGCAGTTCACCAAGGACTTGCACATATAGTTTCTCATCTAATTCTAATAACATTCTACTGAGTTAGGTCATCGTTTCTTCCTTCATTCATTCACCAAATATATATTTTTTATAAGTACTTTCTGGGATGTTACATTCCAAGTGGGGAAAAGGTTACATAAGAACTAGAAAACAAGTGACAGTAACAGAAGAGACCTATGTTAAGGTTATATGGTTTATTTTATAAAGTCACTGTTAATGGAGTTTTGGACATTGGGAGAGGGGCACTTGACAGTTTAGGTCTAGACCTGGGCCCTAAAGGAATGGTAGGAGGGGAGAGGTCTCCCCAGATAGAGCCCAGTGTGGACCAAGGCATTGAGGTGGTCATGCATACAGTGTGTTCAGTGTGCATGAAGATGCTAGTTTGGAGCTGGGGTAATCAGGCCTGTATTTAATTATTGAGTATCTAAAATCAGAAAACTTCAGGATTTTTAGAAACTATTAGAGATCATGCAGTCCAACTCATATTTGTCCTTTAAAGATATGCTCATATTGAGTAGATTAGTGCATTATTTTTTGTGTGTAGATTTATATATTTTGTAGGAAGTCATTTATGTTGTTCCTGGAGTGCAGAATATAACCTGATTTCTTCGACACATGTGCACGTTTCCTTGGTGATTCAATTCTGACTCGATTTTACGATCTTAGAAAGAGAAGTGTTAGTGAAGAAGATATTTTTATTCTTTATTTTTTGTTTGTTTGTAACCATGCCATGTGACCTTTTGCGGAAGATTTTTATTAAAGGAGTAGTGCCTGTTGTAGTGTTGATGCTCTCCTTTTGCTTTTCTTTTAACTGAGCAAAATCACTGACTTAGCAGAACACTGACATCTCCAATGCAAATATAATAATACAAGAGGATTTTTTTCCAAGTGAGAACAAACAGCTCATGATTTTGAATCTAGAGCTGTACATGCCATTACAGTCTCTGTTTTTCTTAAGAAAAGCCATCCTTTGATTAGTTGGTGGAAACAACTGATCCAAATGGGATTTGTCTAGACTCTGATGCCTCTGGGAAGTCTTGATGATCCAGGCTATGGATTTCCAAAGCTTCACATGTTTTTATCAGTCAATTTCCAAGATACCTCAGAGACCATTAAGGCAGATAATATATCAGGTGAGATTTATGTTTGGTATCATGCAGAGAACTATAATTAAAAAGAAACTTTAAGTTAGCAAAAATAAATGCAGTATTGTAAGTGTAGATTGTTAGGGTTTTGAGAAAGTCTATTAAATAGCATCTACCTTTCCTGTCAGGGTTCTGACACTATTATGAAATAATATAAGTAAGTAAATGGAAGATGAAATACCACTTTTATGTTGATATAAGCTAGACTGAAAGATGTAGCCTAAGAGAGTTAAGAGAGCCAAATGAGTTTGCTGACTGAACATCAAAATTAGACAAATTTACTTACTCACTTATAGAAGGTACTGGACCACTTTATCCTTCTCTGACAAGGTAGGACCTTCACTGCTAAACTTAGTGAGACAACGCTGACTTTGTACAGGCATTCTGGTTTCTAAAGTGGAATAAGGGGATTGCTGAGCTCTGCATGCCCAGCTTTTTCTTCTCAATTTACCAAAGGAGTTAGTTCACTTCCCTTGAGTGGGTAAAAGATGGACAGAGGCCAGGGATTACTTTAATTGAGCTTCATCCTAATGCATAGAAACATGAAGTGGGGGTGGGGGAACATTTCTCCCAACACCCCAGGATGTACATTTGTCACGTTCTAAACTCTGAAGTTAGAATATATCTTAAATCAGTGACATCTTAATGGCTATCGACCGGAAGATAGTCATAATGAGTTGTTTTTGCCTCAGTACTTGTGAGCTGAGCGGTTATTCTTCACATCATGACCCTTCAGTATTTCAATTAGTGAACCTCTTAAGGACCATTTGATGAAAGAGTATTAATCTTGGTTGCTGTAAGTACACCTTCTCTCTAAACCTTCTAATAGTATCAAGAACATGTCAACATTAAACCTTGCAGAATTGGTATCAGCAGCTTGGAGTAAAATACTGGCTGTACTCCTTCAAGAAATCCACTTAGTGAAACTGTTTAGAAAACAAAGATAGTGACCACTCTGAGCCATTCAGAAGAGCTGGACTCTGAATATTGAATAGTTTTAAGAATACCTTAACCAACTCACTTTTCTTATGTTTCCTTATTATATGTGTATGAGAGATTTTGGCTAAATATCTCTTTATCTTAAAAACCTTAATAAATCCTTACATTTACTTATTTATGAATTATTTAACCTAGTTCTGTGTATTTAAACTGTAAAGAACTTTTCAATAAGAGAAAAAAAAGAAGATTCCAAATAATAAGGAAGCATTGTATACTTTAGTTAGCAGAATCTTTTTTCTTAGTGTTACTTACAACAACAGTGTATCTTACAATTAGTGGGGTCTTAGATTTGATGAAATATGCTTGGTTAGGTTCATATGGGCCTCTGCTCCAACCTTCTGAGCCCTAGACAATCCTGAATGGCACTTCTTCATTCCCCTGAAGTTTTCATGTGCCATGCTGTACAAGGTTGACCCTGGTGATTAGAGATCAAAATTTTAACTTTAACTGGGTTGTACCCTTGCATTGTTTCTTTATACAGTTATTCTTACTGTGCTTCCATGTTCTCACTCCAGAGTGAAAATGCGAATCCATTGCTTATTTAATGAGGAAGACTGGATCAAGTCATTCAAAATAAAATAATTTTGTAAATATTAAAGGCAGCTGTTTTCAAAAATGATCTTCCTTGTGATAGTGTACCATACTTCTGATAGGCTTATTTCTTTGTAAAAGTTCTGATAAGCTAATCTCTCTTTCATTTTTTTTCTGAAAGGGGGTCCTGATGACAACTTAATTGAAGGTGGAGGAACAAAATTTGTCTGCAAACCTGGAGCCAGAAATATTACTGTCATATTCCATCCATTATTAAGGTAAGTCAAATCCTATGTACTTACTGAAGATCAATATTTTCATTATTTATGCTAACGTACTGAATGCCAGTAGGTCAGTCAGCATTGAAACAAGTCATAAAAAGAACTTTTTCCATTTTATAGGACCTCACAATCAAAGTGCATCAATAGAAAATTAATGTCAACCCTACTAAGTAGCTACTTGGTCTCAGGAGTAATTCTTCATAAATACATTTACTTGATTTTCTTTCTTAACTACTCCCTGTCCTGTTCCTTGTCACTATCCCTTAACTATTTCAGGGGTTGGCGAACTATGGCGCACAGGAGAAATCTAGCCTGTCCCTTGTTTTTGTAAATAAAGTTTTATTGCCAGAGTCAGGTTCATCCATTTATGTATTGCCCATAACAGTCTGGGGGCTCTAGCTGCAGAGTTGAATGTTTGCAGCAGAATCCATATACCTCACACAGCCTAAACTATTTACTTGCCCTTTACAGGAAAAAATAGCAGCACCATGATCTGTCTGTTTTAAACTAATGACTCAGATATCCTTTGAGAACTGGCAGGTCTCTGAACAAATATGATTTACAAAAACTGAAAGACATTATATCAATCAAATATGTGGTTTTATATATTGAAGGATAAAGCTTGTTAGTGAGTAGAATGAAATCTATTAAAATGCTCAGTTTGTTGTGATACTATGATTTAAGAAAATGAGAATCTGTGATACTTCCATTTAAAAAACTTCTAAGCCCTAAATACCTTTAAAAAGGTACTTTTGCGGGGGGGCGCAGGGAAGGGGTGTGGTTATTCAGTGGATCTAAAGTTTCAGTTTTATAAGATGAGGAAGTCCTACAGATGTTACACAATAATGTGCATATAGTTCACACTTCTGTACTGTACACCTGAAAAAGGTTAAGAAATGGTAAATTACATGTTGTGTGTGTGTTTTTTTTTAAATTATTTATGGCTGTGTTGGGTCTTTGTTGCTGCGCACAGGCTTTCTCTAGTTGCGGCGAGCGGGGGCTACTCTTAGTTGCGATGCGTGGGCTTCTCATTGTGGTGGCTTCTCTTGTTGCGGAGCACGGACTCTAGGCGCATGAGCTCAGTAGTTGTGGCTCGTGGGCTCTAGAGCGCAGGCTCAGTAGTTGTGGTGCACAGGCTTAGTTGCTCCACAGCATGTGGGATCTTCCCCGACCAGGGCTCGAACCCGTGTCCCCTGCATTGGCAGGCGGATTCTTAATCACTGCACCACCAGGGAAGCCCAAATTACATGTTTTTGAGTACAGCAAAAAAGAGTACTTTGGGGACACAGATATACAATATAATATTAATTGTATGTTTTCTCTATAATGAGCCAGTGTTTAGTTTTGCTGTATATTCACACAGTGGACCAGAAACTCTTGGGCTCACTAAAAGTTAGGTACCTCAGATCATCACCTTAACTTTCTCAGGTAACTCCTGTAATATTTGAGGCATTTGGTATAACAGTTAAACAAATGCTACTGAACTGGCCAGAGATAACACTGTATATACTTCTCCAAAACAGAAACAGTTTATTGCTGGAATTATCCTACCTTCTCATTAACCAACACTTACTAAATTGACATCATTAGAACTAGTTTAATTCAAATCTCTTATTTAGGTAACCAGTTTAAAAAATTATACTGGAGTATTTTACCCAATTAGTTTTAAATGTGAAAGCACAAATATGTAAGTTGAACTACAAAAATACCTGACTTTCACACAATTAAAAATAAGAGATTTTTGAAGAAACATCACTAACCTTAAAAAAAAAAAAAAAGTTTTAGCAGCAGGTAAATTCATGTGAGTTAAGAATCATGGAATTAAGAGAATTAAAACTATTCCTCTGTAAATTTAGTTGATTTATATGTATATATCAATTTATATATATAAATCAATGAATTTATATATATAATTCATTATATATGTGTATATATATGAATATATAATAAGTAAATTACAACATTTAGGATTTCTAAATTAACTAACAACTATCATATATATCAGCTGACTTCAGTAATTAGTTTGGTACTTACTCTCTTTTCCAATTACAATTGATTTCTACTTAGTGTTGCTAATTGTTAGGAAAATGGAAAGATAGCTTAATCATTATAGGCATCTTCTAACCTAGATTTAACGCCATAATTTACTGCCAAGTTATGCTATGGCTTCAATAAATGGAATCCTTATGTTTACATTTGTTTTTAACTCTGGAAGAAATCCTTTAGAAGTTTCTTTAGCAGTGTTGTCAGTAACCACTTTTCAAGAGATTTTTTTTCCCATAAACTTATTTTGTCTTTTTAAATGCGAAGTTAGGAGAATGGAAAAAATACATACTTATTTCACACTTAATATAATGCATTTCTGGTAAAATACTGATAGAGTTTAATGTATTCTTGACAATTTTTTTTTACTATTTATGCTGCTTCCCTGGAGAGTTGTTTTAAGGCTTGATAATACTCCTACTAGTTTTACTCACTAGTTTGGTCTCTACTTTCATTCAGTAGTTTAATTTATTATTGATGAGAACTGGAGAAAGTTTTGTGGCATAATGCAAATAGTTGAGGAAGTCGCAAGACTATTATGTGGTCTACAAGGTGAATCAATTCCTTCCTAAGCAGGTGATCATTATAGACTTTAAATTAGCCTTTGGGTCAGATTTTAACCTTACTTCTCAGACCCATTATAGAGCCTCACCTGAATGCTCATAATGGGATTATGGAACTTCAAATGACTAAGATCTTTCAGTGTTGTTAGTTTTTTTTTAATTTATTTTTAGTTTTTACACTTCAGCATTGGCTGATTATTGGATTTATTGTTTCTTCTAAAGATTAGAAGTTTATGAGAGTTTCCTGGTGGCCTAGTGGTTAGGATTCTGGGCTTTCACTGCCATGGCCCGGATTCAGTCCCTGGTCGGGGAACTAAGATCCTGCAAACCACACAGCACAGCCAAAAAATTGAATAAATAAACAAATAAACAAACAAATAAAGTTTAGAAGTTTAGTTTTGATAATGAGAAGAATCAGCGTTCATTATCATACTATTTCATTTTTACAGTTATCATAAAACATTTCTCATTTCTCCTATAGTCATTCAGTTATTCATAATCAACAGTTTTTTGAAGTGTTTATTAAATGCTTATGATGTGTTCTTTTCTCTGAATTAGATGTGGACTCTTGTTTAGAAATAGTCTCTTTTATTTTTATGAGATTCTTTATATAAAATATGTATAGATACCATTTTCTATCCTTCGGAATGCCCCTTGCTTATTTATTTTTTTTCCATGCTAGTTCAAAGTGAATGTGATTTAGCATTTTGTTATTTCAAAGGCAATATAACATAGTGGGAGAGAGAGTGTAGAAGAATTGAAAGATGGAGAAAGAGCACAGATTTTGAAATTAAAAATGGAAACCACAACAAGTTATCTAGGTTCAAATCTAGGTTCCTTTACCTCAGTTTGACTCACATGTTATTTATTGGACTCTGATTCTATGCCAGGTCCTGTGGAACCAAAATAATAATAATAATAATAAGATCAAACCCTTGCCTAAAGGTACTCACTTGGTAGCTGTGTGAGTGGCAAAAATTAACAAGCTTGAAAACACCAATTATTGGAGAGGATGTGGATCAATGGGATCTCTTATACACAGTGTGTAAATTGGTACAGCTTCTCTTGAAACCATTTTCACATTATTGAGCAATTACATATCCTGTTACCCAGTTTGCCTCACATTATTTTTCCATCCCAATTTTTCTTTCTCTAATTGATTATAATAATCTTTATTTATAACTTACATCATATTCAAAGAGTAAGTTTGGAAGGGGCTTATCACAAGTTGGCTTTTATCACAAGCCAACACCTGTTTAAATAGTATGTTACTGTTTTCTTACACTATCTCTTGGTAAACTCAAGTGTTTTTTATTGGAAGGGAGAAACCCTCCCAAGTGTGTGGGTCCTTCATTTTTCATTGTTGCTCTTCCCCTTTGACTAGCAACTCTTGTACTCTGTCTTCCTGAAACTTTGCATATGGCTTTTCTACACTTCATTTATTTAAAATATTCTCTTCATAATTTTTATTCAACTGGAAGTCCTTCTTTGCAGCCTAAAGGTTTTCAGTATTGGAAACTGAATCATCCTGCTAAGAAGACCACATAGCAGATTCCCATTATGCTGTTTTATATATTCTTAGCAGTTGTTTATACTGTCCTCCTATAAAATCATCGTACAAGGTCCCAGATCTGGTAACCTTGCAAACTTACTCTTGTACTTTTCTCATAACCACTGCAGTCTCAACACTAGGAAACCATACCAGGTTCTGGAGGCTAATATACCGACTCCCAGTTGGTTCACTACCCATGAACTCTGCTGGCCCCTTGACTTGTTTATTTAATGCTTTTCCTTACTATTTTCTCTTTCTAGTTAAGAAACCAGCAGTTTGTCTCTTAGAGAGTGAAGTTTTAGAAAGATGAGGTACAGTAATCTTTATCTTGCTTGCTATACTCAGCCTAACAAGACATTGTGTGCAATTAAACCCTTAATGTAAGCTTTTAATGATAACAGGTCATCTAATCAATTTTTCTTCCTGTGGGTCTAAAATGAACAAAAGCGTATTGAAATAAAAAGATTTCTAGCCATACCTAGGTAGATTCTGAAATACTTTGACAAAAATATAGACCTAGAAAATGGTAGGACTAATACCTGCTCCCCTACCCCCCGCTCCCACTGACTTATTTGTTATTTTTTAGTTTCTCTGGAAACACTTAAGAGGAATGGATGGATTCACTGTAATAAATGGGTTTTATTTTAAAGGTCTTGAATTGGGGGAACAGAAGGAAGATTAATTCAACATTAATGTTGAAATTTTAATGTCATATTTCCTTTCTTTTGTCTAGGTCTGATATACATTCAGATTTTTTTTTCAAAAATTTCTATTTTTGAATAATTACATCATGGTTATTATTAACCATGATCTAAATGTTGTAAATAAACCTTTACCAATAAAATGTGCATTTTATTGAGGTATCAACCACAGTTTGATATAGAGTAATATTTTTTAGTTACAATTAATATGTAATCTAGCCATTTCAGGAACTTTGAAATTACTTTGTGGCTGCTATATTTGGGGATTCTGTGGGGAGGGAAGGGAGTGAGAATTTATTTTTCCCTATTTTTTTATTTATTATTATTCTTTATTCTCTAAAAATCTAAAAATATTATTTGCGCCTTACATTTGTTAATACAGTTCTTTCATATAGCAAAAAATGGGTGAAAACAGAATTATTACCTTAAAAATCTAAATGATTGCAGCATCTAACTGAAGTATTTAGAAAACAGTCTAAAGCTTTACCTCTCTCTCTCTTTTTACGGTATGCATTTATTATTGCATGCATTCTGGAACAATTAGGCACATTAGTGGGGACTGTTACTAATGTGTTGCTAATGAAAACAAAGTCATGTATTTGACTGTTGTACTCACCATCTCATATCTGCAGGCTTTGAGTTTTAAAGGTGAAGTCATCAAAGAAAGGTGGTGGGATTTAATGCAGCCCATCAGGGTTTGAGAAGCAAAAATTCCAAGTGTTTAGAGCCAGGACAAGTCAGCAGTGAGAACACAGGAGTCCGAAGAAGTCTTCTCACTGTTTCCTCACATAGCCTCTTCCCCTTCTAACAAGGACACTAGCCCTATTGGATTAGGGTCTCACCATCATGATCTCATTTAACCTTAATTATCTACTGCAGAGAATGTACATTAAATTTTGCAATTAGAATGAACTCGGGAAGTTAATTTATTAAATGCTTTATTTAATCATTCTTTTAGCACTGGAGTCATTGTTTGAATGGAAAGGAGTTATGTATATTGCATGATAGAGAAGATAGACCACTGAAAGTGGGCGGAGTAGGGGATACAAGTGATCGACCACTTTTTAGTTTTTGATGTTGGCCAAATCACTGTGTGTCTTAGTTTTCTGTAGCTATAAAATAGAGGAGTTGGTTGGTCTGGATTTTGTTTTCTGTCTTTAAAGTTTTGTGATTTTGTGATGGGGAAATGCTTTTATAATATTTAGGGACTCCAAAGGCCTGACATTTAAAATTTGAAAAGTCCAAATGAGAGTGCAATGTTTCTTTTGCTTATTTGCTTCAACCAGCTTTTAAAAGGCGTTTGGCTCTTTAGAATAATGAGCGCTTTGCATTTCTGAAGTACTTTCTTATGAGATAATTGAAAGAACAGATGTTTGCAGTCTTGGGGTGACTTGGCAGTGGTAGGAGGCTGGAGACCTGGTGGATGGTGATGGTATTTAAAGCTGCAAAAATGTCAGTGACGCTTCCTCTGTTGAACACAACTGGAATATTCAGTATCCAGGCTGTGAGCATTTTTCACTATTTATTTTCACCCACACGTCATTAAATCAGGCAGCAGTGAAACACTTCCTGGGTAGAACCAAAAGTATTTATTGGTCAGTAAGGAGTAGGCTGGCATTTAGGTCAGTTAGGGATATGAAACTTTCCTGGTCACATGGGCTTTGGTGATAGACAGTATCTCTCTAGTTGTCTGTGTGCCTTTCTTCGGGCAAACAGCAGTAGGAACAACAAGTACTTGTAATCATACCGTCTAATCATATTTGTCCATAATTATGGAGAAGAAGACCTTCTAAAAGTTAATCTTGTCAGCTGTAGAAGCTGCCAGTTAGCAGCAGTATAGGGAACTGTTTCAAAGCCTGAGAGAATGGCTATCGGTAAAAACTATTTTCTAAGACTTCATCTTACTGTAGTTTGGACACTCAGGAACCCCTCTTTTTAAGGATGAAGCCATTAACGCTCCTCTGTTTGGTATAGTGAAAGTCCTCTGTCCCTCCTAACAATTACATCTCCTGAAATGGAAAATAAATCTCTGATGTATAGCCAAATTTGACAGTATTATCCAGAGATACTGAGCAAATGTTGTTATGCCGTTAGTCTATCAACATGTTATGAAGGACTTATCCTGTGTGACATTCCAGATACATGAGAGTTTTTCAGTAGTTGCAGCTGAACTATAAATTGTTGTTTTCTCTTAAGGAAGTAGTATGGTTTGATGGGCTGCTTTGCAGAAGGCCTGTGGTTTGTTTTGTTTTGTTTTTTGTAATAAGCTTTGCCAACAAATCTGTTTTTTATAGAAAATAATTCAGGAATAATTACTTAGCTATGAATTATATACATTATTAGTCTAAACATGCTCTAGCACAAAAGGTCTTTTCAACTTTTTCTGGTACTAACTTGCTTATAAGTGAATTACTTTGGTAAGACTGTTTTAGGTCTTCAGAACTCCGAGTCTGCTTTCCTATAATATCCTGGATTTCTGCCCTTCATGATCTTTCCTTTCTCAAATCTTTTCCTAGCACTACTTCCACAATTAAGGGAGTGGTGGTTCAGATTTATCTTCTATATGAATGGGGTACACAGTAAATATTTGTTTAAAGAATTAATAGGTAACTTATAGAAGTGCTTAGCAAATATTTGTTGATTTGAAGTGAATTTATCAGATCTGAATAAAAATATAAAGGGAAATTTTTTTAGTAATGATATTGAAATAGATCAATCTTTCTTTTGTACCTAAAAATGGTATACATTTTTTATCATTGATTTACCTCTGTTGTAACTATAAAGTGTTTGTTAAAGGATAAAATATAGAAATGTTAAGGTGAATTTAGAAATTTGGTTTTTTTTATAGCATTAATCCTAAACTACAACTCTTTTAACTTAGCCTCATATTTTGTTTTTGTTTTTGTTTTTTTAATTAATTAATTAATTTATTTATTTTATGGTTGTGTTGGGTCTTCGTTTTTGTGCGAGGGCTTTCTCCAGTTGCGGAGAGTTGGGGCCATTCTCCATCGCGGTGCGCGGGCCTCTCACTATCGCAGCCTCTCTTGTTGCGGAGCACAGGCTCCAGACGTGCAGGCTCAGTAGTCGTGGCTCACGGGCCCAGTTGCTCCGCGGCATGTGGGATCTTCCCAGACCAGGGCTCGAACCCGTGTCCCCTGCATTGGCAGGCAGATTCTCAACCACTGCGCCACCAGGGAAGCCCCCTCATATTTTGTTTTTATTGATAGCAGTTATATAGTAGAAACAGATACTTTTTCCTTTCACCTTTTCTAAGCTTATGGTTGCATAAAATAGTTTTTGCCTTATTATTCTTTCATGAATTATAGAAGCCCTTTTCAAGATTATAAAACCTTTTCTAACAGAAGAAACCTTGCTTTAAAAGCTTTCTTTTGTAGCTTCTTCTGTTTCTGTTAGATTTTTTTTTTAACTTTATTTACAAGGGTACCATAGCCCCTGGATTCTTTCTTGATATTAGAAAGTTAGATAGATTGATAGATAGGTAGACAGATCAATAGATAGGTAGATGATAAATCGATAGATAGGTAGACAGATCGATAGGTAGATAGCGTGCATGTGTGTTTGATTATAGGAGTTAGCGTGAATGTCATAGAGTGAAGTAATTCTGTATTTCTTTTCCCAATATTTTTTATCCTTGAGAAATGCACAAAAGTTGGCCCACCCATGTCAGTTTGATGTGTGCATTGGCATTTGGCAGAATATTATTCTGAGTGTTCACAGGTATGTGATATTTTTATACCGATACATGTTTGTTCTTAATGAGCTAAAGCTTATATAGACATTTTGAAAGATGCTGGTGATTAGACAGCCTAGCAAATAACATTGTAGGTCATACATTATTCACGCATGGGAGGAAATTTTGCTGTCTTATTGCATTTTTATGAAACACAATGGTTTTTTCCTTGTCCTCAGAATTATGAAAAATATTGCTATCTTTTCAGACTGTTTGACCTGTGAAGGCCAGTGAAACACTTGAGTGGCAGTATATTTAGATTTCAAACCCCACATTTGAGTCACTGCTTTGGAATTTATATAATAAATGTTAAATGCTTTTAGTCTTCAAACTAAGTAATGTTTGGAGATTATAAATTTTTTTTCTAAGCTTTCTCTTTTGTATTTTCAAAATATGTTGTGTGATACATGCCTGAACACTGATTGCAACTAACTGGCAATTTTATATTAATGGAGTAAACTGGAGAGTCTGTCACGGTTCCAGCCCACATGTCAATGCACATTTCAGCAACAATGTCAAGAGAGGTAAGACAGGCCAGTCTAGTTAGCAGAAAAGTGTAGGCCGGTCCTTATGAGAAACAGTAGGAAGAACTGAAAATCTTAGTGAAAAACAGAGGATTTGATATCTAATTTCAAATATATGTGCCACTTAAAAGAAATAAAGCGGTTTTTTGTTGTTTTCTAAATCTGGATTAGAGCTAGTTAGTTGGTTGGATGGTAAAGAGATTTGACTCTACATAATGAGAATTTTCTAATGAATAAGGCCATTCAAAAATAGGAAAGTTTTCCTTGGAAGACAGTATTGTTCCTAGAGATGCTTAATCAAAAGATGCAGTTAACAAGATGCTGAATTGTGAGGTCAACATTGGACCTCTTTATAATATACTATGCAGCTTCAGAACTCTGGTTGGAGGTGTTTCTTCCAATCCTGCTCATTTGGGTTCCTTTTTTATGTTTCAGTTTAGTGCTCATGATTATCACTGACCAGGTCAAGGCATTATAGTTGACCAAGGCTGTGTCATTACAGCTTTGACTTTCTTCTTTCCGACACACAGTAAGAGAGACACTCAGACCCTGACTGTACATAGAGCAATTATTAGAGAAACTGCGCCCCTCTCTACAATGGAGTTCCTTCTACTGTCTGTCTTTTTTTCTTCTCTGCTCCTGTTTTTGTATTTTCCTTTTTTTTTTTTTCTTGTGCCAGTAACTGGTACATGTGATTATAAGTTAACCCTTACAGTGACTCTTAAGGCAAAAAGAAGGCATGCTTGCTTCTGCTGTAAAGCTCATATGGGACTAAAACTATATTTTCAAGTAAACCTAAAATCATCATGACTGCTGCCATGATGTTGACCTAGATTTAAGCTGATATTCTAGTTGCAGATTTTCTTCTCATTATCAATTAAATTTTCTAATGATCAATTAAAATTATTGGAAGCGTACATATGAAAGACTGTAGAGGAGATTCTTTTCAGAGCAAAATGTTTGCATAATTTGTGTGTTGCTTTTTATGTATTCTGAACATGTATTTGTCTTGGACTGCAGTAGCCAAAATATGCTTATTAAGCATTCAATGAAATATGTTTCCGTCCAGCCGGAGGCCCATTTACATTTGATTTTGAAACCTAAATTGATAATGTAATTTGGTATCAAAAATAACATAGGAATACCTAGAGGAAAAATGTGGTCTCTTCCTTTAATAATTTATATTACTTCTGGGTGTTGGCTATACACTGTTTCTCTGTATCATTTGGAAGATTATTTTACCCTTCCCTTTGCTTCTCAGAAAACACCCCCTCCCCGCATCCATTTTGTTCTCTTATTTCTGCTTTGCATACTTTGTTATAGGGTTCTTGCTTGGTCATTATCAACTTTCTTACATTCAGTAATTGTCATTTGAACATTTAATTATTAATACTGCCTACAATTTTTTTTTAAACACGTTGTACAGCAAGTGAAATATTTTCCATTTCATGGTCAAGAAACCCTTTTAATTTTCCTTTTGTAGTTAAAAACAAACAAACAAAAAGAAACCTCAAACTAAGCACAGTATTTTTTTGAGACTTTGTTATTTAATAAGTGAGAAAAGAGTGTTCTTTGATTCAAGCAAGAGAAGCAAGAACAACCAGATTTAAAGAATTGAGATGGAAGTACCATAAGAGAAGGTTTAATTTTTAATTACCTTAATTTAATGTTTTGGTAAGAGCATTGGTTTTGAACTTGGAAATGCTGGTTTTGTCCTTTCTTTTCTTTTGCAACTGAAATAGATACTGGAGTTTTTGATGTCCTCGAGTGAGTAGTTTTCAGTACTTCTGGGAGAATTTTAATTACTTAGTGATTATTATTATTAAACTCATTGAGTATTCTTTAAAGCCTATTCCTGTAAGCTACCACCTTGTAAATAGGTAAGAAAGTATGTGACACATAGCAAGAAGAAAAAAGTGTAATGCCAGAAAGTTTCTAGGATATTGCTACTTAGTGAAAGAATATTGAAGTATTTTACTTAATTGGGCTCTTTGAATTCAAAATCTGTAAATATTTTGAAAACTAATCTTCTTTATTTTTTATTTTTTTCATTCTTATTGGGATATGACATATTGGGTTGGCCGAAAAGTTCGTTCAGGTTTTTCTGAACATCTTACAGAAAAACCAGAACGAACTTTTTGGCCAACCTAATACATTAATGTGTCCAAATCCTTACATACATATTTTCATATATTTGTATGCATTTTTACATATGTGTCCCAAATGTAACCACGACCCAGGTCAATATATGAAACACTGATATAGATCATTTACGGTGCCCCAGAAGATTTCCTCCTATTGACAGTTGATAGCCATCCCTCATAGGTAGTCATTGTTCTTATTTCTTTGGTTGTAGATAGATGGGTTTTGCCTGTGCTTGAACTTCATCTGAATGGAACACTACAGTAAGTCCTCTTTGGTGTCTGGCTTCTTTGGTGTAACATTATGTCTGTGTCAGTTACCATGTTTTTGGAAGTAGTAGCAGTAGTTGGTTTCTTTATGTCAGTCACTGTATCAGTATACCACTGAAATTTGCAGTTATAAAAACACAATATTTAATTATTGTTTTGGAGTAAATGAGAACTTTTTAGGATTTTATGGTCCGAAGACCTGCCTACAATTTAAACTCCTTCAAAACAACTTTTCAAGAAATCTTTTGCTTTCCTATCTTGTGGGACCAAGGAGCCACCCATGCAAGTAAGAGATTGTGGGGACAGCTAGGGCGTGGTCTAGCTAGGTGGGCTAGGTGGTGAGCCAGGGTGCCCAGAAGCCAGACTACTTAGATAATGAATATATACTGTGTCCTTGGAAGTAAAAGCCTGGGAAGATAAAATTAATTGACTCTGTATTTCCCAGAGTTTGGGATTTATGAATCAGTCAGTGAAAAAATAATTGGAACCAACATAATTTGCCAGTTTTAATAAAGAACAAGAATTTCAACATTAAGAAAAGTAAAAAGTCATATGACCTCAGAATTAAGAATTATCTCTCTCAAAGAAAGATAGTTGGCAACTTAAGTCAGCATTCTTAGGCAAATATTAATACGTAGGAATATCACAGCAAGCAATGAGCAGGCCGAGGCCCAGCTGAGAGGCTCTACCATAATTGTAGTGAGGAGGTAAATCATGTGGTTCTGGTCCATAACGGACAGTCAGTAAAAATGTTTTGAGCAAATGAGTCATTGGTAAGTGGGCAGGCAGGTTTTAAAAGCACAAAATAAACTTGATGGATATTAAGTATTCTTTTAGTAGGTCTTGGAGTCTTGCATTTTAATTCTTGCTTCTTAAAAGATACGTGTTTTTAACCTCTTTATACTATCTTGAGCTTACTGTTAATTACCATTATTCATTGCCTTCACTTTAGCTACTTGGTTATTAGAATATAGTATATTCTGTCCAGTCACGTTTGTCATAGCCACTTTGTTTTCTGAGTTTTAATCCATCTGCAGCCTCTCCTGTGGCCACGAGAACTCCCTGTCAGCAGAGATGCCTGCCACCCATGGGCAGCTCTCTTGCTGTGCCCAGTGTGCTTGGGGTGCTGGCATCAGCAAAGCCATCAATATCTTGTTTGCATATTTTATTTATTTTTTAAATGTCAGAGTGGAAATAAGAATAGCAAAGAAAATTGTATGAAAAGAGGCTACTAAATCGATTCTTTAAAGTGAAATTAGAAATGCTGAGTGGGTTTGATAGAGGTGCATCAATGCTCAGAAATGCATCTGAGTGAATCTACACTTCTTTCTTATTTTGAAGCTTTCAAGAAAATTGAAATGAGGATTTCACTGAAGAATAAAAAGGACCCAACATCCTTCTCTGAAAGTTGGGAGCCCTCTGCTTTATAAGCCTTATTAATTCATTACATTTTCTCTTTTACATATTTTTGATGGACGTGTTGATTTTTCAAGATGCAACTCCGACATTCACTAGGAGTTGAATGTACTTAAACTGAAATTTCATGGAAAATTCTTCAATTTAATCATATTTTTCTGTTAATTACTTTTTATTCATTTACTGCTTTTTTTCAACAAATATTTATTGAGCGATTAATGTGTGCCAGACATTGTCCTTGCCTTTGTTCCTTATTAAAGCATTGTAGTAATTTGAGAATAGAGGAAGATCCATGACAAAGAAGTCCATTATCCCACCAGTGCTAAATTTCCTTAATTTTTCCTGTTTACTCTTAGGCATTTATTTGTTGTAGAGGTATGTCTCTTTGTGTGGCCTTTCCTTCTTCAGAGGCAGTTTCTCCTCTAGTCTTAGTCCCATTTCCCTCCATGCCCTCTGGGATCTTGTTCTTTTTGTTAGCTCCTATAACTTCTCTGTCTTCAGTTGTTTCCTCCCTACTGGCTCCTTCCCTGGGACCCATAAATATGCTCAACCTCTCCCATTTTATAAAATCTCTTCTCTTAATCCTGCATATCACACACACTCCTGCCCCCATCCCCAACCTATCACTTAAGTTTCCTGTTTCCTTACTACTAAGCTGTTCAAGTATATGCTGCGCCCTTCATTTCCTTCCCTCCCCGCCCATTCATTTGCACACTCTTGACCCAGACCCGTCACTGTCTCAATGCCAAATCTCAAGGGCATTTTTCAGCCTTGTCTTACCTGATTTCATTACTATTTTACACAACTGATCCTGCTTTTGTATTTCAACCTTTTCCTTCTTTGCTTCTCTGTCACCACTGTCTCTGGCCTCTTGTTCCTCTTCAGATCATTCGCTCTAAGGCTTGTTAAGTTTCCCTTCTCTCTACCTGCTCACTCAACACATGTTCTTCACAGAGCCTTCCTAGACTCTTTTTTGCTTACTCTGCCATTATCTCACCCATTCAGTATTTTTAGCTATAACTTTCAAAATGGTATCTCCAAACTGAACTGTCTCCAAAGGTCCGGGAAGCAGGTTCAGGTCTAAAACTGAACTAATAATAATTATCTGTCTAAATTTTCCATCCCCAGCCTCTACTCCCCTATGCATACCTACATCCTACGCCAAATCTTCTTCTGCTTCTAATCTTCCTTTATTGCCTGTCCTGAGAGATGGATGCCTCCAGCTCTTTGGTGATCCAGACCAAAAAAATCTTGGCATCCACTTAGAAAGCTCTTATCCTCCTTACCTGACTCATGCACTGTCATTCATTTTTTGTCAATTCTGCTTCATAATTATGTCTCATATCCGTTCTCTCCTTGCCATACCTGTGGCCATTGCTTTACTCTCTCAGCTTTCTAATTGGTTCCCATTACTCTAAACTTAAACTTCTCTAATCTGTCTTCCATACCTCTACCAGAATGATTGTGCTGCTTCCCTCTTCTTTGTGATTTCCTGTTGTCTGCTACTGCAGTCGGAATGACTTTTTGTAGAGTATAAGTCCTTCTTGACCGTATCCATACAGCTCTTACACTCACCTTGTATACTTTAGACCCTCACTAGACCTCTCCTTTTCCTAGGTCTGCCATGCTATTACCCACATTTATTTATTTCTATCCAAAATCTACCCACCCATGCCAACCTTCTACTCATTTTCATTATCTGGCATACGCGTTATTGTTTCAGATTCAGTCATGTCTGGTCTTCTCTATCAACTTTTACTGGTCTTACACTCACCCGCCCTTGCAAGATGTGAGTTGAGTTTCCTTTTGAATTTTTTGAGATTTCCTTTTGAATTTTTTAAGTTATCTTGCTTTAGACATATTTTCATTATAGCACTTAACACATATCTTGGGATGGCTCAGGGCAGGACACAGTCTAATTTTGAAATTAATATACCCACACCCAGTGAAAATGTTAGAATAGAAAAATAACTGCCTTATTGTGGGAAAATGGTAACATCTACAATTACTAGTGATGTTTGGGAAGAAGGAGAAGAATAAGGATGAGAAAGGGAGTTGCATTGTATTCAAACTTAAGATCTTTGCTTGGATATCTATTTGATATCCAAATAGATAAATTATAAAATTTCCAAATGTGTTTTGTGGTAAAGTTATTTAAGGAGAACTTATTCTTATTTAGGTCATTGTAGAGATGAGGATGAAGCAGAGAGAAAGTCATCTCTTTTGCTATCTTTAGTGCTTTTGTTAGCTGAGAGGCTGCCTGTGTTTGATTTAAAATGATCATCTGTAAAACTCCTTAAGGTAGACCGATAATTTCCCATGACAGCACATAAAGCGCTTTCTCTCCTCCCCTCCCCAAACCCAAGCAAACACACCAGAGGTACTTCCTATGTGAGACATTTGTTTAACGTCACCTGTCAGAAAAGGTGCGACAAGAAGTCACTCAGGTTTGAAGTTTGCAAACATCCTTCCAACTTACTGAACATCACAAAGGCTGTCAAAATTTTTATTTCCCCATATTTTCTCTTCTCTCGAGGAGAAAAACCATCACAGATGTAAACGTTAGGAGCATTTTGTTATAGGCTTTGGAGAGTCTGCAGGAAGTTTTATTCATAGTTTGGACTGGGGAGAGGAAGGAAGCCTTTGCTGCCATTTTGAAACCTTTCTAGCAATTTAAGTGAAATGCACTGCTGGGAACTAGATATTTTTTCTTCCAAATATTAGTTATATCTCATTTCCTTTTTTCTACTTTCTCTGAAAAATAGGCCTTGATATTTCTAAATATTCAATTTATTTTTCCTTTTAGTTTCTTCTCAGTCTTGTAGACTCTCTACCAAACCCATTCTTGTATTAAACATCCACATAGGGATTTACCTGGGAGTTGGATGAAACATGTTTATATGTGCTACACTTGTTTCAGATATTATTTGGTGGATAGTGAATAACTACTGAGAAAGAAACCAGTTGCTCTTCTAAATATAATTAGCAACCCCAGCCTAGAAGAAGTTTGCATTTGGTTGTGATGAAGCCTGTGGCATGCCCTCTGCGCAGACAAGAAGGGGAAGATGGATGCATTTCTAATGCAATCAGGAAGCCCCTCTGTAATTTAAATATATTAGCATATCCTGAGAAAGGTGGCGTTTGACTGTCCCTAAGATAACTCAAAGTCTCTCCCAAACAAACATGATTGAATTACTTGAGGGAAGGCATTAAGGCAGCAGGCGTTGTCCTTAATGGATCAATGCTGTCTACGCTCGTTATCACAGCAAACTCCAAGAAAACTATTACTGAAGTCCTAAGCAGTCAGTTTATTGATGCAGTCCTAGTGATTTTGCCAGCATTGCTCACATCCAGTTTGCCACCAAAAGTTTGATGCCATGCAAACATTGCATTTCTGGAACACTAATATTGTTTCCTACTTGTACCCAGAAAGAATAATGAGTATACATCTTGGATCCTTGTATTTCAGGTTATATATAAAAGAGTAAATAATAGTTTTGAAACATTCTGAATTCTAGGAATGTTAAGGTAATGTGGGATGAAATTGATCATCTAAGCATACGTTCTGGGTATCACTTTTGCAATCTGCTTGTGTATCGTAAAGGTCTCAAGTAAATAATAATAAAAATAACTAAAATTATTGAGCCCTAGTGATATACCCAGCTATGTTTTAAATGCTTTAACCTGTATATCTAATTCATTCTTCACTGCAACTCTATGTGGTAGGGGTTATTATTATCCTTATTTTATAGGTAAGGAACCTGAGGCCTAGAGAGTTGATGTGTTTTAACCAAGATCACCCTATTGCAAATAGAAGGGCCAGGATTAAAGCCTAGGCAAAAGTACCCCAGAGCCCTTACCTCCTACTCTGTATTTCAAGGGTGTGCCTCTATTCAAAACCCTTAAAATAGGAGGTTTCTCAGGCTCTAGGACTCTTCCACGGAAGTAGTTCATAACCATAATTCTCTTGCTGGCTGTTAAAAAAAATGAAGAGTAAAAGATGCAATATGACTAGGTCTGGGTCCCAGAGACATTGCAGGGCAGGTCAAGAGCAGAACCTCAGAGTACTTTGTCATGGTGATCTAGTCTCATCACCATACCCTTCTCTTAGTTTTGCTTCTAAAAGATAAGCATCTGAAAATAGTTGGACTGACTTAGAAGAAAACTATGAATTTAACTGGTTAATTAGGTGTAATTATTTGCATAACTTAAGAATTTTTATTATATAAATTTACCCAAGGTAAATTTTCAAGCATATTTAAAATAAAATTTAATTTATGTGAAAGAAAATTTCTGTACACAGATTAGGGATGTCTTTATTGCAAGAAAGAATTAGCACTTGGGTATTTTTAGAATAGAACATTGTGATCTCCCTATTAGCTTTGAATGTTGATATGAAGTGAAATGAAAACTTTCAAGAACCCTTGCGCTACTTACAGGAATATCTTCTTATGAACATTCTTTATTGGCATTATCTTCTGGAAAGCATGCATTTCCATGTATTTCGTGGCATTACATTATTTCTCCAGTGACTCCTGCCATTGTGAGCTCTTGTTTTTTTCAGTGAGATATGACAAGTATCATATTCTCAAATATTCTAGTCTTCATATTGCTATTACAAATTGACTTTAAACACATATATCTCTTAATGTATATGATACATTCCTTGTTCCTTATTTTAAAGCAGAATGATAGAGTAGCAGCCATAAGAGGAGAGGAAAACAATTCTAACATACCCAGACCATTTGTTTGTATCATCTTGCTAACCCTAACTCTCACATGAGGAAGAGTCGACACATCTATATGTTTATTTGGAAAAGTTTGAGGAAATGATTAGCAGTTTGATTCAGAAACTTTATTAATTTTTAAAAATTTAATTTGTATTTTATATTGGAGTATGGTTGATTTACAATGTTGTGTTAGTTTCAGGTATACAGCAAAATGATTCAGTTATACATACACATATATCCATTCTTCTTCAGATTTTTAAAATTCACTCGTTCATTTAGTGTTTATACTTTTCTAAAAGGAATGTGAACAGCTGGTTGAACACAGCTGACCCTTCAACAATGTGGAGTTTAATCCGCCTATAACTTATAGTCAGCCCTCTGTATCCAGGTTCCTCTGCCTCCTGGGATCCAGCCATCCTCAGACCATTTAGTACTGTAGTATTTACTGTTGAAAAACATCCACGTGTAAGTGGACCCGCACCATTCAAACCCGGGTTGTTCAAAAGTCAACTGTATTTTGCTTGAGGAGCGGTTAAAAACTGGAAGTTGTGGGGAAACAATGCCAGAAACAATTTCTGAAAGGAAAGCAGTAGAAGTATTTAATTTTTCTTAATTCATTTCTCTTAATATACCTGTGCTTTCCATCGCCTGCCTTAAGTATCAGGAAGAGAAAGAGATGAGTGATTTTTCTCTGTGGTGGATTACAATGAATATTGAGCGGACTTTTTTTGTCGTGTGGTAAGTCTCAGTATACCACTCATAAAGGAAAACAATTTTAAGGTTTAAAATTTAGCTTAGCATTTCCTTGAGCTTATTATTTTAAAATAGTACCCTCTCTCCTTTTTAAAAATACTGATATTGCAAGCCCTTTGTATAATTTCTTCCTAATGTTTGCAAAAATCCCCCTGAGGTTTCTTCTGGTTCCCTGGAATTCCTCCTCTCCAGATATTGACAAAATCATTAAACAAGCCTGAAGCTTCATGATTACTTTTCCAGCGCCACTTTCATTGCTCTTTATCATTATGTTTAGTTATGTTTCATCTAGTTTTCAATATATGTGACAGGGTTCATATCCAGCCAACTGGAATGAATTTGATAGCTAAGCATTTCACGAGCTGGCTCCAATACATGCTCTGCCAGATCCTGCCATGTGTGAAGCATTACTCTTTTACCACTAAAGATTATTTATAACTTGACTTCTTCCATGCTCATTTGTGTTTCTGAAGAAGGCAGGGAGAGGTGTGCCTGCTCTGAGTGTTTCTCTTGGCTTTCCTCTGTGTGAACCTCACTAATAACTGTGAATCACCACCTTCTGTGCCTTTCCTTTTGAGCAAGAGGTGGGAAGTGGAGGTGCTTTGAATGTAATGTCTTGCTTCTCAGCAAGAGGATGCCCTCAGAAGCTCTGGTGTTGCTCTAACCTACCTCCCTCGCTGCCCATTAGTGGCATGAGAGGGTATTAAGATCGAGAATGTGGTTTGGTGGGGAAACTATTGGAACTGACCTCATTAAGTAATTTTTTAAGATCTTAGTCCTTAGAGGTTATGATAGTAAGTGACTGGGGAATTATTGAATATTATATCACTACTTTGGGGAAAAATAATTTTAGCTACACATTTCAGGGATAAGAGAAAGGAAGTGTTTATATTTCTAAGATTTGGTAATGTTCCAGATTGCTACCCTTTTGTAAGTATCTAAAGCAGACTTTTTTAATACTCTGAACCAGCTTAGAGTGAGTCTTTTATTGGACCATTTTTCCTTTATTTATCAGTTTGATAATTTAATTTTATGGCCAATATATGTTCCCTAGTTTAGAGATTTCCCTCATGTGGCATGGTTAGCAATCGTGTGTGAAATAATTATGTGGAAACATTACTAGCGGATTACTGCTTGTCTAAATACTGTATGTTTTCACTTGAGAACATTGGCTCTGGAATGTATTTCTGGCACTGTGAAGGAAAAAAAAAGTCTTGAAGTTAAAATGCAGCCAGAATTTAATTTGTGAAATGGAGCTTTAAACTCAGTTGTTCCTCACACTGGCAGCAACTTGAGGTTGCTTATGTCCTTTCTAGAATGAAAAATGTGCCCTTTAAGACTACTTAGTCATATTTTTAATCTTCAAATTGGTAATTTCTTAGAGAAAGAGCCAAAACTTTACCCGGTCCATGTTTGTCTCTGTGTGTTACACAGGATCTAAATTATAAATCCTAATTAATACTACTTAAAACTAATGGAGTGGCCATTTCAAGGTCCCTTACTACAGTAATTATGCCTTGGAACAGGGAAGTGAGTCTTATATTAAGATTTTATACTAATAATTCTGGCCGACTTCTGATACAGTGTTGGACCCCAAGTCGGGAATAGTTTTCTTATCATAAATATAATCAGTAACCTACCCTGCTGGATATTTACTGTTTGGGGGAATTGACTCTAATATGTAAAATAACTGTAGTACAAGAAATTCAAAGAGGGAGAAAAGCCAGGAGACATATTCTTATTTTCTATGTTATTTTATCCTACGGTAGGAAGAAGTTTCTCATTTTAGCTTCTGAATAAATCTTTCTTAGTATTGAGATTGGTCCATTTGATTTCCGGAGTGGACATTTCTTACGTGTCCCCAAAGCCAGAAAAAAAGGAGAGAGGGTGTTTCTTTGCTGATTTAATTATGATGACCATAAAAATTTCTTTGAATATGTCCTAAGTATTCCCCATGTGAGAAAGAAGGAAAAGTGAAGGAAGTCATTCACCACATTTCCCCCTTTTTCTCCCCAAAGAGGGCCTGAGAGTTGTGTAATAAAAAGTCACTTTCTCCTCACTCCCAGCATTTGATGTCGATGATTGACAGCGTGCGTGGAGACTTAGTCTCATTAGGGTTTCGGCCAAGGAACACATCAAGGCCAAGAAGATCAAAACTCTGAACTGAAGCAGGAACTTTTCATTCAAACTTGAATAAATGTTGAGGAAAAGGATGATATATCTTCCAAAAATTAAAAATCAAAACAAAATGATAAAAAAATCAACACCTATAGTCTCTTAGCACTACAGATTCTGTGTTTGTTTTGAATTGAACATTTTCAGAAAAACATCATGATTCATTAGTCTGAAAAATTATTGCATTATCATAAGAAAGGGATTGTTGACTCTAATAGAAATAGGCTTTGGATCACTTACAGTATGATTTAGCCTCATAGCATTAAACCATAATATGAAGATACAGATTGCTTGTTCACTGAATAGGATGATTTTAAATATTACTCTGAGGACTTCTATCTGATACCAGAATTGCCCACAAGGACCTTACTTTGTAACTCCAAAACTCTAGTAGGCAGATACTATTTGGTAAATCGATTCTCGTTATTAGCTTAGAGATAAACAGAAAAACTGGTTGGTTTCCTTTTCTAGGCAATTTGGCTATAATGGTGATGGTTTATAACTGCCATTCTCCCTATGACGTCCACAGTTAATAGTCTCAGTGTAGATGAAAAACTACCAGCAGAAGTACTCAATATAAGGATGTATTTTGTGAAATGTATATGTGTGGGGAGGGAGTGAATTGTGACTACATTCACAAACAACCTAAAGGTACAGTGTCTTTTTAATGAAGATAAGTGGGACATGGTGGAGAGTTTCTTCTTCTGATTACTCCCAAAGAAATTGAAGGCTACATATGGGTAAAATGAAGTTTTTTCTCTCTTTTTTTGTTCGTAGAGAAATATAAGCTATTATATTTGTCTTTAACGTAATATAGAGATTGTAACACTTTTTTAATAAACACAACAATTGTTTAAAAAAAACCCAAAACATCGCAGTTGCATTTAAGCCACTTAGAGGGAATGGAGCAAAGGGAGGAGTGGAAAGTAACAAAGGGAAATTAAAGAGAAAGAAAAGAGTGACACGGATCCAGAGAGAAGGGGGAACAGTGGGGGAAGAGTGAGAGAGAGGGTTCAGGGAGGAGACGTAGCGAGAGAAGTGGAGACAGGGTGGCGGCCAACAAGGGAAAAGCAGCCCCAGGACCAATGGCCTTCAGTGCCTCATTGTCTGTCGGCCTCAGAGCAATTGCCTATTTTTACTTTTTTTAATTAGAATTTTGACTGTCCCTCCGTTCTCCAAACTCTCATTCATAATCCTCATTTTCACTTACAGGTATAAAGATAAAAATAGCTTTTGTGACATTATCTTAAAAACTCACAGGCCAGGCCCTATATGAAAGTGGACCCTTTTTGGACTTAAACAGTAACCCTGCTTTTCCTGGTTGAAAAGAAGAAAAACAAGGAGTAAAAGTCTCCGGGGCAAAGAAACTTGACAAATTTAAAACTATAAATAACAGTGCTTACTATTTTCTAATTTTCTAATTAGAGTAAATTTTAGGAAGAGAGCGAAACGAGGAACTGAGATTGTGTCCTTTAAGAGTGGTGAAACCTGAAGTGATATATTTGCATCTATCATGGACCAGTTGTACGTAGTGTTTCCTGTAGATTTGGACAGGCCCGAGGGTGTCTTCTATGGAAACTTCAGAGAGGAAGGAAAACATTAATATTAACAATAATAATGTTTTATATTTGTAGGTAGATACTATACTTTCAGATTCTCTATTACATGGAATTGGTTTGGAATCCAAAACCATAACCCAGCTTTCAGAAGCTTTTTTTTTCCCTAAAGTCCAAGGCAAGACTCTGCACTTTACCAGGATCAAATGTTTCTCAATGTATTTGCCTGTCACAGTTGAAAATACCCACTAATACCAGCACGCCCTTTTATTTGTAAAATTGTGTCTCAAAGTCATTTTTCAAAGGGTATACAAGGCTGCTCTGTACTATTTTGGCACTGTTTTTCGTTTGCACACAAACGTAGCAATTCATTTACCTTTTAGAACTTTCATTACCCTCTGGCAGGTTAACAGGGCAAATACCTTCTCTAATCTTTCCCCCCCACCCCCCCAGGGTCTTCAGCTCTGCCAACATCCCCTCATTGCTTGTAAACTCTCCAAATCTCAGCAAATACCTTTCCCTGTGTAGCTGAATTTTCTTCCCTCTATAGCTCCATTTTCCTCTCTTCTGACAGATAAGAATAAGGAAGCCCAACTTTCTGAGCATTCTTCTGTTGTCACTCTTGAAACAACTGCTGTGTTTCTGAACTGCGCAGAACTTGAAGTGAACAAACTAGAAATACGTGAGAGTCGGGGTGTTCTCTGTTCTGAGCTCTTGTCTTTATACTGGTGTGGGATGAGAGTAAAGGCATCATAGTGCCCTGTGCAGAAGAGGATTCAGGGCTGGAGGAATTCAATTTTGTTAGGCCAGGGTGAATAGGAGGTAATTAAGAATCTAGTCGGGAAAGGTATAGGCAGTCATGGGAAGAGATGAATTTCCTCGTAGATAACATGTGTTTTTTTTTCCCCATTTGGGACTCATAAAATAGGGTTTCTAGTATATGGAGTTTTTTCTTAATAAGAAATCGAGTACTGCACTGGGCGATCTCTGTCATTCCAGCACTGGTTCTATGCATGCATGAATAAGGGTTTATAAAAAATCAAGCCTGCATGAAAGAATGAATATGCCTTAGTAGGAATTTACAGGAGGGCCTTAAGTTCATTAGAATTCTGAGAGCTGTGAGTGAGTTTAGCCCTGAAGGCAGAAATACTGTTGAGATTCAGGTGTTGGAGTCAAGCCATCTAAGTTCCATTCCCATTTTAGTTACTGAACGTCAGTAAGTGTCAGTTTCTTTATTTGTAAAATAGGAATAATGCCATTAGCTTAGTGGGATTGTTAGAAAACAAGCCAGTGTACGTAAATTACTTAGAGTTGTACTTGAAACACAGTAAGGTCTGGATAAATGATATTTGTAGAGGTTGTTGTCATAGAAACTGAAAATTGTTAGTTTAAATGGATTACCATTTTTAATGGTCTGAGAGGCCTTAGCATTTGGAGGCTGTTGGTTATCTAAAGCAAACTGAGGTGGGGTGGGGGGAATGTGTGGAATATCTGCCCCTTTCTTCTTATCTCTGTACTGGGACCAGCAACTCTTTCTTTTTCCTGTTGCTTGGGGCTTATTCATGGTAAAGTAATAGGACATATGGCTCCTATATTGAAGTATGGAAGGAGTTGGAGAAAGATTGCCTACACTTAAATTATTAAGGGCTGAATTTTAAGCTTCAGTGACAAAGATAACATTCTGGGGGCTTTCATATTAGTACATAGAATATGCTACTTTCTTTTCTCCCTATTCAGAGACAGTAGTGAAATTAGGGATTGGAAAAAGTAGAAAAGTATCCAAAGTATGTAACTGGAATAGTGAGAATTATTTTTAAATCCCAAATACATATACTAAGAAGGTACAGTAACCCCCTGAAATACAAAAAAGATCTAGTATAATGATGAATGGCCCATTAATTAAAATAATGTTGCAAATGAAATGATAGCAGAATATAGATGGAATTACTCTCTACAGACACATTTACATTAAACAAATTCATTGTGAGGGCTATAGTGAACCTTATGGAATAAAAAGATAGGCAGCCGCTAGATAGCTACCTGTTTAAAAATGTTTCCACCTTTAGTAGAAAATATTTCCAAAAATAACAAGAATTACAGTTACTTGAACTAATTGAATCAGGCATGACTCTCTCTCTAAGATGTCCCAATTAATTAACACCAACTAGAATACTGTAAAATTATGTAGTACAGTTTTTTTAGTGATTTCTTTCAAAATTTTATATAATATTTACCTGTGTTTTACTTTTGATTTCCAGGTTTAGGAATTAAATCGTGGTGGGGGGTGGGTGGAGAATTTCTGATTTGGGGACTTGAAAAGAATTCAGAAGAGTATTTCAAATAACAACTGACATTTAGGGGGAAAAAAAAGCTCATTCATATAACTTAACATGTGCCATGAAGATACGAAGACAGCCAAAGGGATCATCAGAAGTGGCAGATATTAAAATGACATTTCTTTGAGTCATTTGTAGTAAGGTGGTGGATGGACCTAGAGTCTGTCATACAGAGTGAAGTAAGTCAGAAAGAGAAAAACAAATACTGTATGCTAATGCATATATACGGAATCTAAAAAAAAAAAAAAAGGTACTGATGAACCTAGTTGCAGGGCAGGAAAAAAGATGTAGACATAGAGAATGGACTTGAGGACACAGGGTGGGAGGGGGAAGCTGGGGCGAAGTGAGAGTAGCATCGACATATATACACTACCGAATGTAAAATAGTTGGCTGGTGGGAAGCAGCAGCATAGCACAGGGAGATCGGCTCAGTGCTTTGCGATGACCTAGAGGGGTGGGATAGGGAGGATGGGAGGGAGGCTCAAGAGGGAGGGGATATGGGGACGTGTATGCATATGGCTGATTCGCTTTGTTGTACAACAGAAACTAACAGTATTATGAAGCAATTATACTCCAATAAAGATCTATTAAAAAAAATGACATTTCTTCTAGGAACTGAGACATGCTTAAAAGAAACAAAAACAAAAATATAAGTCATGCCAACTGCATAGATCACAACTGCATATCTGCTGATCACATCTGTCTTCTTATTAACTTAATGATAATGAAGTCCAGCAAAAGAGTCACTGACATCAATTTCTTTCTGCTCATAATTAACATTCACCCCTAAGAAGAGACTGCCGTTCATAGCTATTAAGAAGTTTCTAGAATTTTGTTACTGAGAGCATTTTTTTTTTTTAACGCATGGATCTTAAACATCACTGGATGTTCTATATAAATCTATCCCAACCCGCTTGACAAACACAATTGAATTTCAATGATGTTCCAAATTTGAAAATATATTTTCACTATAGAGGGTCATTATACTTTTAATATAAATTACAGTTACAAGCAGAAATGATCTTCAATTTCCTGAGCATATTGTGGAGGAGTGTGTTTTGTTAGTTTCCTCTCATCTAACAAGAGTTGGCACTATTATTTGAGATATCAGTGTGGACCCTGCCTTGGTTAAGTGTGGAATCAGTGTTTGGGGATAACTGAATGGTACTGAGCCTCCATGGAAAAACTTGAAACCAAGAGATGTGTGGGGTTTTTAATGCATCTTTTAATGGTCTGCACTGGTCTGAGCTTTCAGAAGAAATCAAGTCATGGTCTTTGCCTTTAGGCACTTTGAACTGCTTCAGAGAGACCAGTGCATGTGCTTGGGCCTATGCAAGCCAATATGAATAAATCAGATGTGCCTAACACTCCCGCCCCTCTTTGAGAGTCAGGGAAGTTCTCCTAAAAGAAGAAATGTCCTAACTAAGACCTGGAGGATGAATTGTACTTAGGAGTTGGGGGGGGGGGGGACTTTCTTTCAGAGAGTAGGGCACGTGCAAAAGGCAGTGAGAGAGATGGAGAGATCCACACACGTCTGTGAAGACTCTGTGGGTCTACAACATTGACTGTCAAGTTCAGGGATTCCATATTACCGTCACCAGATTGTGCTGGTATGAACTTGTTTGGTCGTTAGCCCTTGCTCTTCCATGACTGTGGCTTGAACGTGCAACCAGGTGTTCACAGGCCACATGACCCCTCTCAGTATATTTCTAGGGCTTTACAGAATCCCAGCGGGTCAAAAATTACCTTCATCTGTCCTGTGTCTAGAATTCTGGGAAGCTTTTTTTCTGATTAAGATACATGGGGCAAAAGGCCATTATCGGGGCTGGTTTCTCCAGGACGGAAGCAACTATGCTCTCCCCTCTTAGGAAAACTGCCCTCAAACCATTAGCCATTGACTCTTCATAGTGCATAGGAACTGAGACTGTGGTGTAGGGTAGACTTCGCGCCACAATTTTTTTGATTGTGTGACATTGGGCAGGTTGTTTAATCTTGGTTTCTTTATCTTTCTATTTCACAAAGTTGTTGAGGGTTACATAAGTACTCAATAAATGGTAACTATTACCTAACTATGAGGATATTTACTCATTCATTCACTAAGTGAATAAATATTAAGGATGCTCAAAGAGCCTTGTGATCTAGCCTTGTTCCAGGAGGAAATGATGCTTTTGTATTGTTATTTGAATTTCTGTCTCTTTTTTTTTTCCAAAGCAAAATTATTGCTTATTTTGGTTGTATTTCATACTTTTACAGTGTTTGTCAAAGTGACTTCCCAAGAATCACCTGCATCCAAATCAGCAGAGGAGCTTATTAAAAATGTGGATTCTTGGTCCTTACTTTGGACCTGCTAACTCGGAACTCTGGGCATGGCATGGGGGATCCGCGTGTTAAATAGGCTCTCTAGGTGGTTCCCACACACACCCTGAAGATTGTAACCTAATAAGATCACGTGCTCTCACTGACTTACCGTTTGGTGCTACATTAAGGAAAGCTAGCAGTCACTTTCGTGTTCTTTTTATTGTATGAGCATTCTACAACTTTGGTTCCTGAGAAACCCTTTTTGCTTTACTTTAAATGGGGAAATGGCCATTTACCTGTTTTGCAGCTTTCATTTACATGGATTTTTCCAGAAATAAGTAATAAAGTATGACTGAACTGTCTTCCTCTCTGGATAAGTCTTCTTTTCCTAGCATCCATTTCTCAAAAACTCAAGAAGCTAACACCTGTCTGCTACCCACCTTCAGTATCATGTAGTTAATAACATGCTTTCCCTTTTCCAATTGTAGGGTTTGTTATTGCCCTTGGGCAATATGTTCAGGACTCACAGCCTGAATGTTCAAAACGAGGTAAAAAAGGACTGAAACTTCTGCACATGTTTTCATTAATTTTTTTCGCAGCCTTGAATTGATTGCTTCCCTTCCCCAAAGCACACCCGGTGTGACCCTGATTTAGTGTGGCTTAATCAATAAACTGCAGAATGACTAATTTGTTTCTAGTCATTTCTTTACAGAGTATTTTCCAAGCAAAGGTGAATATGGGAAAACTACTGCCTGTGAGCTAGGGTGAAGGGGAACAGGGAGACAGAGACAGACAGCTGTGTGCCTATGTTTACTACAATAATTTTTTAAAAAGAATAAACGGAAGGGGAGCAGGAATGATCGTAAAGATGCCTGTCCCTCTAAGATAATGTTTCTGCCGTATTATGTGAAAGACCTCTTGATAACAGGCATGTAGCACTTTAATGCCTGTTGTTTTTGTTTTGTGTTGATCTCTATAAGCCATGGAAAAGATAAATTCTCTACTGAATGGGCCTGGTGGAACTCTGCAAATTCTAAAAGCATCCAATCAGAAGAATATTAAACCTTTGAGGGCGATTTAGCGTTTTCCTGTTTCTTTTTTCTTCTTCTTCTCTTAACTTTGTTCCTTCTGATTGCTTTATGCGGAGACGCAGTTCCAGTTTTATTCTGTGGGGATACACAGTAAGCACCTCATTGAAGTTGAGTGCAGAATTTGATGGGAAGAGTGGATGAGCAGGGCTGTGCTGCCACCTGCAGAAGCTGGCCACACAGCCTGCAGGGAGGGGACTGCCGTGATTCATTTTTTTAAGTTCCTGGTGTGTACCAGCTACTTTTCACGTCTTGTCTTAAATCTCATAACAGTAATTTGATTTGAAAAATCAGGAATCTGAGAAAGAGGCAGAGTGATTGGCTCAAGGTCATCGAACACAGTACCACGTGGTACATTATAGATTTGAGCTCACATTTGTCTGGCATGAATTTTCCTTTGCTTCCCAGTGCACCATTCAACCCAGCCAGGCTATTTGTGGGGTTGGGGGGGGCGTGGTTAGGAGGGGCACCTGAGATTGCTGTAGGGGAGAGGGCTTCAGGAGCATCCCAGCGAGGGAGAAAGGAGGCCAGCCCAATTCACGTGTGTGTTCTCAAGTCTCTGTTGCTCCATGTTTGCAGAGCAGCTGTGGCCTCACACAGTGAGGCACTGAGAATTACTACTTTAAGAGCTGCTGTTGGTGGGAAAGAAGCACAAAATCAGTGAACCATAGACCCATCTTACTGCGTTTGGTCATTGAGCAATACAGGAGGAATTCTATACAATTTAGTAACTACCTCCAAAACCTGAGCCGTGGTGGCATTCTGCCCCCTTATTCTGGACAAAAGTAGAGAGATTATAGCTACAAAGAATGTGGAAAGCTCACACAGAAGTTGTAAAATACACATTTTACCGGTCCCATGGATATATTTTATTAGCTGTTTATGGTTAGGAGCTATATATTTGTGAAATAAAAGAGAATTTTGATGGCAGTGAGAAGTTATATTTAAAAGTAGATTATTGGGTGGTTTATGTTTTGACCAGAAATACAGAGGATCCATTAAAAAATACACAGTGAGCTACCAGTTCAGCAGGAATTTGGTGTGCCAACATACTTTATAATGTTCTAATAGATGAGAAAGGGACAGGTATGGGTGCTAAGTGTTCTGTTAGTATTACCTCCAAAACAATTCTTAGAATAATAAGATAAAATGTTTGAAATGGAAATGATTTGTTACTTAAAAGATATTACTATATACAAGTTTTTCAGAAAAGGAAAATGCCTTGGAAACATGGGGTTCCGAAGTTCCATATGACATTTTCTAGACCAGTGATCCTTGACATGGATGGAGATGATTGAGTAAATAAATGTACTGTTAATAAAAGCTGTAAGAATGAATCTTGACCAGAGGCAAAGAAGATGGAGTAATATAGTTGTATGAGGCAGAGGCTAAAGAGATTGTGAAACACCTTGTAGATCTTCTTAACTATTTCAAGTTCCATTTCCATTACTGAAAGACCATTTTAGTCATCACTCTCCAAGGCTAACGTTTATAGAATGGTTTGCTATAATTGAATCACTAATGATGCAACAGTAGATCTTAATTATTTTGTCTTTGGTTCACAAAGAGTTTGAGGGAGTCAAATGACTACTTCCAGTCGGCAACAGAAATTAAACTTGAAACCAAAAGAGGCTGGAGCTGGGAATTTGTATTTGGGAGTCACAGTGATAGCCAACAATTTTTGCATGCTCAGTTTGTGCCAGTCTCAGTGACGAACCTTTCATGGATTAGCTCATCTAACCTCCACGAGAACTTCACAAAAACTTTCTGAAGCAGGTCATACTAATACCCACATTTTACAGATGTGGAAACTGGCACAGAAAAGATTTTTGTAGTTTGCTGTAGGTCACACAACTAGTAATTTTTACAGTGAGATTCAAACAGAAATCTTGGTGATGTTTAAATCCAAGGTCTTTAATCCCTGTGGTACTCTGCATAGAGGTGATTTTTAAGCCTTGAAGATAGTTGAAAGCTGAGGTCAGTTTAATCTTAGAACATTCAGAGGATGAGAGAAGTGATCAGACAGCAAAGGACAAAGCCAGTTATGGAAACCATGCAAGAATGTTTAGAGGAGAAGAGAATTATTTTAAAAAGCTGCAGAGAAATCAAAAAGAAGAAAGAGAAATTATTAGATATAGAGATTATGTGTCTTTGGGAACTTTGCCTCGAGCAGTTCTGAGTAGGGCATTCAATCCTATCTCAATATGCCATTCATTTTTGAAGGGTTGGATTAGTTTACTCAGTGATTGTCCTCGGATATTTAGTCTAGGATAATAGTTTTGAACATTTTTTAGCAAATGAGAGCCTGTGTGACACTTCCTTCATTTCTTTGTCCCATTCCTTCTCTCCTTCAAAATGAATTAGTAAGTACATATATAAAACAAAGGGGGAAAAAGTAACATGATGTCTGCCTTACTGAGAAAGCAGAATAATACCAGAATTTTTTTTCTTTCTTTCTTTCTTTTTTTAATCTTGCTCAGGAAGACTTACTAAGGAGTTGGATACAAGATGGCAACAGGTGATGTGCTAAATGTATTAGTGGACTCTATTTAGAGTGAGATTTCCTATGCCTTTTACTAAGTCCTGAAAACGTTTCACAGACATGCTCAATTCTCAAAAATAAAATATGACATGTGTAAGGCTCTTAATTTCCTCTTTTTTTTTTTGTAATAGAGAAATTGAAATCGAAAAAGGGATAGCATGGGACAAATATAACCCTCAGTTTTCCATTTCTGTGCATTCTCTCCTGATCTACACTTTTCCTGCTGGTTAGGACAAAGTGCCTCCACTGTTGTGGCCAGCTGCTTTGACGTGTTACTAAACCTGTCCATATATCTGATGCGGCTATTGCTGCTTCCTCCTCAGAATACTTTCCTGGCTTCTCTCCCAGGACAATGCACCCTTCCGGTGTTCCTCTCACCTCACTGGCTCCTCGTGAGTTTCTTCCTCAACCACCTGACCTCTTAGCCTAGGGTACCCGGGCTTTAGTCCTTGGGCACCTTCTCTTTTTGGTCTACACTCATTTCCCTTGTGGATCTCATCTCCTCCTAGAGCTTAAAATACCATATCAAGCTGTTGACTCCCAAATTTATATCTCCAGCCTGGGCTGCTCCAGTGAACTCCAGCCTTATTATGTTTTTACCTTACTTGACATTTCTGTTTCTGTGTCATATGGGAATCGCAGCTTTAACATGTCCAAAACTGAGATCCCAACATTTCACACCATCTGTTCACCAACTGCTGCCCCTTAGTCTTCCCCACTTAAATAAATGGCAACACCATTCTTTCAGTTGTTCAGACCAAAAATCTAGGAGTCATGTCTTTCTTTCACACCCAGAAGCCATCCATCAGCATATCCTATTGGTTTTCCCTAAAATTACCCAGAATCTAACCATTGTTTGCCACCATCGTGAGTTACCCTGGTCCATGCCACCATCATCTCTTGCCGAGATTAGTGAAGTAGGCTCCTAACTGGTCTCGTGCTTGATCTCTTGCTCTCCTCCCTTTTAGCCATAGTGATCCTGTTAAAATGTAAGTCACTTTTGGCTTAAAACTCTGCAATAGAAATTCATGCAGAATAAAAACCAGGATTCTTTACAATGGCTGACAAGACCCTACATAACCTGCCCCTACCAGTTGATACTGAGCACGTTTTCTACAGCCCTCTCTGTAGATCACTCCCTCTAGCCGCACTGATCTCCTTGAACTTTTCGTTGAACCTTTGAACAGTAGCACATTTGCACTACTGTTCCTCCACCAGCCATTCATGTGAGTCACCATCTTCATACCATTGGAGCTCTTCTCAGATGTTACCATCCCAGTGAAGCCCTCCCTGGCTATCCTGTTTAAAATTGTACTATGCTCTACTTTTTGCTCTTCATTTCCCTTATCACTATCTATGTACTGTATCTTTTATCTGGTTTATTGCCTGTCTCCTCCCACTAAGAATGTAAATTGTGCAAGGGCAAGGATTTTTGTCTCTTTTGTTCACTGTTATTGCCCTGTCACCTAGAATGGTGCCTGACACATACTAGGTCTCAGTTAATGTTTGTTGGAATGAATGAATGAATGAAGTTTCAGAGCCTAAGATAGAGTTGTGGAATCAGAGTATGTAAGAAAATGTGTGTCTGTGAATACAGTTTTTCTCCTGATTTCTGAGCTCCAGTCCCAAAAGGACAATTTTCTACCTCTGAACAAAGGTGCCTCTGAGTACCCAGATCTTTATCCCTGTGAACAGCCATTACCTATTAGAGCCAGTGGGATGGGGGAAAGACATATTACCATCTCCAATTCTGTAGAGTCCCTTTGGCCCAGAATGTTTTCAAAATGCTATCGCATAAAGGCAAACAAATCTGGAGACCTTTGTAGTTTCCCTTAGCCTCTGCTGCATTAGTCAAAGATAAATCTATGCAGAGTTCACTAAAGGGAACAGACAACTGCATTAAGCTGTGTAATGATGAACATTAATGGCCTGTGACAAAATGCGTCTCTGTAGGCTCAGCTGCCATGCAAGTTGGGGATTTTTCCTTCTATTTGATAATGGTAATGAAAAAAACAAAACAAAACCACATCCAAAGATGCAGAGAAACAATCTGCAGGCCAAGTTCAAAGTGATTTTCATGGTGTCTCTTTGTTTTTCCTTTTTGTAAGCACATGCATCTTGACCATAAAAGGTACATAGGCCGTTGTGCAGTGATGGGGGACTCCCTGCTGTATTAAATAGAAATGTACTGCCCTTTATTCCCAGTAGCAACCTGATATAATTCATTTGTTTCCTTTTCTGAGGCATGTGCATTATCATGCAAATTGTTAAATTGAGTTTTTTCGCTGCTTGTTGTTTTTATTCGTAGACACTTATACCTTTATCATAGTGATCCACACGGGTTGATTTCATTTTCTGTGCATTTCTTTCCTATTTCTAATTTAAGCAAGGAGCTCATTTCCTTATGTGTCCTTCTCCTCCCGGTTGGACTTGCACATGGTTAACTGAGTGATCTGGTGTAAATTAGTTGGCTTTTTCTATTGCACATGATTCTTATGAGGATCAAATACATATATGGATAAATATGCATTATAAACTACTGTAAACATCTAAGTTAATAATGCCAATGTGGATACTAGACCAGTTGATCTCCAAGACTCCTTTTAATTGTAGAACTAAATTATTCTAAGGCTTCCCAAAGGAATGTTTCTAGTATATTCTATACTTTAGGTAATTGGGATATATAAATATAAATATTTTATGTGCAACTCTTAGAAACCATAGGTTTTACATATATACATATATGTAATTTATTTATATTTATATATATATATATATATATATATATATATATATATATATATATATATATATAGAATAGTCAGGCCTGGTCTAGGACTTTTTAAAAAAAAAATCTATTCAGAATGTCAGTATGATGTACACATACTGTATTTTCAGCATTTGCTTCTCAGATATTCAGAACACATTTTGCTCTACTGCAGAATTATTTGATAACACATTTCATTCCTCACCTCTGAATCTCATGGATGATCTACCAAAAAATAACATCTCCATTTGTTACTAAATAAAACCCTGCTATGACTCTTTTCTATAAATCCAGTTTTATTACTCCTTCCAAAGTAACTTCTGATAATTCAGCCAGAACCCTTACTTTTGTTTGTCATTTTCAAGCTAGATTCTTGAATAAGAGGACTAGCTCTAATTTTAGCCTAAGAAGAAAAGATTACACGGCAAATTTCAAGACACCGGTTTTGCTACCTGATCTACTAACTTTGTAAATTCTAGGAATCCATTTACTTTTTAAAAACGTTTCTGTTCTTATTTTCAGTGCCAATTTGTTTCCTTCAGCTTTCCCACACCCATGACTTTTATAGCCCCATATAAAGTAGAGCGCTCTGCCATATTGATTTAATGGTATTTTTCAATAAATTTCCTGTTACAATGCTTGTTCCATACCAGGCAGCCAAGGGGGGAACAGATGGATGTGCCGGTTAACTAATTTTAAAAGAGAAAAAATTTCATTTTCTCCATTCTTTAATGTCATAGTTGTCCTGCCAATGACCTGATACTGGGATGTATTAGGTTCCCCCTGACATATGTTACAGGAAGTAGTGACCTGACCTTTTAAAAATTTTATTAACATTTATAAATTTGTTTTAGTGTATTATGGTGGAAGCAATGATTTTTCTTCAGAATGGATTGGGGTGACTGGTGTACAGATTGATAGCCATGTCATATATTAAGCTGGTGGACATTTTGTAGAATATATAGATGCTGTCTTTTTTCCCCTCTCTTCCCCTACCTTTCAGGCTTATGCTAATGGGGATAGTAAAATTTAAGAATTTTTCTTTAAAGCATTTTACAAACAACTGAATCATTATTGAGAGCCTTTACGTAGCTGGTGAGATTTTGATTATTGCTTAATAAAACACTGAGGCATGGGCATTCATCCATTCTTCCATTCAACCTTTCCTCAGTACCTGATGTATTCCAGACACTCTGCCAATCACTAGGGTTGTAAGAGTGATTGCCACAATCTCTGTTCTTAAGTAACTTACACACTGATGGATTAGGAACCCGTGGTATACAGTCAAGATCCTAATCAGCGATTTTTTTTTTCCTGTCTCAACTCTGTGTTCAAAGCCTCGACCTATACCTTTAAAATTTTTTTAAGCTATTATATCTTGGTTCTTCTAGGAAATAATTTAATTTATATGTAGTGTTTGGGTAAAAATATTTGTCATAGATTAATAAAGGAAATCTTGATTAATGTAAATCATTGGAATTTAGCTATATCCAGTTTTATTGACTTAGCAATTCTTATCTTTCTCTCTATGCCCTAAGAACCTGAGCAGTGTGTGGTTTTATAAAAAGGACACCTCTCCCACAACTGGAAGCACAGGAGCCAGGCGAGCTGACACGCTGCCTTTCTAACCTGTTTACCGCAATAGCAGTTGTGATGGTGATGGTGATTGACACTCCCATCCATCATCTGCCTTTTGCCAAATGCTTCTGAAGCATAAATTAAGCCTCCTAAGTCCTCAGTGAGTATAGATTGCTGTTTTTATTTTACAGTAAATATTTATTTATTTTGTAGACAGGGAAATCGAGGCATTGAGAACCTAAGTGGCTAGATAAATAAGTTACGGACACTGCTGGGAAACATCAGCTAATGTTTATTGAGCCCCTGTGGAACATAATACTTTCATAAGCCCTGTGCAGTATATTTTGTTTCTGGCTTTCCCCCTTATTGCTTGAGGAAGGTATTCCATGGAACCTATTGGCTCTATTTTACTTTTTTGTCCTCATGAAAAACTATTGTTGCTGTATATTTTACTTTTACATTTGCATTTTCTTAATGCATTTTACTTTTTACTTTAGCTAGACAAGACCTAATAAAAAACATTAGCCATATTTCCAAGCTCCAGGGTTTTCCAGTTTTTCAAAAAATGGGAACATTGTCATATATCGGCTGTTGTGCCAAGGGCCATGGCTAGAAAGGTGTTAGACACAGTTCTTGTTCCTAAGAAGCTCTATTCTAGTTGATCCTTTTTACTGCCGTACAACTGTAATATACTTTTTGTTCGCTTGATTTTAAAACGAGGAACTCTTTATTGCAGAACTTTTCAGAGCCTTTACTATACAGGGTTCACTGTGAATTTCCAGAGGCAAATAGCATATGCGACATTTTCTAAGCTTATGGGAACGATAAACTCGTTACTCAAGAAATCTATTTTGAAGCTAGTATTCTCTAGGACACATCTTAAAGGACGAATGACATGGCCATTTTTCACTATCCACTTGCCAGACGGCACTAGAAGTGAGCACGGGCAGGCAGTCCCGCTTTCCCAGAACAGCTGTTGAGGTTGTAATCTGGTTACTCTTTAAAGCTGTTTTTTCCCCCAAATTGAACAGCAGCCTGTGGAAGAGGAGCAGACTGCCTCCCCACTGCTCACACTTAGGCGTGATCTGCAGAAGGTATTTTTACGCAGGAAATTGACTCTTAAAAGATTAGCAATCACCTAGTCTAGCCCCTGTATTCAACTTGAGAGGAGTCTGAAGCTAGTATAGAAAGGCTTTGTGACTGACCTGGGATAATAGAACTAGTGAAAAGCAGAGCCTGGAAAAAAAAAAACCCAAGTCTCCTGGCTCTTCCATTACGCCACGCTGTGCCTCCGATGATACCTGATCAGAAGTTTTCTACTTCACATACTTGGAACTCCAACAACCAGTACATTTGGTACAAACTCCTGCCTAACTAGACTTTGCAATCAAATAGGCTAAAAATAGCCTTTACAATCAACTGCTTTTTTTAATGTTTTCCCACAAAATACCTGAATCAGTCAGCTATTCGCCTTTTACTTTATAGCTTTGTCATCTCATGTGCTGCCTATTCCGTCATAATGTTCAGGGTGTTTTACCTAAATAACCATGTTGTGTTTTTGGCACTGGTGAGGCTCCTCCTCCCTCCTCCACAAATACATACTATGGTGACTCGCTATTAAACCTGATCTACTACAGAAGCCCTGTGTGGGTTATTCGGAGTGGTTTTTTATGTCAGAGGAAGTGCAATAAATATAGGGAGGGCAGTGAAACCCATTAAATGTATGAATGGAAAGTAAGTTGTAAGAAGGCCTTGCTTTTTATCATAAATGCATTTCAGAAATGCCTTTATGGCTTGGGAGGGAATATGTGGGCCCCTTCTTGATAGGCACAAAGGAATCGTTCATTCTCCATTTTGCCTCTCTCTTTGTACCCAACTCTATCTTCTTGCCCTTCTTAGTTATTAAGGCATGTTGGGTGAACCCCCTTTCTTTGGGTGAGAGGGCATTTATCTTTCTCTTGCACATTGGCACTCCCATGGGTCAAAACAGATTTCCCCCCTTACTCAGGGAGGCCATGACTGGAGGGAAGAGGTGAGAAGCAAACTCGACTTGCCTCTGGGGTTACAGAGTCTGCAGCGGTGCAAGGAGGTGCAACAGGATGTTTCTGGCAGTGGCTGTGGAACAAGCGCTTCTGGGGCACCCCAGCTGGGGTGTGTCAGTAACAACGCTCCCTGAATACAGGGCTGGATTCCCACATCACTTTGCCGGGGGAGGCTGGTGTTGAGGTCGGGAGAGAGGTTAATATGGGGTGTAGAGAGACAAACAGCTGGGGCACCTGTGTGCACGTGGGGGCGGAGGGTTGAAGGGAAGCCCTCAGTGCTGTTCTGATGAATCAGAATCTGTGATAGAGGGCTTCCCTGGTGGCACAGCGGTTAAGAACCCACCTGCCAGTGCAGGGGACACAGGTTCAAGCCCTGGTCCGGGAAGATCCCACATGCCGCGGAGCAACTAAGCCCCTGCGCCACAACGACTGAGCCTGCGCTCTAGAGCCCACGAGCCACAACTACGGAGCCCGTGTGCCACAACTACTGAAGCCCGCGCGCCTAGAGCCCACGCTCTGCAACAAGAGAAGCCACCGCAGTGAGAAGCCCACGCACCACAACGAGGAGTAGCCCCTGCTCGCTGCAACTAGAGAAAGCTCGCGCAGCAATGAAGACCCAATGCAGCCAAAAATAAGTAATTAATTAATTAATTAATTTTAAAAAATCATTAAAAAAAGAATTTGTGATATAGACACAAATCCTGGACAATTTAATGTGGAAAACTGGGTTTTAGGAAACATTCAAACAGCACACCAAATGAAGAACCGTGTTCACTGATTGGCCTGTGTTTAACACACAAGCAAGTATGTTCCTTTACCCTGAATCTTCTAAATATTTTTATTTTTAAAAGAGAGAAATTTCCAGTAAAATGTAATTGCGTGTGTTTGAGGTAAAAGAGGATGGTTGAAAAGAGAGGGAGGATAGAGGGACTGACACACAAGATAAAATTCTTCAGAGGAGTCTGAGAAGAATGCCATGAGAGTGCCTTGATTCACTGAAGCTTTTTGAAGGTCTAGAGAGAAGATTCTCGTTTCTGAGGAACACCCAAAAGGACTCTGAAGAATGTTCTTTTTCTTATTATGTTTATGGAAACATTTTATTTTCATATAGGTTTTGGGATTTTTGTTTTGTGTTTTACCTAATTTGGCTTTGTAGCTATGAGATTGGGGGAGGGGAGTAGTTAGAAAGCTCATTTTATTTTTAAGGCTGAAGTTTCTGATGGAATTTTGGTAACTTTCTGGAGATTAGTTATCTCAACTTTTGGTAGTACAGTTCACGATCGGTTTTAGTGATGAGCATTAAAATTGCAAATAACTGATTTGAGTGGATGCTTGTTGGTGATTTTAGCGTCTGGTTCAAAGGTTGGTTCCTACCTTGTTACTTGGAACTCTGCCCTCAGTAGATGTATTACTTTACCACCGTTTTCAGAGTCTTTGGAGTCACATTTAGGTTAAAATTCTCACCTGGCGAGCTTTGTGACTTAGGGCAAATTCTTTAATCACCTCAGCTTGTTTCCTCACCTGTAAAATGGAGCAAATAACAACGAGGTGGCAGTGTTATTCTAAGTGTCAACTTAAAATGATATACGGGAAAGGTCCTGGCATTTACTAGCTGCCCAGCAAATGTTTGGATTGTTTTAGTTTGATTCCATTCCTGAACTCCGTGCTCTTGGCCTGTTGCTAACAAGCAGACAGGATAACCACAGCACAGTCTGGCTGGAGGGTATTTGTTGAGCCACCCAGCTTGCAAGACCACTTTGCCTCTGTCAGGAACAGGAGCCCCTGGAATTTTCTTCTTTCTTTTCTTGATTCCCTCTGTGTCTCTTCTTCCTCACATGTAACTTGTTATTAGTGGGACACTCTCTTGAATGTTTGTTTGTACCTGAGTCTTTCTATTTGTGAATAGTATTTGCCTGATTTAGGTCATCCCAACTGGTAGACTGAGTTGATGGATCTGGAGAACATTCTTTTTCTACATTCCTCTGTTAGGGCATTTATCACAATGATAGAATTTTTTGTTTTATTTTACAAATATTTGTTTAGCTCCTATTATTTGCCAAGCAATGGAAAAAAGAAAATCCCTGCTCTCATGGAGCTTATATTCTAGTGGGAGAAGTCAGACAATAAACCAGTATAAAATACCCCAGATGTGGTAAGTATTGTCAAGAAAAGTAGGGTAAGAAAGAGTAAAATAGCATGCTGTTTTCCATTGGGTGCTCAGAGAACATGTCCAAACAAAGACTGGAATGAAATTCAGCAACAAACCATGAGATATCTGGGAGAAAAGCATTCTAGGCAAAGGAAAGAGTAAGCACAAAAACCCTGAGACCAGAGTAGCTGAGGACAAGTGAGCAAGGAAAGGACTTTGTCAAAGATGAGGGCAGAGAGATGCTGGGGACAGAATTACTTCAGGCCTTGTAGATGGTGGTCAGGACTTCAGATTTTATCCTGAGTGAGTTGGAAAGCTGTTGGAGAGTTTTGAATAGATGAATGTCATAATCTCATTTAACTTTTCTAAAAGTACTGCTTTGTCTGCCATATGAAGAATATCCATAGGGGGCAAAAGTGGTAGCAGAGAGTAGAAAGCCATTGCAATCATTCAGCTGAGAGGTGATGATCTGAATGAACTAGGTTGACAGCTGTGGAGTTGAGAGGTGGTTATATTCTGGATGTCTTATGAAAATTTGCCAATGGGTTGAATATGGGTATGAACAAAAAGAGGAGTCAAGCGTATCTCAAAGATTTTTGGCCTAAGCAACAAGAAGGAAGAAGATGTGCTTTCCAAAGAGAGTGAAGACTGTTGGAAGAGCTAGTTGGAGAGTAAGATCGAGTTCAGTTTTGGAAATGCTAAATTTGAGATGTCCAATAGCCAAGTGAATATGTTGAGTAATTAGTTGAATACATGACTGGAAAGTCTGAAAATGAGAACTAGACCAGCATTGTCCAATAGGACTTTTTGTTATGATAGAAATGTTTTATAACTTCACTCTCCAATATGGTAGCCACTAGCCGTGGGTGCCTACTGAGCACTTAAAATGTGGCTAGTGCAACTGAGGAACTGATTTATTATTTTACTTAATTTTAATGAATTTAAATTAAAATTTGAACTGCCACAGGTGGTTCAGGCTACTGTATTGGTCAGCATGGAAGACAGTAAATAGAAATTTGAGTCATCAACATTTCAGTGCTGCGTAAGGCCATGAGACTGGATAAGATCTGCTCAGAGGGAGCATAGGTAAAGCAGAAAAGATGTCGGAGGATCAAGACCTACAGTGCAGAGAGGTTAGGTAGATACAGAGCTGCCAGCAAAGGACGTTCAAAAAGGAACAGATGGTAAGGAAGCAAAAGGCGAACAGAAAGTGGTTTCCAGGAAGCCAAGAGAGTAAAGTGTTTTGAGGAGAGTGAGCCACTGGGTCAAATGCTGCTGAGCTGTCCGTCACCCTCAATCATAGTGAGTCACTTAAGCAGTCTTTAGAGAGACAAGTCCTTATCTCTAAGCCTAGCATGTTGTTATTGCCTTATAATTCCAAAATGAAGAAGATTGAACAAATGAATGGATCACTCAGTCAGCTTTTACAAACTTATTTGCAGGAGATATGCTCCCTAATTTAATGTCAGTGCACTGAAATCTTAGAACTATTACCTTTTGGAAATCCCAAACTGTGCTCATTACTTCTTTCTCACTAGTACTTTCCACCATCTCACCGTCCCTAGTTGTAACAGGACATGATTTTGGAGAAGCTGGGATAGAGACAGCGTCAGCACCTGTTATCTTAGCAGTTGACATGAGAGAACCAAATATCTGGCCCTAGACTTTCTCTCTCGCTGTGTGTACACTTGGTTTGCACCAACTTTTAGGGTCAAATGAAGAAGTTACTGGGTACGGCTGGAAGGAAGCAGATGATTTTACCCCAAATCCTTGAAACATTGATATGGCTTATTAAATTGACTCCTGTGATACTTACATATAATTTTTTTTTCTTTTCTCAGTTTCCCTTTTAGTTCTTGTAGACTCTGACTATTGACAATTGGCTTTGTCTCTCCTGCCTTTTCTCTTGTGTATGTTTTTTCCTTGGTCTTTTCTCCATTTATTCCTTTATTTTGAAAAGTTCCATTCATTGTTCCTGTGCCCTGACTCAGATTGTTACTTGGTCTAGCTAGCCACACACATCATTGCTTTGTCTTGCTGTACTCTAATATGCCTCCATTTGGAAGTTCTCCCCTGTGTTCAGACCTCTGACTCTATTCTGTACACCTGGCTCTGCCTTCTGTTCCATTCTGTGTGTGTTATACTGCTCCCCATCATCTCTGATTGGCTTAGAAATCTCAAAGAAACAAAGAGACAACAGGCATGCCTTTCTCCTTGCCACCTTTTATATGTTGATTATAGTTTCTATGGTAATCCTCTTCAGTATGATTTTAAATACTTATTATGATACTTTGTTGTTAATACTCATTTTCTTTTTTCTTTATATCTGTATTGTACCACCTTATAATACTGAATGAATGTTATAATTGGCACAGAAAATTCATTATCATTCCTATTGTTAAAATACAGCCACGCGGGTAGTGTTGGTGCAGCATTGTATAAGGAGGAACAGATGCTAAGGTAGTAAGGGGCCAGAATCTTGAGACTCACACTGACCCTCTGTAGTGAAGTCCAAGGGGGGCAAGGAATTTGTGTCACTCTCAAGCTCTGAGTTTAAATCTGCCAAGGGAAAAATGCAGAGTCGTAGCTTGCCTGAAATGATTAAGTCACATGAGGGATGGGGAAAGAAAATCCCAAAGGATCGGTGGCTAGAAAATCTTTTACAGCAATTGCATGAGACCCTAGAAATCAGAGATGGAAATGAGAGTGGATTATATATACTACAAAAGACAAATGTACACACATTCCCTGCCGAATGGGCTTTTAATAGAAGACAAGCCGAATAAGACAAAATGTACGGTAATTAAGGGACATCTTAGGAGGGGTCAGGGTTGCTGAATTCTTCACACATTCATACATTTAGTTTATTTTGAATTCTTCTATTATGATAATTACATTACAGTATGAATTTTTACAATCCAGTTACATGAAAATGACAGATTATTAAGTGAGGTTTGTGTGTTTAACCTCATGATTCGGTTGTATGCCATTTATGTGCCTCGCCTAAAATGTTTGCCTTCTAATACTTATTTGTTAACCCAGCTGCCTCCGTTTATTGCTGCCATATTACAATGAATGTTTTCTGCATTTTTATGAAGAGCCTATTAGCAGCTTAGGCTTGATTTAAAGAATTTCTCCAGTTTATTAATACAGTTCATCTCTGTGAATGAATTTAGTGCTTTAATGCTATTTATTTACTCCACACCATAAAAAGTAATATAATAAATAATGGGTCCCTTGGGCTTGTGGTAAAACTCAGTGATCATTCTTTCAGCAGGAAGATGAACACAACTTGAGTGGAGAAATAATGATCAAAATTCACCATGCTCACTGGGATGCCATTTATATACCTGAATCTAATAAAGGCAGAATTACAGTGCTTAACATTATGCTTAGTACTGGCATCTGAATGTAATGAGACTGGGAGAGGGAAAAGACTCAGTCATATTAGCAACATTTTAGAAGATATCAACTCCAAATTAGCAATTCAAGTAAGAAACTGTTCTTAAAAGTGTATAACACCTGATTTCTTGGGCTAAATAAATGTTAGGTTAGTGTTTTCCTCCAGCTTCATCCATGGAAAACTCTTGGACTTTGGGGGGAGGGTGGGGACGGGGGACATTGTTTCACAATTCTTTCATTATCAATTTATTATTAATTTGGAGGTTTTTAAGATGACCCTGTCAGTTATTCATAAATGAAATATCTGCAAGGCAGACCCTCAACATGGTCATTGGTCAGTAGAGCTATTCTATTTCATGATTGAAGTCCAGAAAGAGTTAACTCATAAATACTCAAAACTGTGTTTAAATGTGTATATATTCCAAGATTATTCAGGTTATTTTTGTATTATCTTTGTTTTTATTTCCTTCTTTAGACATTCGTTCCTTGAAATAAAGGGTTGCAAATTTACACACCAGTGGGAGCTTGATTGATAAATGAATGACTTAGGCACACTGGAGGACCCTTGTTGCATCTTAAGGGGCCAGCCTGTACTCAGGTCCAGCTAATGTTTGATTTTCATGTGAAATCCTCATATATTCAATTGTCATCTAATGTTTTAAAGTTAAATACTGTAGTCTCATACCAAATATGTCAGCACTCTGGTTTGGGTTCATAGGTTGCCAGCTTGATAATTCTGCTTTAAATTATAAGTTCCCAAAAGTGTTTACACAGTCAAGGCTCCTATTGAACTATTAGCTCCAGTCACTCACTACTGGTTTGAGTGTGCCTCCATTTTGATTCCCCGTGGTCATGCCAGTTCACCTCATGATACATTGCTAGGGCTTTTTCTTGAAAGTAAATTACTTAAAACTTTTAACGTCTTTAAAAGAAGGGTGCTGAATAAAGTGAGGTATTGCAAAGTAGAGTACATACAACTCAATAAACACGAAATACTTAGTGTTGTTTATATTGCATTTTTATTTTTCAATCTTTAAAAATCAATATAATTAAATTTTATTTTATTGAGTATTTATTAAGAAATAAATGGATGGTAGAGGGATATGCTTAGGTTTATCTTTATGGTAATAGAGTCATAGACAAGTGATTTGGTGATTGTGTTTTGCTACTAGCAAATGATAAGCAGAGTCAACACCAAACAGAGGAATCAACTGCAAGCTTACCTTTTTTACAAAAATAAATATTAAAGGATTTTTCATTTCATCCTAAGTCATTTGCTAAAGTCATAATTTTATTGTTTATCATATGGTAGTCAAGAGAGTTCATACTGATCTGTCTCTATGATCCAATGTTGCTTCTCTAGATAAAAATTCATTTAGCATCAACTAGAATGGTATATTTGTACATGTATGTAATAGCATATCAATCTATGAAGGCTTTTTGTCTTCATAGTTCTATTTAAGGATAGGTTAAACCACCTTAGAAAACCCCAGGTTACCCATAACAACCAGGCAGTGTATTATGGAAATACACCATAGGCTGTGTGTAAGCCTGTGGTTCTCGATCAGGGGAGAGTTGACTTTATTCTGAAAGATTCTGAGGGCTGATTTACTAGTTGTCTACTTCCAGTGTGAATACATCATCCTACTTTGTAGACTATTTGATTTAGAGCAGACTGTATTCCTGATGGCCCTGCTAAGATAAATAGCCCTGGACTGTGTTTTCAGATAACAGGGTAGGAGTGGGCCCTCTGATGAGAGCCTTCAGAAGGCACAATTTTGATTTGGGAAGCCAGGAGTTCAATACTTGTTCCTTTTTTGGACAGTTTCAATTATTAGATGGAGATGAAATCTGCCTCCTTGTAATTTTTACTTCTAATTTCAACCTCTAAATTCACATAGCACTATTTGGTTCTCTTCTCTGGCAGTTGAGAGCTTCTGCCTTGTGCATTATCTATACTTGTCTCATGAATAAAGAAGAGTGACATTGGGAAGGTTGCCTACTCCATGAGCCTGCAGCTTTGTCGAAGCACATGAGTCAGATCCGCTAATGCAACTTAGTCAAGCAGAGGGCCACAAGATCAGTGTGGGATGAGAGTTGCAATTCATTCAAAAAAAAAATATTTATTGAGTGCCCATTATACACCAGGCACTGTTTCAGATACAAGATGTTACTCATACTCTAACTTTGTATCTTAATTTACTTTCTAGACTGTATGCTCTTTAAGAACAGGATTCTTGTCTGATCACCTTTGTATCTTCTGCCTCACCTAGCACAGCATAGTACATTGCATTTAGAATGTGCTCAGAATTTTATTTTTTAAAGAAGTGCAAGATCTAGTTATACATATTTTGGAGAGCACCATAGAATAGATCTAATCCTTCTGTGACAGCCATTAAATATATGTCACATTAGCATAATGTCCAGGCTAAATAGTCCTAATTTTAATAGTTCTTTCTTTTACATAGTTGGATTGCCCTTCTTTGGTTCTTTTTCAGTAAAGTATCGTCCCTCTTCATGTATAGGAACAGGACTGAATACAGCATTCATGATGGGATGTGATCTAGACAAAGTGAAGGGGAGGGTACTGTGCTTTCTGTGGTTTATTAATTTCCCATAAGGCATTTATTAACTATCACCTTCTCCTTTTTCCCCAAGGTTGCCTTACTTTTCTTTTTTTAAGTAAATATAGTAATTTACAGAGTGCTAAATATCTATCTGATACCCAAGCCTGTATGCCCTTGAACTATTTACTTTCCTGTTTTCCTGATACTTTTCACGAGTGAAAAGATTGTCTATGATTAAGACCTTTTATTTGCAGTCAGAAGTTCTTATGCATAACTATAGAAAGCTTTTAGAAAATTCATATACAGTTGTCATTTGGGGATACAAAAATATAGTAAACGTGTGTGTCTGTGTGTGTGTGTGAGAGAGAGAAACAGAGACAGAGGGAATGAGATCGAAGTGATCAATGAATGAGATCAAAGTGATCAATCTCCAAGGTTTGGCCTTCTTGCCTCCTTTTTTTTGATGGTAATTCTTCTTCATATTGATAATATTTGTCTTATCCGTATAGAATATTATTCTGTTTTATTTGAACTCCTTATTTCTTATGCATGACACAAAACTAATTAGTTTGGTAATTCTTAGTGTTTCCCTTATTTCTCATTTTTAAGTTCTAGAGAAAAGAATTACAAGATTCTTATTGACATCTTTGTTACGGTTAAGGTGCGTTGCTGTTTATGGGAACAGATGACAAGTCCCCATGTCTTTGTCATTGCACGAGCCTGCTACCAGATCCACGGATCAGAGTACCCTATCCAGATGACTCACTGGGCTAGATTTGTTCCATGGTTTCATCAGTAGACACTTCTCGTCTTTGTCAGCTCCATCCTGATCTCCCCACAAGGGATATGTAGTAGAAATTTTTGGATGTCAAGTGTATTGCATGCAATTAAAAAAAAAAAAATGACTGTCATCCAAGTTATCAACCATAAGAATGAAATTCCAAAGCTTCAATTTGGGATTACAGGCTTGTGTGTGAAAGTTTGCTTTTTTCTGGCTTTTTACTTTGGCTTTTGCTTTCTTTCTATATCCCAGCTTCCTTCATTCTTCAGTTTAATTTAGCAAATATTTAAGCCATCACTGTGTGCAAAAAACTGTGCTAAGCACCTTGATGGTTACAAAGATAAATGAAAGCTCTGTTCCTTTTTTCCCACTCCAAAGCCACCCAAGGAAACAGTCACTCTTAAATCCTTCCCTTTCTGCTGAATAGCATCAAAATAGAACGCTTTGGTTTTTTGGGTTTCTTTGTTTTTTTCTTGTTAGTTTTAACTTAAAGATTTTGTGTATTTTGTTTGTTTCTTTCACTGGTAGGTACTTCTTAGAGAGCCTTCATCACTTAGTGAATTAGAATGTTTATTTAATGTTCTATGTGTTCAACAGTATACTCTGCTTAAAATGCATCACTATAATTGTACTCTTAAACTTTCATTGACTGTTTTAATAAGGCTCTGTTTTCTCCTGTTTTGTTCAAGTTAAGAATAACCTTAAAATAAGGGTGAACTTAATGGTGTGGAAATTATATCTCAGTAAAGCTGTTATGTATACGTGGAGGAACCTAAAAGATCTTACCTAAATAATATTGCTGTATAAATACAAATAGGCTTCTTTGGTTAGATTTAATCCCACGTATAACAAATTCGCTGGGCCATTTTGTAGCAACATAGATGGGCCGCTTTATTCCACATACTAACTCCGGTTCTAAAACTAGGTGGAATCTTAGTTAACTAATTGAAACACTCATTTGGATAAGAACTTAAGCAAGGTTCAGTAATTCTCAATTTCCCACTTTGCTTGCAAAACACGATGTAAGTACAGAATTACGCTCTTCACAGCTTATTACTCTGTATGTTCACTCACAGGGAAATAATTTAATGCAGTTTACTCCCAACTGTTTCCCTCATGCTGACCCCTTTATTAAAGTGACTGATTTCTCAAGGTTATGTTTATTTTGAAAAAAAATTTTGGGGGGGAGGTCATAAATTTCATCCCACACCTGATCTCATTCTCCTTTTGTTTTTTTCCCCTTTAAAATTTTCACATTGTGTCACCAAACCAGCTCTTGATAACTTCTACCCACTCTTCCTGCTTGGTTGATCTGAAGTTACTTCTTTCACTTGGATATCTATTTTTATATCATTCTGGTTATTCTTTATATGTTCAAACTAATCTCAGGACTTTTGTTTAAAATACCTCCTATGTATTACATGTTAATAACTTAGGCCCTTGCCTTGGAGTATTGTTTTTTTCAATGCTCCCAACCTTGGACAAGCAGGACATGTTTTCACCTACTGTCCCTGGAAGTCTGATGCTTCTCTCCCATAAATTGTTCTTTTGGAGATGGACCATCATACTGCATGTGAATACACCACTTAGAACATTTTGTTTTTAGAATTTTACAAAGCCTTTTTCTTCCTTTTGCCACCTTTGTTCCAAATCATGCTTTTACACAGTCTCAAAGCATTTTCACAAAGTGTTGTCTTTAAGTTCTGCTTCTCATAGCTGATTGTGTTCTAATATATCCCTCTCCCTCTGAAGGCCTCTGAGCTTTTTTCTCACTGCAGATGGCCACCACACAGCCACTCAGAGCAGAGCCTTCGGCCTGATGTTCCCAGCGCTCCTACTGAGGCTGCTGTATCATGCATGCCCCAGAGCTGGCCCTGGGGAGTGTTTGTAGCTTCACTTGAGTTGCACTAATCCTCACAGAATATAGACATTATATTAACTATAATGCTTTATAAGCAGTTGAAACTGCCGGTCGTTCTTTGTGGCAGGCCTTTATTTTCTCCTACATGTTTCATTTTCTCAGTGCAGAACATCCTGTAGAATGCTGATGCTAAAAGACTACTCAAAATGGCTGTAGATGATAATATATGCCTTACAACATTAGTTTGCTAATTTGTCTATGATCTAAGTGTGGGAGTGAAAAGAAAGTTTAGAATGGTTAACAAATCATATCTCATTGTTAAGTAGTGGGGTTTTTAAAAAATTAGGTAAAAGTCCTTCATATTGATTTAATGAATAAATGAATTAATTTTCTCCCTTCCAAGGAGTGACCTTTATTTCTAAGTGTAATCCCTGTGAATTAGAGGTTAAAAATCTTTGTTTTACATCTGGAGAGCAAATGGATGTTCCCACTTCATTCTCAGACAAGAGGGTGATTGATGGCTTTGATATCAAATTCTTAACTGAAATAAATTTTGTCTCAGTTTGAGAGAAAATAGTGATAACACAGGGTCCTTTCAGCCAGCCAACCCAGGCATATGAGATTTTTCTTTCATCTTTATTTGCTTGTATCCTGGACTCAAAACCTCACATTTTCTCCTAAAATTGATTTAACAATATGGCAAATGTTTAAAAATATCTAAAATAAAGAATATAGCACATTCTACTGAAATAGAAGGCCAGTAGTTTATACATGCTTGGTCTAATGCCTTCCTTACCTTACATAAATCTCCAGAAAAGCTATAGGAAGGAAACACATTCCTCTGACACGACTGGGTGTAAAATGGATATAAACCAATTACTTTTTGCAGTTCTTAGTCTCAGGAATACTGACCCTTCTGACTTCATTTTCAGGCAAGAACTCTCTACCTCCATCTTGCAAGGAAAAATAATTGAGCAGAATTCCTAGCAAGAAGCAAATCAAGGTTTTCAAAGAATAATTTTGCTAGGACCTATGGAGCAAATCACCTCTAAAACATGCAAAAGATAGTTATTTAAATACATTTAAGCTTCTAATCAAAGAGGTCTTTGATGAACTTTCCCCACTCTAAATACATCAACATAAGTAAAGAGAGTAGAGAAAGCCATTAGAAAATCATTATAATAAACACCAACATTGATCCACTTCTCTCTCCTTTGGAACCTCCCCTCCCCTCCCCTCGTTTTAAGCTATTCAGGTGGGTTCTGTATGGTGAAGTAATCAAACTCTCACAGGCCATCATAAAAGAAATATGTGATTTTAAAAACTTCTTTAAGATTTCAAGGAAACTGGGCAGTCCTGCGAGTGCCTGGTTTTTAGCTGTGACTTTCAAGTTGAACCTTTTTGATGGTAAATAGCCTCCTGCTTATGCCTGTGTGTTTTGGCTTTAAAAAATCAATCTCTGAGAAAATGGGCTTCCATCTTCCTTTCAGCCCCGTCTCCTTTGATGATTGATGTTCATTCAGTAAGCTGCTGACCCAAGAAAAAAGAATTGTTTGTGCTGTTGTTTTGAATAAATAAACTTACAAAGAATCAATGGCTGTAGCTTAGAGAAATTAGATGGTGGAGAGCAAGACTCTTTCTGCCATGTTTCTCATGTAAATAAAGCAGGTAAAGGGCATTTCAGCACCAGATATCTTTTTGAATGATGGAAACTTGCTTTGAAGGGAAACTTTTCTTTTCAGTTAAAAATAAATGTTCTCTCTGTATCTGTAGTGAGAAAAAAATCTGTGTTTATGACAAAATAGGACAACTGCCTTATCCCTATAAACAATTCCAGACTGGCAATAGCAAGGCAAGCGTGCCCATTCACTGGGCCTTAGCTTACATTCAGTATTGTTAGTATATGGACTTAGGTCCTCCCACTGTAGTTTAGAGAAACATTTCTGAAGGACTTTAGAACGTTTTATTTAGTTTTAAGATAGACAGGTGATTTTTCTGATCCAGCTGGCTTTTTTTTAACTGATGATACGTGAGTAATTTTGCTTTGCCATGTCACAATTTCCTTTACCTAAACCATACCACCAGATGTTTTGATCATGGAGGGAAGGTGATATCACCAATAATGACTGTTTTTCAGGCAAAAATGTGATTCAGTGGGTTTCTGGCCATGAGACTTACAATCAGTGTTTTAGGCAAGCCAAGATATTTGAAAATATAAAGGCTGCCTTGCTTTTTATTACCTTTTATTTTGGTACCACTTACTCAGCAGTATCTAATAAAAAGAGTATGTTTCACTTCTTAGTTTACTTAATCCACAGTTTCAGCCAAAGCAGCACACATTTATGTTAATAGTACATGCAGGGTCAGAACTTAACATTAACCATGTTTTATAAATTGTGAACAACCTGAACATCAGGGAATAGTGGGAAGGCTAACTAAATTATGGTATTTTCAGATAGTGTTCTATTTTACAGCCATGAAGTCAGTTTTCTGTTCTTTAAAATGGAGATAATAATACCTAGCTCATAGGGCTGAGATAAAGACTACATACGTTCATATAACTGCCACGCACTTAGAACAGTGACTGGCACATAAACATCATATAGCTTTTTGCTATTCTTATTAGTGGTAAACACTAACAAATGTCCATGAAGAGCCTTTATTAGGAAAAAGTATATATGTTTCAAGTGAATTTGTGATTATAGACACGGTATGATCTTAACTATGTAAATATTACTAGGAGGTAATATAACAAATAACAAACATAGTTATCCCTGGGTATTATTTTTCCTTCTTTTTAATTTTTTTCTGTATTTTCTGTTTTAATCAGATGAACATATGTTCTATGATTTGAAAAAAATGTGATTTAAAAAAGTTTCACTAGCTCTGACATAGAATCCAAGAATGCATTTTTTCTAAAAGAAATGATCTGATACATCCAGGTATGCTCAGGCAAATTCAGATATAAATAAAAAGAGTGAATACCCATCAGTGTAGAGCAAATGTAGAATTACAGCATAATATAGTTCTATCTAGTTTCAAGTCCTTATGCTACCAGAAACTGACTTAAAACCTTAGAAGTATTATCTGGAAAATGGAAATAAGATCATTTTTTTCTGTTGATCTCAAGATGGTTGAAAGGATGCAATGAGGAAATATATGTAAAAGTGCTTTATAAATATTACCTAGAAGTTGTAAAGTATTCTATCTAGGCTTTCTTTTTTGTTTAGAATTTCAGCGTTACAAACTTTCAGGTATGAACGGTGTTAACTAAAGATATTTTCTAAAATTGTTATGAAAGAATGAATGAAGTTTGATTCAATAGTTAGAAAACAGGTTTATCTAAAACTCTATCTTAGGATTCAGTCTAAACTATATCCCCCATTGGGATTCAGATATCTATGAAGAACTGATTAGGTTGTTCAGAGTCTAGTTTATTGCAAAAGAGAATCAAGTAGACATTCTAAAGTCAGTAAGCAATACTTTCAATTTAGAAGGGGAATGGCGATTTTGTGTACACATAGCTCTGGTATCAAACATTTAATTGTCTCCAGCCCAGCCCTCTTCTTCTTCTTTTTTTTTTTTTTTAATTTATTTATTTATTTGTTTTTGGCTGTGTTGGGTCTTCCTTTCTGTGCGAGGGCTTTCTCTAGCTGCGGCGAGCGGGGGCCACTCTTCATCACGGTGCGCGGGCCTCTCACTGTCGCGGCCTCTCCCGTTGCGGAGCACAGGCTCTAGACGCGCAGGCTCAGTAGTTGTGGCTCACGGGCCTAGTTGCTCCGCGGCATGTGGGATCTTCCCAGACCAGGGCTCGAACCCGTGTCCCCTGCATTGGCAGGCAGATTCTTAACCACTGCACCACGAGGGAAGCCCCCAGCCCTCTTCTTTACTTTCTTTTTTTTTGTTTTTTTTGAATATTTGAATTTTATTTATTTTTTTATACAGCAGGTTCCTATTAGTTATCCATTTTATACATATTAGTGTATATATGTCAGTCCCAATCTCCCAATTCATCCCACCACCACCCCCGCCAGTTTCCCTCCCTTGGTGTCCATATGTTTGTTCTCTACATTTGTGTGTCTATTTCTGCCCTGCTTTACTTTCTATTATTCAAATTTATTTAGTGTGCAGTAAAGAGAGTTAATCCCAGTGAGTGGGCTTGCCTATTTTTGCCCCCATGTGCTGTTTGGACAGTGCAATCTTCCAGTGCTGATACTGAGCAATAGAATTGGCACTGCCATGTAGATTTACAGTCTTATCAAGAACTTGGGAATTTATTTTACCCTTTCCTTATAGTGAACCGAGTCCATCTTTTTCAGGCTCAGCTTATCTCTTCATAAGGTAAGGAATTCTTGTGAAGGGCAAAGAAAATGATATATGTAAAAATGGCTTTTGAAAAACACCTAAATTACAGACACAGGTTATTTGTATAGCCTCGAAATATCTCTCCCGAAGTATTTATTAATTACTGTGGTGGTTTTGAGACAAGAGGGAACAGGGCAGGGCACAACCATTAAAGCATGACATAGCTGTTGAGAAAATAGGATGAAAACTAGTTAGAACCCATTAGGCCCAAGGTGGCAGAAGATTCAACTTTCAGTAGACATTGAGCCTCATTATACATTTATTGTAATACATTAGCGTATGTTAAATGACACACCCAAAGGTGCCATGACAGTTCCTAGGCTGACCAGAAAAGGTCAAAAAGTGGAGGGTGGCACAATTCCTGGAAATTCCTGACCCTTCCCCAAAATATTTGGAGTAATTCTCCCACTTGTTAGCCTATGAAATTACCCAGCCCATAAAAACTAACCACCCCTTATTTGGGGGCTGCTCTCACTTTCTGAGATGACCCCATTCTGCCTATGGAATGCGTATCTCTAAATAAACCTGCTTTCATTTTCTGTGGCTCACTCTTGAATTCGTTCCTGCACAAGGGCAAGGACCGTCACTTGGCGGCCTGTCCCAGGGACTCACCGGAGACCTGGGACATGACCATCCTCTTGTGCCCCATTCTCCTGCAACAGTTTTAACATAGATCCACAAATTCTTTGATACTCTTCCCTCCAGTAGGAAGCAAAGCCAATTCCCTTGCCCTAGAGTGTGCCCTGGACATAGTGACTCACTTCTAACAACCAGGGTATCTGGAAAGGGAAAAAATAATTTTATGGTGAGGAAACTTGATAGACACCGCCTTGCAGGTGATCAGTGTTTACAGCACTGGTAATAAGGCATATTGATATCATGTATCCCCTGATGTGGTAAGATGAAAAGGGCACTTCACCTCTGTGGTATCCTCTCCAAAAATCCATAACCACGGTCTAATCCTGGGAAAACATCAAAGAAACAAAATAACCAGCACATACACTGCAAAAGTTTTGAAATCATGAAAGACAAAGACCAAGGAACTATCGTAGATTGGAGGAGACTAAGACCTGACAACTAAATTCAATGAAACATCGAGGACTAGACCCTGGAACAGAAAGAGGATATTCGTGGAAAAACTGGGGAAATCAGAATAAAGTCTGTAGATTATAGTATTGTATTATACAAAGATGGACTTTTTAGTTTTGGTAATTACACAATGGTTAAATAAGGGTATACAGGAACTCTCTATATTGTCTTTGCAACTCTTCTCTAAGCGTACAGTTATTTCAAAATAAAATGTTAAAGAAAAGTCTAGTACATGAGAAGTATCATACAGGTGTATAACAACTTTATTCAAAAGAAGTGATATGCTGGGTACTATATTCAGTTGTATATAATAGAGAAAATCTATGTCATCTGTATAATTAAAAATTTTATTAATCTGTTTATTTTTAAATATGCACATGTATTGTAACACATACTTTTCCATTTCCTATCTGGGAGGGATGTTATATCCAAATGGTTGAGATGGAAGCTCATAAAAAATGTGAAAATTGACAAGTTGGATAAATGATATAGAAATAAGTCTGTTAAGCATGGTAAAGATAATAATGCCATTGGAATAGCTAACAACTACGGAATGGTATAAATCTAGCACTGTTTTAATCACTTTACATATATTCATTTGTTTAATCCTTACACCTAAAACTTATGACCCATGAGGCAGGCACTGTTAACTATACTCGTTTTGTAGATGAAGAAGTTGAGTCACAGAGGTAAAGCTCAAAGTCTTAAAATACACAAACCAACCATTTTGCCCTACTAAGAATTCGTATGCTACTAGGTTCATACCATAATGTTTACTAAAGAAACACCCTGGTAGCCACGGGTGGCATGATGGAAGAGGTGTATACACTGAACAGTTTCCTAAGCCACCTTTCTCATGCACACGTTATCATTTCATTGCGTACTAGTCCTGTACCAGATACAAAGTAGCGTTTATGATCAAACCCTTTTACCACCACATAGGGTCTGAGGCTCTCAGTCAAAATGATTCAGAAGCTACACCTGCGGGGTCCTGGAGCTCACCCATTTTCTCAAGCACCATTACGCACTTTTGAAGGAAAGGAGTTGGTCCCCAGATGGCAAGAGGCTGTATGGATTTCCCCTCTGCACTGAACACCATGAAATGCTTTTCTTTAAACGAGTTGGTGTTCTGATCTTGCAGAGACTTTGTCATTCTGTGAAAGGGGGAGAAAGTATGAGAGCCCCTTTGAAAGACCGCCCTTCCCACCTTGATTTTCTGAGCACTGTGACTCTTTTGATTGTCATCTCTCCTCTTCTTTTCTGCCTGTCTTTGTGGGGCCTCACTTCTCATTCCCTGTGTTTATATTACGGGGCTCATTCCAGCTGACACATTTTGTTAGTGTTATCAGACAGATTAGAAGGAGTAAAATCACCGGGAGTGTTGTTTCTCATTCTTTCAGGTCGACAGGCTTACTTTCAAAGATAGCACTCCTTGATTGCTCTGCTTGGGGCATAATTGATCAGTATCAAGTTTGCAGCTTATTCTATATCTGACTTGTTAATTTCACTCACAGTGTGCTGATTTCATATCCAGCATTTGTTCATATGATAGGGCTCATGATCTAATGTACGTATATATTAAACTGTTCAGAGACTGGCAATAGAAGAATGAGTGGTTTATAATTTGGTCATCTGAGCCATTAGAACTAATATCTGTAGCTTTTGAATCAAAGAAAACATAGTGATTATTATTCTTTCACTGATCATTAAGTATTGTTTAAGGTTAGAATTTGTAAAAATAATTTCCAGCAAAATCTTAATTTAAAAGCCCTACTCCTAGTGTAGTTTTGTGGTCTACACAACATACTGTCTCTTTTACCCAACTTTGGGGAATTCACATGAGATTTTTAGGCATTTTTGAACCAAGGAAAGCAATTTTGCCAGTTTTGTTAAAATTGTTGTCACTTGTATGACACTATTTTTTCATGTGGAAATAAAAATCAGGTAATAAATATTAACATCAAGATATGAAAAACTGGTGAATATTTTACCTGTACATCTAAGGATGTAAAATAAAATACCTAGAAAATAGAAATTTCCCCTTTTATTGAAACATAGCATATTAAGCAAATGATCACAATGCACAGTCAAGTTTGTTTATACATGTATAGCAAGCTGTACTAGATCATTTAGAAAGTCAACAAATCGTACTTGCTATTTTAAAGATGTATTATTCTGCCAGTATTAACATGTATGATTTATCCAATTAAATGCTTTAACAAACCTTAACTAGTGCATACTACTTAGCACACATCAGGAAGTTGTAGCTCAGAAAAGATGTCTCTAAATGTCATATCATCCTTCTGCCTTTTGGCACGGCTACATGTAAACTATGAGATAGTGTTTTACGAATGAAAGATAAAGTATTCATCTTTCGTGATGATGTATTAAATTTACATTCATTAATTTAAAATTTATTTTAAATGCCAGAAAACTTTATTCTTTGAGTTTTAATGCACTCTTGTAACTTTGTAAATGATGCAAAATTATGGTTTAACTACACTAAATGTAAACTTGATACAAGTTTACATTTACAATGTTGTATTAATTTCTGCTGTACAGCAGAGTGATTCAGTTATACATATATATACATTCTTTTTTATATTCTTTTCCATTATGGTTTATCACAGGATATTGAATATCGTTCCCTGTGCTATATAGTAGGGCCTTGTTGTTTATCCATTCTATATGATATGCTTTTAAAGACAAATAATTTTAATACAAAATTACCATATTTTTACTTGGTTTTCAATTTAAGGATTGGTAATTTTAAAAATCCCAAATTACATCACCTTTGTAATAATTGGGTTTGATGAAGTAAAAAGATTTCACACGATATGTGACAAATGTGTGGGTTCTAGGTCAAAGGAAATGGGGGAGAAAAAATATTAGCAATGACCACATAAAAATAAAATAAAGGGACTTTGATTTCTGGCAAGGTTGAAGGCTAAAAACTCTGGAAAATTTGCCAGTACAAAGCAGTTAGAAAAGCTGGATATAGTGTAATAAACTTTCTTTTAAAGGTGTTTCTGACCTTGTTAGCGAGTAAGAGGTCCCTTGGGGGTGAAAATAAAGAGAAAACTGAAGAACCAGAACAGTAAGCCGATACTGATATTGCAGCTGCCTTGGGGGCATTTGTCAGTCTCACTAACCAAGAGGCTTGAGTTTTAACAGCTGCATCACTTCTGGAGACAGGACCTTGGCCCTATACAAGAGGGGATTTAGAATTAAAACCACCGTATAAAGCCTAGAATTTTTGATGGGTTACACCTTCAGTAAAAGGGTAAAGTAGAAAAAATCCACTCATCAGCAAAGGAAGATGACAAAAAAATTTGTCCTGGCAGAGCAAACAATTCTTCTCTACAGGAATATGCCTAATTTAGGCCTTGGTTCTTCCCATGGATAAAATTTCCTAGTGCATGAGTTCACAACCCCAAAAAATAAGTAACCATGAGCTGGAGTCAAGCAGAGATAATAAGCAGTTGAATTAGTTCCCAGTAACTTTAGAAGTGGAATTACTAATTGTAGAATATAAAAAGGGTATGTTTCAAACGTTTAAAAAATAAAATTCGCATCAAAAACATGATAACAGAACAAGATGCTCTCAGAAAAAGACTAGGCAGTCTTAACAAAGAACCAAATAGATTTCTAAGGATGAAATTTTAATCTTTGCATTAAGAATTTAATTTATGGTTTAAATATTAGATTAGATACACTCTAGATAATTAGCAAACTAAAACATCTGAAGAAATTACTTAAATGCAATGTATAAAGACAAAAGATGTAGAAAATAGGAAAGAAAGTTAAAATATGTAGGATGCTGTGGCCCTTTTACAAAGGACCACAGATTCTTTGATGCTACTCCTATCTTTTTTTTTTTAAATAGATCTTTATTGGAGTATAATTGCTTCATAATACTGTGTTAGTGTCTGCTGTACAACAAAGCGAATCAGCCATATGCATACACATGTCCCCATATCCCTTCCCTCTTGAGCCTCCCTCCCATCCTCCCTATCCCACCCCTCTAGGTCATCGCAAAGCACCGAGCCGATCTCCCTGTGCTATGCTGCTGCTTCCCACCAGCCAACTCTTTTACATTCGGTAGTGTATATATGTCGATGCTACTCTCACTTCGCCCCGGCTTCCCCCTCCCACCCCATGTCCTCAAGTCCATTCTCTACGTCTGTGTCTTTATTCCTGTCCTGCCCCTAGGTTCTTCAGAAATGTTTTTTTTGTTGTTTTTTTTTTTTTAGATTCCATATATATGTGTTAGCATACGGTATTTGTTTTTCTCTTTCTGACTTACTTCACTCTGTACGACAGACTCTAGGTCCATCCACCTCACTACAAATAACTCAATTTCGTTTCTTTTTATGGCTGAGTAATATTCCATTGTATATATGTGCCACATCTTCTTTATCCATTCATCTGTCGATGGACATTTAGGTTGCTTCCATGTCCTGGCTATTGTAAATAGTGCTGCAATGAACACTGTGGTACATATCTCTTTTTGAATTATGGTTTTCTCAGGGTATATGCCCAGTAGTGGGATTGCTGGGTCGTATGGTAGTTCTGTTTTTAGTTTTTTAAGGAACCTCCATACTGTTCTCCATAGTGGCTGTATCAATTTACATTCCCACCAACAGTGCAAGAGTGTTCCCTTTTCACCACACCCTCTCCAGCATTTATTGTTTCTAGATTTTTTGACGATGGCCATTCTGACCGGTGTGAGTTGATACCTCATTGTAATTTTGATCTGCATTTCTCTAATAATTAGTGATGTTGAGCATCTTTTCATGTGCCTTTTGGCCATCTGTATGTCTTCCTTGGTGAAATGTCTATTTAGGTCTTCAGCCCATTTTTCAACTGGATTGTTTGTTTTTTTGATATTGAGCTCCATGAGCTGTTTGTATATTTTGGGCTACTCCTATCTTGAGATGGAGTCCATGCCCTTGAAACAGGGCAGGCTTGTGACTGATTGAACTGAGTGTGTGGCATAAATCCTGTTATGTAATTTCAGAGGCTTAAGTCCTAAAAGGCTATATAGCTTCTACCTTGTTTGCTGAAATAATTGTTCTTGGAACCCTGACAGGAAACAAATCCAGCTCCCCTGTGGCTGCAATGTTTTGAGGAATCCCAAACCATATAGAGAGTTCAGTCCCAACTCTTTGGGTCACTACTAGTTGTTTGAGTATTCCCAGCTAAGGTGCCAGACATCCTGGAACAAACACGGTGCATCTCTGCTCTGCCCTGTGAATGGCTGAACCACAGAATGGTGGTGGTTACTAAGTTTTGGTGTGGTTTCTTACTTAGCAATAGGTAAATGGAACGGATAAGATAAGAAGTTCTAACATATATCTGAAAGAAATTTCAAATGAAGATAACAGAAAGAATGGGAAAGAGGCAATATCTAAGGAAATAGAAGTTGAGAAATTTCCAGAATTGATAAATGACATACATCCTTGGATCCCAGAAGTATAATGAATTTCAAGCAGGAAAGATAGAAGGAACCCATGCCTTCATGCAGCAAAATAAAACTGTAGAACACCAAAGCCAAAGATAAGATATTAAAAGCAGACAGATAGATTACTTACCAGTGGAGTACAACCTACGTTAGTTGGTATAGCAAAAAATTGGAGACATCCTAATCATTCATTGGCAGAAGGATTGATAAATACATTGATATGTTACAGCAATAAAAAGCTACCCATTCTATCCAGCGGTAAGAAGGAATTAATGGGAGCTTTATATATAGAGGTGAATCAATCTCCCAAACGTAAAGAAGAATATGGTGCAATGGCATGTATATAAAGTTGAAAAACATAAGAAACTGTACAAGTGGATATGTCTTTGTGCTCTTTAGCAATACATACATATATAAAATATAAAGACATTTTGAATGGTAAACATTAAAGTCCGTAAAATGGTTACTTCTGGGTGTGGGAGTGGAGAAGGAAAAGGAGTGTAATTACACTCAACGCTTTAACTCTGTACTGTTTTATTTTTTCAGCTGGGTAGCAAGTACGTGGGTATTCATTATTCTTTACACTTTTTTGTAAGTATTATATTCGAATATTATATAATAAAAATTTGACCAAGAATATGAAGATTTAATGAATGGTAGTAATAGGAAGCTGTGTGACATCTCCTTGAAGTATATATTTAGTACATATTTAGTCTGCAAGGATTTGGAGGATAGAGATTAAGCAAATCCTATTTACCTTTTGGTTTAAGTGAATGGTTTATCACATAGGAAAAAGATAAAAGCAGACATGGCATAAAATCAGTTCTACTTGATTGGGAGATTTTGAGCCTTGGTAGTGGTGGTGGATGGAGAGGAAGAGTGGAGGAAGTGAAATAGGAGATATGGAACATTATGGCTGAAGTCTTGGAATTGTTAGAAATGGGATATGTTGGTTGACAATGAGCACGGTGGAATTTGAGCTTTTATATTATTAGTGATACCATTGAAAAATCTTTATATTCTTAAAATCTTCTGATCTTCTGAATATCTGTAGTGACAAATAGTCTGCAACATCTTGTTGAAGATGACTACATTTTATTTCTCAAACACCTGGTAATTACTGTGATTTGTCAACAGTAAGTGAAGTCTTCTAAGTGAGTCTGAATGGGAAAGAGAAGGGAAGTGTGTGGGGCTGGGGAGGAGAGACTGTGGAGAGATAGGTGGGAAGTGAAGAAGTTACTGATTATAAAATTATGAAGAATGCTGGTTGTGAGGCTGTTACTACCATCTTCATTCTTCTCTCCAAGGGTAATCTGGTCAAATGGATAGGAACGAGTGAGGGAGAGGACAGCTTACTTAAAGATTTAACTCAGTTTTAAAATCCATTGGCAAAACTTTTGCTCAGTCTTTTAGTTGGATCTTTTCTTTGCAAAGAATGGAGACTCATTCAGGTTATTGCAGGTGTTATGGCATGTATGTGATGTACTTGGAAGTTATTAAAAAATGCAGGGGAAATGAGAATGACAGTAAACATTGTAAAGCTGAGCAAAAAGAGACAGCGGAATCTGAATGCTAGCTGGCGCACAAATATCGTCTCCCAGTAAATTACTCAACTAACTTTCATGCTTGCTTTTCCCTCATTGTAGTTTTAAAAATTCAACTTACTCATCATGACATTTCCAGTATATCTCTACATTGTAATCCTTTAGTTGCCCTTTTTTTTGTCCCCTCCCCCTAACTACCTCATTTCAATTTCAACTTACTGAGAGTAGGAATTTGAGCTTGGCTTATAGCCAGCCTTTGGATTGGCTGCCATTGGATAAGATGTTTACCCTTGGTACAATTAGCTATAGCTTGATAGGATGGAGTCTTGCAGTAGAACAAGGTCTCTAGGCTGACTCCATCAACAGATACTGTATGTGGAGCAGATGTCCTCAGTGACTGTGGCAGTTACTTGAGCTAATTATAATTAATACACGCAGCTATGTACAGTCAGCAGAGGATGATTTCCATCTAATCAGCTGGCACAAACTGAGATTTGACTGGGCTCCTACATTTTTGATAACTCTCTAGGCAAAGAGTAGTTATGCTTTGGAATCATATTAAGTTTAACAGTTGAGTTTCTCTGGTGTCCTTATTGTTCCATATATTTTGAGTTCTAAATTTCTGTATTGGTACTTGCCCCTCTCTCTCTGTGTTGCCTCTTAGCACCTTTGTTCCCCACACCTCAGGATCTGACTGTTATTACAAGTACTAACCTTTCTCTAAACTAGTTAAATTTTTCAATCTGGCCTTAATATACATTCAAGCAGTTGTGCATTATTTTATCTTAACTATTTATTAATTAGTTGCCATGAAATATGACTTTAAAAAAAAACTTGTTGGATAAGGGTATTTATTTAACATAAGAATTTTAATTAAATCTTAAGATACTAGTGTATGAATCCAGCAAACTGTGTGTACAGGCATATGTAAATTTTTAAAATAAATTTATTTTTTATTTTATTTTTGGCTGCGTTGGGTCTTCGTTGCCGTGTACGGGCTTTCTCTAGTCACAGCGAGCAGGGGCTACTCTTTGTTGTGGTGCGGGGGCTACTCTTTGTTGTGGTGCGCGGGCTTCTCATTACGGTGGCTTTTCTTGTTGTGGAGCACAGACTCTATGCGTGCAGGCTTCAGTAGTTGTGGCACATGGGCTCAGTAGTTGTGGCTCATGGGCTCAGTAGTTGTGGCTCAAGGGCTCTAGAGCGCAGGCTCAGTAGTTGTGGCACACTGGCTTAGTTGCTTCGTGACATGTGGGATCTTCCCGGACCAGGGCTCGAACCCATGTCCCCTGCATTGGCAGGCAGATTCTTAACCACTGTGCCACCAGGGAAGTCTCATATGTAAAATTTTTAAGAGTAGGCTTAAAGGATATCTATATTTGCCTTAAAGCACTCTTAAAATAGTTTGTCCAGAGTAGAACTATTTAGCATCACTTTACGTGCCATTGAACTCAGAGTTAGAAGCATGATTTAGACACCCTATAATGCAAATAGAAATGTCCTGAAGCCTTTGCATAATTTTATAGGGATCTTCACCAAAATCAGGAAGAAGGTAGTATATTTTACAGCGAGATTAACTCGGAAAAAGCTGACCTTTTTGTGAAGCCAGCTAAAAATGGAATTCTGTGTGTAGGCACACAATGTATAGAACGGGCATTATATTATGTACATATCTACATGCATTTTTCCTTTGATCAATGTATATGTTTAATGAAGTAGAAATCTTCCACAAAATGAAAACATATATTGAAAAAAGTGGCAGCATAAAACAGTATCTTGCAGCTTTTTACTTTGAGTCCCAGTGGATTAGTGATTTTACTTTACATTGGAAATGGCAGTACAGTGGTGATTATTGCTCCTTTGGGACTGCTAAGAAAAGAAATGGTGCCCAATTTTATTAGTCATTAGTATTCTCTGTTATAAATGGTATGGGAAGCTCTAGGACAAGAAAAACAAGGCCTGAATATATTTTTTTAAACAAGTAAATGATCTTTCAGTATCAGTAAAAATGTAGTTTGTCTGCCTTAGAAAAATAAAACCTTTAAATGTAATTTAGCTTGTCTGTCATTTTAAACATTTCAGAAGGCATAGCCCCCTGGTCCAGTCCAGGCCCATTTTTCTTTGTCAGAGGATGCTTCATTGGTTCCTGTGTGAAAGTTTTGACATTTTTATTACACTCTGAATACTTGAGAAACCAAAAGATGTCAGTGGTATCTCCTCTACCAGTTAAGCATTCGCAGTTTTCTGTGTATACGTTGAAATTGTTCAAATGCCCTCTTTCCTTATGTATATTTTGTTCTGTTATTGTTTATCTAAATGGTTTATTCATATGCAACCCAGTCCTTCTCATCTCCAGATTTATTGACATAAGTCAAATAGTTTGGAAAAGAAATCCAGTCTTGAAACTGTGTTTCAGTCTCTCAGTAAACTAGCCAACATATCAGCAACTTCTTGGTAAGTAAATCTTATAGTAGTGTGATTGTGACCCTGCTGAAATACTTTCCCTGATCAGTTTAAGCTTCCTTCTTTAGTGTTCAACCAGTTCCTCTTGCGTCTCTCTATTCTACCACATATGAAATACAGAAACCTGGGCAGTCTCATGCCCCAGTCTTACTATACCAGTTTAACCATGAGACCTGTGCATTAATGAAGATCTTTACGGCCAGTTTTCTTGAAGAGGAGAGAAATCACTGTTGAAAATTCATCTTGCAGCAAAACTTTGTTAAGATCTCCTGCAAGAGGGACGAGATACGGGGATATATGTATAAGTATAGCTGATTCACTTTGTTATACAGCAGAAACTAACACACCATTGTAAAGCAATTATACTCCAATAAAGATGTTAAAAAATAATAATAATAAAATAAAATAAATAAAAAGGTCTTGTGTTACCAAAAAAAAAGGACCTCCTGCATGTAGCTTTTCCAAACCCCAAGGTTAAGAGTCTCAAGAGCTGCTAAACACGTGTCCACAGGCCCCCGTCTTGCTGTGCTATTTCTCATTGCCTTCTTCTTCCTCCTCTCACTGCCCAGGCAAACTCTGCCTCCTTGGACGCCTGTCCTTCTCAGCTGTAGGCCTTGTCTTGAAGGAATTCTGGTGAATAAAATGCTTCATCTCACTGAACAGATTCATACGTTTATAGTCTGTCCTTTTACACAAAGGATTTAAGGTGGCTTATAAAGATACAAGTACGTAAGCTCAACTTAATAATGTATGAGAAATAGGAAAATGAAGGAAACTGTGGCTCAAAAATTCAGGTAGAACCAGTCTTGGTGTTAGTCTGCTGGTCACAGGCCGACCATTATGTGTGTCTGAGCTTTCCAGGGGTCGGTGCAGAGATGCCCATACGTATCACTCATGTGAATCCTTGTATCACATGTTATAAATGGTTTACCATAGCTGTGCTCTAACCACACTGGCCTCCTTTCAGCTTCTCATACATGCCAAGCCCTTCCCCACCTCAGCACCTTAAATTCTTAATTTCAGCGTTTCCTCCCCAGGGACACTTTACCTGACTTGTTCGTTAATCTGTCTCTCCCCATTACATTTATAAGCTACTTCAAGACAGGGACCCTGTTACCCTTAAGAGTTGAGCCTCCGCCCAACTAACCTATCAACTTTGAGAAGACTTACTGCTATAATCATTATTTAGTGGCTGGGACAAAACCAAGCCATTAACAGCTTAAATAAGCCTGTGTTGATAATTGTTACACTGTTAGTGACAGCAGCATTTCTAGTCTTCATTATTAGTGATGTCCATTAAGTTGTCTCAGCATTTTAAAAGTTTGACATGCAATTCTAGAGGTATCTGAATTATGCTTATCTGAACAATTATGTTGCATGCATCAAATCCTATTACGGTAAAAGCCAAAGGCCTGGACTTCCCTGGTGGTGCAGTGGTTAAGAATCCACCTGCCAATGCAGAGGACACGGGTTCGAGCCCTGGTCGATTAACACATAAATATGGCTCGGGCATTTTCCACATTTGTACTGTTTCTTAGGTTAAGACTAAAATGTACTTTTGATCAAGGAGCATTTAAAAGCATGACATTATAAATGCAAAACCAATTGATAGTCCCCCTTAAATTTGGTCTCTTTTCTATATAATCTTTTAGGTTTTGTTGTTGTTGTTGACATTGAAGTAACATAATCTATTGGTTTCTTGAAAGTAGCTACTTTAGAGCAGCACATTAATCCCAGTCTCCTTTTTGCTGTGTTTCTGTTGTTGCATTTATCACAATTTTATTTTATTTGTTTACATGTCAGCCTCCCTTATTAAACTCTGAAGGCAAAACTTGTTATTTGTCAGCGTCCTGTGCCTGGGACATTATTAGTGTAGTGTTCAGAAATTCTTTTTAAATGATGTCACAAATGGTTCAGTCAATCACATGTAATGTATTTATTTAATAAACATTTATTGAGTACCAACTTTGTGCTAGGACTGTTACCTGCTTTAGGAAATTTTTTCTAAGCACAGGTCTGGAGTTGGCTGTGTCAGAATTACCGAGGAACTTTAAAACCAGTGCACATTCCTGGGCTCCATTCCTGGTGAGCCTGATACTATAAGTTAAGGCCTGGGACCTGGGAAGCTCCCAGGGTTAATTTTAATGTACCCTCAGAGTTTGAGAGATGAAAAGATGGTCCTTTCCCTAGACTGGTTAGGCTTCCTTATATTTTGTCATTATCTTTGTTTCTGTTGTTCTTATCTTTGTTCTCATTCATGGAAACAAAAGAAATCAAATGGGGAGGTGAAGTGGCTTATTTTTAAGCTTAAGGAATGGGAAGACACTTTAACAAAGATATTTCATTTAACTCTTAAAATAACTCTGTGAAGTAAATATTATTATTCCCTTTCTTCCCCCATAGATCACTAAAGGTTATAAAAACTTAAGGTCACACATCTAGTTAATGGTAAAGTATGGTTCAGAAACCAGAGCTTAGCAACTCAGGAGCCTGCCTTCTTTTCCCTCACTATAACAAGCTATACCATAAAACTGAAATTAGCTGTTTTAAAAATGTTTTGTGCTGGGACTTCCCCGGCGGTCCAGTGGTTAAGACTCCTCGCTTCCACTGCAGGGGGCTCAGGTTCCATCCTCGGTCTGGGAACTAAGATCCCACATGCCCCATGGTGTGGCCAACAAAAAAAATAAAGTGTTGTGCTAACTGCCTTTGTGTTCTAAGAACAAAGGAAAAATGCAAATAAGTTTAATGCATCATAAAAAAGCTCAAATGCTCTATGAAAAAAAAGATTAAGTTTATATTTGTAACCTATGCTTTCATTTTTTTTCCTCTTGCTCTGTGTATCAGTGCCTCTCCATGGGGAAAAACAAAGCCTTAGGCTATTTTTTTAAATCATTGTGTCTAGTTTCAAGGAGTGGCTTCACATTTGAGTTGAGACTTAAGATGCATAGAGATATTATACAACTTTATTTTTAGCACTGCAGACTATCTCTTAAGCTTATGAAAAGAGCTACCAATATTCAGTGGACAATTACTCTGCACCAGGATCTAATGTCTTGTTTTTTCTTATGTCACATATATTGACCATTGTTTTTCTCTCTTGATGGTTTTTGAGGCCATGTATTGAGATTTTGCAAAGAATGTTAAAGTTTAGAGGTTGATGGTTAATTTACTTGTGTGTGTTGTGTGTCTGTAATATGGAAACTAAAAATCGGGCCGTTATTAATAAATTAGTCAATAAACGTAGGCATGTGCTTTATCAGTTCTTATGCCATGCATGTATTATTTCTATAAAACTGTGCACTAACCCAAGGTTGCTTTTTAAAAGTGCTGTTATTGTTTAGTATCAACAGTGATAGATAGGATATAAATATTTGCAAGGGTGAAATTAGAACATACATGGAAGAGGCTAGCGTGAAATGTATTTACAGAGGAATACATTTACGTTTAGGCTGTTTAAAGATTCATATTCTTAAACTCCTCTCTGTTTGGGATGCCCTTCACCTTTAGCCCTTGGAACAAATTGATATTCATCCCTCAGGTCCACTCCTCAGTAGAGCTTTCTGTGCCTGACCCTTTTTAGGCTGAATCAGTATTTGTTCCTCTACAGCTCCCTGTAATGATTTACCTAAGTGTATGCCTTCTCAACTAAATGTGAGCTTTTTCATGTAAGGACCATCTCTAGAAGCTCCAGCAGAGTCTGAAACATTACACATTCACTAAATGTTGGATTTTGGTTTAAGGAATAAAGTTTATGATTTGCCTTTGAAATGGAAAATATATTAGAGCAATTAATTTTGCATTGTATAGTTGTTAGATACATTACAACTCTTATTTTTAGGAAAACTGAGGTCCAGGGTAGCTAAATAGCTGCTAAAGTCATACAGAATGTTCCTTAAATTTAATCTGGTACCATGTTCATTTCTCTTTCAATCCTATATACTTTTCAACATCAGCATTTGCCAAACTGTGCTCCCCAGGACACTAGTGCCCTAGGAAATATAACTGGAGTCATGGCCAGTAAGGGAGAAAATGGAATTATAGGAGGAAAAAAATCCTTGGTTAAATAAAATTTAAGAGGTTTTTGTTTGTTTTGTTTTTAAACTTCAGGACTCTTCTGAACTATAATGTGCTGAAGTGTATATTGCCAAAGAGATTGCTATAACATGGAGTGTTTTCCAAAGTCATATGTTAACAGAACCCCCTCTTTTAAAATTACTCTTCTTTTAAGAGACTTTTTTTGAAAGATACAATTTAGAAAAGCTGCAGTAAATGAATTCTGTATGATGTTGATTCAAGTTCTTTATGTCAAAGTCATCTTGACTTTGTATGTGAACAAAAGGAATTGAAAGATATTGGTTATGGACTCTTTTCCTGGATTTGTCTCTGATTTACTCCATGAGCTTTGACATATTCCAAAATTGCGGGAAATTGTTTCCATTTATTCATTGGCAAAGGGGAATCTCTGGGGAGACACATGGTCAAATACTCAACCTTTGGATTCGTGATTTTGAGCCTATAGTCATTATTTTCCTAATAAGTCCTGGCCAAGATGCATGTGTCAAATCATATTATAACAGTAATAATAGACAGTCCACATGTGTTTATTTTACTGAATTTATGTTTTATTGCCTGAAAGAGGTTGGCTTGGTAATTGTTTTTTATCTGGAGACTCAGGTATCCACTGTGGTCCAGGGAACATTTCAGGGACCACTCTCTGTTTTAGTTTATTTGTTAGTTGATAGAGGAAAAAAAAACCCTTCTCCAATATTAAATATTAACTTAATAGTATCTGTTGTTAGAAAATTTAACTTGATCGAATTCAAATCCTAGGCTTAATATGAATTAAAGTTTAATTGCAACAGGGCAGTTAGAGGTAGTTATATTGTAATTTGAGAAGGAAACCTCAGAAAGCTAATAGAGATTGTAGATTTGGGGAGAGAATCCAAAGCCCTGGTTGTAGAGAAAAAGAACCCGTTAGGGTAATCAGTGCAAGGGAGTATTAATGCTAGCACTACGTGGAGTTCATAATAGTAGAGGGACAATTGTGTTCTTGTAGTTTCCCCAGGGGAAAAAGTAGCTTAATTTGGTTAAATGTGGCCTGGAATAAAACATCCACACAAAAGAAATACTGTGAATTTCAGAAGGAGAATATTGGGTCTGTCTGAATTTGGAAGGGAAGGGAGAGCTCTAGATGTGAATTAGTGTGAAAGGAGTGTAACCCAGGACACCAGACTCCACCATCTTCTGTCTTTGTGACCTTGGTCAGCTCCATCTCTCTGTTTACTTAAGAGGAAATGAAGGTCATACCTAATATGACTAATTCTATGATTCTGAGCTAGGAATGTAAAAGGAAGTAGGGTAGACTTGTCATTGCAATTGATTTTTGAGTCAACATGTTAGAAACATGATAATAGACTGATTTTTAAAATATTCCAGATTTGATAATCTAATTGAATTTTATCCATAAAAATACTTACTTTAGGAGTTTTTTTTTTAATATAAAAATGCTGCCATTGTTACAAACATTAAAAGAAAACAATCTTCCTTTGGAATTACCTTAGAGCAAATTTAAGGACCCCAAAATTAAGTACAATTGTTTTATATATATATTTTTTATATATACTTATATATATTTTATGTGTGTATATGTATTTTTAAAATTTATCTATCTATTTATTTATTTATTTATTTTTGGCTGCATTGGGTCTTCGTTGCTGCGCGCGGGCTTTCTCTACTTGTGATGAGCGGGGACTACTCTTCGTTGCGGTGCGCGGGCTTCTCATTGCGGTGGCTTCTCTTGTTGTGGAGCACGGGTTCTAGGCACTGGGCTTCGGTAGTTGTGGTACACGGGTTCAGTAGTTGTAGCTCGCGGGCTCTAGAGCGCAGGCTCAGTAGTTGTGATGCATGGGCTTAGTTGCTCCGCGGCATGTGGGATCTTCCCAGACCAGGGCTCGAACCCGTGTGCCCTGCATTGGCAGGCCAATTCTTAACCACTGTGCCACCAGGGAAGTCCCTATATTTTTAATAAATATATTTTGTAAACAGCAAATGATAGTCCCTAATTTGTTTACTGCTTCACTCATTAGGCTGAGGTTTGAATGATTTTAAATGGTCAAAAATTCTATACCAGACAAAGAAAAGTTACCATTTAATTTATTTAAGGCAGTTCCTAAAATAGAATTCTAGAATATTTTTAACAGTGACAGCATCTCTGAAGTAAATATCTAACATCCATAGGCAAGTACTTTGGAAAGACTAACACTTACTTGGATGTTTAAATTCTCCTACGTTTATTAAAAATAGCAATTATCTTACAGCATATTCTTACCTGGTGAAATAAGCAGAAAGGGCCAGGTAAGCAGTAGATTGGAGAATCAGAATGCAAAGATATATGTCAGTGAAAATAAATAGTATCTTGAATTTGCAAGTGGTATTACACCAAAGGGTTAAAAATACCTAGAAGGTCTTAATTTTCCAAGTTGAATTTTTCCCTGAGTAATTAAAATTAAAATGTAGTCCTAGACTTTAGAAATTTTCCATTACCTGAATAGCTGTTACACATCCTCAAAAAGTTCTGTGCAGAGTGTAATAGAATTGCATAATTCACAGTCTGAGATGGGATAATTTGAATTGGAGCTGAGTTGAAGCATAATATCACCTTAAAGGTTTTAATGAAGGAGAATATTAACACCATTAAACAAGATCAAAAGCTAATAATCAAAGCACTTTTTAGGCACTGGTAAAGAGTTTGCTGCCACTGAGGCTTTGCTGTGCTGATTGTGTGTGATTTTTATTTGTGTATTATATTTTCTACTAGGCAGCATTTAGCTAGAAGTTCCAGTGCATTTATAACTTTAGAAATGATCAAGCTTAATTTTAAATAAAAGTGTAGTAGTCACTTGTCCTTTCTATTGGTGTATGAATGGATTTTCCTACCAACTATTTAGAATTAATGCCACTTTTATGACCACCATGTGCATGTGTGTATGCAGATCTGTGTGTATGAAAAAATATATATGTGTGTATACCTTTTAATTTGATTAGTTGCATTAGCTTTAATGTGATAAAATTATTATGATGAAAACATCTGGTTCAACATTTTCCAGCATGTTACCTTCCTTCTACTTTATAGGAATTTACAAACTTTGTTTATCATTTACAAAAGCATACTACAAAGGTGATTAACACACACATATATTTGTATTTGTATTTGTATTTACATTTATACACATATACACTTTGGACATGGATTTGGTTGACTAATGAATGTCAAGTTTAGACATGGCTTTGGTTGACTAATGAATGTACAGATCAGCACTCTCCAAAAGAAATATGACCCACAAATGTAACTTATTTTCAATAGAAATATAATATGTATCATATTTTTAAAAAGTATAGAGAAACAGATAAGTTTTAGTAATATATTTTATTTCACCCAAGACCTCCAAAATATCATTTCAACCCATAATCCACAGAAAAATTATTAATATATTTTACATTCTTTTTTTCATACTAAATCTTAGAACTGTGTACTTTACACTTAAAGCACATCTCAGTTTGGACTCTCCACGTTTGAAGTGCTTACTAGCTACGTGTGGCTTGTGGCTCCTGTGCAGGGTGGCACAGAGCTTGATGCTTATCACTGTGGACACCAGGATGAGCTGCGAGGAGGATGGGGATGGAGAGGATGATGAAGTTAGGATGAAATCATAGATCGTTTAACAGCCTCTCCAGTAATCACTGCTTCTTTACTACTGAAGGCCAAAAAGAAACACAGTTTAGAAAAAAAGACAGCTCCCTAAGTATTTGTGGATGCAGGGAAAAGAGATGCCTGTATTGTTTTTCTTTCTTTGCTGACAGAGCAACATTTTTCAAATTCAGATTGGGGATAAGGATTGCAGAAATGTCGAGACCTTGCTGATTCCTTCTCAGATTGGGGAGGAAAAGCCCCCTTGCAGGGATGGGAAGCTTCATTAACATTCCTTGTGTGGAGGTCTGGGACCGGCTTTCTGTGAGGGCAGGTGCAGAGTTGTTTGCTTCTGCAAAGAGATTGCATCTGCAGACTCTCAGGCCCAATTAATCTGAATATAGAGACAGAGTATGAAGGGGTTGTCTTAGCTAGGACCTCCATAATAAAATACCATAAACTGGGTGGCTTAATGAACAGAAATTTATTTCTGGAGGCCGAAGTCCAAGATCAGGGTGCCAGCTTAGTTAGGTTCTGGTGAGTTCCCTCTTCCTGGCTTATAGATTTGGTTCTCTTTTTGCTGTGTCCTCTTTTTGCTGTCTCTCTCTACTGTGTCCTCAGTAGAGAGAAGAAGCTCTGATGGCTCTTCCTTTTCTTATAAGGACACTAATCCCATCAGGGGGGCTCTACCTCTAGGACCTCATCTAAACCTACTATAAACCTAATTACGGCCCAAAGGCCCCCCTTCCAAATACCATCACATTGGGGGTTAAGGCTTCACATATGAATTTGGGGAGGTATATACATTCAGTCCATGACACTGGAATTGCTTTCATATCTCAAGCTTTCACTCTCTCCATTCCTGGTAAACCAGAGTTCTTACAATATTTTGTGTGTGTACACATTCAGTGGCCATTACTTGCCTCTTCTTTCTTTTTTAAAAACCAGTGTAGGGCTTCCCTGGTGGTGCAGTGGTTAAGAATCTGCCTGCCAATGCAGGGGACACGGGTTTGACCCCTGGTCTGGGAAGATCCCACATGCCGCGGAGCAACTAAGCCCATGTGCCACAACTACTGAGCCTGTGCTCCAGAGCCTGTGAGTCACAACTACCGAGTCCGCGAGCCACAACTACTGAAGCCCGTGTGCCTAGACCCCATGATCCGCAATAAGAGAAGCCACTGCAATGAGAAGCCTCTACACAGCAACGAAGACTAAGCCCCACTCGCCGCAACTAGAAAAAGCCTGTACGCAGCAGTGAAGACCCAACACAGCCAAAAATAATAGATAAATAAATAAATAACCCAATGTAAAATTGAAGCCAAGAGATTTATTTTAGCACATAATTAATTGTGAGGTGCTTTGAAGGGTTTGCATTGAAGCTTTTACTGGTAAAATTATGGAATTCAACTTACACACACCAGTGATTAATTAAGAAAATGACAAAAGAAAAGCTATTGTAAATAGAAACAAAGAAAAATAAAGTTGAAAACAAAATACCAATTAATTTAATACTTTCTTCTTGTAAAGTAGATTATAGAAACCTCTTATTTTTTTCTCAACTCCCAAATTCTTATTTCTGAAAAATATTTGCTATCATTTTTGTTTCTGACAGATTTGACAACCTGGAATTCAGATTCTCCTTTTTTTTCTTTAAACATCTTTATTGGAGTATAATGGCTTTACAATGTTGTGTTGGTTTCTGCTGTATAACAAGGTGAATCAGCTATATGTATACATATATCCCCATATCCCCTCCCTCTTGCATCTCCCTCCCACCCTCCCTGTCCCACCCCTCTAGGTGGTCACAGAGCACCGAGCTGATCTCCCCATGCTATGCAGCTGCTTCCTACTAGCTATCTGTTTTACATTTGGTACTGTGTATATGTCAATTCTACTCTTTCACTTCGTCCCACCTTACCCTTCCCCCTCCCCGTGTCCTCAAGTCCATCCTCTACGTCTGCATCTTTATTCCTGTCCTGCCCCTAGGTTCATCAGAACCTTTTTTTTTTTTTTTATTCCATATATATGTGTTAGCATATGGTATTTGTTTTTCACTTTCTGACTTAACTTCACTCTGTATGACAGACACTAGGTCCACCCACCTCACTATAAATAACTCAATTTCGTTTCTTTTTATGGCTGAGTAATATTGTATTGTATATATGTGCCACATCTTCTTTATCCATTCATCTGTCAGTGGACACTTAGATTGCTTCCATGACCTGGGTATTGTAAATAGTGCTGCAGTGAACATTTTGGTACATGACTCTTTTTGAATTATGGTTTTCTCAGGTTCTATGCCCAGTATTGGCATTGCTGGGTCATATGATAGTTCTACTTTTAGTTTTTAAGGAACCTCCATACTGTTCTCTATAGTGACTGTATCAATTTACATTCCCACCAACAGTGCAAGAGGGTTCCCTTTTCTCCACACCCTCTCCAACATTTATTGTTTGTAAATTTTTTGATGATGGCTATTCTGACTGGTATGAGGTGATACCTAATTGTAGTTTTGATTTGCATTTCTCTAATGATTAATGATGTTGAGCATCCTTTCATGCGTTTGTTGGCAATCTGTATATCTTCTTTGGAGAAATGTCTATTTAGATCTTCTGCCCATTTGGGGATTGGGTGGTTTGTTTTTTTGATATTGAGCTGCATGAGCACCTTGCATATTTTGCAGATGAAACCTTTGTCAGTTCCTTCGTTTGCAAATATTTTCTCTCATTCTGAGGGTTGCCTTTTCATCTTATTTATGGTTTCCTTTACTGTGCAAAAGGATTTAAGTTTCATTAGGTCCCATTTATTTTTGTTTTTATTTCCGTTACTCTAGGAGGTGGGTCAAAAAAGATCTTGCTGTGATTTATGACAAAGAATGTTATTCCTATGTTTTCCTCTAAGAGTTTTATAGTGTCCAGTATTACATTTAGGTCTCAAATCTATTTTGAGTTTATTTTTGTGTATGGTGTTAGGGAGTGTTGTAATTTCATTCTTTTACATGTAGCTGTCCTGTTTTCCCAGCACCACTTATTGAAGAGACTGTCTTTTCTCCATTGTATATCCTTGCCTCCTTTCTCATAGATTCGTGGGTTTCTCTCTGGGCTTTCTATCCTGTTCCATTGATCTATATTTCTGTTTTTGTGCCAGTACCATAGTGTCTTGATTATTGTTGCTTTGTAGTATAGTCTGAAGTCAGAGAGTCTGATTCCTCCAGCTCCGTTTTTTTCCCTCAAGACTACTTTGGCTATTCGGGGTATTTTGTGTCTCCATACAAATTTTAAGATTTTTTGTTCTAGTTCTGTAAAGTAATTTGATAGGGATTGCATTGAATCTGTAGATTGCTTTGGGTAGTATAGTCATTTTCACAGTATTGATTCTTCCAATCTAAGAACATGATATATCTCTCCATCTGTTGGTATCATCTTTAATTTCTTTCATCCGTGTCTTATAGTTTTCTACATACAGGCCTTTTGTCACCTTAGGTAGATTTATTCCTAGGTATTGTATTCTTTTTGTTGCAGTGGTAAATGGGAGTGTTTCCTTAATTTCTCTTTCAGACTTTTCATCATTAGTATATAGGAATGGAAGAGATTACTGTGCATTAATTTTGTATCCTGTAACTTTACCAAATTCATTGATTAGCTCTAGTAGTTTTCTGGTGGCATCTTTAGCATTCTCTATGTATACTATCATATCATCTGCAAACAGTGACAGTTTTACTTCTTCTTTTCTGATTTGTATTCCTTTTATTTCTTTTTCTTCTCTGATTGCCGTGGCTAGGACTTCCAAAACTATGTTGAATAATAGTGGTTAGAGTGGACATCCTTGTCTTGTTCCTGATCTTAGAGGAAATGCTTTCAGTTTTTCACCATTGAGAATGATGTTTGCAGTGGGTTTGTTGTATATGGCCTTTATTATGTTGAAGTAGGTTCCCTCTGTGCCCACTTTCTGGAGAGTTTTTATCATAAATCGGTGTTGAATTTTGTCAGAAGCTTTTTCTGCATCTATTGAGATGATCATATGGTTTTTATTCTTCAATTTGTTAATATGGTGTATCACATTGATTGATTTGCCTATATTTAAGAATACTTGCACCCCTGGGATAAATCCCAGTTGATCATGGTGTATGATCCTTTTAATGTGTTTTGGATTCTGTTTGCTAGTATTTTGTTGAGGATTTTTGCATCTATATTCATCAGTGATAATGGTCTGTAATTTTCTATTTTTGTAGTATCTTTGTCTGGTTTTGGTATCAGGGTGATGGTGGCCTCATAGAATGAGTTTTGGAGTTTTCCTTTGTCTACAGTATTTTGGAAGAGTTCGATAAGGATGGGTGTTAGCTCTTCTCTAATGTTTGAGAGAATTCACCTTTGAGGCCATCTGGTCCTGCACTTCTGTTTGTTGGAGGATTTTTAATCACACTTTCAATTTCATTACTTCTGATTGGTCTGTTCATATTTTCTATTTCTTCCTGGTTCAGTCTTGGAAGGTTATACCTTTCTAAGAATTTGTCCGTTTCTTCTAGGTTGTCCATTTTATTGGCATAGAGTTGCTTGTAGTAGTCTCTTAAGTTGCTTTGTATTTCTGTGGTGTCTTGTAACTTCTCCCTTTTCATTTCTAATTTTATTGATTTGAGTCCTCTCCCTCTTTTTCTTGATGAGTCTGGTTAATGGTTTATCAATTTTGTTTATGTTGTCAAAGAACCAGCTTTTAGTTTTATTGATCTTTGCTATTGTTTTCTTTGCTTCTATTTCATTTATTTCTTCTCTGATCTTTATGATTTCTTTCCTTCTGCTAACTTTGGGTTTTGTTTGTTCTTCTTTCTCTAGTTCCTTTAGGTGTAAGGTTAGATTGTTTATTTGAAATTTTTCTTGTTCTTGAGGTAGGCTTGTATAGCTATAACTGCTTTTGAACTGCTTTTACTGCATCCCATAGGTTTTGGATCATCGTGTTTTCATTGTCATTTGTCTCTAGGTATTTTTTGATTTCCTCTTTGATTTCTTCAGTGATCTCTTGGTTATTTAGTAACATATTGTTTAGCCTCCATGTGTTTGTGTTTTTACGTTTTTTTCTCTAATTGATTTCCAGTCTCACAGCGTTGTGTTCAGAAAAGATGCTTGATATGATTTCAATTTTCTTAAATTTACTGAGGCTTGATTTGTGACCCAAGATGTGATGTATCCTGGAGAATGTTCCGTGCGCACTTGAGAAGAAAGTGTAATGTGCTGTTTTTGGATAGAGCGTCCTATAAATATCAATTAAATCTATCTGGTCTATTGTGTCATTTAAAGCTTGTGTTTCCTTATTAATTTTCTGTTAGGATGATCTGTCCTTTGGTGTATGTGAGGTATTAAAGTCCCCAACTATTACTGTGTTACTGTCGATTTCCTCTTTTATAGCTGTTAGCAGTTGCCTTTTGTATTGAGGTGCTCCTGTGTTGGGCGCATATATATTTATAATTGTTATCTCTTGTTCTTGGATTGATCCCTTGATCATCACATAGTGTCCTTCCTTGTCTCTTGTAACATTCTTTATTTTAAAGTCTATTTTATCTGATGAGAGCATTGCTACTCCAGCTTTCTTTTGATTTCCATTTGCATGGAATATCTTTTTCCATCCCCTCACTTTCAGTCTGTATGTGTCCCTATGTCTGAAGTGGGTCTCTTGTAGACAGCATATATATGGGTCTTGTTTTTGTATCCATTCAGTGAGCCTGTGTCTTTTGGTTGGAGCATTTAATCCATTCACGTTTAAGGTAATTATTGATATGTTTGTTCCTGTGACCATTTTCTTAATTGTTTTGGGTTTGTTTTTGTAGGTCCTTTTCTTCTCTTGTGCTTCCCACTTAGAGAAGTTCCTTGAGCATTTGTTGTAGAGGTGGTTTGGTGGTGCTGAATTCTTTTAGCTTTTTCTTGTCTGTAAAGGTTTTAATTTCTCCGTCAAATCTGAATGAGATCCTTGCTGGGTAGAGTAATCTTGGTTGTAGGTTTTTCCCTTTTGTCACTTTAAATGTGTCCTGCCATTCCCTTCTGGCTTGCAAAGTTTCTGCTGAAAGATCAGCTGTTAACCTTATGGGGATTCCCTTGTATGTTATTTGTTGTTTTTCCCTTGCTGCTTTTAATATTTTTTCTTTGTATTTAATTTTTGATAGTTTGAATAATATGTGTCTTGGCATGTTTCTCCTTGTATTTATCCTGTATGGGACTCTCTGTGCTTCCTGGACTTGATTGACTGTTTCCTTTCCCATGTTAAGGAAGTTTTCAAGTATAATGTCTTCAAATATTTTCTCAGAAGCTTTCTTTTTCTCTTCTTCTTCTGGGATCCCTATGATTCAAATGTTGGTACGTTTAATGTTGTCCCAGAGGTCTCTGGGGCTGTCCTCATGTCTTTTCGTTCTTTTTTCTTTATTCTGCTCTGCAGTAGTTATTTCCACTATTTTATCTTCCCGGTCACTTATGTGTTCTTCTGCCTCAGTTATTCTGCTATTGATTCCTTGTAGAGAATTTTTAATTCATTTATTGTGTTGTTCATCATTTTTATTTGCTCTTTAGTTCTTCTAGGTCCTTGTTAAACTTCTTTTGTATTTTCTCCATTCTATTTACAAGATTTTGGATCATTTTTACTATCATTACTCTGGATTCCTTTTTAGGTAGACTGCCTATTGCCTCTTCATTTGCTTTGTCTGCTGTGTTTTTACCTTTCTCTTTCATCTGCTGCATATTTTTCTGTCTCCTTTTCACAGGCTGCAGGTTCATAGTTCCTGTTGTTTTTGGTGTCTGCCCCCAGTGGGTAAGGTTGATTCAGTGGCTTGTGGCGGGGCCTGGTGCCTGTGTTCTGATGGGTCGGACTGGATCTTGTCTTTCTGGTTGGCAGCGCTGCATCTGGTGGTGTGTTTTGGGGTGTTTGTGGACTTAGTATGTTTTTAGGCAGCCTCTCTGCTAATGGGTGGGGTTGTGCTCTTGTCTTGCTAGTTGTTTGGCATGGGGTGTCCAACAGTGGAGCTTGCTGGCTGTTGGGTGGAGCTGGGTCTTATCATAGAAACAGAGATCTCTGGGAGAGCTCTCTCCGATTGATATTACATGGGGCCAGGTGGTCTCTAGTGGTCCAATGTCCTGAACTCAGCTCTCCCACCCCAGAGGCTCAGGCCTGACACGAGGCCAGAGCAGTAATAACCATCTCAGCCACAGATCTCAGAAGAAAAGGGAGAAAAGAAGGAAAGAAAAAAATAAATAAATAAAATTAAATAATTTAAATTAAAAATTATTTTAATTATTAAAATAAAAAAATTTTAAAGTAGTTAAAAAAAAAAAAAAAAGAGAGCAACCAAACCAATAAACAAATCCACCAGTGATAACAAGCGCTAAAAAGTATACTGAGATAAACATAAAAATCAGAAACAAGTCAGTTGCAGACAGCAAACCCCAAGCCTACAGTTTCTCCCAAATTCCACTGCATCAATTTTGGGTTGATTTGTTGTCTATTCAGGTTTTCCCCAGATGCAGCGTACCTCAAGTTGATTGTGGGGATTTAATCCTCTGCTCCTGAGCCTACACCGAGAGATTTCCCTTTCTCTTCTTTGTTCACACAGCTCCGGGGGTTCAGCTTTGGTTTTGGCCCCTCCTCTGCGTGTAGGTTGCCCTCAGGCTTCTGTTCCCTCCTTGACAGGAGGGGGTTAAAGCAGCGGCTGATTAGGGGGCTCTGTCTCACTCATGTTGGGGTGAGGGAGGGGTAGGGTAGTTATAAATGGAATGCGAGGCAAGCCTGCAGCGGCAGAGGCCAGCATGTCATTGCAACAGCCTGAGGCGTGCCGTGTATTCTCCGGGGGAAGTTGTCCTTGGATCACTGGACCCTGGCAGTGGCGGGCTGCACAGGCTCCCAGTGGCTGGGGTGTGAGTAGTAACCTGTGCTTGCACACAGAGTTTTTGGTGGCTGCAGCAGCCACGTTAGCGTTTCATGCCCATCTCTGGTGCCTGTGCTGATAGCTGTGGCTCGCACCCGTCTCTGGAGCTCATTTAGGCGGTACTCTGCTTTCTGTGGGCAGACAGGGAAGGAATTTCTTCTCCCTGCAACCCGAAACAATGGTCTCTTGCCTCTTAGGCAGTTCCAGACCTTTTCCTGGATTCCCTCCCGGCTAGCTGTGGCGCACTAGCCCCCTTCAGGCTGTGTTCACACAACCAACCCCAGTCCTCTCCCTGGGATCCGACCTCCAAAGCCCGAGCCTCAGCTCCCAGCCCCCGCCCGCCCTGGCGGGTGAGCAGAGAAGCCTCTCAGGCTGGTGAGTGCTGGTCGGCACCGATCCTCCGTGCGGGAATCTCTCCGCTTTGCCCTCCGCACCCCTGTGGCTGCGCTCTCCTCCGTGGCTCTGAAGCTTCCCCCACGCCACCCCTGTCTCCACCAGTGAAGGGGCTTCCTAGTGTGTGGAGACTTTTCCTCCTTCACAGCTTCCTCCCAGAAGTGCAGGTCCCGTCCCTATTCTTTTGTCTCTGTTTCTTCTTTTTTCTTTTGCCCTACCCAGGTAAGGGAGTTTCTTGCCTTTTGGGAAGTCTGAGGTCTTCTGCCAGCGTTCATAGGTGTTCTGTAGGAGTTGTTCCACATGTAGATGTATTTCTGATGTATTTGTGGGGAGGAAGGTGATCTTCACGTCTTACTCCTCCACCATTTTCTGGATTAGTCCCGATTATCTTAAGTGACAATGGGCAGTTACTTAGGTAATGGAATAATAGAAATAATAGCTGAAATTTGTGTGATGCTTTATAGTTCATGTTATTTACAAAATGATTTTTTGAAATCCTTAAGATAGAACCTAATGAAAACCTTCAGTCTCACAGAAGTTTTAGGGGAAGGCCACACAGCTGTCAGTCAAGACAATCCTACTTCTCACTGGAGATCTGTTAGTTCTTCTGTTACAATGCAGGTGAATTTCCCAATGTACAAGAATTATCATAAGAAGAAGAAGACAAAAAAAGTAGACTGGTGGTCAATACAGGAAAAAGGAATTCTTTGTGACTTAGGAGACTAAAATTAATGAAGAGTTTAAGGCATTTATTATCACAAACACTTCTTTAGTTTTCAATGCTAAATTTGGGAAAGAACAAAGATTTTGGATGGCTTCATGGGGACATACTGATTGGATTCAGTAACTTACCTATTCCTAATAAGAACATTTCTTTGTACATCCCTGAAAAAAAGGAGTTGACATTAATCAACATGGCTAAAAGGAAAGAAGGAATCAATATGTTTATTCTTTTATTATTCATTAAATATTTATTGAGCATTTATTTTGCTCTGGAGCGAAACAGACAAGAATCTCTGCCATCTTGGAGCTTAAATTCTGGTGGGGGAGAAGGTTTTATATTATTACAGGCACTGTACTAGGTGCTTTATGTATTCTCACAAAAGTCCCATAGCAACCTATGTTATTACCATTATTTCCAATTTGAAGGTGAAGAAACTGAGTCCCAGTAAGTTGTTCAAGATACACAACCAGTAAGCAACAGGAGTTGGTAACAGTAGTTAAACCTTGCTCTGTCTGACCCCTTCACCCCATAGCTCCACTACTATACCATCACCCATGGTCACACTCTTTATGAGAATACGTTACCAAATGTCAGCATTTAGTAACGTTAGAACCTGTAAGTTTGCTCATCTTTCAGTTGCTTTTTTTCAGAGAAGTCATTTTGTAGTATCAGGCTTGATTACCTCTTCAAAGGAAATTACATCTGTTATGTTTAGTCTGATCTGGTAGCACAAGTGACTGCTTTCCCCTCAGTAACAACAGGAAGATTCTTAATGGGCAGTATCTTCAGAGTGGTGATTCTGATAAGCAATTTCCTCTTTAATCGTGTAGTCGGTGTAATAGCAAGGGACAGCCAGTTATAATTAGGCAGTGTCTGCCAAGGCTGACATTGGTGGGGGGTGCTATAGAGGTATATGGATTTTGGGCAGGAATAGTATTCAGGAGATGACATCAAGAGGAAAAAAAATAAAAATATAAAGGGCGGAAGACAGTTTCACACGTTACTGATTAAGCCACAGGGCAAAGTTCTGCTGATTATCAGCAGTGGCCTGTCACCAGGCTCTGCCCCAGCAGGTTAGAGTTGTTATTTGCCAAGTTGTGAAGACACCTTGTTTCTTGTCTGATTAAGGTTTTGATTACGTCTGGCTTAATAGAAGGAGGCATAATCGTATTTAATGTGTGTTTGGCCAAACCTCAGACTAGTAGCTTGGGTATTATATCTAATCATTGCCTATATGAGTTTAGTATTGTTTTGAAGATTTCCTGTGATGGAATCATCACTATCATAATTTGTTTTCTATTTCATTCTTAGGGAAGTATGAGATTTTAGTGTAGTAGTGAAGAAACTTCTGGCTCTGTAAACAGATAGCCTTGGTGCAGATCTCTTCCTAGCTACAAAACCTTGGACGGATGACTTAATCTCTCATTGATTCAGTTTCCTCATCAGTTAAATGGGGATATCGATAGAACCCACTTCATAGGAATTTTGTGAGTAAAGCACTTAGACGAGTACCTGGCCCATGGTAAACACTCTGTGCATCAAGTGGACTGTTATTATGATTGTTGATGTTATTGTTATTATTACAGACTTACTATCATGGCATATTCAATTTGGTCACCATTATCCTCTTAGCATCAAATGGCAGATGAACAAGAGCATTTACTTTTAGATTCTTAGTACTTTGCCTGTGAATGTTGAGAAATTTATATTATCCATAAAAGAACTTTGTGAATTTAATAAAACATTGCATGTGGTTATAGTCAGGCATTTAGGACAGAATATTTGATGTCTTAGTCCTGGCTGGTGTAACAAAAATACAATTGACTGGGTGGCTTAAACAAGAGAAATTTATTTCTCACAGTTCTGGAAGCTGGAAATCCAAGATCAGGGTATCAGCAGATCAGTGTCTGATGAGGGCATGTTTGATGATTTGCAGGGGGCCACCTTCTTGCTATATCTTCACAAGATACAGTGCCCATTGTATAAGGGCACTAATCCCATTCATGAAGTTTCCACCTTTGTGACCTAATTACCTACTAAATTTCCCACCTCCAAATACCGTAACATTGGGGGTTATCAGGACTTCAACATACAATCTTTGGGGGGACACAAGCCGTTAGTCCACAGCACTTGGGGAGAAGCTCAGCAGAAACAGCACAGGTAGCGGTGGGGCTCACCTCGAAGGTTGGGGCAGACCTTGGGGATATGCTTATCGTCTGATCTTTTAGGCACCTTCCTGTGGCTTCTGTCTTGCTTCCAGTCCTGGGTCAGTGCAGCTGCCGTGGCTCCTTGTTTGTATGGGTGCGATGATTTAGACATGGAAACTCTTTGGGATATAAATTGGTAGGTGCAGATACAAAATGCTACTGTGTGAGACCTATCCTGTAACCTCAACTATTTTTTATCGTGCAGTCAGTCAGAGCGACAAAGAAGTGTATTGCAGTGCAGCTGCTACTAATTTCTTTTTCCTTTGTTTTACTTTGACATGACTGCCCCATTCTTTTTATTTTATTTTTTATAAACAATCCTCAGTCAGACAATCATGTCATGTTAGGTTTAAAATTAATCTCTATGAGGTTGTATTTTAACAGCCAAGAAAAATAAAAAATAAAAAGGAAAAGCCATCACCACCAGTATATCGAACATGTTACAAAATGAAGGAAGGAGAGGGGTAAATTAAGCACACTATTGGTAAAGTGGAGTTCAGGGGGTGGGAGTACAATATGCCACATTGTCTGCATAGAACAACAGTGATAGAAAAAAAACTGTATCATTTTTAACTGACTTGTTCTGTTGGTGATGGAGACATTTCAGTGCACAACCAGGAAAATAATAGGTTATTTTCACGATGGTAGAAGTTTAACAAATGCTCAGTCATTCACCTACATCATCACTGTCGTTGGCGAGAGCTTTACTGTAAGATATTGATGTCTTGCTTCTTTCTTACTGCCGTATTCTTTTCAGATTCAATCTGTCTGCAGGGGGCCACTAAACATTTCAGTTTGCTACCTATAGAGTTAGATTGCAATGCTCAGGCTGAAATGAGAGAGAAACGGATTTAGTGAAACTCAAAGTTGCGGGTTTCATGGATTTTTGTAGCAGGATGCACAGCCTGAAACCCACTGATAAGATACACATGATCACTTCTGAGTGTCTCATAAAAGTACATGGTATTAAGCAATTCATGGATGTTTATAGGGAAAATAGACTCAGCTAGATACCGATAGACCCCCTACATTTTCAGGAACTCAGACTGTCAGCCTGGGGTGTACATACTTATAATTAGGGCCATCATAATGGCCCTTGAATACTTCTAACACTGCTTGTTTAGGTGCTCTTAAGAGCTCAGCTAGTGAAGAAGAGGATAAATTTCGAATTATTTTCTGGCCCAATCTGACTGAAAGGAAGGATTTTTATTCTACAGTTGGGAGAGAGGTTTTTCTCTCTTTTGCAATTTTTAGGGAAGGTAACCTAAGGACAAGTTGACAGTGAAGGAGGGAAGAGCCAAGAGAATCACAGACAACAGGGGCAAGAGCCTTGATTTTCCCATTCCTGATGCACTCCTGCCTTTGGACTTCTTGCTGTATGAGAAGATAGATTGTCTGTTGTAGTGTTGTGTTCGCTTGCTGCTGAAAGCATACCGTTAGCTAGATCGTCTTGGATGGTCTGTATTGTACAGTCAAATATATAGTGTTACTTTAGGAAATAACTCTTGTCAGTTAGCTAGCATCTGACAGAGTGGAAATGATCTAGAGGGGAAGTGACTTACCTAAGGTTTAGCCAGGATTAGCATCCTCATCTTCGGAACCCAACTCTAGCTCTCTTTCCCATTCATATCATAATCACTGTCATAATATAATAAAAAAAATAATTCTGGACTAGAAAGGAATAAATGACTCTGGACTTAAGCCTCTGCTGTGTCACTGCATGATCTTGAGCAAGGCATCCCATCTCTGGGCCTCATTTTCTCTTCCGTAGAATGGGGTAGGTTGTATCCATTGATCTCCAAATTTTCTGGTATAAACCTTCTGATTCCATTATTTTTTTTCTCCATTTTGGACTTATTTTCCGAAAATTATCATGATCTTCACAAAAGAGCAACAGTTTCTTACTGGGTTTTAGAGCTAGAGGAAGACTAGAAGGCAGAGAATAACAATTATGGGTAACATTGTGCTGGATCTTCGAGGCGCTGAAGTGCCAAAACAGTAATTTGAGGACTTCAGAGGTCTCATTGTCCTCTGGTTTCTTGCTGCCACCCCTGAACACTCCCAGATGGAAATGGTCTTTCTTCACCTGAGACTGCAAAGATGGATCTGGTCTCTAACCATTTCCCTCCGACCCTGGAGTAGTCATTGAAATCATTAGTGTTTTCTAATGACTTTTGGGGGGTGGGGAGGGTGGGAGGTAGTAATATTGGAGTTCAACAAACAGGAGATATCCAAGGTTAAAAATTCTAAAAAGTTGGAGTAATTTAGAGTCTTAAACATGAAGACCCCTATATTTTGACTGAGTATTGTAGGGACTTTAAAAGATGTTTGACCTATCCCTGGTCTTCTTTTGTAATCAGTACTTTTCTCTTACTTCTTAAGCTGCTTCTTAGGGACTTTCAGTCCTAATTAATTTTGTTGAATTCGAAGATGACCCCTTCTTACTTCTGCATTTTGCGTGTTGTTTCACGAGACACTGCTTGCTTGTTTGTTTTCTCTTCACTGTTAGGGACATTCAGAGAGAGAGAGAGAGAGCATGAGGAGGGGAAGAAAAGGGAGGGTGCTAGGGTGCCAGTGCCTTTAATTATTGAACTTGGGGAGGAAAGGGTATTTTCAGCGTAGACACATGAAACTAGGAAGTTTACTTCTCATGGTAACTCTTATTCTCTCTCTAGAAAGCATATTTCTTCATAGGAAAGTTACTATCCAGTATGCGTACTACTCCTGTTCAGATGGGGAGAACCATTTATAGGTGATGCAGAATCATTAAAGCAATTAGCATTGCCTTGAGTCACATTTGTATAGTAGAAAGCATACCATATGCCAATCAAGAAATTTTTTTCTGCTTGAAAATATTATAGACAAGTTCTCAAAGACTGTTACTCTACTACCCTCAGAGAAGTTCGTTCTAGCATGATACTTGTTAAATACTCTTTTTCTAGATGTATTCTATTCATTTAGTGATTCATTCAGCAAATATTTATTGAATACTTACTGTGTGCAGAGCACTGCAGAGTGCTGGGGACATAGCCATGAAAAAGTTGACACGGGACTCTTACCATCAAAGGGCTTTCAACATGGTGGGAAAAACAAATTGAACAGTTGCAAGGGCTTGTTATAGAGCTTGAAATACTTCTGTATGGCAGAGACTTACATGTGAACACAACCTGTTTACAAACATGGATTTAGAAAATTTTGAGAGAGGAGAACACAGGTTGAGAAGGATCTGTGTGAGAAATTCTCCCCGTTCTCAGAAAAAGTACGGTCAGCCCTCCACATCCATGGATTCAACTAACCATGGATTAAAAATTTTCAGGAAAAAAAAAAAAATTTCCAGAAATTTCCAAAAAGCAAAACTTGAATTTGCCATACTTGGCAAGTATTTGCATAGCATTTACATTGTATTTACATAGCATTTACACTGTATTAGTATTATAAGTAATCCAGAGATGATTTAAAGTGTATGGGAGGATGTGGGTAGGATGTATGCAAATACTATGCCATTTTATATAAGGAACTTGAGCATCCATGGATTCTGTATCAGAACCAAGTATCCAAGGGACGAATTCTGGGGACAACTGTATGCACTTTTCACATCTGGCCATGGCTATTTGACTTGAAGACTTAAAACGATTTTTAATATAGATCTGGACTCCTGTCATGAGATATAAAAATGAAAATACCCCCAAATTGGAGCTTTGTTCTAGAGTGTTTTTATAATTAAAGAGTTTGTTTTACATTAGTTTTAGAAATTCTTTAAAAGTATATTTCTTCAATTGCCTATAATTTACACCAACTCTGTGTTTCTTAGACTCAGATATAAACAGAGAAACAAATTATTTTTTCATTCACTTAACATTTTTTTTAATCTTGTTAGCAAGTAATTCTACTTGATATTTCCCACAGATTCAACTTTACTCTTAAAAACACACACACACACAGAAGAAAAAAGAAAAAAGTCCAGACAACGATGAATTATTAGAACTTCTGAAAGTTTCACTGCTCTTTCTTATCCTTTCGGGTGACTGCTGCCAAAGAATGAAATCAGTTAAATTACCCTTTTTTGTGTGTAATTCAAGGTGAATAACTGGTGAAAGAACTTGTGATCATTAGGTGAGCTTTATAATTTTACAAATGATAGGGATCCTCTCCTTTTAAATGAGTATTATTCATTTAATAACTAAAGAGTTGCTATGTTTCTCTCATTCGGTTGTAGAAGCTTGCTGCTTTTTAGTCTGGTTTACTCATCAAGACCCTACTAAAATGTGAATGTTCTGCACGTGCGCCCCTCCCTCAACCCGTCAGTGAAGCTCTGCACGTTCTGCTCCCCACTCCACCCCATGGTTTTGTGTAATTTTATTATTACACATCGTTCATATAGCCATCTTTCTGCTAGATTATGAGCTCCCTGTGCCAGAACAGTATCTTTGTAAATCCAGTGCCCAACACAGTGCTTGGCATATAGTAGGTGCTCGTATCTATCTAATGAGTGAATGAAATGTTGCCTTCTGAAGAACAAAACATAGTTACACACACACACACACACACACACACACACACACACACACACACGCACAATCAGCAAATAAACATTAAATCCCTGTTGTATATAGGGTTGCCACTGGGCCCGTTGAAGGTACTAAATATATAGGTCCCCTCCCCCTCCTTTGGGAAAAGGTTACAATTTCATTGGAATCTAAATGCACACAAGCATACCTTGTTTTATTATGCTTTGCAGATACTGTGTTTTTTACAAATTGAAGGTTTGTGCCAACCCTGCATCTAACAAGTCTATTGGCACCATTTTCCCAACAACATTTGCTCACTCACTTCATGTCTCTGTGTCTTCTTTCAGTAGTTCTTGCTATATTTATTATCCATTCATTATGGTGATGTGTGGTCAGTGATCTTTGATGCTACTATAGCGAAATAGATTACAACTAGCTGAAGGCTCAGATGATGCTTAGCATTCTTTTTCTTTTGGCAATGAAGTGTTTTTTAATTAAGGTATGTACATTGTTTTTTAAGACATAATGCTATTGCACGCTTATTAGAGTACAGTATAGTGTAAACATAAAGTTTATATGCCCTGGGAAACCAAAAAATCCATGAGACTCACTTTACTGTGGCACTTGCTTTATTGTGGTGGTCTGGAACTGAACCTCTAGTATCTCTGAGGTCTGCCTGAGTTTGTGAAAAAGATGTCATAACTAATAACATATATATCGAAGGTGTGCTTTGTACAGAGACCAAAGGATAACCTCTGCTATAGGATTCTTGGAGGCCCAAGGATCCCCCCCTTCACTAAGGAGAATCAGGCACTTCTTCACAGAAGAAATGGGACTTCAGCTCAGCTTTGAAGGAGTGGGTAAGATTTATGCCAGAAGGCATCATAGGTGGTGCTTGTGTCTAGTGGTTTCCATCTAGGTCTTCATTAATTATGTGCCAGGCAAGGTTCAAGACTGATTGTGCAACCTCACCCAGCATGGGTTAAGGAATAGGTTTTACTAGGGAAATAGGAAACTTGCACGGCTAAGTCAGGACGAGAAAAAAGGACGACACAGTTCCCCCACTTCTCCCATCGTGCCACAGAGATGTATACCGGGTTTGGGCTTTGTAAGCCTGCAGTGTGGGTTTGAGTTCTCTTGTCATTCTGCCTTACCATAGGGCGAGAATGAGAAAGCAGCCTTGGCATTGGAGGAATACTTAGGCTGCTTGGTTCCAGACAGTTGAGTTTGATGTCCCAGCTGTCTACAGGAGTTGTCTAAGTCCATCTGCTGGACTAGATGCTTTCAAACCCATGGGAAGTTTCAGTTTCCTCTTCTGAGGGAGGAAGCCACCAGGGCTGTGGATAACTGATCTGAAGTACAGTCCCTTCTGCTGGGAAAAAGGTGTTCACTTGCCCCAGATAGTTTGTCTTCCAGGTGACACTGCGTGAGCGCTGGGGCCACCATCAGATAATCCTGCTCATTGCACCACAGTAGTTGATAGTTTGGGGCCGAAAAGTAAAGACCTCAATTCAAATCCCTGCTTGCCCACTTACTGGCTATGTGACCATAGGTTCTTAACCTCTCTAAGCCTCAATATGCTGAAATGTGAAATTAGGATAATAATAATTCATTCTTCATAGTATTGTAATGAGACTTAAATAAAATAGACATTTAATACCTAGTAAGTGTTCAGTGAACATTAGCTGAAAAGGAAGGATAACTATCCTCCAAGGAAGGAAATAGTGAGAATGTTTGTATGGGAGTAGGCATGTTCTGGGGACAGTGGGCGGACCAGTTTTGTCCGGGAAAGGGCTCATTTTGGGGAGAATAGGACTGGATTTGTGGAGGGCCCTTAATGCAAGTTAAAGAACCATCTTCCAGTCAGTTTGGAGCCACTGGAGATTTTCTTGTCAAACCATGATAATGTCGAGGAATTTGTCAGAAAAATTATGTGGTGGTAGGCATTCCAGGTATATTAAAAGGTAAAGAAACTGAAAGCAGGAAGACCTTATAGGTTAGAAGTAATTTATTTTCCAGGAAGCTGCAGATTTGAGTTGTGTGAACTTTGACTTCCATTTGGTTTACCATCAGCCTTCTTCCGGTTAGTTGTAATCTTAGTTGCAATATGCCTTCAAACCTGTGTCCATCTGCTGCTGTTCTTTGCGTGCAGAGTTTGAAGCTTAGCATTTTAAAAACAAAGGGTTTAAAAAGTCATCTAAGTTATTTTTAATAGGATTATAGTAACAGATAAAAAACACTCTAAGACAATAAATATAAAAGGCATTTCTTTGAAGTGGATTTTGGTGATTTCTCACTAAATTGAGTTGACAGCCTGAGAAATGATGCTCCCCTTTTCAAGAAATAATTATTTTTAATGTAATAAGCCGGAGTTTTATAAAAGTTTGCAGTTTAGCATTCTGTTTTCCAACCCTGCCCAGTGTAGTGCTTGATAGAAAGTGAACAAGAAATGATGGATAAATGAATGAATGAAATGATGGGTTGCAATGGAGTTCAGAATTATTGGCCTTTACCGTATGAGACTGTGACTGATGGAGCATGATTGCCTAATGTGTCTTCCCCCATCACCACCAGTGGACCGTGGGCCTCTTGGGGCAAGGACTGTGTCTCTCTTGTTCTCCCTGTATCTGCATTTCCTAACTCATATGCCTAGGATGGTCTTTCATTATTTCTTGAATAAGTGAATCTGCCCCTGAAATAGGATTAATTATGGGATTTTGAGAGTATGTCACCAATAAAGGATTATTTCTGGGCCTTGGGCCACTCACTTAAGATCTCTGAGTCTTAGTTTCTTTCGCTGTAAAAATGTGTATAACACCTATTTTGCTAATAAATGATAGGTTGAAATATAATACAAATACTTCAGAATTTTAATAATTAAGTCTGCTAAATATGCAACTAATGCAGGGACTTGTCTCCTGAGTGTTGCCCGTGAGCCATCCTAACAATGAGATTTCAAGGCACAACCGTCAATAAGGAAATGACCACTTTCACAAGGAAACTGTGATGCACAAACCAGCCCACCTTAGGGTCTGAATTTGGAGGTATTTTATTTTCTTATTCATGTAAAACGAAGAGAAATAGTTACTCGGGGATATTTCGAGTTGTAAAACTAGTAATCTCTGACAATGTAGTAAATTTTGCACTCCTGCCTCAGTGGTTTTCTGTTAAAATATCAGAGAAAAAGAACTTTTAAGAGAGTCAGAACGGTATTTTTCTTACCCTGCCTCCTTATGGCAGCCCAGCTGTGGTGTTTACCAAACAATATTTCTGTGGTAGATAAACAGAACATAGACCACTTGGAGATGTGAAAAATGAACCTTCCAGCAAGGGGATGGGTAACTTGAGATTGACTTGACTGCCATTCAAAACATGCAGTGTTGGTCAGGGCTTAAATTTATCTGATAATTTTAAGAAGGAATAATTTGGGGCTAAAATAGAACTTAGCATTAGATAGGACCCTTCAATTTTCCGAAGTAAATATGCAGCTGAGTGGTGTTTGATATTAGGATTGGTGTTTTGTTCTGTTCCTTTTGCTTCTGGTAGACATGCCCTTGCATTTACCATCTACATCCAATTAAGGGAAAATGGAGAACTTGAAATTCAGAGACCTCATTCTTCTTGTCACTAAATTAATGGACTGGCCTTGGTTTGGGGTAGACGTGGGAAAATGTGGAGCTTCATTTCCATTTTTTCATTAAGATTAAGAAAAACAACCATATTTTGCACATTTATCAGCAGTGGCGTCACCTTGCAGTTTACTATTTTCCATACTCTTAGGAGCTTATTATAGAGAAAAATACTTTGAAACATCATCAGGCATACTTTCTGAGTGTTACCTATTTGGGGCTCATATAATATCCTTAGGGAAAGAGCTAGGAATCAAAACTGCTAATTGGAACCATTAATAAAATAGAGAATCTCTTTTAATACAGAGGCAGTGTGGTGTAGCACAAACATTGATACGTTTGAAAGTCAGGAGGTCTCATTCCTATTCCTAATTTTGTTACTATGTCAGAGGCCAAATTTTTATCACATTGGATATAGGCCATTGTAAGATTTAGAAACAGAAAGAAGCAGACATAATATGATGCTGAATGTAAGATGGAGGAAATTTTTGAACCTTTGTAGTCAGCCAGGTCTTTTTTTTTGACCTCCTACTGAGTCGAGTGTCTCTTTTACTTGTAACCACTGGGAAGGTATACATGGTAAGATGTTTGTTGGGAGACAGTTTTCCATGGGTTTCTTTTGTTTCTTCACATCTCGTGGACAGAATAGCATGGCGCCCTTTTTGGGGGGATTATCTTCTCAAGGAAAGTTGTACAGTGAACAGCCTTGGAAGAAGAAGTAGTGTCTCTCCTCTGGAGCAAAGGGCAAGGTTGTTTACTGTCCAGTATCAAAAATAATGGCTCCCTCCAGGGCGCAAAGATTAGGCAGGTTTGCTTGCAGCCCATTATAAAGGACCTCAGGATTCCCCTCTTGTCCTGTAACCTGCTATGTGTCATGTACTTAGTTGACCCTCATCACATGGCTCCCTGGCATTTGGACCTCAAGGAACCCGAACAAAGAAGTGATGATACTCTGGCTCCTATTATTGCTGAAAGGAATGAAATGTACTTTGTCTCTGACCCACGGAGCTTTTTTCTTGTGCCAGCATCCTTGAAACTGTGACTGCTAACTTCTTAGCTTGTGAGTAGGGTAAAAACTCAGACCCTTCTACTTCTTGACAGAGTAGAGTTTGAACATACTGATTTGGAAGTAAGATACAGAGATGAAGTTATGCATCTGGTGAAATTGGCGACTTCGTGTGAGTTCTGGCCCAAAAGAAGAGGGCAGAACTCAAGATAGAAAATGTAACTTCAAGATTTCTTTCTAAACAGGCTTTACCTATTATCCCATTTGAGACTTGCGTTAAAATCATTGTTGCATTGCCATGAAATGTTAGACATCTACGGATAATGCACTTTGATTTTGAGAGGTTAAGACCAAAAAACTAGAGAAAAACAGTTTCTTTGGCCACACATAATCAGCTGCTTTACCTGAGTTCATTAAATTCCTGTTGCTTCTACCTTTATCTAGGTTTCAGGGGGGAAATCAGAGGCTCTTTCAATGAAGGAAAATAGTTAATTTCTTTCTCCTTTAGGAAAAAATCAAGATTCTGCAGAATGAGGAATGTTAAAAAAGAAATAAATGTATCCTTTTCACAAGGAAAAGGAAGCTGGCTATTGTTAGATTCTGTTTTGAGCAATTATATGTCTCTATCAGTAGCCAATTTGGAAACATTATTGAAACTTTAGGTCTTTGATATAATATAACTGGTGCAGTAAGCGGAAGTGATAACTGTTAGGTACATCACCTTGAATTCTAAGCATTTTAAAGGTCACCGGAAAAGGGAAAATAATCCATTAATTTTTACTAGAATGTTCATTTAAGTTTCTCCTGTGAAAATCAATGTAAAATTTCCCTGCCATTCAAAATGCAGAGTGGTGTATAATATCATTACTCCCAACTACCCTAAATTGTTGAATTTTTAAACAAGCAGGCTTTTGAGTTATGCCCTGACCACATGAATTCAGCTTCTCAGATTGGATTATTGCCATATGGGAGCAGTAGCAGGAAAAATAAATTTATGTCAGTCTGAATTCTCCTTCTGCATTTATTATTTAAGCTGTTCTTAACCTTTTCCTAGGTCAGTGATCATCTCATAGATTTGCTTTTATGCGTATGCCTCAGAGAATAAAGATTCCTTTCCTTATGAGTATTGTTTATAAGTGAAATGTTACTTCTCTGTTTACATTAGTAATCTTAAATTATTTACCTGCTTTGGAATTCATTCGTTGCAGATTAGCAAGATGAAAGCTGTCAGATGAGCGAATATATTTGTGCTACTTATCTGTTGCCCATTGAAGTAGCTGAATTGGGGTTTTGGGCAAAAATAAAAAGTCTGTTTTAGGAAAGGTGGGGGGAATAAATCAAGAGTTTGAGATTAACATATACACACTACTATATATTAAATAGATAATCAACAAGGACCTACTGTATACCACAGGAAACTCTACTTAATATTCTGTAATAACTTCTTTGGGAAAAGAATCTGAAAAAGAATGGATATATTTATGTATATAACTGAATTACATTGCTGTACACCTGAAACTGACACAACATCGTAAATGAACCATACTCCAATATAAAATAAAAATTTAAATTAAAAAAAAAAAGTCTGTCTTATAGGACAGAAAAGAAGGGAGAAGAGGCCAGGTGGTCCATAACAAAGTCAGCCCTGCTGCAGCTGGTACCAACTGGCCCTGTAGCAGCTTTCACTAAACCTTGAGCAGTTTCATTCACCTTTCCACCCCTTATGTGTTTCCTTCATTAAATCCTAGGAGGAGTTGGTTAGGGTGGAGAAACAGAACACAGTTTAAAACAAGAGAAATAGTGTCTCCCTCTGGGCAGCCGTATGACTTGATGGCTAATAATATAATAATAATATCTTGAACTACTAAAGAAGTTTACTTTCTTTCCATAATGACTTATTCAAAATTAACAAAGCCCTGACTTATATAAACAAAAAAATCTTACATGTAATCACTAGTCGTGCCAATCTAATTTATGTAAGAATTGAAAACCCCATTATCATGATTAATAATGAACCTCAGGCTGGCAGATTTAGCAATGCTATGTTTTGCCCTTGGGCTGGTAAATTTAATCTGAGGCCTTGGGCTGCTAAATCAGATCTGGTTTTCCCAAGCTGATATTTCCAGTCTTTCAGCCTTTCTTGTTGAACAGCTTGGGGCAGAGAGGACTCAATTGGACCTGTTGAGAAAATTTCACTTTAACAATTATTCCAAAGTCAGCTGAAAAGAGACCTCAGCAAAACTAAGGTTTGGTGGAAGTAAAAGACAAAATTTTAAAAATTTTTTTAAAATGAAATATAATTGATTTACAATGTGTTTCTGGTATACAGCAAAGTGTTTCAGTTATATGTGTGTGTGTGTTTATATATATATATATATTTTCATATTCTTTTCCATTATGGTTAATTACAGGATATTGAATATAGTTCTCTTTGCTATACAGTAGGACTTGTTGTTTATTTATATAGTAGTTTGTATCTGCTAATCCCAAACTCCTAATTTATCCCTCCCCCACCCCCTTTCCCCTTAGGTAATCATAAGTTTGTTTTCTATGTCTGTGAGTTTGTTTCTATTTTGTAAGTTCACTTGTATTATATTTCAGATCCCACATATAAGTGGTATCATATTAAATACAAAATTTTAAACCCACATCCGGAAGATAGGTCAGTGAGGCAGATTTCAAAGCAGAACCTCTTACGTCTGAATTCTTCTGGAGCCTCTTCTGCAGGGTGTTCCCATTTATTCATTCACTCATTCATTCATTCAATAAATATTTATTGAGTTCCTACTGTGTAGCTGGTATTGTTCTAGGCTCTGGGGATACGTCAGAGATCAAAACAGATAAAATTCCTGCTTTTTGGAGCTCATACTCTAGTGGGGAAATATAGATATAATAAAGATATAATAAATAGATATCATAAAATATAGATATAATAGGTCAGCCATGACACATGCCATAAGGGCAGTTAAAGTGGACTAATGGGCTAGTTAGGAAAGGGATCTCTGTGAAAGTGCTGTCAGAGCAGAGGCCAAGGGAAGGGAGGGTATGATTCCTGCAGATACTTGGAGACAGATGTTTAGACAGAGGGAACACTGGGTGCAGAGTGCCTGAGACGAGTGCATGCTTGGCACTTGCATGGCACTGTGAAGACCCATATGATTAGAGCACAGTGAGGCAGAGAGTGAGAGGAGATGGGGACAGAGAAATGGTGGGGCACTGGGGGTAGGAGATGATCTTAGTAGGCCTTAGCCAAGACTTTGACATTTAATAAAAAAAGAAGTTACTGGAGGGTTTAGAGAAGTAGAGGGAAATGACCTTAGAATTTAAGGCAATGCTGAACAACAGAATTTTATGTGATGATGGGAATGTTCAAAAATCTGCAGTGTTGGGCTTCCCTGATGGTACAGTGGTTAAGAATCCGCCTGCCAATGCAGGGGACACGGATTCGAGCCCTGGTCTGGGAAGATCCCACATGCCACGGAGCAACTAAGCCCACGGGCCACAACTACTGAGCCTGTGTGCCACAACTACTGAAGCCCGCACGCCTAGAGCCTGTGTTCTGCAACAAGAGAAGCCACTGCAATGAGAAGCCCGCGCACCGCAACAAAGAGTAGCCCCCGCTCGCCACAACTAGAGAAAGCCCGCGTGCAGCAACAAAGACCCAACGCAGCCAAAAATAAATAAATTAATTTTTTTAAAAAATCTGCAGCGTTCAGTAAGGTAGCCACTAACCACTTGTGGCTATTGAGCACTTGAACTGGGGCTCATGTACCTAAGGAACGGAATTTTTTGTTTAATAACATTTTAATTTGAATAGCAACATGTGCTTAGTGGCTAGCATATTGGACAGCAGGATTTTAAATTTTCACTGGTTGCTTTGTGGAGAATGGAGTATGGGGAGGCAGAAGGACAGAAGCAGGGAGAAGACCTTAGAAGCTATTGTAATAATCCAGACTGGGAATTAGCAAATACTTTAGGTTTTGCAGGTCATTCAGTCTCTGTTACAACTACTCAAGTGCATCATTGGAGCATGAAAGCAGCATAGACAATATATAAATGAGGGCTTGCCTGGTGACGCAGTGGTTGAGAATCCACCTGCCAATGCAGGGGACACAGGTTCGAGCCCTGGTCCGGGAAGTTCCCACATCCTGTGGAGCAGCTGAGCACGTGCACCACAACTGCTGAGCCCGCGTGCCACAATTACTGAAGCCCACGCGCCTGGAGCCCGTGCTCTGCAACAAGAGAAGCCATCGTGGTGAGAAGCCCATGCACCACAATGAGAGTAGCCCCCTCTCGACGCAACTGGGGAGAGCCCACGTGCAGCAGCGAAGACCCAATGCAGCTAAAAATAAATAAATAAGTTTATTTAAAATATTATTAAAAAAAATATATAAATGAACTAGAATGGGTATGTTTCAATAAAACTTTATTTACTACTAGGTCATTGGCCCCTGGGCTGTAGTTTGCCAACCCCTGATGTGGACAGGAGATGGTAGTGACTTGGATTAAGCTGTACTTCAAAGGTAGAGTTGACAGGGTTTATTAGCAGACTGCATGAGAAGCGTGAAAGAGAAGACTCAGATAACTTGAAAGTGTCATCTGCATTTGGTAAAATCGAGTTGCCATTTACTAAGATGGAGAAGACTCAGATAGGAGCAGATTTGGGAGGAGAAACCCAGTTCAACTTGGCCTTGTTAAGTTTTAGATGTTTGGTAGGCATCCAAGGGGTATCTAGGGTTGAGGAGAGAGATGGACTGCAGAGATCAATTTGATAGTCATCAAAAATAATGGTATTAAACCTTATAATGGATATGAACAAGGTCTTCTGGAGTGAGAGTCTGACAAAGAAGAGAAAATGTCTGAGGACTGATCCCTGGCATACTCCAGTGTGTAGAGGTAAAACAGATACGGAGAACCCAGCAAAGTAGATGGTGGGATGGGTCTAAACACTAGAAACGATTGTCCTAGCAACCAAATAAAAACATGTCAAAGAGAGATCCATCAATACTTATCAAATGCTCTTGGGGCATAGTAGACACGTATTTATTTGTGGAGTCAAGGAATCATTGGCCACACTCTATACTGACAGCTGTTGAGTTGTAACATACAAGCCCTCTGTTCAGAAGCCTTTAATGGCTCCCCTTTGCCGACACAAATCAAGTCCAAGTCCTTGACCAGGAATTTATATTTTAATATGGCTGTGAGCCAAGCTGCACATCACTTTACAGGTCTCCAGTAAGCCCTGCAATTTTACATTTCCTTATTTACTCATTCTGTCCAAATTCCTTTATGTTTGGAATGCCATTCTGTCCCTCCTTACCTGTTGAAATCTTGGCAGTCTTTTAGGGGCCAACTCCAATATCCTCTTCTCCATGAATACTTCCCGCTTCCTCCATCTCTCTCTTCTCACCCTTTTTTTTTTTTTTTAAGATTTATTATTTATTTATTTATTCATTTATTTATTTATCTTTAGCTGCATCTGGTCTTAGTTGCGGCATGCAGGATCTTTGTAGAGGCATGCGGGATCTTTCGTTGTGGCACACGGGCTTCTCTCTAGTTGTGGCGTGCGGGTTTTCTCTTCTCTAGTGGTGGCGCGCAGGCTCCAGAGCACGTGGGCTTTGTAGTTTGTGGCACGCGGGCGCTCTAGTTGAAGCATGCGAGCTCAGTAGTTGTGGCACGTGAGCTTAGTTGCCCCGCAGCATGTGGGATCTTAGTTCCCTGACCAGGGGTCAAACCCACGGCCCCTGCATTGTCATGCAGATTCTTTACCACTGGACCACCAGGGAAGTCCCTTCTCACCCATTCTTAAATCTTTGTCATGGCTTTACTTACATTCCTTCTGCTTTACATTTGATTCCAGTTGTTTGTTTTAATTCCCATATGATATTTTAGATTCCCTGTAAGCAGGAGCATGGCACTAGAGTAGGCTGATTATAAGAATGGTATAAAACAGACTTGTTTTAAATTACCAGCTCTTCCATGACTGGCTTGTGACTTTGCTAAGTAACTTAAACTCTTGGAGGCTCCATTTCTGCACGTGTAAGTTTAGATAAATAAAGTTTCTTGAGAATTAAATGAGATAGTTGTATTAAATTTACACATTTATTGCATTTACACTTTGTCAGATTAAAGCTAATTTTTTCAGTGGAAACAATTTAACAAATACGTTTGTGCAACGAAAAATCATCAAGAGATTGCTGTTGTTACCTCAATGAAAGTTTATCACTTTCTCTTGTATATACTTCCTCTTGAATTATTTACACGGAAAGGATTAAGCATTAACTTTTATGCCTTAAGTTAATTACAGGTGAATTCTTTCTCTCTGTCTGTCTCTTTTTTTTTTTTTTTTTACAATCTTTGTTGAAATTCCTTTAAATATTTGCCACTTGACAGTTTATTAACGTGATAACAACATGTGAATATCCGATTCTTTGTCCCCAAGTGCTACTTTTCTTGTTAATCAACAGAACATCTCTGAATGAGAAGGAGCTGCAGCTCAAGTCAATACTTATAACTTTTTAATTAGACCTTAAAGTGTTATGTTGAAAATATATGGTAGTGCATCAGGTGGAGAAAGGGAAAGTGACATGGGGAGCTAAACCTTTGCTTAGTGGCTTTGTGAAGCTTCAGCAGTAAGAAGCATAGTTGCTCTTTCCCCAAAATAACTGTTTGCTAGGGAGTTGTCTTGAAAGAATTGTTTCTGCCACAATATGTATCGGGGAAAGTTTTACTGAGACTTTCCATTGATGTTGCCACATAGTGTTTATTGAAGATAGCTTTTTATTTCAGGACGTAGATGACATTGGAAGCTATATACTGTCTCAAACCTTCTTGACTATATTGAATGAACCAAAGAGTACCTTCCCTTGTCAGATTTGAGCTGGGTTTTCTGTCTTTGGAAAAAAATGGTTGTATTTTCTGACAGTTTGTCTTGATATTATTAGGTGCAAACTTTCCTTACTTCATTGCCTTCTAGCTGTTTGTAACCTACATTATGTCCCCGTATAACATGGTGTAAAATTTGTCTATTCTATAAACTCCTTCTGGGCTCTTAACCCTCTTTTTACTTAGCTTATAACAATAATAAGAATGACTTTTATGTACAGGCCATTTTATTAAGAACCTTGAGGATATTCTAAGACATGATCTTCTCTATAGTATCCCTTTATCTTGAATTTTGTCCATTCCAATGTTTAGACCTTTATTAATACGACCTCTCAACCTTTTGAGGAAACTTACTTCATCATTCAGTGAAATTGCCTTTTAAAAAGCTTTTTAGTGCAAACACTCTGTCTCCTAAAAGCCTTACCTGCCCATGGCAGTTCTAGCCTTTGGGTTTTTAAGGAAAATAGTCTAATCCCTCTTCCACAAAACAATCCTTCAGATATTTGGATGACAAGAACATAGTTCCGTAAACCCTGTAGTTTCTCAGATAATGTTGGTTATTGATGAATTTTCTCCCTTTATTTTTCCTTAGAATTAGTTTCAAGAAAAGTTACAGATAATAAATGCAAAAAACTTCATTTCTAACTACAAACTTAGGGCAGGCTATAAAAAGAAATGTGGGAATGATTGACAGGTGGCTTGGTTACTCTCTATTGAGTAAATGTATGCTATGCCATTAAAAACAAATATTATTTTTAAAAGACAGTAATTGCAGTAGTGTATTGCATAATTGGTAAAGCACTACTGTTTGCTTGTTCATCACTAATCAGTGGATTTGGAATTGACAAATCTTGCAAACTGTTGTATGAAGGAATGGGGAAGAGAGAAATATATAGAAGATACTTCGAGGTAAATACTTACTTAGCTAGGAGGAGACATTAATGTCAGTTCCCTGCATATTAGGGAGTCGTGAAAAGGACTCATCGTGCTTCCTATTGAAATGATGTTATCTGGCCTGCCTGGAAGGGAGTGCTTACCTACAGGGTATCTTCCTGGGCCCTTGGGGTGCAGTAAGATTTATGCAAACTTTCCTTATGTTATTTTTCGTTAGCTATAGATTCTTATATATGACTTAACAAGTCTTCTTTTTCTAAGCTTCATACTCATGTTTTTTATTAAAAAATTTTTTTAAAGAATTGAAACAAAATCAACTTTTATGATTCTCCTTTTCTAAATACTCTCATGAATTCAGGAGATAGGCTCTCCCCTTACTACAGAAGACTAAGAAAACTTCCTTTTCTGGGTCTAAAATAGCTTAGTCTCTTGATCGAAGGAATAAGATTAATTAAATCTTAATCTGGAAACCTCCCAGGGGAAGATATAAAGTAATTGACCTCTAGAAATTAAATGTTATAGCATTCAAATGAATAATCATTGACTATTGTGATTACTTTTCTTAGGTTTAAGTGAAGGGAATACATGATGTAGGCTTTTGACCAAATAACAGCATGCCTTTGATTTTCTGTTATTCTAAGAGTGCTGCTATTTCTAACATCCATAAAGCAAGAGAAATTGAAAAAAGAAAAAAAAATACTCTATAGATCTTAAAGGCAGATAAAGCATCTTTTTAGTGACCTTCTTTCTGACCTTTATACTACAAATGAGATGATTGGAAACAGGGTAACAATTATTGGTGACAATAATGGGAATCTTGTTAAATGGGTTTGAAATTATATTCTCTACCTGGACAAGGTTCTTATAGGGGAAATCCTAAAGGTTAGCAAGAAGAATCCCCAAGTACAGAGTTTTAGGATTACTTGCCTATGATGACCCTTTACTGAAATGTTCTAAATTTCCATTCTTCCTTTCAGACAAATGATAGATAGCTAAGATGTTATTAATGGTGCCATATCTGCTGAGCATGGCTCCAAGGGAAAAAACCCAGCTTTTTGATATAATCAAGTCAACTTGGTGAACTACCACGTATTTTAGATTTGGCATATCCCAAGTTTTCTGGATACTTGTTTGGATGTGTTTATAAACCATTAGTTTTCCTTCTCTCCCCTCTCTTCCCTCCCTCTCTTCCTACTGTTCTTTGCTAAATTCTTTTATTTATTAAAACTTTTAAGAAATTTATTGAAATTTAGTTGATTTATGATATATGTTTCAGGTGTACAACATAGTGATTCACAATTTTTAAACCTTATACTCCATTTATAGTTATTATAAAATATTTGCTATATTCCCTGTGCTGTACAATATATCCTTGTACCTTGTTTATTTTGTTATTTGCTAAATTCTGAACATGCAGAAAAGAATAAGAAGACCAGTCCTTATGCTCATGGAGCTTACAATCCAAAACATTTTGGAAGAAGTGTCCAAAAATACCAATATTGAATATTAAATGATTTAGAATTATGTGCTTTCTTGCTTTTTTCCCTGTTTTGTATGGATTAACTCACATTAACAGATTATGGTGAGCTTTAGTCATTTCATGTTAATGCTATGAAAGACATAAGCCTTTAGTAAGATTAAATATTCTCCTTTTCTCTCTTAGATTTCATTTGACTTCACAAGACTTACTTGATAATCATTACAAAGCGAATCTAGTTCAAGTGAGAAATGAGATTTAGTTTTTTCTTTTTACTTCAGATTTTACTTAAAGTATGGGTCACACTTAAATAGAAGAGCAGCATATTTAACATAGATAAAGAAAAACAGTAGTAGATTTCATCCTATAGTTATTTACTTTTCTTACAGCAATTTAATCAAAGAGTGTAAGTGTGATTTTAGAAATGTTTTATTATTTTCATTATTGTGACAAAATATACATAACTTAAATTTGCCATCTTAACCATTTTTAAGTGTACAGTTCAGTGATACTAATTAAGTACATTCACATTGTTTTGTAGCCATTACCACTGTCCAAATCCAGAACTTTTTCCTCTTCCCAAACTGAGATCCTGCCCACTAAACATTAACTCCCCTCATTCCCCTTTTTGTTGCTTTTCTTTATGTGGGACATAAATTTTAAAATGTCCTTTATCCTTGGACTCTTTATAAAGTAATAGGTGCTAACTGGACTGATACAATTAAAAAAAAATCATAAACTTCTTGGACTACTTAAATTGCAAAACAGCAGAGAAAGAGGATAAAGAGATAAAATAGTAATTTGTCTAGGAAATAGAGCACTCACTGGCATCGTGGACTAGCATGGATTTGGCATGTTAACTAAGACTTCAGTTTGAATCCTGGCTCCAGCACTTACTCTAGTTGCCTCTGGGCAAGTTACTCAGCCTCTCTGAGCCAGAGTTCTCTGAACTGTAAAAAAGCTTGCTTTGGAATTCTCCATCTATAATGTGTGCTCCATTTGTTCTGAGGACTGCAAAATGACCAACACCTTTAAGAGATTTGGAAGGAGCTGGGGATTACCAGGTTGTCCATTTTCTGGGCATAGAGTTATTCGTGGTATACTGCACAGTGAGATCGAGTCAGATTTAAAGTATTAGAAGCGAGGACTGTTTTCATGAAACTCCAAAGCCTTCCAGCTGTGTGGCTGACAGGGTATTGGTGCTCTGACTGGGAGTCAGGCCTGTGCCTCTGAGGTGGGAGAGCCAAGTTCAGAACATTGGTCCACCAGAGACCTCCCAGCTCCACGTAATATCAAACAGTGAAAGCTCTCCCAGAGATCTCCATCTCAACGCTAAGACCCAGCTCCACTCAATGAATAGCAAGCTACAGTGCTGGACACCCTATGCCAAACAACTAGCAAGACAGGAACACAACCCCACCCATCAACAGAGAGGCTGCCTAAAATCATAATAAGGTTACAGACACCCCAAAACACACCACTGGACACGGTCCTGCCCACCAGAAAGACAAGATCCAGCCTCATCGTCCAGAACACAGGCACCAGTCCCCTCCACCAGGAAGCCTACTCAACCCACTGAACCAACCTTAGCCACTGGGGGCAGACACCAAAAACAATGGGAACTACGAACCTGCAGCCTGTGAAAAAGAGACCCCAAACACAGTAATTTAAGCAAAATGAGAAGACAGAGAAACACACAGCAGATGAAAGAGCAAAGTAAAAACCCACCAGACCAAACAAATGAAGAGGAAATAGGCAGTCTACCTGAAAAAGAATTCAGAGTAATGATAGTAAAGATGATCCAAAATCTTGGAAATAGAATGGAGAAAATACAAGAAATGTTTAACAAGGACCTAGAAGAACTAAAGAGCAAACAAACAGTGATGAACAACACAATAAATGAAATTTAAAATTCTCTAAAAGGAATCAATAACAGAATAACTGAGGCAGAAGAACGGATAAGTGACCTGGAAGATAAAATAGTGGAAATAACTACTGCAGAGCAGAATAAAGAAACAAGAATGAAAAGAATTGAGGACAGTCTCAGAGACCTCTGGGACAACATTAAATGCACCAACATTCGAATTATAGGGGTCCCAGAAGAAGAAGAGAAAAAGAAAGGGACTAAGAAAATACTTGAAAAGATTATAATTGAAAAATTCCCTTATATGGGAAAGGAAATAGTTAAGCAAGTCCAGGAAGTGCAGAGAGTCCCATAAAGGATAAATCCAAGGAAACACATGCCAACACACATATTAATCAAACTATCAAAAATTAAATACAAAGAAAAAATATTTAAAGCAGCAAGGGAAAGACAACAAATAACATACAAGGGAATCCCCATAAGGTTAACAGCTGATCTTTCAGCAGAAACTCTGCAAGCCAGAAGGGAGTGGCAGGACATATTTAAAGTGATGAAAGGGAAAAACCTACAACCAAGATTACTCTACCCAGCAAGGATCTCATTCAGATTTGACGGAGAAATTAAAACCTTTAAAGACAAGCAAAAGCTAAGAGAATTCAGCACCACCAAACCAGCTTTACAACAAATGCTAAAGGAACTTCTCTAAGCAGGAAACACAAGAGAAGGAAAATACCTAGAATAACAAACCCAAAGCAATTAAGAAAATGGTAATACGAACATACATATCGATAATTACCTTAAAAGTAAATGGATTAAATGCTCTAGCGAAAAGACATAGACTGGCTGAATGGATACAAAAACAAAACCTGTATATATGCTTTCTACAAGAGACCCACTTCAGACCTAGGGACAGATACAGAATGAAAGTAAAGGATGAAAAAAGATATTCCATGCAAATGAAAATCAGAAGAAAGCTGGAGTATCAGTTCTCATACCAGACAAAATAGACATTAAAATAAAGACTATTACAGGAGACAAAGAAGGACATTACATAATGATCAAGAGATCAATCCAAGAAGGAGATATAACAATTGTAAATATTTATGCACCCAACATAGGAGCACCTCAATACATAAGGCAAATGCTAACAGCCATAAAAGGGGAAATCGACAGTAACACAATCATAGTAGGGGACTTTAACATCACACTTTCACTTTCACCAATGGACAGATCATCCAAAATGAAAGTAAATAAGGAAACACAACCTTTAAATGACACATTAAACAAGATGGACTTAATTGATATTTATAGGACATTTCATCCAAAAACAACAGAATACACTTTCTTCTCAAGTGCTCATGGAACATTCTCCAGGATAGATCATATCTTAGGTCACAAATCAAGCCTTGGTAAATTTAAGAAAATGGAAATTGTATCAAGTATCTTTTCCAAGCACAACGCTATGAGACTAGATATCAATTACAGGAAAAAATCTGTGAAAAAAAACACATGGAGGCTAAGCAATACACTACTAAGTAATCAAGAGATCACTGAAGAAATCAAAGAGGAAATCAAAAAATACCTAGAAACAAATGACAATGAAAACACGACAACCCAAAACCTATGGGATGCAGCAAAAGCAGTTCTAAGAGGGAAGCTTATAGCAATACAGTCCTACCTCAAGAAACAAGAAACATCGCAAATAAACAACCTACCCTTACATGTAAAGCAACTAGAGAAAGAAGAACAAAAAACCCCAAAGTTAGCAGAAGGAAAGAAATAATAAAGTTCAGATCAGAAATTAATGAAAAGGAAATGAAGAAAACAATAGCAAAGATCAATTAAACTAAAAGCTGGTTCTTTGAGGAGATAAACAAAATTGATAAACCGTTAGCCAGACTCATGAAGAAAAAAAAGGAGAAGACTCAAATCAATAGGATTAGAAATGAAAAAGGAGAAGTAACAACTGACGCTACAGAAATACAAAGGATCATGAGAGATGACTACAAACAAGTATATGCCAATAAAATGGACAACCTGGAATAAATGGCCACATTCTTAGGAAAGCAAAACCTTCTGAGACTGAACCTGGAAGAAATAGGAAATATAAACAGACCAATCACAAGCACTGAAATTGAGACTGTGATTAAAAATCTTCCAACAAACAAAAGCCCAGGACCAGATGGCTTACAGGCAAATTCTATCAAACATTTAGAAAAGAGCTAAAACCTATCCTTCTCAAGCTCTTCCAGAATATAGCAGAGGAAGGAACACTGCCAAGCTCATTCTACGAGGCCACCATCACCCTGATATCAAAACCAGACAAAGATATCACAAAGAAAGAAAACTACAAGCCAGTATCACTGATGAACACAGATGCAAAAATCCTCAACAAAATACTAGCAAACAGAATCCAACAGCACATTAAAAGGATCATACACCATGATCAAGTGGGGTTTATCCCAGTAATGCAAGGACTCTTCAACATATGCAAATCAATCAATGTCATAAACCATATTAACAAATTGAAGGAGAAAAACCATATGATCATCTAAAGAGATGCAGAAAAAGCTTTTGACAAAATTCAACACCCTTTATGATAAAAATCCTCCAGAAAGTAGGCATAGAGGGAACTTACTTCAACATAATAAAGGCCATATATGACAAACCCACAGCCAACATCATTCTCAATGGTGAAAAACTGAAACCATTTCCTCTAAGATCAGGAACAAGACAAGGATGTCCACTCTCACCACTATTATTCAACATGGTTTTGGAAGTTTTAGCGATAGCAGTCAGAGAAGAAAAAGAAATAAAAGGAATCCAAATCAGAAAAGAAGAAGTAAGTCTGTCGCTGTTTGCAGATGACATGATACTATACATAGAGAATCCTAAAGATGCTACTGGAAAACTATTAGAGCTAATCAATGAATTTGGTAAAGTAGCAGGATACAAAATTAGTGCAGAGAAATCTCTTGCATTCCTTCACACTGATGATGAAAAATCTGAAAGAGAAATTAAGGAAACACTCCCATTTACCACTGCAACAAAAAGAATAAAATACCTAGGAATAAACCTACCTAAGGAGACAAAAGACTTGTGTGCAGAAAACTATAAGACACTGATGAAAGAAATTAAAGATGATACAAACAGATGGAGAGATATACCATGTTCTTGGACTGCAAAAATCAACATTGTGAAAATGACTGTACTACCCAAAGCAATCTACAGATTCAATGCAATCCCTATCAAACTACCACTGGCATTTTTCACAGAAATAGAACAAAAAATTTCACAATTTTTATGGAAACACAAAAGACCCCTAATAGCCAAAGCAATCTGGAGAAAGAAAAAGGTAGCTGGAGGAATCAGGCTCCTGGGCTTCAGACTATACTACAAAGCTACAGTAATCAAGACAGTATGGTACTGGCCCAAAAACAGAAATACAGATCAATGGAACAGGATAGAAAGCCCAGAGATAAACCCATGCACATATGGTCATTTTATGATGACCATAAAGGAGGCAAGAATATACAATGGAGAAAAGACAGCCTCTTCAATAAGTGGTGCTGGGAAAACTGGACAGCTACACATAAAAGAATGAAATTAGAATACTCCCTAACACCATACACAAAAATAAACTCATAATGGATTAAAGACCTAAATGTGTAAGGCCAGACACTATAAAACTCTTCGAGCAAAGCATAGCAGAACACTCTATGATATAAATCACAGCAAGATACTTTTTGACCCGCCTCCTAGAGAAATGGAAATAAAAACAAAAATAAACAAATGGGACTTAATGAAACTTAAAAGCTTTTGCACCACAAAGGAAACCATAAACAAGACAATAAGGCAACCCTTAGAATGGGAGAAAATATTTGCAAATGAAGCACCTGACAAAGGATTAATCTCCAAAATTTATAAGCAGCTCATGCAGCTCAATATCAAAAAAAGAAACAACCCAATCCAAAAATGGGCAGAAGACCTAAATAGACATTTCTCCAAAGAAGATATACAGATTGCCAACAAACACATGAAAGAATGCTCAACATCATTAATCATTAGAGAAATGCAAATCAAAACTACAATGAGGTATCACCTCACACCAGTCAGAATGGCCATTATCAAAAAACGTACAAAGAATAAATGCTGGAGAGGGTGTGGAGAAAAGGGAACCCTCTTGCACTGTTGGTGGGAAAGTAAGTTGATACAGCCACTATAGAGACCAGTATGGAGGTTCCTTAAAAAACTAAAACTAGAAGTACCATAAGACCGAGCAATCCCACTACTGGGCATATACCCTGAGAAAACCATAATTCAAAAAGAGTCATGTACCACAATGTTCATTGCAGCTCTATTTACAATAGCCAGGACATGGAAGCAACCTAAGTGTCCATCGACAAATGAATGGATAAAGAAGATGTGACACATATATACAATGGAATATTACTCAGCCATAAAAAGAAACGCAGTTGAGTTGTTTGTAGTGAGGTGAATGGACCTAGAGTCTGTTATACAGAGTGAAGTAAGTCAGAAAGAGAAAAACAAATACCGTATGCTAACACATATATATGGAATCTAAAAAAAAAAAAAGGTTTCTGAAGAACCTAGGGGCAGGACAGGAATAAAGACACAGACGTAGAGAATGGACTTGAGGACATGGGAAGGGGGAAGGGTAAGCTGGGACGAGTGAGAGAGTGGCATGGACTTATATGTACTACCAAATGTAAAATAGATAGCTAGTGGGAAGCAGCCGCATAGCACAGGGAGATCAGCTGGGTGCTTTGTGACCACCTAGAGGGGTGGGATAGGGAGGCTGGGAGGGAGAAGCAAGAAGGAGGAGATATGGGGATATATGTGTATGTATAGCTGATTCACTTTGTTATAAAGCAGAAACCAATACACCATTGTAAATCAATTATACTCCAATAAAGGTGTTAAAAAAATAATAAAAGTATTGAGATGGGGTCGGGGGGAGGGATAGTTAGGGAGTTTGGGATTGACATGTACACACTACTATATTTAAATCGAATAACCAACAAGGACCTACTGTATAGCACCCTGGAACTCTGCTCAGTATTCTGTAACAACTTAATTGGGAAAAGAATTTGAAAATGAATAGATACATGTATATGTATAACTGAATCACTTTTTTGTACACCTGAAACTAACACAACATTGTTAATCTAGTATACTCCAATATAAAAGTTAAAAAAAGTAAAGTATTGGAATAAACTCAAAAAAATAAAAATAAAAGCTTGCTTTATCTACCTCTTAGCATAACTTGTAAGGAACCAAGGAGTTAATTATATCAAAGTATTCTGCAAATCAGAGCTCACATTTTGCATGTTAATTTGTATGTTGTTATTCCATGTACCTGAGTGTTTTCCTCTTATTGCCTTTCTTTGCCAAGTCTACGTATCCTACATTGAGGTTTTGTCATTACGTTTGACAAATGTGAATGTCATTTTTTAATTATTATTGTCCCTAAGCTTTAAATTTTTTTTAAAAAATTTATTTATTTTTTTGGCTGCGCCATGCACTTTTGCGGGGTCTTAGTTCCCTGACCAGGGATCAGACCCATGCCACCTGCAGTGGAAGCGTGGAGCCCTAACCCTGTACTGCCAGGGAATTCCCCCTAAGCTTTAATTTTTATAAGTGTATGGTGACTTCCTTTTCAGTGTTTGGAAACCACCATATATCTGTAGATATATTGTAGTGATCTGTTGAGACTCTTCTAATTCCCCAAGATACTGTGCAAATGACAGAGACAAGTAACCTGTTATTTGATAAGAGGGGGCAGGTATTGTTGCTTATTTGCCCTCTATTTTAAACATGTCATGTAGATAGAATTTAAAATGCAAATTTTAACTCATTTTTAGTGAAGTCCTGAGAAATAATTGCCTAAGAGAATTATTTTTCTCCTCTTCACCAAATAGTTTTTGCTATTTTTCAAGATGTGGCTTGTGACAGAGCAATATGATATTTAAATAAAATTTGTAGAGTCAAAAAAGTGCCGAAGTTAACAACTTTTTAAAAGGGCTATTTTACCAACTCCATAATTGACATTCTGTCACTTCTCAGACTTTATTTCATTTCTGCTCAACTCAATATATGGATTTTTATACAAACCATTTGCCAAGCACTAGACAATAGCGGCCATGGCAGATCAAATTTGTACAGGTAGGTTGTTTGTTATCCACGGGAGAGCTTCATTGTATCATGGGGACAGCTTCCGTTAGCAGCCCAGGGTGAGAGTTGGTGACACTTAAAAACTCAAATTATTGATGGGAACATCCCAAGTACTAGAAAGAATTTAAAATTAAACCTTTTAAGCCTGTGCAGTCATTATCACATTAAGCACGGAGATGGCGATGGGTCATAAATTGGTTTTCCGTTTTATTTAAACAGTACCTGGCAGAATGTAAGTGGAATCTTTGAAGTTCACTTATCTCATGATAATTCTTTTTTTTTTTTCAACATAGGTATCAGGTTGAGACTTTAGATCATCTCTGATTGTTTTGGGTAGACTCCATTTATTGGAAAAATTGTATTTAGAGTTCTGTCTTCTAGTTTCTTTTAGTTTCTGTATGCCTTCTAGAAATCCAGAGATTCCTTGACATTCTAATTTTCCTGTACTGATTTCATGCAACTTTTTGAAATTTTAAGGGATTTAACGAATTGTGATTCTCAATTCATTGTCAGTATTTCTTGAAGGTAAAAGTATAGGTTAGTGTTAGTCAACTGCTTTAAAGCCACTCATCACGCCCAACTTTGATCAGATCTTTAACTTTCTTGAGACTTAATGTAGATGTCAGTTGAAACTTTGGTTCATTCAGTCTTTTTCCTTTTTTTTGCAAAGCAGTTGGTGTCTGACTTCTAATTCGAGCCCTGTTGACGATTCACAAGTTTATCTGAGTCCTCTCCATGTAATCCAGTCATCTTCCTGGCTTTTCTCATAAAAAATCTGGTTAGTTACATTCGAAGATTGTTTACCTGCCTCAGTTAAATGGGATCTTAAGTGCTTTACCTTTTGGGATGTTGTGGTCCTTCTCAACTTCTTGAAACCCCAAATCCTCCCCTATTAATCTTCCCGTTGAGACCATCTGAAGAGGATTCTCTTAGCATGGCCCTGCTCCACTCTACCTCAAAAATTTCTCTTTATCTTCCTCTTACTTCTCTTCCTTTATTCCTTTCTATGAGAAATAAATATTCTTTTGCCACTAAGTTTAGCTCTCCATTTGTGCTTTTAATTGTTTCCTCTCTTCATATTTTCCAGAATCTTGCTTTATTGTTCCCTTTGCACCCCAACCCAACCCTCTCTCCATGCCCATAGGATGTTTATTTTCTCTACATCTACTGGTCTCATTCCCTCTACCTACAAACATGCTCAGTCTCTCCTTATCAGGAAACCTCCCGACTTGAGATCTTCTCAAAACACTGCCCTCCTTTCTACACCAAGTTTATCCATAGAGTAGACTGTGCTCCTTTTCTCTACCACCCACCAACTCTATTCTTTTCTCTTTCTCCCTCCTCTTCCTCTTTCCCTTCCCCTTCCTTTTCCTCTTCCTCCTTCTCTTCCTCCTCCTCCTCTTTCTTTTCATGTATTCTTACTTCATCATTTTGTCTACAACAGGGGTTTTCAAACCTGGCTGCATTTGAATCATCTTGGATGGCCTTTAAAAACTACAAATGTCTGGGAACCACCCTGACTATTTCTGATTTAATTTGTCAGTGATATGCTTCCCTATTGATATTTTTAAAAATCTTCCCGGAAGATTCTGATTCTGCCAGGGTTGAGAACCACTGGTCTTAATGATCACTCTGATAACCTCCTAATTGTTAAATCCAACAGGTTCTCTCTCCAATGTTCTCTCCTTGTCTTATTAGTTCAAGATAGGTAAAAACCTTTTCCTTAAGCTCATGAATATTCATGGTTGGAACTGTGCCCTGTATTTATCTCCTACCTTTGTGACTGCTCATTTTCTCTGTCCTCTTTTGCCTCCTCTTTCTCTTTCCTATTCCTGAAGTATTAACCTAAATAGGTCTTGTAGTCTATATAATCTAGACCAGAGATCTTATATCCTTGCTTTACCATTATATTTATGTAATATTACTCTACTTTCTCTCCCTAAATCCAGAATCCTCATTATAAACTGCCTTCTAGACATCTTTAGCTACATATGCCATTGTCACTCATGTCCAAAGAAGAGCTTTTCATCTTGCTGGAATTGTTCTTTTTCTTTCTAGCTTCTGTTTTTTCAGCCATGTATGCCACAGGCATAATATTTATCTTCAATTTTATCTTTCTTTTTGCCACTACCAATTATCATCTAAATCCTATAGATTTTATTCTGGGACCTGCTCTTTGGTTTGCTATTCATTTATTATTTCCACAGTCATTAATCTTGTTCTGGCTGCATATGGACAATTACAATAGTCCATTAGCTGGTCTTTCCTGTGTCCTACTCAGTGCTGTTATTTTCATTTTCAGGCTCAGTTCCAATCCTTTCACTATCTTTTAAACCTTCTACGGATCTTTATTGACTGTAATTGAATACAATTATCAAGAAATTCTAGGCATTTGATAATAGGTCCCTGCCAGCATTTTCAGTCTATCCCCATTTCTCTTCCACAAGATTATATGCTTCAGCTAAACTGGGCTGTTTGCTGTTCCCTCACCGCTAAGCTTTTTTCTGACAGTCCTTTTCTTGTATAAATGTTCTACCTTATGAAGCTTACTAAGTTTTTCTGAAGCCCTTAGGAAGGAGGATTTTTGCCATAAAAGTTCTAGGCTGTGTGGATTCTTCTCATGTTATTTGACTTCCAAAGTCAACACGGATCTAAGTAGCTTAAGGTTTCTGGTTGCTTGGATATAATTTAACCAGAGTGTGTTTGTACCTTCGAAGATGCCTTCTGGCCAGTTGCAATGCATGGCACACCCTGGGCCTTTGTCTAGCAAATTGTTCTGTATTTTGAACCATGCCAGGGAAAGATGAGGTTTTTCAAATCTGTTGTTGTTGTTAGAGACAAGTGCCATGTTTTCTGTAGGCTGGAGCCTGTCTTCCCAGCCTGGACCTTTTGATGAAATATGCCATTCAGCCTTTGAGTTCGGTGACAAAATAAATAACCTAGAAGGTTGGACTAGTATAGTTTTAGATTCTTTTAGCTCTGCGTGCTTTCTGGGCGTCACCATTATCAAGCCCAAACTGTCCTCCTGCTGTCTTGAAAGAAATGAGATTTCTCAGCAGTAGCGAACAATAATGTCAGTCTATTTGAGACTGTTAATGACTCATTTGTAATGCTGCCAGACACATGAAGGCTGGAAAAAGTAAATGTACAGCATCATTACCTTTGTGGTTAGCATTACTGGGAAACAGTATAATGCTTAGTGCAACATTTTACAAGACAAGAAGAATTCTTAGCAGAATGAGCTTTATACTTGAAGGTATGGATGATGGAATGACAAACTGATAACTTCTTGTTATTTGAGCTTCCTGCTACAAGGCATTCGGCAGAGATTAACTACAGGCTCTGCATTTCTGCGAAAGCTGTGCTGTTCCAGTCACTATGACCTGTTTCGCGTAGATAATTTTGGATATGCATTTTTGGTGTTTTGAGAACATCATTGTAGTAGAACATGACTTAAAATCTTTTTTTAATGTAGTAATTATTAGAAATTTTCTTAGCTATTAGCTTCTTCTGGTTTGAAGATAATGTTACTTATGTCTCCAGGGATACTGCAGAAAGGAGCTTAGGCACCATCTGAGCCAGCCTGCCTGGAAGTTCCCTTCCATCTCCACGTTGTTACTTCCATTCCGTGTGAATTCTTCCCCCCGTAACTGAGATGAAAACGCTCTGGACTAGTTTTCCTTTTTATATATGGAACACATTTATGTAATATATGGCTTGTTTGGACAGTTTGTAGGTGGGGAAGAGAACAAAACTACCTGGTCCAGATGCAGACTGAAACAAAACCTGATATCTAAAAGTGCCATCTGGACTGTACAGAATAATATAAATGCAAACTACTGACACTCCTCCTCTCCTGTCTTTTAACAATACCCATTGTAGTACAGGACTGTGCTTTTTCTAACAGGGCAACAAAAGGCATTTTGTGAAAGGACAACATTGAACTTCGAGACATCAACCTACCTTGTCTTTTTTTCTCGATGATGAATGTGTACTTTTAATTTATCAAAACCCTTTTGCAGTCTTTATTATTTTGAATCTGTATTGCTTCCTTGAGTAACAAAAACAAGTTCTATACATCTTCTAGCTATTGTTTATGATACTTTCTTGGATTTGTTCTGAAATGACCTTTAAGCTTCAACATAGGACGCCTTTGTTGTAGAGTTAAGCAATTTGGTGAATGAGTCTGTATATCATTTTTATAGATTTTTTTCAGTGAAAAAGGATGTTTTTGTCTTCGTTTTCAGCCTTACGTTGCCGGATTAAAAAGCAGTTGACTATTAAAATTAATAGGGCTTCATTGAGTATCCGCTCTTTGAAGAGTAAAGCACTGTGTGTAGTTGAGAGGATGCAAGGAAGTAGAAGATACAGTACATGCCCTCAAGAGGCTTACACCAGTGGGCACTTAAATACCGCAAACCATTGATTCATAAAAGGCATGTCTATATGCATGTTACTCTGAAATGTCTTGAAGTGTCTTGAAGGTAGGGACTCGGCCTCAGGAAGCTTACATTCTGATCAGAGAAAACTAAACTAGATGGTTTCGTTAGGGAATCTGAGTAAGGCATTGAGATAAGAGGCATCACATGTTGAGTAATTGATTATTATAAGCAGTATTTCTTATTTCTAAACATTTTGTATAAATTTAAAAAATTGTAGCATGGCATTTTGGCTGAGAGTATGAGTTCAGGAGTTGGCAAAATGCCTTGTCCTGCTACTTTCCTATTAGGGGATCCTAGGAAAGTTCTTGCTCTTGTTGTAGTTTCCTCATCAGTACAAAGGAGGTGATCCTAGACTTTTCCTATAGAATAGTTACTGAGGTAAAATATGACACCTAAAACTCATAAAATAGGCTTGTGCTTTTAGTGAAATTTCATTGTAGAACCATATATATGAGTGTTAGCTAATTTTTCTTTAGAAGACATTTGTTACTTGATCCCTTTGCACAATAGATGCTGCTCTTAACCCCCCTTTTAGAAATCTATATATTTAACATATTGTTAATGCTATTTTCATTTTATCATTTTCTCTAATGTGTGTGTTTTGAAAAAATCAGCATTTCAAATATAGCAATGCCAAAGCTTTCTAGAATGATGGGAGAATAGGAAGTTTTGAAAGCAAAATTTAGCAGATAATGAGGTTTAGCTTTTAATGCTAAAACTTAGTTTTGAACTTTTTCAAATGGAAATCTCTCTTAAATGTGTAGTAATCTTTCTTGCCTCTTTAAGCCTTAGGTCTTCATTTCTGGATGGTTCCACACATCTGTCAACTACTGGATTGTAGGAACTTAAGAAAAAAAAGCTTACCTTTAGTCATTTCTCTTGAAGATCTTTATGCACAGTATGCCATGAAATGATATTCCAACAAATTAATTATGGCATTAAATTACTGGTGTTCAATCAGAAAAGCAGAAGCATGTGTAGGTATGTGTGTGTATTATATAAAAACACACATGTAATAAAAAATTTGTTACAGGAACTTGATCTTATGCAGTTGTGGGCTCTGGTTAAACACTTTCTTTACAACTCTTACTGTAATTTGAAGTCTGCAGGGCAGATAGTCAGGAAGGAGGAGAGAGGGTTATAAAGTAAGGGATAATGTGGACAAGCTGGAACTTACGAGAATAGGCTGGAATTTGTGTGAGTTCTCACTGTCTCCAACTCTGATGATATGAGCATCCTACAGGAGAAGGTGCCCCCTTCATCACAGAGCTAAAGACACACCTGGCACAGGAATCAAAGAAGCTGTATGAGGGTCCAAGGGGAAGGTGGAGGAGTTGTGGGCCCAACAGTGTCCCATGCCAAGGGGGTGAACCAGCATCAGCATTAAGAGGCCAACCTCTTGAATCTATAAGACACAGTGAATACTGCTTCACTTCCACCCCTCAAATCTCAAGCAAGAATGTCCCTTGTAGCCCATTTTAACCAGAAACACATAGGGAAGGGAATTCAGAGAAATGCAGGTTAGCCTAGCCAAGTTGGCTCATTACACAGCTACCGTATAACAAATTAGCCTTCCTGTACAACTTCTCTATCATTTCAGGAGGGTAATATTCTACAGGTCAAACTTCTTCTCACCTCGTAACATCTGTATGACAAAATTCTAGGCATAGCCAGTGTATATAATTGCATCTTTAATGTTACTGTGGGGCCGAGAATCCTATATAATGGCTCATTGTATTTGAGGGTGTAGGACTCTAATGTAGTAAAATTAAGAGTAAATAATGAGAATATTAAGGGAAATTCCTTTGAAAAGTTCCATCAATTTATGAGATCAATTCTATAATAATATTTCATATTATAGTGTAATTCGATTCAGTGAATTAACTTTCGCAAGCAGAAGGATACTATGAGCATATTAATAGGCAATAATCCTTGCTACCCTCATGCAACCATAGGAAATGAAATTCCACTGAGTGTACAAAAAAGAGCTTGAACTTGATGGGAGGAATTGATATGCATTAGCTTGTACCCTTTAAGCAACAGGTATGACCCTTTGAAAACTCTAGGACTTTGAAATTTGCAATTATCCACAAATTTTATATATCAAACCTGCATGGATATTAGCATGTGCATTAATAATAAGCCCTGTCCTCTCAACTTCAAGCTCTTGATCCATTATTACCTGCTGGGATAATGCTTAACATGCTTCATAAACATGGTTGCTTCATCAACTGAGCAACACTGCTCAAGACAATCTCTCGTAAAAACAACAAAAAAGTTCTGTCTCTGGAAGCACTCCAGTACTGTTGGGCAGTTTCATGGTTTATTGATTGTCTTCCTTTAGATAGAATCCAGCCCTCTTTTCCGTAATGACAGTATAAAATGCTTGGAAAACACTCATCTCAGCAAACCGCTTTTCCTCAAGACAATTATTTGCCCTTTCAATTAATGCTATCCAGGCAGGGTGGTACTTTCTGAGAACAAAAGTCTCCTTTTTCACTCCCCCATGTGCTAATGATGATAGCCTATCACATTGTCTGTAGAGGTTTTACATATGTCACTTCATGTGATCTTCCAGGAATGATGGCCCTCTTGGATCATAGGCGTAGGGTACCATAGAAATGATGGCCCTGTTAGATGAGGAGGCAGATATTAACATCCTTGTGTTAGAATTGAGGAAAGTAAGACAATGAGAGTTGGAGATAAACAGCTTGCTGCACCTCAGGATTGCCTACCCGCCTTCTTGCTAGCTGTCAAATGCTAATTTTTCTTCTCTTGCAAGGCCACATGCTCAGGGAAGGGTCTTTTTTTCCTGCCCCTCAGGGTACATCATGATTTATCTATAGACCAGTCACGTTAATGCTGTTTCTTTCACCAGTGATGGTCTGGGCCATGGGATAAATAATACAGTTCTGTTCAGAAAGTCTGAGAGAAAGTCTGCGGAGGCATCTGGGGAAAGGTTCTGTTTGATTGAAAGATAATAGAAAGAAATAAGCCCATTTGTTTCCGTCAACAGTGTCCAATGTGCATGTGTTACCTGCGGCAGCCATTTTGCCATCAAAAAGGGACAAGCCTCTGATGGTAAAGAATAGAAAAATGGAAAGACCCTGAGTCCTTAATGATATTGTAAAGACACTGAATTAACTAATTCTGAAAATTCCCTGCCTTTGGAATTCTTGTCCTGAATGCCAGTCGTTATTTTTATTGTTTAATCTACTTGTGAGGCTGGTGGTTTGGCACTCAGAAAACATTCCCAGCTCTGCTTGGTGTGCCCTCAGGAGTGCATTTCTGATCTCCCTGCCTCAGAATTCAGGGGATGAATTAGATTCTTCCTATTAGGTGCATTCATGTGACATTTGGAAGGGGAAACTGAGGTGAAGGTTATTTTTTGTGGCTTGGCTGTTTTCTGGGAGCAAGAATGGAGATGTTGGTATTTTTGCAACAATGTTAAAAATCACTGACTAGTTTCATGGCTATCAAGAGGTGATTGTAGCCTGGGCAGCCTCTTAATTCCTCACTTTCCTAATAGGGACAGGTTTAGTAGTTCCTGGTGGGGTCAGTTGTTTAGTGTTACTTTCAAATTATTCCTGGAAACACAGCTTCAATCCAGCTCCGCCATCCCTTCCTGTGATACCGCAAGTACCAAATTTCTCCCTTTCTGCTTAAAATAACTACACTGGTTTCTGTTTCTTACAGTAAAACCCTGTTTACCACTTTTAGCCAGTTTTCTCTTACTTGTAGCTGAAAGAATCCTGGTTGAAACAGTCACATACATAGTAAATAGTGGAGCTGGGACTTTAGTCCAAGTCACGTGACAACAAATCCATAGCTGTTTCCATTGTACCTTGACTAGGTTGTCAATAAGACAGTTTCTGGAAGATGACTCTGCATTTTTCTTTCGTTTTGTCTGCCTTTCCCTTTGTCTTAATAGTAGCTTCCCAGCAGTGTCTTTATCTCTTCCCACCCTTGTCTTTCTAAATACAGGCTTTCCCTTGTCAACACTGGTTTGTCCCTCTCCACACACTGCTCTCTTTACAGTCCTGCTGTTCTTATGGTCATTTCAAATACATTTAAAGATGTGCCTTAAATATAACATTTTTAAAAAATGAAGCCTCCCCCTTATTTTCTTTGGCTGGCTTAGCTAACATCTTGTTCCTAAGATAATTATCATTCCTATCACTCTCTATCATAATTGTTGGAGTGTTTCTCTCCACTAGACAATGACCTTTGTAGAAAGAAAGACCAGGTCCTATCTGCCTTTGAATTCCACTGTCTGGGACATAGCAGGCACTCAGAAAATATATCCTGATCTGCTGAAACATTGTCTGTGTTCTGATCCCGCTATATGCAGATTACAGTATTACTCGTTGGAATTCATTAATTCAAAATCCTAAAGATATTTTTCAGCTTTCGTTTCTGAATCTTAAATATTACGTAAGGTACCTGAACCGATCTTTCACTAAAGCATGTTTGAAACGTATGTCACGGATGAATGTCTGTGATGTTATCTGATGTTGTTATGCATCAGATAACATACTACAGTTGTACAGACTGTAGTATAACTTTGTTTCCCAGCACCTTCCAATGAATTGCTTGCCCCTTGTTGATCTGGATTGATTATATATTTATGCCTGTGACTTGCTGATGACAGTGATGCCCTCAGAGGCTGATGAAGTTATTTTACTAAAAATCCATTTGCCCTTTCACGAACTGTCCCCCAAAGTCTGTAAACTTGTTACTTTATGGTTGATGTACCTTCGTTGTTATTGTAATATGCTTGATGGGGACTAAACTATTTCTGCTACTTCTGCTACTGCTTCTGCTGTTGAGTGCACCATTTCAGTTGTGTACCAACAACTCCAGGGGGACAAGTAACCCAGGAATGAAGGTGACATACTTTGAAGATGCGTGTGTTGTCTTTTAAATGCTGTTGTATTTAACAACAGTCACCTCTCGATAGCCATGAAACTAGTCAGTCCATAACCCTCTTCCTTAGTCTAATGATTCTTTCATTCATTTTTTCCTTTGGATCCTTCTATCACTTGGAGATTGGCTGCCTTCTCCTATCACTTTCCCCCATGCTTCTTGGATTTTGCACTGCTCACTTGGTTGTTACGGCTATTTCCAGTCCTTCTTTAAGAATGCTTCTTTCCTTTTGGAATATGTAATAGAATTTGTGACCAAAGTTTATTTTTTGAGAATTGCCCCTTTTAGATATTTCTGATTACTTTTAGCATTGCTAACTGCTCCTGCTTTATTGATTTTCTCGTAGAGTTGCTTTAAAAGATGAAATAAAGCAGAATGCAACACGACGCCCTGATATATCAGGGTTTTCTTGTCTCCTAAGAAAACTGATTTCCACACAATGTTACTAAATTGTATTTGCTTATATTGAGGTAGACCTCAATAGCAATTTAAGACTTTCAACCTACAATGCATTATTAATGTTCTTGAAAACTTAGATATATGAGAAATTGAAAAGTGTAAAGTGCTTGAGAAATAATTATTTTTTAAATGAGTTTCATATTCTACAGCAAGAAAACTTCACATTTCTCCCTGACAAAGGAATCAGGAACTGATAAAAGCAGTTGTCAATGATACATTAATATTCAGGGCAGCTCACCCAATATTACTTAGGTGTTTTCAAGTCGAAACTTTCAATACAACAGCATTTAAAAGACAACACATGCATCTCCAAAGGATGTCACCTTCATTCCTGGGTTGCTTGTCCCCCTGGAGTTGTTGACCTGGGAGTTCTAGTAGATTATGTGCTGAAAATAAGGGAAATATATTATTTTAACATTAGAAGAGGAACAAAGAAAAAGAGGTTGTTTTTCTTTTTCCCAGCTGCCCCCTGGTGGCAAAGGCGCAACAGACAGCAAAGGCATCAAACAAAGATTCTGGCTTTGTAGATGCTGCTGGTGATTCTTAAGAGGGTCTCCAACCAAAGTCTGTGCTGTACGTGTGTGAAAAAGAAGAGCAGAAATATTGGGTCTCCTAATTACATTTTGCTTCCCAACGGCATCTGTTCTTATCACAGTAGCACCAGGCTCTACCCGCTTGGTCAATACTTGTATATTAACAAGAGACAATCAATAGAAAAATTAAAAAAGAAAGTCAAGGTAATTAGGCTAAAGCTGCTGCTTATGAGTTTTCCATAATTACTTTAGCTTCCTCTAGTTTTCCCATCTCCAGAAAAATAGGGCCTGATTGAAGGACTGGGTCGTGTTTGACTGAGGACATGTCAAGATTATACAAAGCCAGGCAGGAAATAAAATTAAGCTGTGTTTGTTTTAGAGCAGTAAAAGGGGCTTTGCCTGATGGCATGGGAAGAATAGACATTGATTTAAATGCACCCATTAGCAGCTGTGCCATTGTTGGTACCTGTTTCATGTCATCAGTTTTTGCACCACTGGCAGAAGCCCACTCAGAAGCACTGTGACATGTCATGTATCAAAGCTCCAGAGGAAGGTAGTGGATGAACTTCCCTCAGAAATGGGATCTTTTTGGAAATTAGATCCCATCCTTTACAAAACCATGAAACAGCTCAAAACCGTATGGCTGCCATAATTCAGCCACGGCTCCTTGTGGTCATCATTGGCAGGTATCAGTGTCCATTTACCGGGCCTTAATGAACAAGCTGTCCACATTAGGTGAGTGAGCCTAATCTTTGGTTTAGAGCTACTTTGACATTTTTGTGCCTTGATGCTGGAAGTCCTAAATAAATCAGAGCCACCCTGTTTCTGACTGCTGCGTATAAGGTTGGTATGTCTGCCTTTTAGGGGAAGGAAAAAAACAGAGGAATTCCTAGTTTGAGAGAGAGAAATCTAAGGAGAAAAGATAGGTTAGTGAGACAGATATTTCATGTTTTATGTCCATTTACAGTCTTCATTTGCACTATTTCTGTCAGCTCAAAGCACTTTATAAACTTTAGTACCAAATTATGTACCAACATCACTTCATTCACTGCTGATACGTAGCTGTGTTAAACATCTGCCAGGTATATATTTCCTAGAGGCAAAAAGAAAAAAAAAAAAACGTAGAAGAGAATTAGATCTGGTTAAATATACAGAGAAAATTTAGATATGGGGGAATATAATATGCAGATATTTATTGAGCATCTGCTATGTACAGAGCATTACAGAAGACTCCCTGGGTACAGGAAATAATATAATAGCCTTTCTGCACACAGCCCCACCCCACCCCAACACCTAGGTTTGTAAATCAGAAGTGAGTGATGGAGCCAAGATTTGAATCCAGAACAGTCTGATTTCAAAGCACAAGCGCTTAACTCTATTAAAAGAGGATCACTTTTACTTGAAGCTTAAAAAAAAAAAAAGACTGTCTAGGGGAAGATGAAATGTGTGAAGTACGATCTTTACTCAATAAATGCAAATCTAATTAATGATAGTGATGCTAGGGTGTGGGGATGGAAGAGTACTGAATAAAACATCTACACCCAAGGGCATTGAACAGTAAGATGAGGAGTCACAGGTGGAACTAGAGCTTTGGTGTGAATTATTATTAATAGTTGTTAATATTACAAGTGGTTGTATATTATTCCACCACTGTTGCCTTTGCATATGTGAATCTCTGCTACATGTATAATAGAACTTACAGCAAGTAAAACTAGTACTGATTGTTGATTTGGGTCTGTCACATTTATGAGATTGTGTGAAGGCCCTCAGAAGATTCTGTGTACCCTTTGGATTAGCTGAGGCCAAGGAATTGCGAATGCAGCTAACTTGGGCACATTTGATGGCTGAATTCTTTCCGGCATATTGCCCACCATCTCAAATGTTGGGAAGGTTCTAGCTGATGCTTTCACCGTGAAAATAATACATAATAAACATTTGTTCCTTTAGTTTAAATATTTATTTATTTAGGTTGTGCTGGGTCTTAGTTGCGGCATGCGGGATCTTTTAGTTGTAGCACTTGGACTTCTTAGTTGTGGCATGTGAACTCTTAGTTGTGGCATGCAGGATCTAGTTCCCTGACCAGGGATCGAACCCAGGTCCCCTGCATTGGGAGCATGGAGTCTTACCCACTGGAGCACCAGGGAAGTCCCTGTTCCTTTACTTTAAAAAAAGTGATTCTGAATACACAACCACTTCTGTATTAAATATTTTTAGAAATTTGCCTAGGGGATAATTTTCGAAAGCTTATTTTCCTCTTCCCTCCTGACCCATTTTATTTAGACATCCCAACGAAAACTTTTTTCTACCTCTCTGCTTTTTTTTTTCTCTACTTGTTGCTTCCATTGTCACTCCGTATTTTTTTTACCTTGTTTTCATTTTTACCCTACAAAAAGTTTGAGCACCAAGTGCCAAATAAGAGTGGTGGAATATTATGCAGCCATTGAGACAGTGTACTTTAATTCTGTAATAGGAGCTTAGATGTGAGTCCAACTGCCTGGCTTGAATCTTAGATAGTGCTTTAAATTAACTATGTAATCTTTAATAAGTTAGTTAAACTTACTGTCTAATTTTTTATCTATAAAATGAGGATAGTAGAAGAACCTATCTTATAGGCTTGTTATGAAGATTAAATGAGCTAGCATATAGAAAGTGCCTTGTATACAGTGCCCTGTAAACGTTAGCATATTTAATAATAAAAACTATTACTACATTTATATTCATATGGCATGTTTAATGATATAGAAAATGTTCATGAGAGAACTTTAAATGAAAGAAATAGGGTATAAAGTGCTCTATGATTACAACTATTAACAAACACTTAAACATTTTTAAGGACACCAGAATAAAATAGACCAAAATTGTGGTTTGTTTTAGAACTGTTGCCTCCTGTTAATCTTTATCTATTTATTTTTGTAAATTTGAGGTACTTATCACAGTACAGAATTATTTTATTGATCTCTTTACTTGGTTTTGATTGTCTCCCTCTCAAATGGAAGTTTTATGAGAAAGGATTCAAGCTCGTCTTTTCCACCATTGTCTAGCCCATGTCCAGTGCCACATACCTGGCAGAGAATATATCCCTTCAACAAATATTTGTTGAATGAATATGTTTACTTCTTTCTTTTCTGTTTTTTAATTATGTTAATAGAAAATTTCTGTCTAAAAATGCAACAAACTAGTGAATAAAACAGAAAAGAAGCAGACTCATAGATATACTAGAGAACAAACTAGTGGCTACCAGCGGGGAGAGGAGAGGGGGAGGGGTGATATAGGGTCAGGGGAAAAAGGGTTATGATGGGATTCTATGAAATCATGTGTGTGACACTTTTGAAAATTGTAAAGCGTGGTAGAATTTAAAGGATCTTTCATTCAATTAAAAAAAAAGAAAAAATTTCTAACTGCTATAATAGGAAAAAATTGCTACTTTAAAAACATTATGTCAGCTCTCCTAAAGGCATATTATTGCTCTGTAGTTCATGGTAAGGTAGCAAATAGTAAGAAAATGTTTCTCACATTACATGTTTACTTTTTTTTTTTTTTTGATGTGGTCATTCCAACTCACAGCCTTTATTTATTTTAGGTTTTTTTTAACATCTGTATTGAAGTATAATTGCTTTACAATGGTGTGTTAGTTTCTGCTTTTTAACAAAGTGAATCAGCTATACATATACATATATCCCCATATCTCCTCCCTCTTGCCTCTCCCTCCCAGCCTCCCTATCCCAACCCTCTAGGTGGTCACAAAGCACTGAGCTCATCTCCCTATGCTGTGCAGCTGCTTCCCACTAGCTATCTGTTTTACATTTGATAATATATGCAAGTCCATGCCACTCTCTCACTTTGTCCCAGGTTACACTTCCCCCTCCCCATCTCCTCAAGTCCATTCTCTACGTCTGCATCTTTATTCCTGTCTGGCCCCTACGTTCTTCAGAAACCTTTTTTTTTTTGTAGATTCCATATATATGTGTTAGCATATGGTATTTGTTTTTCTCTTTCTGACTTACTTCACTCTGTATGACAGACTCTATGTCCATCCACCTCACTACAAGTAACACAATTTCGTTTCTTTTTATGGCTGAGTAATATTCCATCGTATATATGTGCCACATCTTTATCCATTCATCTGTCGATGGACACTTAGGTTGCTTCCATGTCCTGGCTATTGTAAATAGAGCTGCAATGAACATTGTGGTACATGACTCTTTTTGAATTATGGTTTTCTCAGGGTATATGCCCAGTAGTGGGACTGCTGGGTCATATGGTAGTTCTATTTTTAGTTTTTTAAGGAACCTCCATACTGTCCTCCATAGTGGCTGTATCAATTTACATTCCCACCAACAGTGCAAGAGGGTTCCCTTTTCTCCACACCCTCTCCAACATTTATTGTTTGTAAATTTTTTGATGATGGCCCTTCTGACTGGTATGAGGTGATACCTAATTGTAGTTTTGATTTGCATTTCTGTAATGATTAGTGATGTTGAGCATCCTTTCATGCGTTTGTTGGCAGTCTGTATATCTTCTTTGGAGAAATGTCTATTTAGATCTTCTGCCCATTTTGGATTGGGTGGTTTATTTTCTTGATATTGAGCTGCATGAGCACCTTGTATATTTTGCAGATGAATCCTTTGTCAGTTGCTTCGTTTGCAAATATTTTCTCTCATTCTGAGGGTTGTCTTTTCATCTAATTTATGGTTTCCTTTACTGTGCAAAAGGATTTAACTTTCATTAGGTCCCATTTATTTTTGTTTTTATTTCCATTTCTCTAGGAGGTGGGTCAAAAAAGATCTTGCTGTGATTTATGACAAAGAATGTTATTCCTATGTTTTCCTCTAAGAGTTTTATAGTGCCTGGTCTTATATTCAGGTCTCGAATCCATTTTGAGTTTATTTTTGTGTATGGTGTTAGGGAGTGTTCTAATTTCATTCTTTTACATGTAGCTGTCCAGTTTTCCCAGCACCACTTATTGAAGAGACTGTCTTTTCTCCATTGTATATCCTTGCCTCCTTTGTCATAGATTAGTTGACCATAGGTGCGTGGGTTTCTCTCTGGGCTTTCTATCCTGTTCCATTGACCTATATTTCTGTTTTTGTGCCAGTACCATACTGTCTTGATTACTGTAGCTTTGTAGTATAGTCTGAAGTCAGGGAGGCTGATTCCTCCAGCTCCTTTTTTCTTTCTCAAGATTGCTTTGGCTATTCAGGGTCTTTTGTGTTTCCATAGAAATTGTGCAATTTTTTGTTCTAGTTCTGTGAAAAATGCCATTGGTAGTTTGATAGGGATTGCACTGAATCTGTAGATTGCTTTGGGTAGTATAGTCATTTTCACAAGGTTGATTCTTCCAGTCCAAGAACATGGTATATCTCTCCAACTGTTTGTGTCATCTTTAATTTCTTTCATCCATGTCTAATAGTTTTCTGCATACAGGTCTTTTGTCTCCTTAGGTAGGTTTATTCCTAGGTATTTTATTCTTTTGGTTGCAGTGGTAAATGGGAGTGTTTCCTTAATTTCTCTTTCAGAATTTTCATCATTAGTGTATACAAATGCAAGAGATTTCTGTGCATTAATTTTGTATCCTGATAATTTACCAAATTCATTGATTAGCTCTAGTAGTGTTCTGGTAGCATCGTTAGGATTCTCTATGTATAGTATCATGTCATCATGTCATCTGCAAACAGTAACAACTTTACTTCTTCTTTCCTGATTTGGATTCCTTTTATTTCTTTTTCTTCTCTGATTGCTGTGGCTAAAACTTCCAAAACTATGTTGAATAATAGTGGTGAGAGTGGACAACCTTGTCTTGTTCCTGGTCTTAGTGGAAATGGTTTCAGTTTTTCACCATGGAGAACAATGTTGGCTGTGGGTTTGTCATATATGGCCTTTATTATGTTGAGGTAAGTTCCCTCTATGCCTACTTTCTGGAGGGTTTTTATCATAAATGTGTGTTGAATCTTGTTGAAAGCTTTTTCTGCATCTATTGAGATGATCATATGATTTTTCTCCTTCAAGTTGTTAATATGGTTTATGACATTGATTGATTTGTGTATATTGAAGAATCCTTGCATTCCTGGGATAAACCCCATTTGATCGTGGTGTATTATCCTTTTAATGTGCTGTTGGATTCTGTTTGCTAGTATTTTCTTGAGGATTTTTGCATTGATGTTCATCAGTGATATTGGCCTGTAGTTTTCTTTCTTTGTGACATCTTTCTTTGTTTTTGGTGTCAGGGTGATGGTGGCCTCGTAGAATGTGTTTGGGAGTGTTCCTCCCTCTGCTATACTTTGGATGAGTTTGAGAAGGATAGGTTTTAGCTCTTTTCTAGATGTTTGATAGAATTCGCCTGTGAAGCCATCTGGTCCTGGACTTTTGTTTGTTGGAAGATTTTTTTTTTTTTTATAAGGAAAACCCCAAGAACTGGGACAGGTTGGAGGGAGGGAGGTAAATATGAAGAATTTCTTTTTTTTTTTCATTTTATAAATTTATTTTATTTTTGGCTGCATTGGGTCTTCGTTGTTGCTCGTGAGCTTTCTTTACTTGCTGCGAGTGGGGGCTACTCTTCATTGCGGAGTGCAGGCTCTAGGCACGCAGGCTCAGTAGTTGTGGTGCATGGGCCTAGTTGCTCCGCAGCATGTGGGATCCTCCCGGACCAGGGATAGAACCCATGTCCCCTGCATTGGCACATGGACTCCCAACCACTGCGCCACCAGGTGAGCCCTGTTGGAAGATTTTTAATCACAGTCTCAGTTTCAGTGCTTGTGATTGGTCTGTTTATATTTTCTATTTCTTCCTGGTTCAGTCTTGGAAGGTTGTGCTTTTCTAAGAATTTGTCCATTTCTTCCAGGTTGTCCATTTTATTGGCATAGAGTTGTTTGTAGTAATCTCTCATGATCCTTTGTATTTCTGCAGTGTCAGTTGTTACTTCTCCTTTTTCATTGCTAATTCTATTGATTTGAGTCTTCTCCCTTTTTTTCTTGATGAATCTGGCTAATAGTTTATCAATTTTGTTTATCTTATCAAAGAACCAGCTTTTAGTTTTTTTGATCGTTGATATTGTTTCCTTCGTTTCTTTTTCATTTATTTCTGATCTGATCTTTATGATTTCTCTCCTGCTAACTTTGAGGGTTTTTTGTTCTTCTTTCTCTAGTTGCTTTACATGTAAGGGTAGGTTGTTTATTTGAGACGTTTCTTGTTTCTTGAGGTAGGACTGTATTGCTGTAAACTTCCCTCTTAGAACTGCTTTTGCTGCATCCCGTAGGTTTGGGTCATCGTGTTTTCATTGTCATTTGTTTCTAGGTATTTTTTGATTTCCTCTTTTTGATTTCTTCAGTGATCTCTTGGTTATTAAGTAGTGTATTGTTTAGCCTACATGTGTTTGTATTTTTCACAGATTTTTTCCTGTAATTGATATCTAGTCTCATAGCGTTGTGCTTGGAAAAGATACTTGATACAATTTCCATTTTCTTAAATTTACCAAGGCTTGATTTGTGACCTAAGATGTGATCTATCCTGGAGAATGGTCCATGAGCACTTGAGAAGAAAGTGTATTCTGTTGTTTTGGGATGGAATGTCCTATAAATATCAATTAAGTCCATCTCGTTTAATGTGTCATTTAAAGCTTATGTTTCCTTATTTATTTTCATTTTGGATGATCTGTCCATTGGTGAAAGTGGGGTGTTAAAGTCCCCTACTATGATTGTGTTACTGTCGGTTTCCCCTTTTATGGCTCTTAGCATTTGCCTTATGTATTGAGGTGCTCCTATGTTGGGTGCATAAATATTTACTATTGTTATATCTTCTTCTTGGATTGATCCCTTTATCGTTACATAATGTCCTTCTTTGTCTCTTGTAATAGTCTTTATTTTAAAGTCTATTTTGTCTGATATGAGAATTGCTATTCCAGCTTTCTTTTGATTTCCATTTGCATGGAATATCTTTTTCCATCCCCTCACTTTCAGTCTGTATGTGTCCCTAGGTCTGAAGTGGGTCTCTTGTAGACAGCATATATAGGTCTTGTTTTTGTATCCATTCAGCCAGTCTTTGTCTTTTGGTGGGAGCATTTAATCCATTTACATTTAAGGTGATTATCGATATGTATGTTCCTATTACCATTTTCTTAATTGTTTTGGGTTTGTTATTGTAGGTCTTTTCCTTCTCTTGTGTTTCCTGCCTAGAGAAGTTCCTTTAACATTTGTTGTAAAGCTGGTTTGGTGGTGCTGAATTCTCTTAGCTTTTGCTTTTCTGTAAAGGTTTTAATTTCTCTGTCAAATCTGAATGAGATCCTTGCTGGGTAGAATAATCTTGGTTGTAGGTTTTTCCCTTTCATCACTTTAAATGTGTCCTGCCACTGCCTTTGGCTTGTAGAGTTTCTGCTGAAAGATCAGCTGATAATGTTATAGGGAGTCCCTTGTATGTTATTTGTTGTTTTTCCCTTGCTGCTTTTAATATTTTTTCTTTGTATTTAATTTTTTAAAAAATTTTATTTATTTATATATTTATTCATTTATGGCTTTGTTGGGTCTTCGTTTCTGTGCGAGGGCTCTCTCCAGTTACAGCAAGCGGGGGCCACCCTTCATCGCGGTGCGCGGGCCTCCCACCATCGCGGCCCCTCTCGTTGTGGAGCACAGGCTCCAGACGTGCAGGCTCAGTAATTGTGGCTCACGGGCCTAGTTGCCCTGCGGCATGTGGGATCTTCCCGGACCAGGGCTCGAACCCGTCTGTATTTAATTTTTGATAGTTTGATTAATATGTATCTTGGTGTGTTTTTCCTTAGATTTATCCTGTATGGGGCTCTCTGCAGTTCCTCGACTTCATTAACTATTCCCTTTCCCATATTAGGGAAGTTTCCAACTATAATCTCTTCAAATATTTTCTTAGTCCCTTTCTTTTTCTCTTCTTCTTCTGGGACCACTATAATTCAATTGTTGGTGCGTTTAATGTTGTCCCAGAGGTCTCTGAGACTGTCCTCAATTCTTTTCATTCTTTTTTCTTTATTCTGCTCTGGGGTAGTTATTTCCACTGTTTTATCTTCCAGGTCACTTATCCGTTCTTCTGCCTCAGTTATTCTGCTATTGATTCCTTCTAGAGAATTTTTAATTTCATTTATTGTGTTATTCATCATTGTTTGTTTGCTCTTTAGTTCTCCTAGGTCCTTGTTAAACATTTCTTGTATATTCTCCATTCTGTTTCCAAGATTTTGGATCATCTTTACTATCATTACTATGAATTCTTTTTCAGGTAGACTGCCTATTTCCTCTTCATTTGTTTGGTCTGGTGGGTTTTTACCTTGCTCCTTCATCTGCTGTGTGTTTCTCTGTCTTCTCATTTTGCTTAAATTACTGTGTTTGGGGTCTCCTTTTTACAGGCTGCGGTTTCGTAGTTCCCGTTGTTTTTGGTGTCTGCCCCCAGTGGCTACGGTTGGTTCAGTGGGTTGTGTGGGCTTCCTGGTGGAGGGGACTGATGCCTGTGTTCCTGAGGATGAGGCTGGATCTTGTCTTTCTTGTGGGCAGGTCTGTGTCCAGTGGTGTGTTTTAGTCTGTCTATGACCTTATTATGATTTTAGGCAGCCTCTCTGTTGATGGGTGGGGTTGTGTTCCTGTCTTGCTAGTTATTTGGCATAGGGTGTCCAGCACTGTATCTTGCTGTTCATTGAGTGGAGCTGGGTCTTAACGTTGAGATGGAGATCTCTGGGAGAGCTTTCGCCATTTGATATTATGTGAAGCCAGGAGGTCTCTGGTGGACCAATGTCCTGAACTCACCTCTCCCACCTCAGAGCCACAGACCTGACACCCGGCCAGAGCACCAAGACCCCATCAGCCACACGGGTCCAACCTCCAGGACTCCACACTCCAGAGGCCCTCCTTTGAATCTATTTTAGCTTTTTGATTTTGTTTTTTTTTTTAGCTTTTTAATCAGTCTAGAAAAATCCTAGGTAGTTAATTTTCCACTGGTTTTTTTTTTTTTAATCTTTGCAAGACCTATTTTTTATTTAGCCATGATAGCTGGTGTGCATTAGGATTCCGAGATCACTTGCACTAACCCACCATCTGCCCAGGAGTCTGCAACCATAGTTGGAGTCTGGATTAAAGGCTTACCCTGGCTGGCCTCCTTTTGCCGAGATAAGAAAAGGCCGAGGCAGTGAGCACCAATGCAGGATTTTGTTTTAAACATACTACAGCTCTTTTTTAATTAGGATTGCTGCCAGTTCCAAGTTATATAGAGAGTTTCAGTTATTTTGTTAGTTAAGTATTACCTTAAAACCTTATTGTAGATGAAGAAATATTATTCCAATTTTTAACTCAAAAAATGGTAGCCTGACTAAGTAAGTCACAGATTCCTTCAGTTGTTTACTCATCATAAATTTTCCCAATGCTAGAGTTGCTACCTAGTATCTTTTTGACCCACTAAGCCACAGCACACCTCTGCCAGAGGCTGAATTACATGCCAATGTGCCAGTGAGGGGAAGTACTTTTTTCTGTGCCAGATATTTTGCTTTCCAGTAAAACTTGGCCTTGGCATTCAGTGTTGAGGTCCGGAAGGTTCTCTGGTTGCTCTAAAATTCCGTGTTCATTTTTGAAGAGGAAACTTCAGTGAAATCAGATTGTAACAATAGACACAGTTTCATACAGAGAGAATTCAAACAGAATGGTGAAATCTTTTCATCTGTTGCTTAAAAATTTCACAGTCACAGAGATGCATCTCATCTTTCCCATAACTCCTCATTCAACTGCCAGGCTGATGGCAATAAATTTTACCATGGTTCTTATAAGTCAGGACACAATTTTCTCTTTTCTAAAGAGGGTCTCACTGAAGCACTTTGGAGAAAGACAAAACAAAGGAGAATAAGGGAAGGAGAGGAGAAAATAGGTTGAGGAGAGAGAGTCAGAGGTTCAGAAGACAGACATTACCCCAGTACATCTACATCTGGGAAGGGTTAGGACTCATATATCAAGACAAAAGATAATGTTTTTTCAAGAAGCACTTAGAAAAGCACCTGCACCTCCAAATCTGTGGTAGAAGTAATATAAATTAGATGCGTGTAGTGAATTCTCCCCTAGCATTCTGTTGCTCTGAAGATCTGAGACTTCTCTCCTCTGAGCCCTTAAGTTAGATTGACTCCAAATGGCTACTGATTCAGTTTTCTAAACTACTATTATTGCTGTACATTAAGACCTATTCTTTTAAAATTATTATATAATATTGGAGTGCATTGCGGTGAACACACCTAGAAGCAGTTACTATTGAAAGTAACTTAGGCCAGAATATCAAGACAGCTGTATACTTAGTAGAAAGAATAAATGCTAAGTGCTATGTTGCTCTTTTTTAAAAAATTAATTTATTTACTTTTGGTTGCGTTGGGTCTTCTTTGCTATGCGTGGGCTTTCTCTAGTTGTGGCGAGCGGGGGCTACTCTTTGTTGCGGTGCACGGGCTTCTCATTGCCGTGGCTTCTCTTGTTGCGGAGCACTGGCTCTAGGCATGCGGACTTCAGTAGTTGTGGCACGCGGGCTCAGTAGTTGTGGCACATGGGCTCAGTAGTTGTGGCTCGCGTGCTCTAGAGCGCAGGCTCAGTAGTTGTGGCACACGGGCTTAGTTGCTTCACAGCATGTGGGATCCACCCAGACCAGGGCTCGAACCCGTATCCCCTGCATTGGCAGGCGGATTCTTAACCACTGACCCACCAGGGAAGTCCCTATGTTGCTCTTAATGGCAGTGGTAGTGGTGATTTATATTGCTGTTATTATTTTGTTTTTCTTATATGAAATAAATTTGACATGTTTAACTTGTAATAACTCTAAGAGGATTAGTAGTAACATGATTTATTTAAAATCACACAGGATATTGGTATGCTCTGAGGGTCAAATGAAATAATTTGTGAATTGGTTTTGAAATTCACATACATTGAAATGTATGTTGGCAAAATGATGATGTATCTTTCTACACCCTTATGTATTGTGTTACTCTGTTCAAAAGTAAAGATGATTTGAGCTGTCTTACCCTTCACAGGATCAGACAGAGCAAGCAGCCTAACTTAGCCTCTTCTTTACTCCCCTTCCCCCCAGCTCAACATAATTGTTCCTATTCTGAGGCAGTGTCTAAAATCTGTATAATTCAGCAAGAAAAGCCAGCAACGAGGGAGAATATTAATTATTTTTCTTGCCTATCAGCCATCACCACATAATTGCAACAGCTACATCCTGATTGAAAATTTAGTCTTTCAGACTTAGAATGGCTCGTTAGCTTTTTGCTTCCTGTTTTCATACTGAAAAAGAAGAATCTAAACAAAGAGGCTAGGAAACCAGTAGATTTTCTCTTCCTATGGGTATGTCCTTTAAACCTTCCCTTTGTGGTAGACCAACCCTATTTACAGATCTAGGAACTGCTGGTGTAGTATGAGCTGAAGTACTACAAAGCCTGTATTTCCCCCAAATCCTTTTTTTTTTTTTTTTTTTTTTTTGGCCATGCCATGCAGCTTGCAGGATCTTAGTTCCCCTACCAGGGATTGAACCTGTGCCCTAGGAAGTGAAAGAGCAGAGTCCTAACCACTGAACCGCCAGGGAATTCCCCCCCAAATACTTCTTGCACTGATCAGTTATTAAAGTAACATCTTTCTGCCTGGCCTTAGATTTCTACCCCAGAATTAATACTTTGGATTAGATAATGAGCCTGAGGATATTTTCTTCAGAAGGGTACTTGTTAAAAATGGTACACTTTTGAAGGAAGACCTCAGATCCTAGAAACTTACAATGATTCTTTTCATTGGTATACTTTATAACTAATCTATGACAAGCTTCAGGAGAGGCAATGTGAAACCTACCAATTAATGAATCCCTGTCTCAAGAGGAATCACATGAAATCCTGGATTGGGAAGTCATTACATCGTTCCATTGGGAGTCCCCAAGGTCACTCCTATGTTTAAAGATTCAGTAGGACTCATGGAAGTTGGCATAGAGTCGTACCTATGGCTAAGATTTATTATAGTGATGTAGTCGGGATACACAACTGGCTGATAAGGGAAAAAGGCACAAATGGTCTTCAGGAATTCATGGACTGGCTTCCTTATGCTCTCTGTCCCCCATGAGATCACTCAGGGCACCTTCTTCTCACAGCAACAGAAATGCAGCAACATGTATGAGAGATTCAGTGCCCAAGGTCAGGGACTAGCCACCTGGTCATGTAGGCACCCTTTGCCTAGCACCCAAAATCCCAGACTGCAAGAAAGAAAGCAGGTGTTCAGCATGAACCACGTTGTTTGCACAAACAATCTAAGCACAGTAAACCACCTTTATCAGTTAGGGAAAGGTGAGAATGCTTCCAAAATTTAAATTTGTTTTTTGTTCTTTTTCCGGACTCCCTGCCCTAGCTTATAGACTTCAGTGCAGGCCAAAGAGGTGATGGAAAGGGGAGAGATTTCCCCAGATGGCCTACTTTACAATTTTACTCATGTCTCTGGGTCCTGATGGATGATGGCCTGTATTAAAAAACTTTATGTATAATCAGACTGAAGAACTCTAAAACTATAACTTGTTTTGAGTGTTCAGTCATACATAATTCTAAGCTGGTGAGACTTCACAGGGTTAATATTATGTCTAAAATTCCCTAGTTCAAGCACTGAGCAGGATCCAGTATGAACTAGTATTTTAACACCAAATCAGTGACCAATTTGTTTTCATACTAAATTGAGTCTCCTTTTATAGTACCTTGAGATTCACTAAAAGATGAGTTCTAGCCACTTGTTTAATATACTCTCTCCCTTCCCCCATTGTCCTTCATAGAGGTTGGTTGGCTTTTTCTTTGCCAGTGGATTTTAGTGCCGTGAATACTAAACAGACACACCTCTGAGACTGAAATGAGATTGCTGGAAATTTATCTGCAGTGAAGGAAAGCTACTTCCTAAAGTGAAGGCCTAATGTTGTGATTTTCTAGTCATCAGCAAAGAAGGTAGATTTTATTTATCTGGAGATTCGAATTACATGGGCTTCTATTTCTGTCCTGCATCCGCCTCCATTGTCTCGTTTCCCCCAAGATTCTGGATTCTCTATGTCCTTAATTTTGAGCCATTGTTATTAGTGGTTGATGGAAATGTGTTTTATGTTTCAAGCATATTTAGACCCCAATATGTTTAAGAATCATTGGCCTAAAACACTTTTTCTAATGTGTCCACTGAACTCCAGTTTCTCAGGAAGTCTTTGGCTATTTTGATTTTGTATGCATTTCCCGGGATGGAGACCCAGAGCATCATTGGCAGACCACTGGTTTCTTCTGGAATGAATCTCATATGTAAAGCAGAAGTGCCTCTGGTACTTCATTTTGTGGAGAGTCCAGTTTTAAAATAAGACAGTGTAGGACCTGAGAGATGGGTAGTGGATGTGTGAGGGGATTATAAACTTGTTTTGAACTTCGTCAATGAGAAGACTTCAGGAAATCAGTTATTGGAGAATGTAAAATTTCCTAAAATGCAGGAGGCAGATCACTTGGAGAGAAGTCATTTGTATTTCATACCCAGACGTGTATTAACCTTGAGGAGAAGGAGCATCTCACAGAAAGTGCTTTCTCCCCTCAACTGGTTTACCAAATCCTTTGAATCTCTTGTTTCTGTTGAAGACCATAAAAATATTTGGAAGGCCAGTGCATTTCACGGTCACAAAGGCACTTTTAATTGCTTCCATGAAGTTGTATCCTGTCTTTCTTCTTTCGCAACAAAGTGACATGTATTAACATTTCCCTGGTAGTTATTTGTAATTGCACTAGTGTTCACCATTCCCAAATGTTACAATTGAATCCTTTGAGATTCTAGTCACATTTCTAAGCAGGTGTACCAAATCACAGCTCAAGACTTCTGCTTGAAATCTAGAGTTCCAATTAGTCAGATATCCGGGGTGAGAAGGACTAGCAAGAGAAAGACCTGAGAAAACACACAGCCCAAAATAGTTGGAAATTTCCCTGCTGCTTTGCCTCCAACCAAATTTGATTTGTCAGCATGTGAGAGGGTGTTAGATCTTCTAAGAAACTGCTTGGTTTCCATTCCATTCAAGTATAATTGGTTTTCAGGGACTGAATTAAAGCAGGAAAGCAAAAGTTAGGTAGATGATGTAAGTGAGCAAATAACTCCATATGTAACAGAATCTTGGTCTGAGTGTTTGTTGGTTCTTTGTTGTTCTTCATTTTCATCAAAACCACAGTTTCATATACAGCTTTTTGTCATGCTGGTTTTTACATGTTGTCTTAAAACACAACTGCAAAATACTTACATCTGATTTTCTATTTTAACTTGTTTCAAGAGAGCTGACGCTGCTCTCTTATATACTATTCATTTCACTTGGAATGGCTACTCTGTTATATCTCCTGAATTTTCTGATTTATTTTCTTTAAGACCAGTATCTAAAATCTTTTCTTCCAGTTAGTGTTCCTTTTCCAGGGGACTCATTTATGTCTCTACAATGCTTAGGAATTTAGCTAATTCATTTGCTTTCTCTTATTGCACTGCTACCTAAGGAAAGTTGTGTGATCAAGAGGAAGGGGCATGGGTGGTAGAAACTGAATCGTTCTGGGTTTACAGCTGGCTTTGCTGCTCACTATCTCTGAGTTTGGTCAGATCATCTAACTTTTCAGAGTGATGATATTCTCATAATAGAATGGGACCAGTGGCACCTGTCTTTCTGGGGTGTTGTTTGTTATTTCATTTGTACATTCTTTGGTTTGTGCATTCTTTCATTCATTCGTTCAGAATAGGTATTGAGCAATCACTTTGTGGTGAGCACCATGCAAATGCTAGGGACATCAAGATGGACATGGTCTGTGCTCTTAGGATGCCTACAATCTAGTGGGAAAAGTGGATATGAAACAAGTAGTTACAAGCATGACCACTGTTTAAAAACCAAAAAAAAAGAGTGAGTACAGAATGCCATAGGAGTATGACAGGGTAGAAACAGTGCGAAGCTATTTTAGTTTGTTCGGGCTGCTACACAAAGTACCGTAGACTGAGTGGCTTAAACAACAGAAATTTATTTCTCACAGTTTTGGAGGCTGGGAACTCCAAGATCAAGGCACTGGCAGATTCAGTGTCTGGTGAGAGCCTGCTTCCTAGTTCACAGATGACCATCTATCCTCACATGGCAGAAGGAGTAAGGGAGCTTTCTGGGGGGTCTTTTGTACGGGCACTAATCCCACTCATGAGGGTTCTACCCTTATGACCTAATCACCTCCCAAAAGCCCCACCTCCAAATACCATCGCATTGGGGATTAGGTTTTAGCATATGAATTTTAGGAGGCCACAAATATTCAGTCTATAGCAGAAGTCATCCAAGTATTTTTAATGTTTTTCATGGGGGAGAGAGACTGAGAGAAGTCATGAACAGCTTTGCTCAGCAAATAAATGTTAACTTAATGGATGTTTCCATGGAAGGTGAGCTATAAATAGGCCATGCTTTGCTGGCCTTACGAGATTTTGCATATCTTTCACCAGAGTCTCAGTTTTCCAATTTGTCTCAACCTTTGAACTCTCAACTTGCTTTGTCAGACATTATTGCACATAATTGCCTGCATCTGGCCCCATGTTTTGCTAATGCTGCCCCAAATAGGTGAAGCCTGCTTCTTTTCCCTGAGATTTGGTCCCTTCTGCTTCTCTGACACCAGTCTTCTTATCCCTATCCTGCAGAATACTCTTGATGTTTTTCTCTACCGTGTTGACCATCTCTTTCAAAGATCAAAGAACTTAATCTCTTTAGAATGTGCTTTGTGTGTTCTGAATCTGCTTTGTGTGTTCTGTATCTTTTCAGCTTAAATTTACGAATATAGGAGACTTTCATCTAGTGGTAATATGAACACCAAGAAGCTAAAATAACCACCAGTTCTGTAGTCTTCAGATTACAGTGGCAGTGGCAATCTCACTGAGGCAGTCCTGGAACTTACTGCTGTATCACTAGCATACCCAAGCATATGATACTTGGTAGATACTTAACAAGATGTTTTTAAGTAAAGGATTATATTAACAAACATTCAGGGGTGAGCTTAGATTACATCTAAACAGCAAACAAAAACTCTAGAAATGAGATATGTAATAGGTACAGCAAGATGTCATTCATGCTGCAGAGCTGCAATGGAAGGATTAAATGACCTCTGTCTGAGAAGGTCCAGAAAGGCTCTATGACCATTACACCACTGTCTTCGTTCATTTAGGTTGCTGTAACAAAATACCACACTGGGCAGTTTATAAACAACAGAATTTTATTTCTTATAGTTCTCAAGGCTGGAAGTCTGAGATCAGGGTGCCAGCGTGTTTGGGTGAGGCCTTTTCTTCCAGGTTGCAGACTTCTTGTTGTGTCCTCACATGATGGAAGGGACAGGGAGCTCTGTGGGATTTCTTTTATAAGAGCACTAGTACTGTTTTTGACCTAATCACCTCCCAAAGTCCCCACCTGCTCATACCATCACCTTTGGAACTGGCATTTCAACATACGAATGTTGGGGAAACACAAGCATTCAGACCATAGCAACTATTTATGTTGAATCTTAAAGGATGACAGAGATTTCTGCAGGTGAACAAGGAAAGAAGCACATTCTAGCCTGAGAATTTAACATGTGGATTGCATAAAGTTGGAAAGATGCTCACACGCTGGCTAAACTACAAGTTGCTCACTGCACCTGGAGAGCTGGGGGTATGTGGAGGCACGGTGAATGTGCAGCTGAAGAGGTGGGCCCAGGCTGGAACCTGAGGGTTTCTTGTGTTTGGGGCTAATAATTTTAGACTTTGTGAGTTGGGGAGTATTGAAGGAGTTCAGATCAGAAGAATAATTGGATCAGATTTGAACTTAAAAACGTGGAGGAAAGTGAGGAGGAGATGAGTTATTACAGTGTACCAGCTTGACTCTACGCTCTTCACATGTACTAACTCATTTAGTCCTCACATCTTCAATGCCCACAGTAATGTGTCAGTGGCGTCAAGGATATTTTGAACCAGGCAAAGCTGAAGACAGTGAGAACAGCTTATTATAATAGTTTGGTTGAGAAATGATGGGGTCTTAAAATAAGATTGTTTCAGTAAGACTAGAGTGAGGAAATCTTGGCGGCAGAATTGACAGATTTTGAACAGGCTGTTGGAGGTGAAAGAGAGGGAGGAGGCCAGGATGCCAGTTCTGCCTTGGGCAGCTGGGGATATGACGGTGCCTTTCTCTGAAATAGAGACCTTGAGAGCAGGAGCAGGTTTCTGGGGAAAGATGTTAAGTTTAGGTTTGAACTTGTGGCATTTGGTCCTGATGAAATATCTGGAAGGATGCATTAGTTAGTTACCTTGCAGTAACTTAACATGTAAAGGAGTTAGTGGTATTTGTGTGGTAATTAAAGCCATGACAGTAGTTGAATGGACTAGGGAGTTTGTTAATTAAGAAAATTACTGGGTGACACCTTAGGATATATCCCACTTAAGGAATGGTCAGAGGAAAGGGAGACTAAAATGAAGATACTACTACTACAAACTACTGTAATTCTTTTTTAAATTATTTATTTATTTTTGGTTGCGTTGGGTCTTTGTTGCTGCGCGCGGGCTTTCTCTAGTTGCGGCGAGCAGGGGGGCTACTCTTCGTTGCGGTGCATGGGCTTCTCGTTGCGGTGGCTCCTCTTGTTGCGGAGCACGGGCTCTAGGTGTGGTGGGCTCAGTAGTTGTGGCTCGTGGGCTCTAGAGTGCAGGCTTTCTTTTTTTTTTTTTTTTTTTGATAATGTAAGTTTTTTTAAAAAACTTCTTTGAAATTTACTTAACCCCTCTGAACTTCCATTATCCCCCCTGTAGAATGAAGGTATTGATCTTGATTGTCTCTGAGATTATCTCTAAGTCCTTTTACATGATAACCAGTCTGTGACTCTACGACTCTTTTAATGTAATAAACCTCTATAGCACTGGTAATTCTTTAGTTTTTTTGTGTCTTACACTCCGTTAAGAATATGGTGAAAGCTTTGGATCCTCTCCATTAAAAAATGCCACTATGCGCAAACACATAAAATGTTTCATCATCTAGGAACCAAGAATCTTTTGCTCTAAGCAAAGGAAAGAAAAAAAATATATGGAAATGACATAGAATTCAGAAAGTATTTCATATCCAAGAAGTAGGAGAAATGATGTGGTTGATTTTTCTCTAGTATTGTGTAACCCAGAAAGCAGAAAATGGAAAGAAATTCTGAAAAGCATGTATAAAACACATTGTAAAGTTACATAAAAACATTGACCAAAATGAGTTTAAAGTATTTGGGTGTGATCTAATTGTTTAATTTAGGAGAATCGCTGTTACTGTAGTAAAAAATGGTGACTCTTAGAGCTATACATGGAAATACTGAATTCAGGCTTCTAGAATGAGAGGGAACAATGGGCAAGATCACCACTGTCTGGCTGCTTTTTTAAAATGTGTGCTGATGGACTAAATATATCCCCTAGCTTCACTGTACATTATTAGAAAATCTATCTGTGAAGTTGGTTGTTCAAGATTTTGTTTTCTGTATGGAACGAGAGCGTAAGCGGATACTAACATCCAGCCTTAATACAGATGAGGCCACTCTTTCTTCCAACATCATCTCCTTCTGTGTGAAGCTAGTGGATCCTCACTTTAAAATGTGATTATAGTGGGGAAGTGATGTAATGTTGAAGGTAAGCCATTGAACATAAGTTGCATTTTGTGGCTCTAGTTAAATTGCTTGGGATTTTTCTGCTGAGCTAAAGAAGATAGGGGAAGAAAGCAATTTTAGTAAAAAATATGAAGCATCTCAGTTTTTAAAGATGTAGACTCTGTTCACTCTGTGATTCAGATGTTTAAAGGAGTGTCATGAGGATGCTTCAGCTTTGGAAATGCCCAGGTTGAGATGGGAAAGAAGACTATCAACAGACAGCTCTTTCCCTGAGAGATTTTGGAGTCAAAACTACTTGATGGATTCTTCTAAGGGAGGCTTTTTTTTGCCACGTAATTCCATTGTGTGATGTTAAAAAAAGAACAATAATCCTGTAATGAGATGTCTTGTGTAATGTGTGGAAAAGTCGTTTATATGAACATTCTCGGAGTACTGCAGATCTGGTAAAGACCAGGTATTCATGGATCTGGAGTCTAGCTAAATATTTGTTCAGTGACCTCAGAGCAATTTGCTTTTGAATGCCTCTTCCTAAGTCCTCAGTCCCATCTATATCACATCCTATTGGTTCTGTCTCTCTGGAGAATTCCGGTTACTACAGTACTATTTTTATTCTCATTTTGAGGAGACTGAGTCTTAAATATTTTAAATAACTTGCCTGGCACAGCAGGGTAAGTGATGAAGCAGGGGTCAGAGGTCGGGCTTTCTGGCTCCAGAGCCTGCTCTCTTACGCAGAGAGGTTCAGGAAAGATTGCTTTTCAGGTTGCTTTTATTTTCTGTTCAGTCAGGCAAATTCTGAATTACTGAGCTATTTAGGAAATATCTTTAATGGTACCACTTATGACTCTGACCCAGGCAGAACGTCATGAAGTTAGTATAAAATGATTAAATCAATGCATAATTTATCCATTGAGTGGAGTGGATATTTATTGAAGGCCCTGTGTCGGGCGCTAGGGCTACAAAGATGAAAAGGCCAGGATTCTGTACCTGTGGGTGTGTCCCACTCTGCAGAAGAGGCAGACGTGAACCAACAGGCACACTTAGGCTGAGGGAGCTTCTGTAGTGAAACATGTTACAAAGCCAGTGGGAGCATTGGGGATGAACACATGTTCTTTCCTTTTTGCCCATGTTATGTATGTATATACTTTTTTTTTTAAATGATGGTGATAACTCCCAGCATTTTTTTTTTTTTTTTTTTGGCTGTGTTGGGTCTTCGTTTCTGTGCGAGGGCTTTCTCTAGTTGTGGCAAGCGGGGGCCACTCTTCATCGCGGTGCGCGGGCCTTTCACTATCGCGGCCTCTCTTGTTGCGGAGCACAGGCTCCAGACGCGCAGGCTCAGTAGTTGTGGCTCACGGGCCCAGTTGCTCTGCGGCATGTGGGATCTTCCCACACCAGGGCTCGAACCCGTGTCCCCTGCATTGGCAGGCAGATTCTCAACCACTGCGCCACCAGGGAAGCCCATGTGTATACATTTTTAATAAATTAAACAGAACATGGTATAAAGTTCTAATGGTATACAATGTTATATAGTTATACACTGAAAAGTGCGGTGTGTGTTTGTGTGTGTGTGTGTATAATGTAGCATTAATTTTTCTTCCCAGATACCCAAAGGATTCTTTATTAATCTTTGAAATTTGATAATCTAACTACTATATATAGTATTTTTTTTTCTGGGATACATTGTGCCTTTTCAACCTTCAGATTATAGAGCAGAAAGATCATGTTGTTCATTAGGGAAAATCAAGACTTAAAGTGCGTTGGCAGTTTCAAGTACTTAAGGAATAAATGTTGAAGTTTGGAGGTATTTCTGGAGGGTGAGGAAAAACAAGGAAAAGAGCCAGTAGCATACTCATAGGGTGGGCAGTTTTAAACATGATGAAATTTTGTGGGATTCAGGGATTGCTCCTCATGACATAAATCCCTCCCTCCAGCTCATAACGTGCCTGAAATTATTCCGTTAAAATCTTCTAGGTTAGGGCACTTTTCCCTAAATTGTGTTCTGGAGAATTATCTTGTTTTGCAAGATGTTGAAAGATGTTCTGGGCAAGTAAAGAGTTCCATAAGCCAATAAGAATAAGATTGGAAAATACTGTTATTAATCCCATTCTAGGTAGTTCATTACTTCTTAGAACAGTAAAGATTCTAAAAAGTCCCATAGTAAGAAAAAAAATCCATTTAGTTTTGTTACACCGGCACTTCCCAAATGTATGTGACCACAGAACTTTTTTTTCATAGAATATTGGATTAAGATATTATTTCTCTAAGCAATCTTCTTTTAAAATTCTATTGGCTCTCTGGGAGAGGCTAATAAATGATGATGAGATGATGATGATAACATTAATGATGTAATAACGTAGTATCTAAGCTTCCCTGGGTATTTACTGTGTCCCACATACAGATCCACAGTGGTTCTACATGCATTATCTCATTTAAATACAGCAATTCTATGAGCTTCCTCATTTTACAGGTGAAGAAATATAGGCTTAACAGGATTACATAACATTTTATGGTCACACACACAACTAGTCAGGTAGAATGACTCCAGAGCCACTTACCTCTGTCTTTACCAGCACTGTTTAATGCTACACATAAAGTTGTCATCAGATACTTACAGCCTGGAATCACTGAGTCATTGACCCCTTTTCACCGTGACAGCAAGCAAAAGAAGGGCCTTGCTGAGTTGGAGTTCTGATGAGGATGAGGCAGAGGAGCGAAGAGAAAGGGCGCATCAGCCCTTGAACTTTGGGGGTGGGGTGGGGGCAGGGGAAGGGAGGAAGGAGCACAGTAGAAGGAAGGTAAAGTGGGACAGTCGTGGTAGCCTTCTTCTGCTTTCCAGTTCAGTCTCGAAGTATCCTCTTTCTTTTCATGAGGAATATGACACAGAAATCAAAATGAGAAGAAGCAGGGTACAGGTTAGCATGAATCATTGCCTGTCCAAGTCAGCACCAGTCTGAGCAAAGATGAAAATGTCAGGACAAGTCAAATCCCTTACAGGAAAGATCACTGGGAGGTAACCTCTGTTTCTACACGTCCGACTGTAATGCTCAGTTCTGTGCAGTGAGGCTCTTCCACGAGCCTGTGGACGCAGCACACGGTATTGAGTCAAAGCAGATGTGTACAGTGGAGGCACTGAGAAGGCCCTGTTCTTGTTAGTTTTGTAGTATCTTTGTACAGTAACTACATTTGAGTATGTGTAATACTCTAACACAAACTCTTTCAAAATATTGTTTTAGTGATGGGCTATGGAAAGATATATACCATCTCAATATTTTCTTTTAGTAGAATGTCAGTTCTTAGAGAAGGGGGAGAAGAGGGGAGAGAGGGCTATACAATCACTGGCAACCTGTCCCCTTTGAATCTTAGAATCCAGTGTCTCCCAGGACAAGTCTCTGCTGCTGGTACCTCTCTTGCTGATATCACCCCACACCTGCGGTTCTTCTTTCCGCCTCCAGGGACGTCCCTTCTGCCCAGCTGGTTTGACCTTGCACTACTCTAGGCCTCATTTAGGAAAGACATTGGTAGCAAAGGCAGGACCTGGATCTCCTGGCTTTCATTCCTCTCTCATCTCCAGTTGACACAAAACTGTCTTTCCTTAAAAAGTTTGAATGTCACACGATGTGTCTAATGTTTTATAAGGCTGATTTAAGGGAAGTCTTTTTTCCTAGATGACAGAACGTTGTGTGTGACAAAAATGTTTCCAAGGCCTAGGAAATGGTCTCTTTACTCTGAGAAATATCTGATACAACAAAATGCTAACAGAATAAAGAGTGCCGTATCATCTTTTGGATTTTCCATTACCATTATTTGACCCGGAATACCCAGCTTGTTGTTGTACCCAATACAACTTGATGGCAAAAAACGAGACAGCAAATTCACAACCCTGCACCAAAATTTGCATGCATCAGCCTATCCGCAGTCAGGGAGAGAGGAAACAAACTGATAATTTAAGAATTTAGTATTAATGATAAATCTACTAGGGCTTCAACCTTCTCTAATTAAGAAGTCTTAAAGGAAGATAAGCATTTTTTTTAACAGATTTATTTTTATTTACTTATTTATTTTTGGGTGCGTTGGGTCTTCATTGCTGCACTCTGGCTTTCTCTAGTTGCATTGAGCGGGGGCTACTCTTCGTTGCGGTGCGTGGGCTTCTCATTGCGGTGGCTTCTCTTATTGCGGAGCATGGGCTCTAGGCGCGCGGGCTTCAGTAGCTGTGGCTCACGGGCTCAGTAGTTGTGGCTTGCGGGCTCTAGAGCGCAGGCTCAGTAGTTGTGGCACATGGGATCAGTTGCTCCGCGGCATGTGGGATCTTCCCGGACCAGGGCTCTAACCCGTGTCCCCTGCATTGGCAGGCAAATTCTTAACCACTGCGCCACCAGGGAAGCCCCAGATTAGCATTTTCTGTTGATATTTACCTCTGAAATTTTGAACAAAATGTAAGCAGAAGATACCCTAAGGAGCATTTTTGGAAAAATCCCAACAGTTGCTTAGATCCACATGATGAAATGATTTAATTAGCTTGGATAACGCTGTTTCTTCTAAAGTATCTGAAACAGACTCATGAAACTCATAAAAAGCCTTGTATTTTCTAGCGTATGTGAGAGTTTAAGGGTGCTTAAGAGCCTACTTTGAAAGATTTGCTATGAGTCTCCCTTGATAAAATGTGCTATTGCCAGAGTTAAAAGGAAAAGAGGTTGACTCTAGTATTAGCCAATTGCCAATGTCTTCCTAGAAGGTAGAACTGGAAATAGACTTCAGAGCTCTTCTCTTTTTACAAAAGAGTGAACTGATGGATAGATTGGCTGTTAACTCTGTGAACGTCCCACGGCTAGTAGGGGTGACAGAGCTCGGGCAGACCCCAGATTGCCTGAAAGATAAAGAGAAGTTCACTGCTCTTCCCACCCAGCCGGGAGTAGCTTGATATTGATCAAGCTTTTGCTAATCTGGATTGTTGGGATTTATTATACATGTATACAGGCCTTTCTTCTTTGTGTGACATCTGCAAAGTGGTGGGAAAGACAATAAATTCAAAACCCAAAGATCTGGTTTCGAATCCCGGGTATGCCATTTGTTAGGTAGGTGATCTTGAGCAGAACATTTAACCTCTCCAATCTCAGATGCTGCATTATTAAAAACAGATACTAATCACTAGGTAATTGCAGTTGTTATGACCATCAGATAAGGTAAAATGTGTGAAAACTTTATAACCTATGAAGTCTTACATCAAGGTAGGTGGGACTTGTTAGGCTATTGGCTGCTGTCTTTATGTTACACTATGAACATAAGTTTTGGGGGTTTTTTGTCTGGGGTTTTTTTCCCTGTAAAATGAGCCTATCCTGTTGTTTTGGGAGAGTTAACACTTTAACTGGATGTTATATCTAATTAGGATCACTATTTTTTCTCCTTGATTTCAGGACTTAGTATTTAGATGGAAGAGATGTCTAACAGATATAGTCATGAGGCACCTGCCTCTTGATTGAATTTATTACTGGTTTACATGTAACCTGTGCTAGGTAAAATTTTGGAAGCTGAATAGGTGAATCTTTTTGTATGCAGAAGAGATAGGATTTTAAAATGGCTTATTCTCATTTTGAAAACCCAAGATTAATGGAATACTTTTAACAAGGATAGACTACGGAATTAGAAGTTGTGTGTGTCTCTCTAGATGTGCTCTTTTACCATGGGCAAATCATTTGTTTCTTAATCACTGAAAGCATCGTGGTTTTGTAAGTATAAGATAAAAAAGGGAATGTATTTTAAGATCTTTGTATAGCATTTTCTCTTTTCTGCATTAATCATCTTCCTCTGTATTATAATCTTTTCTGTAAGGAAAATGTCAGATTAACCTATCATTTTTCTTTCTTCAGTGTTAAGTAAGCATGTATGCTTTATAGACTTTACCTGTGATTCATAGTTTCTCTCCCTTTTGTAATTTATTTCCCCTTCTCTCTTTTGAGACTGTTTTGGGCCTCACATTGGCATGTGATTTCTGGGTGACTTGCTTTCTTTTTGAAGGACAGAGAACTTACTCTAGGAGATTATGTAAAATCAGGCTTTTAAAAATAGGTAATAATTCTGTCTCTGCCCAGGTTAGGGATACTACCCCATAAGGCTGAAGTAAGGATGAAGTCTGGTGAAGTTCAGACAGAGCTAAAGAATTAAAACCAATTCAACCTTTATCAGGAGTTCTGAGTGAAATAATCATTTGCATTCTCCAGTGCTCCCCCTTCAGTAAGATTTCTTTTCTTTGTATTCTTTTACTTGAATATGGCTTCTAGGAGGCTCATATTTAGAATTTCTGTGCTTATAAAAAAAGAGATAGCTTTATAATTACTATGTAAGAACTATGAAATGGGAAAGAATACATTGGCAAGGCTTATTTGTCATGCATCTGGTTATGTTGCCGTATTTGTTTAATTAAATTCCCTGCTAATTATAACTGTATGTACTCGTGTCAATTATTATTTGCTTAACACAGGGAACAGTATAATTCTTTAAAGGAAAGCAACTCGCTCTCTATTTAAATTAAATTTCAACTTAATATGCTTTCTAAAACAATAGTAGTGACGTTTCATTAGAATGGTAGTTGGAAAGTATTTATCTACCTCAGTGGAATTTGGACTGGCTAAAATTTAACAGAGCTGTTTTAATATCAAATTGTAATTGGAAATCATACAGTTTTAGAGTATAATGGTCAACATTCCCAAACCACCATCCGATGCTACGTATGGTTCATCTACTGAAGAATACATTTTCACCCTTTAAGGAAAACCTTCCCTGCCCTTCAGAACCTTCTTATCACCTCCTCTAGAAGAAAGAGGGGGAGAATTAATACTTGACTGTGATTCGCAAAGACCCAACAAGTGCACTTCTCCTTCTAATACACAAATTCTCTGAAGCATTTGTTTAATAACAGATTGCCCAGATCGCTTGGTTATGATCACCCATGATACTTAGTATATTTATAGACTTTCTCAAGCCTGCAAGTCTTTCATTAGAGTTAAAATAAGATTCCCAATGGAGTTGAGTTTTTTCCATTTCATTTTTTTCATCCTCTCATTTTCACAATTCTTCTATAGGTTTCCTCTTCCTCCCACTCTTTGTCAGACACTTGATGTTTTTTAAAAAAATTTCCACCACTTATCTCGTGATAAGCTGGGAACTCTTAATTATGTAATTGTCCCCTTTTCATTTGCATGTACACTCCCACCTATTCAGAGGGCTCGATTCTTATCTGTTCCTTTCCTTCATTTTGTTTAAAACTAGTTTTCCTCTCTAAAATACCAACTTGAAAGTTTTGTAGTATACTCTTAGTGTTGATTCTAATTCACATCAAAAACTTTCTTTTCTATTTCAAGGGCTTTAGGTTTGGCTCCACACAGAAATGGGTTTAAAACACGCCTCTTCAGATAAATTGCCAGTTTTCTGAGCCTCAGACTTCTTATTTATGAAATGGGGCTGTAAGTGGTGTCTCTGCCTTATAGGGCTAGAGAGAAAGGCAAATGATACGACATATGTAAAGCATCTAGTTGAAACCATCACCAAGGCTAGATAATGAACCTTAATTGGCAAAAATGGAAGTACTGCAGTGTTTTTTTGAGAGGGAGTCTTAGTTATCATGTGAAATTTGGCTCACGGGAAGGTAGTGTCTATTAGCTACATGGTAACACTGTGAGGAATTCCCTAAAATGTGATGCTGAATTTATGATAGCTGTTCAATTCAACAAATACTTTTTGATTGACTACCATATACCAAACACTTCGCTGTGTACAAGAGGAAAAAAGTAAGGCCTCTGTTCTCAGAGAGCCCAGGTCTCATGAAGAAGTCAGATCAGTAAATGGAAAATTTTGGAATATTGTGTTAAGTACTATACAAGAAATATAGAGAGCGGGTTTGGGAACATAGAAAAGAGGATGTCACATCGGAGGCTGTGACATTTAAACTGAGTCTTTCAGAATCAGTGAGGAATTAGGCCGATGAAGACATGGGGGAGGAGGCCCTATATGCTTTCTCTTCGAGTGGAGAACACGAGGGCTTTGCTGTCTGATACTCCAGAGACCAGCCGGCCACATGCAAGGCTGTGTGATCCACAAACAGGCCAGTTACTTAATTAACCTATCTGAACATCACTTTCCACGTCTACTTTTAGTGTTTACCACAAAACGTCATGAGAATTAAGTGTGAGAATGCATATTAAGGGACGAACTGAGACCTGGTGCATAGTTGTTTAAAAATAAGTTGGTTTGATTGTAAACACTGAGAATTTGGCTTTCATTGCCAAGAAAGCCAAATTTTGGTATTTAACAGCGGCTGAATTTGCCAACCACCTACCCAGTGGTTAGGCTACTCAAGTGGAAAGTTTCATTCCCGATTAATGTACCGTTTTTTCTCAGAGACTTTGAACTGGCACGTTTTTGGTCCATCAGATCTTCCTGTCCTGGGGTTGTGTCTGGTTTTTATTCCAATTTTAAAATCTGTATGCACACATGGTGCCTTGAGCCACGTAGCAGATAGAAAGACCAATGATTTCTTTTTATTATTCTTTTTATTAACAATTAAGGGAAATTGTTAACATTTAAGAAAAAAAGAAGACTTACTTGAGAGAAACTTCTGGTTATTTTCTAATGAGGAAAGAAATCTCTAAATGCAATCTATCAGTCCTCTTTCCAGTATAGCAAAGCAAATCTGAGACAGTTTTGAACTTTTCCCTTATTCCCTTTATCATGAATGTTTAATATCCAAAGGAACCAATTTTTGTTCAGAATTAGCTTCCACGTTTGAAGGACTATTAGCAATCACCACAGGGAGCCTTACACTCCGATTATATCTGCCACCCTTTTTTCCAGAACAGAATCATTTTCTGTATAGTTATAGCAAGTGCCTTTGTTTTGCTGGCCTCATCATCTATATTTTAAATATGTCCACCTGTGCCAAGATGATGAGACATCAAGAAAGTAACCAAATTATATGTTTAGAAAGAGTAGATCACTGTTTTAATGAGCTTGGTAAAATCAACATGTACAGCCTTCTATACATGGTCCCTCATGTAGCTATTTCAATTAAAAATCTTATAAATGTTATTATAATCATGAGTTAACTATTTTTTTAATCACATAACTTATACAAAGCACCTAGCATGTGTTACCTCATTCATCTTTACAGTGGTCCTGTCACATAGACTCTTATGTGATATCGTTTATCTAGGAAACTAAGACTTCAAGAAGTCAAGGAACTTGCCTATTATTCTACAGTTGACAGGGCTGGGATACACACCCAGGCTTGTTTGATTCCAGAACCCAGGCTCTGAAACACTAGGCTCTACTACCTCTTTTTAATCCTTCTAAGATCTTCTAAAGTAGACTTTCCACATGACAGTCCTTAATGTAAAGCATAATTTGATCTTTTATGATACTGCTTACTAGCTTATTAATATTTTTGTTTGTAAACACTAAAAGCAAGCTGAAGCCAATGCAGGCTTAATAAGATATTTATTTAGCAAGGATGTTTTTGCTAATAATAAGCCAAACATTATACCAGGCATTGGAGTTTGAAAAATAAAAAAGATATCTCTTGACTTTGAGAAGGTCACATCTATTTGGAAGAATGTACAAGAGTTCCCAATTCCAAATTCCAAGAAGCTCTGAAAAATGAAAAGTTTTTTGCATGAGGCTCATTTAGCACTAATACCTGACCTGAATTGATACGAGGCTCTACGTGGCCTTTTGGAGTTGTTACATAATTGATAGTAAATGCCCTGCATAACTTTTCTAAATTTTGAACTTCTCATTTCTGAAATACATCTGGTCATAAGGGTTTAGCAGAGGGGATTGTGGACCCATACAGTAAATGGAGATGTGGAGGCCCCGAGAACGGAGTGGTCACTTGACTTGATAGAGTTAAAGATTCACGGAAGAGAGGCTTCAGGCACTGAAAATAGAATTTACCAAAAAGTAGAAGGCAATCCTGGCAGAGCAGAAGTCAAGGGCAAAGATATACAATCCTTAAAGAATCTGACAAGGGTGTATATGGGAGACGACCTGGCACCAGGTTACGGAGGGCCTTGCGTGCCACAGGGAGCGTGCACTGGCTCTCGCTGTGCCGGAGCCCTGGGGAGCCTGGGAAGGCCTTGAGCAGAGGAGTCGTCTTATCGGATTTCTGTGTTGGAGAATTCCCTCTTGTTGCAGCTTGGATGCTTTAGTAGTAAACAGGGTCCAGAATGATGAGGACTTGAACCAAGACAGTGGCAGTAATTAAGCAAGGACAGAGAGGGGAGATGGATTTGAGAAATGCAAGAAAACACCTCAAAGCTGACTTCCAGGTTTTCTAATTTGAGCATCTGGGTAAATGGGAATGCCATCACCCAGGATGTGGAATACAGTAGGAAGAGCAAGGGTTTGGGTTGGGAGAGAGGAGCTAGTGGACCTAGTGATCATGTCCATTTTGAATTTGACTTTCCTCTACAGTATGCTCGTGGAGATGCAGAAGGCAGTTGAGATTTGGGGTCTGAAGTACTGGTCATAAACTTTGTATTTAGTCGTTGGTGTTAGTGATGACTTGTAGCTACTACAGTAAATGATATTATTGAGGGTGGGCATACAAAGTGAAAAAAATGCAGGTGACCTATATTTAAGGTTAGATGGAAGAAATGAAGCTGAAGAGATGAAAGAGGAGCATTTAGCGGAGAAGAAAAAGGGAGGAGTAGCAAAGAATAGAAGAGGGGCAGTGTGTCTTCTCCCTGCATGACGGGGGTGTCAGGTGATACTGTCAGCGGCTGTGGAGACATCATCAGAGAGCGTGCGCACTGTCAAGAGATCACTTGGCACTTTCAGGCCAGCACGTTCTGTGACAGCTGTTAAGGTGGCCGAGGAAGTGCCCACCACTAGTGCAGACTGCTCTAAAAAACTTGTGTGGACAAGACAGAGGGTTCTCTCATCTTTCAAGATACTTTGGAAAGGCAACAATTGATTGAAGTAACATGTTAGAGGCAATTAAATTATTCTCAGCATAGCTGTAACCTGTGGCTCACTGCTCATTTCCTGTGTAAATAAAGGCGAGCATCCTACCAGCTAAGTCTCTTAGACATTGTCTCCAACAGCATGAATTAAAGAATAGCCATTAAATGTGTTTCCAATGCAATTTGAGAATAACTGAGTAGATTTTTATTTTAAACTGCAATGAAATAAGTTTTGGTGCCACTGACAAGCCTTCCCATGGATTTGATGTGAAGAAATGAATTCCAGATGCATTACCAGTGGGGATTCTAATCTAGGACTAGGGTTGAAGCCAAGAATAATCTGTAAGTGAAGTACCAATTAGAACTTAGCTTTTATTTTTAAGCAGCTTCGTGATAGATTTATGTATGTTTAAGAATTGTATGCAACTATGACCCAAACAACTTCCACCACTTGGTGATAAAATAGTATATCAATTGCAATGTCCATATTTTTAGGTGAGGCGTGGAAGTGTGATGGTGGGAGGAGGATCTTGAAGAATAAGTTCCCAAACTGAAAAGAACAAAGGGGTTCAGTAGCTTCACATCTCAAAAATAATGTTGCTTGTCTTTCATCAGGAGCTTTGAATTTGCCTTTTATGGAACAGTTTATCATTATGTATAGAAGGTACTATGGAAGCAATTCTCCTTAAAAATTTCTTTGTTTTCTCCTAATAGAAACTTCTGTCCTGTAGTATGTCTGTATTGCTAAAGAAGGTAGCCTAAATGCATCTTCTCCAGCAATGTGTTAAAACCAGACATCTTACATTGATTGATTACTCATGAAAATTCTGAAAGATTAGCATCTTTTACATATAAAAGCATCATGCCTGGCCCCTGTGGGAAACTGACTCTAAAGAACCAAGTCTCAGCCAGAAGTAGAGAAGCTGCTGTTTGCACCCTCTAGAACCACAGTGGTGTGGTTGGTGCGGAAAGGGTGGGTAATGACTGAAACTCATAAATCACCTTCAGTAGGCAGTTGTACGTGATATTTCACAGTGACTCTCCATCTAATCAGCAACATGTTTCATCACTTCCAAGAAATCCACAAAATTACATCACATGATTGACTCTTCCCATGCCGTAACCCTAACTGTAGGGATTGTCCTTCCATAAAGACATGAGACTGTCATCCCCATGATTTGATATGAGGGGGTCCAGGGACATGTCCATGTCCGAAAGTCTTTCTCCCTTGAGTCTATTAATGCAGTTGAACTCTGCTACTGGAGATTTATTGTTATTGTATTGTTTTCATTTGTTTATCATTCATTCATTTATCTATTCAGCCATCAAGTATATGTTGCATATATTTAATGTATTGCTTCTTCCTAGGCACTCTAGGAAATAAAGATATGGTCCCAGCCCTTTGTCAAGGGAGGAGGACAAGGAAGCAACAGTTTCGGAGCCCAACTATATACCTAGCCTATACTAGACGTTTTATTTAATCTTCCAGACAACCTAAAAGGTTACCAAGAGATTAGGGTGCACTCCTTGGTGGAGAAGACATTTAGGCTGGGCGTTGAGGATGAGAAATATCACCCATGCACCAAACCTAAATTTTCTTTTATCTAGAAAGTAGGTGTCTTATTTCTGGATATCCTATACAGTGCTTTGGTTATATAGAAGTATAATGAATGTATGAAATAAACGTTCTCAGATCAAGTTTCTTTTACCCCAACATAAAAGTGAGGGAAAATCTTGAGGAATACCTTTTTTCCTTTTTAAAAGGTGGTCTTAGGTAAGGTACTTTGGTGATAAATTCTAGACAGGAAATAACCTCAGAGTATTAGGAGGGAGATAGATTGCATAATTTTGAGGAGATTAAACCCTGAATGGAGAGGTTCATAGTCAATGACTTTTTTTTTATTATTATTATTGGAGTATAATTGCTTTACAATGCTGTGTTAGTTTCTGCTGTGATAGTGAAGTGAATCAGCTGTATGCGTACCTATATCCCATCCCTCTTGGACCTCCCTCCCACCTCCCTCCCCCAATCCCACCCATCTAGGTCATGGCTCTAGTCTTTCTCCCCAGAGCAATATTTCTAAAGCACGCAGCCAGTTACTTTGTTACCTTACCTACCCATCCCCACTTTCTGAGTAGAGTCCAAACTCTTTAATGAAGCTTGCAAGATCTGACCCTAGGTCTGCAGGGTCTTCTTTTGCTTTGCTCTGCTTTACTTCTGTGTCTCACTCATAACCAAATGTTTTATGTCTGCTCCTTCTCCAACCATCCTACCTAAAGTCAGCTCTCTTCTGATTAGCCCTTCCTGAGAACTAATTGCTCCTTCCTTTCCTCTCCACCATACACGGTATACATTTGCATCACAGAATCTCTAATATTTCATGCACTCATTTGTTTACAGGTTGATATCCTCCTATTAGATAGTAAGTTGTTGGAGAACAAAAACATAGTTTTATCTACATATCCTCAGTACCTAGCATTATGCCTGATCCGTAGTTATCACTCAGTAAATACTAGTTGGATAGATGGATAGACGTATGGACAAAGGAAGTATTTTGTCCTGAGGGGACTCTGTATACAGCAATCCAGTTCACAAAGTCCATTAGCCTTATTTTACCTCTGAGCCAGTTTCCCCCTCTAAGGCCTGAGCCACGTAAGACTCTGGACAAGGTATTGCAGCAGAGCTAATGTAGGAAAATTCAGATTTGCATTTCAGTACGATAATTACTTATCAGTACTCTGATGGGCAGATGTAAATATCTGCTGTATAGGTAGATTAGTGGATTTTATTGGCTCTCTGTCACAATTAAGTGACTGCTTCTGACTGTGTAGTGAAGAGCATAGCATTTTAAAAATAGAACATAATTATCTGCTATGATCACCTAGATAAAATATTATGGCTTATTTTACATTTCAGTAATTCACATAATGGAGCTTTTCAACATTTACCAGTGTCCTAGATCTCGGCTAATTCTTCAGTAGAAGTTGGAACTGACTTTAAGAAGTTATGGGTTTATCTTTAGACCTTTGACACTAGGATCATTCCCACACTGAAGAAAGATGGGAGCAGATATGTCTAATGAGTAGAGTTTGAAGTTAAATTAAGTAGCTGACAAGCATTAGGCCACTTGAATTTACTTTGAGGTCATCTGTGTATTTAATGAATATTTGTTGACCAATTTCTTAGCCTTGGTCCAAGGATTTTCAAAAATTTTGGCCATAACCAACAGTATACAGGCATACATACATACATTCTTATGTACATACATATATATAATGATAATATGACCACATATAATACACTCTGATATTTTCTGTTTTATTCTGTCCTATTCCCTCAGATATCAATCCATTCCATGCTGGTTATGATACAGTTTGGAAAACCCTGCTTTGATCATTATCAGTAACACATATTAAGCAGGTACAGAATGTGGCCTCCTCTCCCAGCACATTCTCCATGGTTGTGGATGTGCATTGTACCAGTTTTGTAGGGGGTGAGTGGGAGTTACCATGGATGTGTTATATGCAGGATCTCACACAACTTCTGTCAAATGACAGTCTTTTTTCTTGTTTCATTCGACCTCATCTGTTAATGTTCCTTGCTTAGTTGCAGAATGTCATGGATCCATTTGGGGAAGCAGATGAGTAATCTTGTGAATGGAATATTGAACTGAGGGAAATTATTTACTTTCTGTGTTGATTCAGGCCGCATTTCGTCTTAACCCCCCTAGTTAGAGGACATCAGTAATGATTCCGTCTCTGCAACTCATTCCTAAATAAAATTAATTGGTAACTAGATAGCTCCCTAATAACCATGCTTGTTTTTGCATAATAGAAGGAGAAAAGGATTAAGTTCTTTGTTCTAATTAATAGGAATGAAAATAGAATCACAATCTGCGGTATGGCAAAATGAGAGAAAATAAGGCTTGTAAGTAATTTTTATGGTTGTTCAGGAATAATTGTTTCATTATTGAGTTAATAGTTTTTACAAACAGCTTCCATTTCCATATCATATTTCTGCAGTGGATCTTTATTGAGATTGCTTAGGCAGAAGGGGACAGAAGTTGTTTTAAATCCATCACTTGTCTAAAATATGAGTTCCAAAGTAGTTAGGGGAGGGGGATGCGGCAGGAAAGAATAAGGTATGGGAGGGAAATAGGGGGTCAGATTGAAATCGGTTGATTAATAAGACAACAAAATTCATTCACCAGCTTGTTTCAAAGGAGACTCTTATTATTCTAGAGAGAAATTAGACATCAGATCCCTCATAGGCCCCAGGCTCTGACATGTGTTTTATAATGACAGTTAATTAGATACTGTCTGCAGCAATCATAGGCTGTCATTTCTAATACATTTCTGGGAAGTTGAAGGACAGGAGAAGTCACCCCCTCCCCATCTTCCCCCTTCCCATAACTGAAATCGGTTGCCAAAATTAACTATGAATATATGAGGCACGAGTTCAACAATTATACAGCCGTTCTGCACATTTATGTTTCCTACTTAGTATGTGCTCTGCATCCCAGGCTAGGCCGGGCATGCATTTTGCAGACAGAGTTGTTACTGCAGCCCTGGTTATATTTAGGAACATCTCACATAGCAGCCTCTAACACACCTGGTCTCGTGGAACATGCCACTTATCATTGTAGCTTATGTGTTAGAACACAAAGAATTTTTCTCACTGTTGAGTTCAAACCTCTAGCTCCCCCCAACCCCCTGTCTTCCATCTTTACTAAAGAACTTGCTGTGCATTAATTAAAATGATTTATTCTCATATATAAACCTTAAATTTGGATAACTCCTGCGGTAGAACCTAACCTAGACTTTCAATGCCCCCTTTTGCTGAACATCATTATAAACATGGCAGTCAAATATAATGTAAAAGAAACTAAGCCATGGGGCAGAAACCCTGCTTGGGACAGCTTAAAATCATAGATGGTTAAAATTTTAAAGGACCTTAGAAATGATCTAATCTAATGCCTTTACTTTACAAATAAGGACATTTGAGGCCCAGAGCGCTAAAGCAATTTCATGGCAAGCCTGCGTGGAAACTTCCTTCTCCTGACTTCTAGAGTCTTGCTCCTTTCCCTGTATAGCACTGCCTCCTGCCTGATTATCTGGGTGACTGTGAAAATCAGTGGACTTTTCTGGCCTTGAGTTTCCTCATCTGTAGAATGAGCATAGGGATAATAGCTACCTCAGGGTTACATTGAGCCTAAACGGGGAGGCTACTCCATGGTCCTTTATGGGACTCCAAGGAATCTTATATTGCCCTCTGATTGCTCTTCTCACACGTCATCTTTCCCCAGTGCATGCCTGGGCCTCATCAACACCTGCCAAGAAGCGTAAGAAGGCTCTCAGCCCCTTTCTGGTTGAAAACAACACTCTTTTACAAGCTACGCACTCAGTTTCTGTTACCTATTTTAGAGACATGGCCGCTCAAGTCATGTGCGGAAGTTCAATCTTTTTCAACCCGAGGTATCATCACTGACGTGGCTATAGGGGTGTTTTCCAAACACGACAGAGTAGGACTCCCTACAGAGTTTCTTAAAAGTACAGGTTCCTGTTCCCCGTGCTGCATCTGCCCTCCTGTCCGTCCCCCTTGAGAAGAGATCTAATGTAGCAGGTTTGCAGCAGAGCCTGATCGTCTTTACATCTGCCAGGTTTTGTTTTATTTGTTTTTGCTGTTCAGGCTCCCTGATGACTGCCGGGGAAATGCAGCTTACCCAGGCAGATCAGATCCCCAAATGTGCCGCCTTCCACAGCTGCTAAAATCCCTGGATGCTTTTTTTGTGGGTTCTAATTAACTTTTACATTCTGGAGGTTAAAATGTCGGCAGTAAGCTGATAATACAATTCTTGCAGGCGCTGGCTCTCCTTTCCTTGCCCTGATAGTCGCACATAAAAAAGCTGCCGCCCCCGCTGTCCCTTCACAACTCCACCACCACCCCGTCCACAGCCCTTCCGACCTAGATGGACAATACTGCAGGTAGCAGTGCCGATGAAGACGGGACTGCCGTCCATTACCAGTTTGAGATTTGTTTTGTTTTGTGGCGGTGGAGGTTTTAATCTCCCCACACCCACAATCCCAATAATAGGGCTGAGTTTATATTAAGCCATTCTCTCTTACATCAGGTCCCCTCCTGATCAAAGACACATTATTTTCAAAACACGTAGCTGGGATTAAGGATATGGTGTGTGATACTGAGTGGTGTCAGAAAGCAGATTGAGCCACACAGTCTTGACCTCATCGTATGATTCTCTACCCATGAGCTACCCAGCCAGGGCAGAGCTGGGAAGGCTGCAGGGGTGCGGACCATCAACATCCCTGAAGATCCAGACCAGTATCCTGAATTATTCTTAGGCATGAGCAGAAAGTGTATGCTTAGCCAATTCCATATGTGTTACTATAATGGTTCACTTGCTTTCTAGATGAATGCAGCCCCCTTACCAGCTGTGGACTCTTAGTGTTTGTAAAGGTTTAAAGATGTTCCAATAGGAAGTAGAATGACATTGAATAAAGATGTTGGAAAAAGAAGGCAATCAAAGATAGTGAGATTTTATATATATTAAAATATTATATATTTTTTTATGAAACATTATATATATAATATATATATAAAGTTAGTTTAGACAGAGCCCCGTACATAGTAAGCATTTAATAAATGTTAGCTCCTGTTGAGGTTATTACTATTATTCTTATGCCAGTGCTGTTTTAACTCAAGCTATTGCTGATAGTCAGTGGCATACTGACCATGGATATTAAGCACAGAAACTTGAGGACATTTAACTTGATTTTTTAGAAAGAAGCAATTTTAAAAATCCGCTTAGTTCAAGCGTAACTTCTTACTCTCTTTGTGCATATTATAGTATATGGTCCTTAACTTATGGACAGGAGTTCTGAGTTCATATTTCCAGTGGGCTTTAGTGAATTAGACGTTTTTAGGTGAATTAAATGGGCTGTTTGAATCTCATCCCTGGGCCAATTTCAGGAATCACTGAGGCTTATGGGTAACTCATGATGTCATTTCAAAGTTTATGATTATTTTTCCCTGAAGATTCTAATCCTCCACTCAGCTTACCCCTACCCCGTTATTAGTTGATTAAATAATGATGAAAATATGGTTAACCTGACTAAAGTCTATTACCTACAGCAGTGACTCAGGTATATGGCAATGAGATGGAGCAGTGCCTTTACCCCAGCACCCCAGGTCTATGGATTTTAAGAAGATTTAACTCTTTATGGAGTCATAATTGTGGCAGTTTTAAAAAATGGTAGACAATATTTACATGGTTTTTTTTCTTAGTTTGTCTTGTAGGAAGTGAGGAATTTCATTTCCGTCCTAAACTCTTTACTATGTAGTGTCGCATGCCAAGGTTTCTTAATCTCTTTAATCTGCAATATGCCTATCCATTGGGGAAAAGGAATAGAAATCAACATAGATGAAATGCACAGCCTCCATGCGTTAAGCATATATATAAATTAGAAGAGTGTACATTGATCATTCTTAGCCTGCATCATGGAGAAATGACTTCCAGCCATTTGTTAAGCTATTCAGTAAAATAGTCAATTTGGTAATCCCACAGGGTGATCTGCAAACACAGAGCTTCCTTAACCTGGCTACACAATGGAGCATTGTCCTTGTACTCTTGTCTTTTAGTTTGTCATCCTTAATGAAGTTAGACAAGAAGACAAATTTATTTTACCTGCCAAATATGTAGCAGGTGCATCTGGAAGAATATATGTATAGCTACACTAATGTTATCTGCGATATATTCTCCCTTATAGCTTTCTGTGGATTTAGTACAATAGAAAGGACTGTGGCACAGTTAAGGCATCAAAATATCCAAGAAAATATACGAGATCTTTTCCTCGTCCATGTTTTTTGTGAGGCATCCATAATCCCACAAGCTTATTCATTCAGTCTTCTGTTGAATGTCCTAAGTCCATAAATACATACGAATATAGTAGGACTGGTATGGAACCCTCACTCAATGTAGGTAAGTCATGGCTATAGACCATCTGGGATGCTGTAGTGTCCACAAAAGAAAAACTGAAATTTGGCATTCTTGAAACTTCAGAAAAGGATTTCTAGGGAGTATAGAATTAGACTCAGTGCTAGAAGAAAACTATATCATCAGTTCTCTTGAAGGAAATACATCTATCGTCTTTTTGCTTACGGTCTTAGTGGACTTAAGGTACTTTGGGCATTTATGTGTATTCTATGGATGAAAAGCACTCTTAAATAGGGCGAAATAGAGACATAACTCTAGCTAGGTTAGAAAGCTAAAGGAAGAGGGGACTTCAAGTTGCAAGTATGTATGATTTTAAGGCATAGGTTAGCCGCCTGAGGAGATAGAGTTCTTCGATTTCTTTTTTTTTTTTTTTTTTTTCACTGTCTCCTTATGTATTGTCACTTTCTGTTTTCTAATTCCACCTTTTGGTGGCTAAGAATAAAAATGGTGGTATTTTCACGTTGTTGCCCAATAAAGCAACAATTCAGCATCCTCCTTGCAGGCTGCTCTTCTTCCTCTGCCTTTCCAGTACTAACTGCACTGACAGGAAATGTACATTAGTTTCGGATCTATATTAATTTATTCAGTCATCTTTCAGGAGTTAATCGAACATCTTGTCCCTTGTTCCAGACATTTGGCATCTGTTGCCCCAAGTTCAATTCCTTTATGTGGAAAAAGGGACCACCAAAGAAGGCTAATTGACGTCTTTGTGAATGAAGGACTACAGCATGTGAATGATGGATTGGGTTCCTTTGTGAATATGGACAAGATTCATTCACTCTCCTCTCTAATTTTTAAAATCATGTGTAATTGATGAAAAACTCAATTCATATTTGATTTGTTTCCTCTTAAGTCATCAACATATTATTTCTTAAGAGTTATCATATGTTCAAGAGCTAACAGTTGGCTCAGAATAAACCTATTCATATGCCAAATAATTTGGATTAAGTCCAGAAGCCTATTGCTTTGGGTCTTCAAATGGGTGTTCTTAACATAGTATGATTTTCTTTGTTTCTTTATTCCAAGTTATGGGCCATGAATTTGTTCCCTGTTTTATTGATGTCCTCCTAATTGCTTTGTATCTAAGAATACTTATGTGTAGCTCATTACCACATTAAAAATAGGAAATAAAACTGTCCTGTAACAGGAAGGCGTCTTTAGCCTTCTGGAAAGGAACTAAAGTGAAAACAAAAAAGAGCACAAGCTTTAATTTTGTTCTAAATAAAGGACCACTTGAGGGCCAAAAAAATTACTTAATTTATATTTTCAGACATTTTTTTATAATTTTCTTTTGTGATTGATTTTTTTATATTTCGTCTGCTAAGATGATAGGTTTAAAATGATTTTACTAGGACCTTTAATGATTCTTGTTCCCTATCAAGGAGAATTCTTTGAACATAGTGCTTATCAGAATTTCTACTGAGATTTGTTTTTTTGTCAGTTGACTTTGCTTTTATAGATATATCTTTGGAAGAAATTATCAGAAAGCCTTATTACTGAGTTGTATATCCAGATTTGATTCAGACAATCTGAAGGTCTCCTTTTGGACCACAGTGTATAGTAAAAATACTTCCTGCAGAGGGTCATGTGAGAAGTTGCTACTCTAGAGCTGAAAAGTGCTCTCACATTCCTAGTGAATGCCATTCTGAAGAATAAGGCAGTATTATGATTATTGGTGGAATCAGGGATGGCCTGATTTGGAATTGCAATAAGAAGCCAGTGAGTAGTATAGATGAGAGATGTGGCATATGGTTGAGAATGCAGACTTAAAAATATCCTGTCTAGATTCAAATCCTGGCCTAGTCATTTATTAGCTGTGTGACCTTGAGCAAGTCACTAAACCTCTCTGTTCTTCAGTCCTCATCTGGTATATGGGGATGATAATGATGAACTTTTCTTAAACGATTTTTGTAAGGATTAAGCTTGTTAATACACGTGAAGTTCTGAAAACTGTCTCTGGCATATAGCTAGAAATATATAGCACCTTTATTATGAGTCATTATGAAGATTGTCTTGGTACCATACCTTAACCAGGTGATACTCTGTCCTCCCTGGAACTAAATCTCCCCCGCATCTCTTTGCTATTTGCAGCCTAGATATTTAGTAACATTCATTCTTTATTTTATCACTTATTTATAAAAAGGAAAGTGTCCCTGAAAGGCTTATAAAAGTGTACTTGATTGATGAGAATTCCAGGCACTCTTCCTAGGACATGCTGTGATTAAGACAAAAGAAAGGTCCAAAATATGTAGAGTAAGAGTTTTAACTCAAGTTGCCATTAATCCTACCTGCCTCTTGATTCAGATCTTAGGGGATAATTAATGAGAAAAAATGTAAACCAAGTTCCTCATGATTCCCTTATTAACTTTAAACAGGACTTAATTTGAGATATCTCATTTAAGACTTTTCCACTATTTCTTGGGTGGGGATAGAGTCAGAAAGTTGTGGTTCACTTACTGTCATCCCACCATTACTAATTCTGAAAATTATAGTCTAACCAAGGATTCAGACCTGTTTTTCCCTTCATTCTATCACATAGCAGAAACAATACCCAAGCAATAATTGCTTTAGTCTATAACGTGGCCTCTGCCGTGTCGATTTTTTTTCTTTTAATTCTTCTAAAATGCCAACAGCAGTTCCCTTCTGATTTAGCCTCGCATGGGCTGCATCAGAGACTTTTAAGTAAATTGCTACGGTGTTAATTAAGATTTCATGGTCAGGCTCTTTTCCATAATAGGTGTGATAGGATTTGGCCTCCTCTGTATCTTCAAATGAACAATCCTCAAACATCCTTATGATCTTTTCTGCTGCCTTAGAAGATCTGATATAATGGAGGAATGATAAAGCAATCAAACAAATTGTATTGAGTCATTTCTTTGAGTGTAATTCATATATCCATAAGTACCCTGGATGCAAAATTACCATTGGAGTTTAAATTTCCATTGCAAAGTTGCATTAGAAAGGTAATTTTGTTTTGGTAGGCCCCAGGGTTTTGCTTTTAGATACTGTAAAATTTATGTCTACTTGCCATCTTCATTGTATAAGTGAGAGGTTTAAATACTATGCATTTAATGCCCTTGTCTATAAAAATGAGGGTTTTTTTTTTTTTTTCCTTAAATGGCTTTCTCAATACAGCTAACTCTTATTTTTGCTGTAGTGCTGGGTGAGAAGGTGTGGATTTATGATACAATAAAAAGCAAAGTGGAGGGAAAAAAGAGAAGGTACAAATATCTTAGAAACTCTGTTCCTTGAAACTTTTCAGAACTCACTAGGCCTTTGGATCATTTGGGAAATTTCAGTTAGATTTCTTGGTGTCTAGATTGGAGGACTTACCCTGATGATTTACTGGGGAAGCAGAGCGCGGTGTGTTCTGGTAGGTTGGAAGAGCAGGAGTTTGATGCCGGAAGGATGGGTTTTGTTTGACAAGTGATATTATCATAAAAGTAATGGGGCACTACAGGTTTTTTTTACAACTCGTTATGTTTCTATTTCTAGTCATCAAGCAGTACCCTAAATGCCTTAACAGTCACAGTTAACATGCTTTCCCCCCAAAATCCTTCATTTTCTTTATATTTGAAATAATATCTTCTTCCTATGATTCCTTTTTACGAACTAAAAAAGCCACACTTTTAGCACTTTATTTGACAGTGTTACCAAGTCAATGAGAGGTTTTTTGATTTGTTCTGTTTTCGTAACTATGGAAAAGGGAAGCGTTAATGGTATCAGCAGCCTCTGAGATATGTTGGATTTGGGAGCTCATAAATTGGTTTAGGAGCTTGTCACCAAACAAGTTTCTTCCTTTATATATATATATATATATATATATTTTTTTTTTTTTTTTTTTTTTTTTCCAAACTGCCCTTTTATGTTAATAGAGTCAACTTCTTGATTGGACTTAGCAACTCCCCGAGGTTTACTGGGAATCTACCAGAATTGTTGTTAATAATGCCCAAGAGCAATGTCTTTTTCTTCTTTTTGGAGCAGAGTAGTGTCGTAAAGAATCCCACCTGGGTCGCAAGGGCCCGGTTCAGGTCTGCCTGCCATGCTCGCTCACTGGCTGGGAGCAACTCTGGAGAACGTGGCCGCCGTCAACACCCAGAGGGTCTGGAGACTGACAGTCAGCTCTGTTCCCCACAGCACATTCCCTTAGAGGGAGAGCTAAGTGGAGCACTTCCACGGCTGCCACAGCCCCTGCTAGCATGTTGGTATTTTTAAAACCAGGAATTATTAACTTTCGCCCCCTGCAGTGTGAAGCACTGAAGCCTTGAGCCTCTGAAGATTGCTCTGACTGGAATATGCCTTGCTTCATGCTGACTCCACATATGACATCGCTAAAATGAGCAGATGATCATCTATTAGTTTTTGGAAGCGTGCGACACTGGCCATGCCTTAGCCACACTGACAAGAGTAGAACATGCTGCGTATGTTCCCCCTAACGCTTTGGTTCTAAAAGAAAATGATGACTCTTAGCTAGTATTTCTTTTTATATAAGGGAAATATAAAGTGTCAAGAAGCAAAAAGACCCTCTCTGAATGTAGAATTCAAAACAGCCTGGGCAAAAGGCTGTTGGAAGCTGAAAACTTTTGAAGGCTGTGTTAGGTTATCTGGTTCATTTGTTGGTAGCCTGGGGGGGTCATTAAACTCTAGATTAGACCAGAATTCTCGGAGTTCCTGGATTCACTATAAAAATAAATCGGCTTTCTGTAGGTTCTGAAATCTAAGATGGTTTGTTCACTCTGTGGTGATGTTCTCTGAAAATGGGCTAGGAGTTGGTAGACCCGAGTTTGGGATCTAGCTCTGCCACTTACTAGCTGTGTTTCTTCCAGCGTATAGCTCAGTCTTTCTGGGTTGCTTTCTTTATCTGCAAAATAAAAGAACTGAAATACCAGTGAATGCAGAGTCCCTTTTCAGTTCTAAAATCTGTTGATTCTGTCTGGTGTTTTTCCATATGATGGAAGCCTAGCCACCCCCATAGCCGAAGCTTGTGGGAAAAATTGATACATCTCCAGAGAATTTGTCTTACAGTGGGCCTCCTTTACCTACATGTGTCTCCCATATGGGGCTGAGCATTACCTGACTGTGATCAATGGAGAGGTAGGGACGTAGAACCTCAACTCCCAGATGTATTCTTAACTTACAGCTCTTATTCCTTTGGGCAACTTGTCTAACTTATCTTTAGTTTCACCAGCTATAAAACACAAATAATACCTCCTTCCAGACATGCCACTTAATGAGTGACAACACACAAAAAAGCTTTTGTTGTGTCAGAATCAACCTCTTCTAATTTTATTCATTCCCCTGTGGCTTCTCATATATATATATTTTATTGTTCCTTTGTAATCCTAGCCTGTATGAGTTTTTCCACCTAATTTATCTTTGGGGAGAATACAACGAAGTTGGGTCAATATGAAAAGGCTGCCAAGGGTTGCAATATTGTCTGTGTTCGTAACATCTTTTAAGCTTTTGCTGAGAACATGTGAGCTTCCTTAGCTCAGAGGAAGTCACCAATCCAGACATCAGCAGTTATTTGTCAGAATGCTACATCAGGAAATGTTATATTTATATGTACCTAGGTTTACTAAAATAAATGTAACCTCTGAGGGGATGCAGTCATTCTGGGATCCAAACTAGTTAGATACCTGGGCCTCTAGCCTCACCAGTCAGCAAATATCCCTCCTTGGTTTTATATAAAATTGTTGGATTATTTCAAATCACACAAATGCACCCATCCTTGGGGCCTTGAGGGCATTAACATTAATCAAAGTGTTGCAAAATTCAGTTAGAGCTTATCTGATGCTCCCTGCATGTTGATCTCACTAGGCAAGGCGTCTCATTTGCAGTAATCTACTTGAACAGATGAGACTCACATCAGGCAGGCTGAAAGCTGTCAAAGGATAAGTTTCAGATCAGGGCAGAAAAATGATCCCAACATGGGAGACTTCTTGAAGCATCATAGTGGAGCCGGGGGCAAACCACACTTTCATGGGCCCCGAAACACTTTCTTTTGTCACTGAAATCCAGTTAAGTGAGTGCCAGGGATTATTGTGTTTAGATTAAATGTTCCCCGGCCCCGGGTACATACGTAACTACGATTATACTGTGCATGTGGGGAGAGGAATGTGCTGTCAAGCACTTGATGGTATCGTGTGGAGTATAGAGACAGACAAGATAACCTTCCACAGACCCGCCCTCTGGCTACAAAGCCACACACCAGTGGACTCTGCTCTGGTCCCTGGCTCAAGCCATTGGAGAGTAGGGGGTGACAGAGTGGAGAGACCCAGGTGTTAAGACAGACTAGGGTTTGAATCCCAACTGTGCCATTTTTACTTGCCTAGTGACTTTGGACAAGTTGCTTCACTGTGCTTCACCTTTAAAATGAGGATGTTTATCTCATGGGAATATTAGGAAGGTTAGTAATAAATAAATAAAATACAGAATGTATGTAGCAATTTTTGTAGTTCATAGTATTCAATAAATAATTTTTTTTTAAAGAACGTTCTGTAACTCTTATCTTCTGTCATGGATATGAGCCACTGTATCCCTTGAAAACTTTACTTTTTTAGCCCCTGACCAGTCATAGAGTAGATAGAACCTCCACATCGTCACAGCATTCTTAAGTCTCAGAGCTGCTAAACTCTTTGCCAAGACCAGCTCTGACTGAAGAGATCCAGAGACCAGGGATTATCTGTGGTTGACTGATGGAAGAAAGGATCATATCTAATACCCATGCAGACTTTGCTTACCTATGAAGCACTGCTGTGTGTGACATCATGATATCAAGCCATGACCCTGGCCATTATCCTGCTTGCAGTTCCCCTAGGACATAACTGCTTTTATGAACGGTGAATTTTATATGACTCCTAGTGGCGGAAGGCCGGTGTTCATCTCATTCACCTTGCCAAGTTACTCATCCATGTCTGTGCTCTTGAACTCTTGGATTTAAGTAGCATAATAAAGTGTGCATTCAGCGGACTGTGTGGAGAGTTAGTGTATAGGATCATTGCTCGTAGGTGGTTTTAAAAATTGTAAATTATTTGGAAGGGAGGAAGGTTCAGATGTTCACAAACTAACAAAGCTTAATTTTTCTTCCTTTGCTTATTATATGCCAGTGATATATGTTCTCAGTAACAGGAGCTAATACAGATTTGGGGTTATGATGTTTTCAAATTTTGCTAAACTCTCCTATACAATTTAATTGTTCAGATCATTAGTTTATGGTGGTGAGTACCAAGAGAAAGTTTCATGCAGTAGATGAAATGTGTATTTATTTTTGACTTGTTTTGGTTTGCTTTCTTTGGACAACTTAGGAATGTGATAAATTCTTCACATCCCCATCCTTATGTTCTTAAAGAATAGCAATCATTAGTTTAAAACATCCATTTTACCTATCCTTCTGTTTTCAATGAAAATATTATTAACAATTATTATGTTAATTCAAATCAATAAAGTTTTTAATTATGCCATTTAATTTTTTTCTTAAAGCACTTTCTCACGGCTTCATCTCTCTCTTAACTAGGCAAAAGGTCAAGTGCAAGTACATAGTAGTTATTGAACTCTAGTGGTTAAGACTTCGAGAGACCATTAAGAGGACAGAAAAATGTACCTTTGCTATCTTAATTTGATCACTCTAATTGAGAAAAATACACCTTAATAATAATTCAGTAGGTATATTGACCTGATCATTAATTTGCCTTGTAATTTGGACCCTCGGTCTTTGCCTTTCTGATTTTTATCTCCATTTAACTTGATAGATATATGGAGACCTTTAGACGTCAGTATTCAGGTGATGGAGCACAGGCCTTGACCTGTACCTTTTTCTCTTCTTTTCTTCTCCCTGGAGTCTGTTCTTCTTGTGCACGGCTTTGCCGGTGGGCTCCCTCAGGGAGCTGCCAGCACAGGCTAGCTATAATGATGCTTTCAGATTTCTTCAGAGTCTGTAATTAAGTGACATCACTAGGTCTTAAGTGCATCTGCTGTGGAAGTCAGAAGGCTAAATTATCCCATTAAAGAGAGAAAAGTGTTACTTGCTGTTAAAGAATCCCAAGTTTAGTATGCTGAAGAGTTGCTTCGGGAAAGCTGTGGAACATAGTGGGAAGAATAGGAGGCTGGAAGGCCATGTGGTTCAGAACAAGTTGTTCAAGAATCACAGCTGCACTCAGGCTAACTTTTAAAAAAAGAAGGCATTTTTTAAAAAATGCTTTTTTCTTTCCCCAGTGCAGTTAACTGCGTGGCTGCTGGTTTTCATTCTGAACAGTTGTGCAATTCTAAGCTTTTATCAGCAGTTACATGACCCCAGAAGAGTATATTGTAGTTAATTGGAGCCCAGTTTGAGTGAGACCAGGGCTGTGAGTTTAGTTCCCATAGGACCAACTAACTTGACTAAATTAAATCACCAGTTACTGTCTCTCTAACCCTAGCTAGCCATCCCCCATATTACTGCCTCAGAGCAAAAGGGGATCTAGAGAAAGAACCTCTGTTGATCAGCCCCAAAGTGCCACCACTGTTGGGATGAAACTATGTCCTCTATGCCTAGTTGGCTAAGCAGTTTCTAGAATTAACTTTTAGAATTCTAGTATTATTCCTTGTGCTACTATATGAAATATTTATTTGGTCTTTGTCCCAGCTTCCTGGCACAAAGCTCTTAAAACCCTTGGACTCTCTTGAATGACGGGGTGTCTTTTCTTTTTTTTAAATAAATTTATTTATTTATTTTTTTGCTGCATTGGGTCTTTGTTGCTGCAGGTGGGCTCTCTCTAGTTGCGGTGAGCAGGGGCTACTCTTCGTTGTGGCGCACGGGCTTCTCACTCCAGTGGCTTCTCTTGTCACGGAGCGCGGGCTCTAGGTGCGTGGGCTTCAGCAGTTGCGGCACGCGGGCTTAGTAGCTGTGGGTCGCAGGCTCTAGAGCGTAGGCTCAGTAGTTGTGGCACGTGGGCTCAGTAGTTGTGGCTCGTGGGCTCTAGAGCACAGGCTCAGTAGTTGTGGCGCACGGACTTAGTTGCTCCGTGGCATGTGGGATCTTCCCGGACCAGGGCTCGAACCCGTGTCCCCTGCATTGGCAGGCGGATTCTTAACCACTGCGCCACCGGGGATGTCCCCAGAGTGTCTTTTCTTTGCTAATGAGGTGACTGGTGGCTAGGTTCCCCTGGGTAGCTTCGGGATGGGGGCTGGAGACCAGAAAGACCAAGGCATGATTAGTGGAACTTTCAGCCCCCCACCCCCTCCCCCGGCCTCCTCAAAGGGAAGGGAGGCTGGAGATTGAGTTAATCACCCACAGCCAATGATTTTATCAACCATGCCCACCTCCTTAAAAACTACTAAACAGGATTCATGGAGCCTCCAGGTTAGTGAACACACCCACGTGTGAGGAGGATGCTGTACCCCAGCTCCACTGGGAGAGAAGGTCCTGTGCTTGGGACCCTTCTGGACCTCACTCTGTGCACCTTTTCATTTGTTCCTCTATAATATGCTTTGTAATAAACTAGTCAGTTCATTGTTTTCCCTGATTCTGTGACCTGTTCTAGCAAATTATCAAACCCAAAAAGGAGGTCTTTGTTCCCACAACCTAGCTCCTGATTTCGCTGGTCAGTGAAAAGCATCAAAGGCCGGGGGCTTGTGACTGGCGTGTGAAGTGGGGCAGTCTTGTAGGACTGAGCCTTTAACTTGTGGGGTCTGTGCTAACTCTAGGTAGTTAGTGTCAGAATTGAATCATTTGACATCCAGTTGGTGTCCGGAGAGCTGGAAAAAAATCTGACACATTGGGTGTCAGAAGTGTCGTGACTAAAACCAGCTTATACTTGTACATTAATCTTTTTCAGTTATCAGTTGTGATGCTCCCTTTTAAATATAAAAAAAAATAATATAGGTACTTGACCAAGTCTTAGGTTTTCAGTCACTATTTTCTGTGGCACTGCTATAGAATTGAAAAATTTTCTCACTGGAGTTTTTCCTTCCCATATGTCTGGTTTATTACACTGTGTCATAATTTAGGCGTTTTATCCTTTGTTTACTGAGGAATATAGGGGGCGTGGTAAGAGAGGAGGGAACTGGGATGACTTGGACAAAACCCACCCCATAGTTCTTCCTTCTTCCTTAAGCACATACTTACTTTCTCAAAACCGCCTGGCCTCTTCCATCCTCAGCCCCAGAGAAAGCCACTACCTCCATCACCAATCAAGAGGTCGAAGGAAGAGATAGAGGAAGGAAATGAGCAAACGTTCTGTATTCTTGGTTTTCCGTTAGAAACTCTAAATAGTCTTCTTCCTTCAAATCTCGTAGTCCTTCCAATATACACATATATTAATGATGGGTTTTTTAAAAATTGTAAGTAAAAGAAACCAACACCAAAAAAAAAGAAACTTTTTGGAAGGAAAGTAGAGTATCTGATAGAATCCAAGGTTTCTGCTGGAAGAACAGAGACCAGGGCAGCTCTGGGGGCCTGAGCAAGAGGAGTCCATGTGTCTTCCCTCTGCAGTGTGCTCGTGACTTGACCCAGCCTCTCCCAATTTTGCCAGCTATCTTTGGACACCGTGCAGATCAATTTGTGTAAAGACAGGGCCGTGCAACAGAAAAACTAGTTTCAAAGAGTCCATCTTTCTGGGGATGATGGATTCTTCCCTGAGAAAGGGCCTGGGTGGGCCATCCTCAAAGCATCCTTGTTCTTATTGAAGTTTCCAGAGGCTTCATTTTAGTTAATCAAAAAGTAGGTGTCAGAGTCTTTTAGATCAGCACTCGTTGCAGAAATGTAGTGAAAGCTCTCAGAGCATCTTTAGTACCTGAGAAGTTTGGAACACTAGATCTAGAAGAGCATTTTTCCTCAGGCTTAAGGCTGCAGAGAAGGTCTACATTTGGTGTCATGTTACATTTTGCTGATCTTTATTCAGTTGTTTGCCGCTTCTTCCCCCATCCAACAAAAGGCCAGGTAAGATTTAACAGTGATGACTTCATCATCCTGGCTATGGTTTATGGATCTCTAAGGAACATATTAGTTGCTGCATATTAAATTTTCCCTTCCAAGTATCCAGGCAAATGGAGAAGAAAACCCCAAAGACCTATTTTCTTTTTTGCCCTGTCAAAAATGTAAAATAATGAAATTAGTCCACTAGTGTATATACACACACACACACACACACACACACACACACACACACACACACACACACACACACACACACACACACACACACACACACATTCAAGCTTCTGCAATGCTCAGAGTATTGTGCTCTGAATTGTGGAGAATATAAAGAAGAACCAGTTTCTGAATTCAAATAGCTTACACTTTAGTTGACAATGTAAGACATAAACACAGAAGTAGTTACCATTATACTTCAAGGTTGTAAATAAATCACAAATGATCAGTATATAGATGGGAAGTGCTTTAGACATAAAAGAGGAAGGATTCATGGATAACAATAATGAGAAGTAATGTTTATTGAGCGTTTTCTGTCAGGTCCTATACTGAGTACGTGTTATGGGCTCTGTCATTTAATCCCTCAACATATATGTGATATTGTTTGGTAGATGAAGCAACAGGCTCATAGAGGTTAAATAACTGATTCAAGGTCACAGAGATAGTAGTGGCATGACCTTGATACTTCTTCTCAATGCTCTTATTCTTAACCATTTTAGGGAATATCCTAGTGGAAAGGGAATAAAGTTCATATATATTCAAAACACTATAATTATTAGGTTCTTGGTAGGTTCTTCCTCTCCCTCTCTGCTGTGGCCCTTCCGTGGCTTTTCCATTTCTAAATTAGGGTATCTCAGGGCTCAGTCTTTGGACCTCTCCTCTTTTTTCTCAGATGCACTTCCTAACCTCATGCCATTAAAAACCAACTATGCACTAATATTTCCTAAATTTTTATCTGCTCTGCCAGTCTCTCCTCTCAACTCTAGGCTCATATATCCAACTCCCTACTTGATCTCTCCACTTAGATGTCTAATTGGCATCTTTAACTAAATTTGTCCAAAACAAAACTCTTAATTTCTCCCCAAACTTGTTCCTCTCATTGTCTTACTCATCTCAGTAAACAGCAGCCCCATCCTTCCATTGGCTCAGACCACCGCTCTTCATGCCATGCTTGACACCTCTCTGTCTTTTATGCCGCATACACAACAGGTCATTGGCAAAGCTTGTGTGCTCTGCCTTCAGACTATATAGAGAATCTAGCTACTTTACGCCATCTCCGCTGCTCGCGCTCTGATCCAGGCCACCGTAATCCCTCATCTGCGTTGTTTCAGTAGATTACTGTCTGAAGCTTTTACTACTTTTCTTGCTTGCTAAACTTCGTTGTCCACATGGCAGCCACTCGAGTGATCCCTGTAAAACACAAGGTAGATCATGGCATTCAATCGGATTTTTTTCTCCAATCGCCTTTAAAGCTCTCTTAACTTGCCCCCCACCCCAGCTTCCCAGGTGTCATCTTTCGTTACTCTCTCCCTCTTCCTGCTTCACCCACAGTGGCCCCGTTGATGTTTTTCAAATGCAAAAAATATGTTCTTCCTCGTCACACTTGCTATTCCCCCATCCTGGAATGCTGTAGCACCAGAAAATGCATCACTTTTGACTCTCTTGTCTCTGTTTAAAATGTCACCTTCTCCAGAGGCTTTCCCTGATTATTTTACGTACACGAGCAACCACACATCGCTTCGCATTTCCGAGTCTCCTTTATTTTACTTCATAGCATCAGTCACTGCTTGATACGTGTCTGTGTCATGTCTGTTTCCCCTAACTAGAATGTAAGCTGCATCAGCATCTCTGTCTATTGGGCCCTTAGTGTCTAAAACAACACCTGCCACATAGTAGATATGCAACAAATACCTGTGAACTGATTTAGCCATTGGGTTCACATGTTTATTCAACACAAAACAAATCAGTCATTTTAAGTACAATTCCACAGATCAAATGTCTTCATACTCTGCAGTGACCTGAAAGAGATGTCTCTTAGAAAGTTGGCTGTGAGATCCCGGCGCAGGGGCAGGTTCTGGCATTTTCATAGGAAACCCTGAAGCTGGAATATGTGATCATTTAATAAATATTTGTTAACTCCAGTTGGACCAGATGCTATTCTAGGCTTTTGGGGAGGTTCAAAGATGTGTAAGACACAGGAGCTGGCAAGTGAGTAACTCCAGCAGTGACATTGCCTTGTGCTAATGACCTACTGAGAAATCATAATGAAAGCACTGTGAAACCCGCTGTCTCTGTTTAGTCACTATTCTGTGGTGATGCCACTGAATCTGCACACCAGCACATTCCTAGATAATGTATGGCCTAGTTCCTGAGATCCACGTTGCTTTCTTTTGGTATTCCACTTCTGGTTTACGGTTGATTGGATTATTATTCACACCAATCCATGACCTTCCAGTTATCTTTAATCTGGCTTTCAGTTCATTTTTGGATTGCCTTGGTTTCCTCAGTCACTATTCCATCAGTGATTATGAATGAAAAATAAAAAATAGTGTTAGCTGTGGACTGTAAGTTAATGAAGAGCCCAGAGGAGGGATTTTTAACACGTTGAAAAGCAAGGGTCATCCACCAGCTGATGAATGGTTAAATAAAACACGGTATATCCATCTAATGGAATATCATTCTGAATAAAAAAAGATGAAGTACAGATCCATGCCATAACATGGATGAACTTTGAAAACATTATGCTAAGTGAAAGAAGCCAGTCACAAAGACACCTGTTGTATGATTCCATTTATATGAAAAGCCTGGAACTGACAAACGTATAGAAACAGGAAGTAGATTGGTGGTGGCCTGGGGCTGGAGGTGGGGTGGAGTTGTGGGGAAATGGAGAATCACTGCTAATGGGTGTGGGGTTCTTTGGGAGGTGATGAAAATGTTCTAAAGTTGATTATGGTGATGGCTACACAGCTCTGTGAATATACTAAAACCCACTGGATTATAAACTTTAAATGGGTGAATTGTATGGTATGTGAATTATATCTTGATTAAAGGTACTTTGGAGGAAGGAAGCGAGGGAGGAAGGAAGGGAGGAAATTATTTGAAAAGTTCTGGAACACTGGGTTGAGACCGCATTTTCCTCACGCTTAAGGCTATATAGAAACTCTCTACCTTGTTGCCACTTTGTATTCTGCTGACCTTGATTCAGTTCTATGCCACGTCTCCCTACCTCACCCCACCCAGACACAAAATGGCACATATTTTTCTTTTGCATCTCTTAATTTGTTCAGTTATTAATTTCCAGCAAACTTTCTAATATAATTTTATAGTCAACCACACTAACAATATGGGATTACCATTTAGTAATAAAGCAAAACAAAGCAGTGTATTGGAAAGAAGACCAGAAGAGGATTTGAAAGTCCTGGATACTAGGCCCAGTGTTGACCTAGATCTAGCCATGGTCAAATTACAGAAACTCCATACCTCAGTTATTTACTTTGGTTATAGGATTGTGTTACCATTATAATAATTGCAGGTCTACTAATCAGTCTAAGTCTATCCATTTCAAAGGGAAAATGTTATTTTGATGTCAGTTGTGGAGAGTAATGAGAAAAGACTTTCTTTCTGTTAATATTTCAGTTTCTAAGAATACACTGTTGTTGAAAGTAGTGAAAGCTTTTATGTGTAAGCTTGTGCATTTGAACCATCACAACCGTATTACCATATTTTGTTTCTAACTCTTCATCTTAGATGTAGCCAACATATTGATCGTCTAGTTTAAAGGGTCCAGGGACTTGCTACGTTTTCTGGACAGCAAGCTCTTCAGCCCACTGACAACATAATTAGGAGAAATACATATTCTCATGTAACCCACCCGACGCCATTAGAGCGAGGTGGCTCCTGAGGAAGGCCAGAGCTGCCTCCAGCCTGGTAAGGGATGAGCACATGTCTCACACAACGTGATCTTCCCAGCAGAAGTAAGAGTCAGCCTACTTTACGGTCCGCAATGTGGGCAATGAATCAGTGCTTGCTGAGCGAACTGCAGTTACCCCAGGTGGAGGAGGATCAAGCGTTTTTAGGAGCAATAGAGCATGCGGTGGAGTGTAGACCGGAAAGGGGTTTGATGAATTGATTTTCACTGGAAAAGTCTGAGAGATGTCTTTACCCTTAGGTAACCTAAGGTTGCCTAGTAGTCCTAAAGCTTGAAGCTACTAAAGCCTCTGCCCATCCCACTGGGGGCACTTATACAAGTTGCTCAGCACTGAGTAGGCTGAAACAAATGATGCAAAAAACCATGCTTCGATTTCCTGGGGCTGTGGAGGTGATGACGATAACACCTCAAATTGCACCAAAGTGATAGAACTTACACAACTGGTAGAAAATAGGTAGAAGCTCTTTGCCTTTATCACATGTTAGCCCTGTTTTACATAATTTTTATTTTCTGAGTGGCCACATGCATACCATTAGAAATAAATGATTAGGCAAATTCTTCATATAATTTATCCCCTATTACCAGAGCTGGGTTATTCTTTTACTTAAGATTTACAACTAGCCAGTAACTGAAGGGAAGACATCATGACTGAAGTGTTCTTCAGCTTCACAAAAGGAGCCTTTCCAGCTTGAGATTTGCAGGTAGAGCTTCATGGTGCACGCTATGGGGGGCTCTGTGGAACCTGCTTGTCAAATAAACAGAACATTCATCCTCCAGCATGTGGTCCCAATAGCTTTCACAAGCATTAACTCACTTAGAAAATAATTAGTAATCAAAAAGGGCATTTAAACTCAACTCTCTGAAGCATGGAGGAAGATGTACATTACATAAATTGAATTATCATTATAAATATCTACCTTAGTTATAGACATAATTAGGTTTTAGTGAAAGAAGACATTTATGTAGATTGGGGAGATGTGGGAATGTTTTAATTATTGAAGAATCATTTTTATTAGGGCTGAATAGTCAGGGACTGGTATTGAGCTATGGGTCCTGTCTTCTCCACTTAGGATGGTAAGATCTTAACGTTTTAGAACTAGCAGGAAGCTGACAGCTGATCTCATTCAGCAGCTGACTGTCCTGGATTCTCAGCTCCTAGAAGTCTGTGAAGTTGGTGATAAGCTTCACAAGTTATCTTCAGTGTATTCGTGAGTGTGGATGCATGCATGATATGGCTGCAAGATTACAAATAGGTTTATTTATATTCTGGCTGGTGTTGTATCAGCTCAAGATGTAGCGCTTACTGTAGGCTCCATAGAAGTGGAGGCTGGGTCTACCCTAGTTCAGTTATGTGTACTTAGCTTCCCAAATAGGGCTTCACACATGCTAGGGACTTAATAAATATTTGTTGGTTGCATGGTTAGACAAAGGGGTCGAAGCACTGATCAGAAGCTCTGTTGGCAGTTATATAAATTTGGATTAATTTTTAAAAGGAGAAACAAATTATTGTTTAATGAATGCAGTTTAGTTAGTAAAAATATTTCAAAACAATCTCAGTGAGAGCGAGTTAGTAAATTAAGTTTTGGGTGGGTTAACTGCTTCCCATAGTTCTGAGCCAGGGCCCAGAAAAGCTCATTGGCTTTGCTCCGAGCTGAGCAGCAAGGTGGCTGCAGAACCAGGGTTAGAATCCAGAGCTGCGGTCCACACAGTGTTCCCACCACCAACTATATTTTCTAAAACTGATTAGGTTTCTTTATATGTTTCATGTTTATGAAATAAAAATGTTGTCTAAGATGCAGAAAGCAAACATCTGTGGCTCTTAAATAAAACTTACCTCTGGTTACTTCCTTACTCGTATGTGTATGATGCATGGAAACTAGATTGAACATTGTTTCTTTCCATGCAGATGAGACTCTATTTAGGGGAATTTTGTGGTTTAGGGAATTTGGGAAGTGGTGGTTACAGCTACCTTAGAGAATCTGGTGACAGCTGTGGACCCTGGAGAAATACTTGTATGCCCAGACCTGTGCAGTTTTACACAGCATCGGGCGATTCACAAACCCCAGGTTAAGGACCCTGGTTGAGAGAATCTGCTGCCGTTCCTTTTGTCCCTCCCGTAGCTTTGGATGTTCTCTTTGGGGCTTTCACATTTGCTTCTACTCAGATCAGAATTAAACAGCCTATAACGGTTCATCATTTAAAATACCCAAAAGGATACCTTTCACATTGTCCATAGAAAGTGTGATTATTTTATTTACAACTAAGGCATTTTCATTTTTTTGAAAATATGGAAAATGAAAAAAAAAACTACTGCTATAGAAGAAAATTGTTCACAGGAACAAAACCATAAGTTACTATGCTATGATGAAGCCATAAGTGGAGCTACTATAGAATGTGCATTTTTGTTCCCAAATGGAAATGGAGCTGTAAAAACTGAGACAATTTTGCTGCTCTGAAAAAAAGTGTATAAAAATAATATGTGTTTATAGCTCTCCAGGAGGAGGTATCAGAAGGAATAGTCAACTTCAGGTTCTCTGAGTAGGTCTGGAGGGGGGCCTCCTTAGTATAGAGAGCGCCAGATGTGGGGAGTTGTCTTTCCAGAGGGTTCTCACCTTTGGAACAGCCACAGGACTGGCGCCAGAAAGGTGAAAGTGGACATGGCTTTCTTGAGGCGTTCTCTCCCATCCCACACCCACCCTTTTTCTTCTTAACCTGTAAAAGTATGTCAGTACCCTTTAGAGATACCATCTCATATACATTCAGGTGACTTCAGTACTTAGGGTGGTATTTTCACCTTTGCTGTCCAGAAGAGTCGTAGACTAAGTGTTTCTCTCCCATTTTAAGTGGTGAATTACTTCAGAAAACCCTTGGCAGCCTAGCCCCTTGTCACCCTTACTAAAGACCTTGACGTTCCCTGGCCTCCCTAGGGAGCCTGGCGGCAGAGCCTCTCTCTTCTTGCTTCGGAATTCTTACTTAATTTTTAGTGTTTGTAAAGTCTCAAAATGAAATCACCTTTTTCTTGATACTGAACTTTAGTCACTACGTTATTCCATCTCTTAGCACCTGAGGGGCACTACCTTGAATTTAACTCATTCAGGTGTCAACGCTTCCAGCCCAGGTGTTCCTTCCATCATTACATTAGTGTCTTTGGGCACCGTCCAGGCTGTTGTTAACAGCCTGAATGTGTCACAACCAACTGCCACTGGTCACCTTTGCTTCTTCAATATCAGAGCTCTTTGGCTCCATTGACTGAGCATTTCCCAGTCTAATCACTCTTAATCCCTCTGTTTTTCCACAGTAGCTACTCATTGTGAGTGCTTCAGGTGTTCAATCAAAGAGACTGTGTATTCAAAGAACTTAAAAAAAACGATCAGTATTACACAAGCAAGTTCATATATAACTATTGTTGAATATAACTATTACCCTCAATAAATAAGGAATGAAGACACTTAGAAAGGGGAGAACAATGGTTAACGGGCCTGCCTTTTCCTTTAGCCACAACCATGGTTGTTTCCACAACCAGGAAAAAATATAATCCTCATTAAAGGGCTATAAAGTTGTCGGCTTTAGTGATTCAACACATTAATGTCTCCTTGCTTTTAGTACTTTTTTAGTACGTTGACCCACTGTTCCCTGTAGCTGGGAGTTTATTAGTCTTTGTGGCCTTTGGAAATGAATATTCATAATGAGATAGCAGTGATATTCCAGGTCCCTTTTAGGGCCCTGAGGGAATTACTCTTAGGTTCTAGGAAAGCTGAGGAAAGGGCCAAATCACGCCATCATTCCATATTGACTCTTGTAAGGTGGGGGCCATATGCGAAGAATCTGTGAAGTTCATCTCATCGGTAAACTGAGGCCCAGGGTTCCACAGTCATAAATTGGGCATCCAGGTCTCTGGATTCCCAGGCCATGTTCTTTCCATGACATCATGCTGTCTCCATATTAATTTCCCTTTTTCATTCCTGGGGTTCTAACCCACTGAAGGTGTGAAATGCCAAATATCTAGTTAGAATTTGACCACGATAGTGAGAGTTTTGTGTCATAGCTGCTCCAAGAGGGAAGAGGATTGGAAAAGGGTCTCTTTTTGTCAACCATGTGGGTTCTTAGTAGTAAACTCTCATGATATTTCGGGGCATCAATTTCACCAACTACATCAGATTTTTCCTTTTGAAAATTATCATGAGTATTAACAACTTCTTTATAACATCCTTAAGTTGATACACAGAGAGTTTATGGGACACCTGTTAAATGCTGATCATTATGGTAGATAGAGTGCAGCATATGGAAGATACGCGATGGTTCTTCCTTTAAAATTTCTTTTTCTTGATAGTACTGTACGCATCCTATGAAGATTTATAATTATAAGATCGTTAAAATTCTTATAATTGTATTTTAATTTACTGCAGCTACCCAGTCCTCAGCCTTAAAAGTTTTAGGTTAAATTCTACTTAACTTTCTCCATAGGCAGCTTATTTTAATGAGTGTCATACTCCTTTAATTTCTTAATGAAATCAGGTCAGATGAAAGAACAGTTTAACTTTCCCAAAGGTGACAAAATGGTGGGATCCCTGGGATCTCATTTGGATTCCAGACTAAAGTGGTATTTTTCCTGGAGTGGATACCAGTCGGATTTCTGGGGGGGAAAGGCTGTAGTGGAAATATGACCAAAGCCCCCCCTCCCGATCAAGGCTGCCCAGATAGGCTCCTAAGTTGGCTGAAGGGTAAACTAGATGGCTTTGCCTATTTTATGCATGGCGTTGACATAACATTAGGCTAACAAGATTATTTTCAGTGATCTGTGTCTTTGGTTTTATTTGGAAGACACCTGACTTTGTATAGATGGGCTCCTTCCCTAGTTACGTACGGAGGAAGCTAATTATTCAGCCGGAGGGTAATGAAAGACACTGCTGTCTGTCTGCCGACTTAATGGAGTGTCAGCACATCCCAAATGGGAAGTAATTGGATTGACAGACACAAAGCCAGTTATGAGACTGTCATTATCTGATTGGAAAAAGCAGGCGGAGAAGCATACAGCTGTAGGAAAACTAATCTGATGATGTCTGTTGTTCCCGGAATGCACAGTCCGCCACACAGAATTCATGGGCTTTGAAACCCCTGACTGGCTTAGGAGCATTTGGAGTTCCTGCTCTCAGAATTCATCTCTATATTCTTATTGCAAATCATTATAATGCAATCTAATAAAACAGAGTTTACATAAAGATGGGGCCCATTTATAAAACTGTCACTGCAGCCACTCTATTAATAGAGCCATTTTAAAGATTTATTATGAGCATATGTTACTTTTTACAGGGGGCCAGATTGAGAGCTGCAGGATTGGAACATGCAAGAATGTGCTACTGGTGATAATTTTCCAAAAAAAAAATTTAAGGTATTCTGCCCAGGGAATGTCATTAGCCCCGTGCTCTTTCCTTACGTTTCAGGTATGATAATCAAACAATAGTCTTAAAGAGTCATGAAAGAAAGGTGACAAGGTCTAGAGCACCATGTTACGTAAGCGCTGTTTTTCTTTCCTAGATTCCAGTTTTACTGCCTGGCACCACTGAAGGTCAGGGGACACGTAGGATGGGCTAAGTGTGAGAGTAGGGCAGCAGATAAGCTCTGCAGCTTTATTCTTCTCGGAACAACTGGGTGGTATGGCTCTGATGGGGGGCGGGGAGAAGTGGTTGAGATAGTGCTTCCATTCATTCGCTGATTGGTTCAGGGGGAACTGTCACCTCCTAGAGTTTCTGGTCCTTGGAGTCCACAGCTAGAACTAGACAAGAACCCAGTGAGTTTCCATTTATTCAACAAGTATGTGTCGAGCACCTGCGGTGTCTTATGCAGTTTTCTGGTTGTCAAAAATAATGCATGACCGAAAAGTTGAGAATTACGTTTTATTTGGCAGATTTGCTGAGGACTTAGGCCCGGGACATAGCCTCTCAGATAGCTCTGAGCGACTGTCCTGAAGAGGTAAGAGAGGAGCCAGGAAAGTCAAAACATCAAAAGATTACCGTTAATTAAAGAAAACCAGACATCTCAAGTTAAGGAATTTAGCGCTTTTCTACGTACAGGAAGATGCAAGAGTCTGGGCTCATTGAAATCAGCTATCTGGGGCCAGTGTCCCATGCTTTCTCATCCTGAGTCTCCTCAATCGTTGGGGGTGGCTGGAGTGGCTGACTGGTAGTTGGGGGGCATCCTGTTTCCATCCTGAGTCTCCTCAGGGCTCACCGTCGGGGCTGCTGTAATGTAGTGGCTTGATGGCTGCAAATCCTTTGTTTACTGATACAGCAGGCAACATTTTTTCCGCTCACATAGTTCTTTGTATCTACCTGTAAAGCAACCTAACTTCGTGCCCTCCTGGGGCTTACATTGCAGTGAGACAAATGGAGAATAAGCAAATAAGGAAGTAGATATATATGGTATCCAATTATGATAAGTTCTGAAAAAAAAAAAAAGAAAAAAGAGGCAATTGAAGGAGATAGGGGTTGGGAAACTGTTTTAGATGTCAGGCCTTCCTTGAACCTCTTCAGAAGAGGACATGTGTGCAGAGACCTGGCTGAAGTGAGGGAGAGAGTTGTGTGACTGGAGGAAGAGCAGCCCAGACAGAGGGGCCAGCGCTGTCAGAGACCCGGAGTACATTCGAAGGGTATTGTCCATAGACACGAGGTGCTGCCGGTTTCCTTTGCGTGAAAAAGGTCTCCGGCATTTCTTGTTTGCAAGTTAGGAAAGACTGATAATGTGTATGAAAGGGTGTTGTCAACTCTAAACAGTATACAGACATGGATATGGTTAGTAAGCTCTGAGTGAACTCTAGAAAGCTCCATCATTGTAAACTGAGTTCTTAGAAGTTTCAAAGGAAGTCCTACTTAAAGAGACTCAGTGATGGCCAAATTTTCATGATACAAATACTCTATCATTTATTTGATAGGCACATTTGCAAACAAGTGAACAAATGAATTAATTGTTAGGAGCATTACCTACCATATAATGAGTGCTACCATATTTCCGGTACTTTGCTTATATGCATTATAAGGCGAATATTAGGCCTTAGTTCAATGCATACATCACTGGCAACTTTACAATAAGGAGGTATTGTTTCCCCATTTTGTAGATTAGGGGTCTGGGGGCATGGGGGTCAGGGAAGTCCTCCGGTTAAATACCTGTGGAGAGCTGAGGTTCCAACCTGGGCGTGTCTGACCCCAACCCTGTGTATGATGTTGTCCAAAAGATCATACCATGGAGTTCTTAACATGAGTGGCACATTGTGTTAGGAACCATGAGAAATAGAGAAAAAACTAAAAGCACTGTCTCTGTACTCAGAGAAATGAAAATGTAGTTGGGAAGAGATGATTACATGAGAAATAACAGCAGACAGTGAAAGATGAGGTATAAACACATAATTGTGTTCCTTAGTCTGTGAAAGCTAGGGAAGAGAGGGAGATTAATGCAGCCTGGAGACAACAGGCCCGAAGCTAAGCTTTTAGAAGACAGGTGGAATTTAGGTAGGCTATATCGTGGAGTTTCAATTATCTATGGGTGTTAGCATCCACTCCTGCACCTAAGGGGAAAATCGGATATCATCATGATTACCTATGAAAACCACTTAGCAAGTTAGAGATTAACTACCGTCTCTCAACATGGTAAAGACAATGCAGCTAGGTTTTTCTCCAGGTCTTTTTTTCCTCTTTGGTTAAGCTCCAAAGGAAGTATTCACCTTATGAGTAATAGGCATCATAGTGTATTAAAAATACATATTTTAAAATACCAGATTACAGAGTCACACTCAGAGTGGCTAGATGCTGACACCAAAAGAACTGGGAGCTGAGTCGGATTGAGAGACCTGGATTCGTGTCTCCCTGTCCTGCTTATCCTGGGGCCTATTCTCATCAAGCAGAACGGCAGGCTGAATGCCTCACAGTATTTACGTTGCCCTCTCTCTCAACCCGTGTATTGTTGATTTCATATATATTGAACACGGGTATTCTGAAACTTTTCACTGAAATGAAGTGTGCTCTGAATGAGTGGAAAAACATAAGTGAAAAGTCCAGGGCAGGAATAATTTTGGGTTCTTATGAAATAATGAGCAAATGAATATACTGCAGAGATGTGGGAACGTAATGGGGCCAGATGGTAGGACAACCCTGAAAACCAGAGAGAATTTGAGATTCATGTGATGGAAGTCAAAGCCATTGAACGTTTTTGAGAAATGGAATATCACTGTGAAAGCAATCTTTAACGTAGAGTGATCTGGTGGTGGAGCGTAGGGTGGATAGTGAAGTGGGGCTGGGAAAGACTGATTCAGAGACAGTTGTGAGAGTCTAGAAGAGGGTATAGACCAGAACTATAGACCAGTCATAGAGATGGGACCTGCTCGGAGATGATTTTGTTGCCTTTTCTCCTTACTTGATCTCATTAAAGGGAACGATGTACATTCCAAAGAGTAGGTTAAATACAAAGAAATTATTGAATCAGCTAGCTATAGCTTTTTGGAATGTACTTCATCCGTCCATCCATCCATCCATCTTACATTCTTTCCTCCCTCTCTACACTCAAACTCACAGTCAAACACATTACTTCCCCAGATAACAGTTCCAGTGTTACACTATGTTGGTGGCATAAAATTAGGTAATGAACGTGAAAATGACTCAAATTCTGAAAACAGATTTGAAACATTATGGTTATTATTTAGTTTTCATCCCTTTTGGCTTCTCTTAAAATCATATTTAGATTAGACAGGTAGATATATGTATTACTTTGTGCATTTGAAAATAAATACATCCTTCAGTGATCCAGTTTCTAATTATTCTGATTCCTTCTGCATTTTTATGACAGTACCTTCTACTAGAAAATTAGCTGATCAAAGAGGAAAGGAGTCTTCTTTCTCTTCTTCAAGACCTAAAATAATCACTTTGGTTCTCTTTATAATGCTCTGAATGAAAGAGGCACAACTTTAAAAGTTTTGCTGTTTTAATAACATCTCTTTTATTTTCCTCATAAGACAGTATTAAAAAATAGTCATATTAAGTAATATTCCTGCACTGAATTTTCAGTCCTCTGATGATACGATTTTCTTCCTTTTGTTTCAGAACTTCAAACAGTCTTAGGGGAACAGTAGTCAAAAAAAGTTCATTCATTTCAAGTTCAACATTTCATGGGCATCTCCTGGTCATTGCTTTCAAGGATTAGGTGACCCAAGTAACTGACAATGTTGACATCTAATGAAAACTTCTTTTTCCCAGTGTGGAGACCTAACAGGCAGGCATCTTCTATCCTCTGGTAAAAATACTACAAAGTGTCAATCATGCACAACTTCTCAAGTCAGAGAGAAAGATATAAAATTTTAAAGATCGCTCATGCTTCTGTTCCTTTCCAGTGTTGTAGCTCACACAAATTACCTTGGGGAATAGAATGGCTCAGTATTACAGTCAAAGTTGATCAAGCTTATATTTTTTTCAAATGCAAATAAGAATTGTTACATGACAACTGGCCAAGAGCCACGACCTGCATGGCAGATGCCCATCGGATCCTTTAACATAGTGAGGGCAGATGATGAAGGCATGGCACGTGGGGCCAGGGTGCCTCGAGAGCATGAAGGTGGCTCTCTTTCTACTTGTTACTGCTTTCTTAACAATGCTATTTATTCCTGTGCTAATTTCCAAGGGTAGCAATGAGATGAGAGTCATGGACTGTATTTGGCAATGCTTTTCTTCTTGTTGGCTATGAGATGGACATTATTTACTACCATCCCCTCGTGCTTATGTTCTCTAGTTGGTTGAGTATGTCATATTTGCTCTTTATGAATAATCAATAGGCCTACTTCCCTCCCCCTACACCACTGCCTACCCAGCTAATAAGAGGCACAATTTGTCTTAGCAGCAATATTGTTTATAATTTCTGAATGCTTCCTAAAGGAAGAACTATGAATTAATTACAGCTTGCACAAATGAAGTTAGATCTAATTGTCATGGGTAGAGAAGATACAAGCATAGAATGATCATAAACACTGGCCAGTAGCAAATGAATATACATTTTCTTCACATATGCTCAGTTAATCACAGACTTAAGTTGGCTGGCTTGTATTGTGGCCATTTTCAGAGCTGGTTTCATTCACCACTTTATGTGGGAAAGTTTACACTGAGCTTCTGCCCATATGCTATGCTAGGCACTGAGGGGAATGCAGTGATAGAGACCAATATCCTGCCTCCGAGAACCTAGAGTCACGTAGGGGGATGAGGTATGTAAACAGATTACGAAGTGGTTGGTACAGTGAGTGATGTTAGCCTGTCTAGAGTATAATTCTTAAGTTCTTTACTCTCTGGATCAGTGTCTTACATACTTCTTTTCACAGTAAAAATTGTATTTTGTACATCAGGATCTGGTACACTCCTACATGTGGGTGTTAAAAAAAAAAACTAAATAAATAAATACACACATATACATATATGTAAAATAAAGATTACACAAATCAGTGTTTACCATTAATATATGTAACACACTCTGATATTTTCTATCCTATGCAGTCCACCTCTCCCCTCTACTCTGTCTCTCTGAATGCTGATTGCAATCCTTTAATTTTATTTCATGTTCCCACGTCGGTGTTAATTACGGTTTGGATTCAGCATTGCCTCAGCCTGAGCTCTCTTAAGAGCAGGTTCTATGTTTTGTCCATTTTTCATTCTTGTCACCTGGGGCCTGTTGTACAGTAAGCACACTAAATGTTTGGTGAGTGAAGAAATGGATACCCACATCTGCTCAGAACTGATTTTCGATCCAGCCTGACAGCACAGATCTATTCCCTATAATTATAATCCTGTTTCTCATTGGGTCCCCTCTATTGAGGTGCATATAACAGGATTATGATTTATATATTATTGAGAAGCAATCCATGTAGACCAAGGGTAGGCAAAACATGTACCACCCTCAACTTTTAATCCATTTTACTTCACTAATGGTCTCTTTTTATTTAGCATGCTATTGAGGATTTTTTTTTCTGAAACCATGACTTAAGGAATGAAATCTACCTTCAATTATTTATGGTTTAAATTAATGCAAATAAGACTTTCTGGCTTGCTGCGCTGATACTCATTAATAAATATTTGACTGGGTATTAGGAAGATTCAGATTGACTAAATGAGGCTCTTTTTCAATATAAACAAAAGCCCTTGTGTTTTTTCGCAACTGTGCCTGCCTGATTCTTCCATCTGGTTTTCATTAAGGCCAATGAATGTTAGATGGGTGCAACCTCAAAACGATGGGTCCTTTGGGAAACTGGAGTCATCAGAGGGCTCTGCTGTAGAATAATCCCCTAGTTAAACCAAATTTAATCTCATTAGCAGGGTAATCGTGCTGTGAGGAGAAATGGCCAGCCAGGTTAAAGAGAAACCCACATAGTCTAATTACTCTTTCACTTTTGTCATTGAAAAATAGAACATTGAACCAAGAGGCAAAAGATACAGATTTTGTGCTTAGCCTAACATTGTGATTGAGTCTCATAAAATTCCAGATCTCTCGCAGCTCCTCAGGCCTGTGTATGGCACTGGTGCCATGTCACAATGCATTCTGGAATCCTTTCCTATAGAGGTTCCTGTCATGTCTCTCCTTTTTAATACATGTATTTTGCCCATTCATTTTTCCAACCAAGTTGTATGTATTTGACTTCGCCAATGTTTTTAAAACTACCAAAATATCTAAAACTAAGTTGTGAAAAATATGCCTTTCCATCTTTGGAAATGAGCACATCGGGAAATTTTCTAAAATCATTGAATCTGTGACCAGTTATTTTACTTTATTCTGAATTTCCATGCATATGGGTTTTGCCATTTTTAGGATATGATATAGAAGAAAAGAATGGTGAACTAATTAGGAGCCAGATCTAGGTACAAGACACAATCTTAAAACTTGATAGCAGTGTGACCTTCAGCAAATTACATACACACAGACACACACACACACACACACAGCCGAGGGAATTTGCAGCCAATCTAATGGACTAGATATTTTTTCAAAAGTTTAATATGAAACAAAGTAGTTTTCTGAAATAAATTTTTCCATAAGATGTACTGCATATTTTTGCGTTGATAAATCATATTTTCATTACATTTTTTCCATTGCTTTGAAAACAGGAAGCATTTCTCAGATGAAACCAGGGCAGACGTTGGCTTTTTTTTTTTTCCTTAATGTTCAAACTACCTCCATAGGCTTTTTCTGTCTCTGGTATATTCAGCTACAATTAGTAGCAATAATCAGCCCAAGAGTATAACTCAGTGAACAGAGTAATCTGATTGCAGACACTGACTATTGGACGGGTCTTTTATCTTCTGTGTGTTTTAGATGTTTGTCATCAGCATAGTCCAGAGAAATATCAGTTCTGCAGGAACTGATAATATTGTAATCAAAATCCTTCTGTAGGGTCTAGTTTTTCTTCAGAAATGTTGTGTATTCCATCATTTTAATGCCTCTACGATTGATAGATATTAACCTACAAATAATCTGCAGACAAAAGGCTCTATTTTTTCTGTATTGTTTTACATATAAATGTAATAATCTATGCTTTTCTGCATCTCAGATTTGTGAGCAGAATTTTAAATTCTGATTTAGCCTTACAGAGGATATGAAAACTTGAATAAAATAGGACAGTAGGAATGTTAAAGTCTTTAATTCCTCCAGTAAGTGGACCTGTTTATGAAACTATAAAGAAGGAAGTGACTCTGAGGCCTCTGGCAGGAAAGTAGGACAGTAATAGTAGAACACCAGCTGAGATGGCTTAAAAATGTTTAGCTTAGTTCACTTTCAATATTAAGTTGATATTACTACAGCCCATTTTATCATGTTGAAACCCTAACAGTGTGATATGACTATAAATGACCAAAAGTGAGACTCTAGAAAGCACATAATTTCTTCCAAATAGGAAAGAGCTCTGTAGGAGGTAAATTTGAGGAGAACTTTGAACCATTACAGAAAATAACTTTGTGAATATTTGCAAGATAATTATAGACATTGGTCTGGAAAAGTGGGGACGTGGGAGCAGAGGACGGAACCAACAGTGTTATGAGAAGAAGAGCATGACTTAATTGAAACAATCAAGTCTGTGAATAAAGGAGATAAAAGTAGAAAAGTTTAGGCAGGCAATGTCTGTGACTCACATATATCATAATTTTTGGCTAGGGGATCACTCACTATTTTCCAGGTACTTTTTCTTAGAGCACTTTGCATTCAGGTTGGCAGTTAATCAAGTGATGATAAACCTAAGAGTGAGATATGAAATAATCATAAGCTGGGACTTCCCTGGTGGCGCAGTGGTTAAGAATCCACCTGCCAATGCAGGGGACACGGGTTCCATCCCTGGTCCAGGAAGGTTGCACATGCTGCGGAGCAACTAAGTCCGTGCGCCACAACTACTGAGCCTGTGTTCTAGAGCCCGCCAGCCACAACTACTGAGCCCGCGTGCCACAACTACTGAAGCCCGCACGCCTAGAGCCTGTGCTCTGCAACAAGAGAAGCCACTGCAATGAGAAGCCCACACACCGCAACGAAGAGTAGCCCCCGCTCACCACAACTAGAGAAAGCCCATGCGCGGCAATGAAGACCCAACGCAGCCAAAAATAAATAAATTTATACTAAAAAAAAAAAGAGACAGATCAGGGAAAACTTCGAGTTGAGTGAGCTTTGAATGGGTCCTTGAAGGGAGGTTATAGTGAAAATGACAGTTTTTTAAACATCCACTCTAGCTTATTTGTCACAATATAGAAAATGCCTGGATGAACTAGAAGTAGAGCACATGGACATCATGAAAAAGACATGGAATTTTTTTTAAATGTGGAGAAGACACAGAAAACAAAGTTTGCTAATGACTGGAAGTGGAAATACGTTACTTATTTCTTGATTACCTACTAGGTACTAAACACTATCTACAGGAACAAGACACATCCCCTATCCTCAGGATGTTTACAAACTAGGAGGGAATACAGACACCTCAACAGGAATATTCTGTGGACCTAGGGTGCTATGGGGGGCAAAGTGAAAGGCATTCAACCTAGACTTGAGGGACAGGTCGTCCTGGAGAAAGTAATATCTGAGCTAGTGGCTGTAGAGCAAATGATATTTGGAAAAAAGAGGTATGGGCGGAGTGTTTAGGCAAATGGACCACCATGGGCAGAGACCTGGAGGTAAGAAAGCAGGGCATGTTCGTGAAACTGCAAGTAGTTATATAATCTGTGCTTTAGTGAAATTAATATAGTAGCTGTATGTTAGATACATTGAAGGAAGAAGGGATGAAAAATGGAAAAACCAGTTAGGAGATTGTTTTAGGGAGGCCTGGGAAATAAATTACCTTATATCAAATTCCATCCATTCATCTACATCATCTAATTTAATGAAAGGCTAAAGTATGGTGCCAGCTGTTACAAACGGAGACACAGGGATGTTTTCTCCGGCTCTGGCATGGAACTCTTTGAGGTGGTACCATTCATATCATGTGCTATGGGCACAACAGCCCCTGGGCAGGATGCTTTCACTGTGGATGCTTTATCCCCTATAACAGTACATGGCATAAGGTAGACACTCCATAGATATTGCTTAAATAAGTGAAGGAATAAAGAAGTGAATCAAGAGATAATATAAAGAAAACGTCTCTAAGCCTGGAAGCGTCTTGCATGAGTAGCAAGAAGACTGGGTAATACTTCAATAAAGATGTTTAAAAAAAAAAAAAAAAAAAAAGAAGAAGACTGGGTAACTGAATGGGGATGGTGCAAAAATAGAGAACACAGAAAGAGAGGATTGAAATAATGGGAGGGTGGCTCTGAAGTTCCATTTTGGACATTGTTTGAGTTAACAAGAGGATACCCAGAGAAAGTATCTAACAGGTGATTAAAAACGCAGGTTAGGAGCTTGGAGAAAGAAGTTAGGACTGGAGATCAGATTTTTTATATTTCAAAAGAAATAATTTGGTATATTCAAATATTTGTATTTAGCAATATTATGGTCCTCTCAATCCACACAAGGTTCCACTACATCAACACACACGCTAGTAGGGTTCTCTGCATGGATTCTATTGATTGTGTTCCCCTCACCAGCCCTCCTCAAGAGTTCTAACCCCAGGGGCAAACATCCGGGAGACAGTAATGTTAGAAGAGTACGATGGATAGAGTGAAGTCCTGCATGGATCATATGTAAGATACAGATATTATTATAATAGGGCAGACTTCAGGGAATTATTGCGAGAACTACCTAAAATAATCCATATAAAGCTCTTCAGTGAGGACATGGTGAGAACTCAACAGATGTAATCAGTTATTAATACTGCTTCTACTCACGTAGCAACAGGGAGGAAATTTGCCAGACTGATATGAACCACCTAAAATAAAGTATACTTAATATGTTACACATAAGTTTCCAGGTGATATGATAGCCATTTTGTAATAAGTTGAGATTTTTTTCTTGAAAATTTTCCTGACAGCCTTATCTTCCATTAAAAAATACAAAGGAAAGGTTATTTTACTGTAAATAAGATAAATGAAAAGCATAAAAACAGAATTCCAGGCCTATTGGAAGAAGCAGGATTATCATTTTATCTGAGTTTTATATCAGTAGTCCTTATTTACATGATTTTTTTGTTTAAAAAAAGATTGCTTAATATTAAGAGTTAGCATTTGGGTTATTTCAATTTCTAAATTATATGCTTAAAAAATATAAACAGCTGTCATTATAAAGAGGCTTACTTCATTCTACCTAAAGTGCTTTTCAGTCTGGAGGGAACACTTAAATGTAGTCATAAATCACTTGCAGTATACTCATGGTAAGATTTTTTAAAGTTAAATTTGTTTACAAGCCTGCAGAGCTCAAATTTTGTAGATAATATTCTTTTCTCCCTTTACTTAATGATTTTTACCTCTTTTCTCTAGTCCTAAGCATGAATTTCACTCGTTACAAATAGAGCACCCAAATTCCTTTTTATTTCATTAGTTCAGCAAATTGTCTCCTAGGGGTATGGACTGAGGCCATGATTGGGCTCTGCAATGATGAGCTTATTTTGCACTTTTACCCAGAAAAATCCTCAGATACAAAAGTCACGGAAAGTAGTTACACTCAGCATGAACAATTACAGACTGTTGGGGGAGACTCTTCCTGATGTGCCGGTGACTTACTCCCATGAATTAAGAGGCAAATGTGCTCCAAAGTGCATTAACCTTTATGGATTTTTCTTCGGTTTTCATGTTCCACTGATTTATGGTCTTAAATATGCCTGTTGCTGCTGTTTCTGAATGAGTCCCTTGTAAATCATTTCTAAATGATCTTTTTCGAGTCAGATAATCCGAGTCAGTTGAATATATCTCCAATCAATTCCTCTGAGGCTTCTTTCTTTCTTGGCCCAAGTTATTTTCAGTTTGCTCTGTGCCTTAAATGTCATATCTGAGAGTAATTGACTAAGTAAGAAATATGTTGTAGAGGAGCCATACTTGCTGGGCAGCTGCTTTTTGCACTGAGTTGTGCCCAGCCTTTGGCTGGCCTCACTTGAGTTTGATTCCAAAGGCCCATTTACCTGAGTACAGCTAACTGGACATAGTTCTTTGTGCAAGGATGGGCTTGTGTCCGAGAATGGATTTTACTCTGGGCTGTAGATTGATTTTTTTCATACCAGTTAAGCATGGTAGGGATTTTGAGAGTTCTGTGTTCCCATAAAAGCCCACTATTTCCCTTAGAGTGATGTGTAGAAAGAGCACATAGGACTCTTATTAGGGCTGCTTGGCATCTTTTCACATGGGCCCATATTTCTCCAGAAAACGTCTGCATTTGGCAGTCAGTGTTTCATTCTCCTTCTGACTCTGAAGATTATTTGTTTATTGGATTTGAGGGAAAATGTGCATTTTTTTGTCTCCTCATAACTAATGTGTCATTCAGGCTATAGGGTGGTGGTTAGTGCTGTTGTTTGCAATCTTTCCATAAAACCAAAACACAAAATCAGTTTCAGAAAATTCAAATTCAGAATTCTGGCTTTTAAAGCACAAAATTATTTATTCGTGTCTCTGTCATAAATAGTGCATCACTGTTTATTGCTAATTAAGTTTTTAATGTAGATATTTATAAATATCTGTGTCCTGGGACATTATTAAATGTACATATATTAAACTTGACCATGAGAATGGGGACTTATTTTTGAATATGCTTGACAACTTAAGCAGAGCTTCTACAGGCCCGTAAATGTCTCATAACTTTTCACATAGAAAACCTTGAACTAAATGAAGGGAAGAGATGGTTCAGATTTTTAAAAATGTCTTTAAAGCCATTATACAGTAGAAGAGATTCGGAGCTTCTCGGTGGAGGGAAGCATGGTACATCTCTGCAGAGAGGCAAGACTGAATTAGAAGTTACTTTAGTGGAAATGATATATTGCAAGATTCTGCAGAATGTAGGAGGTCAGAGGGATAAATCACACATATTTACTGGTTCTAATACATGGGATCAGGAGAAAAATCCCAGGCCTATCAGGTAAATATTTTGTGTACATGATTCAGCCCAAACTACCAAAACATGTGTGTGATGATATGACAAAATCAGGAATAATCGAAGTGAAAAGAATTAAAATATTTTATGTTTAAAATATTTTATATAATGATATATATTATATACAAAATTATACATCAAAAACAGAATTCAGAAAGAGAAATTAAGGAAACACTCCCATTTACCACTGCAACAAAAAGAATAAAATACCTAGGAATAAACCTGCCTAAGGAGGCAAAAGACTTGTACTCAGAAAACTATAAAACACTGGTGAAAGAAATCCAAGATGACATTAACAGATGGAGAAATATACCACGTTCTTGGATTGGAAGAATCAATATTGTGAAAATGACTCTACTACCCAAAGCAATCTACAGATTCAGTGCAATCCCTATCAAACTACCAATGGCACTCTTCACAGAATTAGAACAAAAAATTTTACAATGCGTATGGAAACACAAAAGACCCCGAATAGCCGAAGCAATCCTGAGAAAGAAAAACAGAGCTGGAGGAATCAGGCTCCCCAACTTCAAACTATACCACAAAGCTATAGTAATCAAGACAGTGTGGTACTGGCACAAAAACAGAAATATAGATCAATGGAACAGGATAGAAAGCCCAGAGATAAACCCATGCACACTTGGTCACCTAATTTATGACAGAGGAGCCAAGAATATACAGTGGAGAAAAGACAGCCTCTTCAATAAGTGGTGTTAGGAAAACTGGACAGCTACATGTAAAAGAATGAAATTAGAACACTCCCTAACACCATACACAAAAATAAACTCAAAATGGATTAAAGACTTAAATGTAAGACCAGACACTATAAAACTCTTAGAGGAAAACATAGGAGAAACACTCTTTGGCATAATCCACAGCAAGATCTTTTTTGACCCACCTCCTAGAGTAACGGAAATAAAAGCAAAAATAAACAAATGGGACTTAATTAAACTTAAAAGCTTTGGCCCAGCAAAGGAAACCATAAACAAGACAAAAAGAGAACCCTCAGAATGGGAGAAAATATTTGCAAATGAAACAACAGACAAAGGATTAATCTCCAAAATATATAAACAATTCATGCAGCTCAATATCAAAAAAACAAACAATCCAGTTAAAAAATGGGCAGAAGACCTAAATAGACATTTCACCAAGGAAGACATACAGATGGCCAAGAGGCACATGAAAAGATGCTCAACATCACTAATTATTAGAGAAATGCAAATGAAAACTACAATGAGGTATCACCTCATGCCGGTCAGAATGGCCATTATCAAAAAATCTAGAAACAATAAATGCTGGAAAGGGTGTGGTGAAAAGGGAACCCTCCTGCACTGTTGGTGGGAATGTAAATTAATACAACCACTATGGAGAACAGTATGGAGGTTCCTTAAAAAACTAACACTAGAACTACCATATGACCCAGCAATCCCACTACTGGGTATATACCCTGAGAAAACCATTATTCAAAAAGAGATATGTACCACAGTGTTCATTGCAGCACTATTTACAATAGCCAGGATATGGAACCAACCTAAATGTCCATCGACAGATGAATGGATAAAGAAGATATGGCACATATATACAATGGAATATTACTCAGCCATGAAAAGAAACGAAATTGAGTTATTTGTAGTGAGGTGGATGGACCTAGAGTCTGTCATACAGAGTGAAGTAAGTCAGAAAGAGAAAAACAAATACCGTATGCTAATGCATATATATGGAATCTAAAAAAAAAACAAATGGTACTGGTGAACCTAGTTACAGGGCAGGAATAAAGAGGTAGAGATAGAGAATGGACTTGAGGACATGGGGTGGGAGGGCAAAGCTGGGGCAAAGTGAGAGTAGCATCGACATATATACACTACCGAATGTAAAATAGTTGGCTGGTGTGAAGCAGTAGCATAGCACAGGGAGATCGGCTCTTTGCTTTGCGATGACCTAGAGGGATGGGATAGGGAGGATGGAAGGGAGGCTCAAGAGGGAGAGGATATGGGGACATGTGTGTGCATATGGCTGATGCGCTTTGTTGTACAACAGAAACTAACACAGTATTGTGAAGCAATTATGCTCCAATAAAGATCTATTAAAAATAAATAAATAAATAAAGCCTTAGTATAATAGATATCACTGAAGAATAAAAAAAAAAAAAGAATTACCAAAAAACAGTGACATTGTTTGTGGTAGAGCCATGAATGAATTCCTTGTACTCCAAAAGCCAGAATTCTGAATTTGAGTTTTCTGAAATTTGTACCTTTGATTTTGTATTTTGGTTCTATGGAAAGATTTTATTTCCCCCTGATTGGATTCAGGTTATGCATTTTTGGCAAGAATATCAGAGAAGTGATGCTGTATTCTTCTCTGCATCATGTCATATGGCACATGATGTTAGTTTGTCCCATTACTGATAATGTTGGCCGTAGAATTTTTTAAACTACTAGGCTGTGAATATAAGGAATACTTATACACTGTGAGCAAGTATTTTCATTCAACTGAATATTGCTTTCATTGCAACTTCTAAAATACAGTACAGGTCCTCTGTGTTCAAGAATACTTCCAGCTGGTGGCAGCCATAATTGTTGGCTGAGATGAAATGGAAGAAATGGAGCTTTACAATAAGATGGAATTTGTGATGAGGAGTCTGGGTTAAGGAATGGGCTTGGGAAGCTTGAATGAAATTTTAATTAGTATAATTTTCCTGGATAGAAATCAAATCAGTATAAAAATTTTGAAAATACTGGGTCAGGTGTGGGTACTGTGTGTTCATGTATGCATTCCAAAGGACACATACTTGCTATAAGGAAGAGTAAATTTAAAATACAGGTACTGCATATGTACAGATTTTTGGAGGCCCACTGGTTGATGATAATCTGAAAATAAAATCTTAGGTGAAATATTTACAAATGGCAACATTAGAATTTAGGAAATAAGATCCATGCTGTAGACTTTCAAAGGCAGTAAAAATAGGTTGCCTACACTCTTTATGTGTTTTTTGGTTTATCCTACTCTACAGCTTGAGGTTTGGGAGCCTGATATGAATAAGTTTCTTCAAAATCCTGTAATTAGATACTCCTCCTATAGCATTATGTAGATCCCCCTCTTTGATTCTCATTCTCTCTCTTTCCATATACACAGATGTACCTGCGCTTTGTGTTTGCCTTCTCATCATTTACAAGGATAGGAAATCCCTAGTGTGAAAGCACTTCATAAGATTAGATAATACCCTTTTGACAGGGTTCCATCTGTGTTCCATCTTAACTTTGAAGTGTTTTCTTTCCTAATGAGATTCTTTCCACTGTTCAAAATTCAATGTTTTCTTACTTCCATAAAGCTGATTAGGAACACTGTTGGAAAAACAGGGCTTTTTTTTTTTTTTTTTTTTTTTTTAATATTATTTATTTATTTATTTATTTATGGCTGTGTTGGGTCTTTGTTTCTGTGCGAGGGCTTTCTCTAGTTGTGGCAAGCGGGGGGCCACTCTTCATCGCGGTGCGCGGGCCTCTCACTATCGCGGCCTCTCCTGTTGTGGAGCACAGGCTCCAGACACGCAGGCTCGGTAATTGTGGCCCACGGGCCCAGCCGCTCCGCGGCATGTGGGATCTTCCCAGACCAGGGCTCGAACCCGTGTCCCCTGCATTGGCAGGCAGACTCTCAATGACCGCGCCACCAGGGAAGCCCAAAACAGGGCTTTTTGATGAATCTTCTCTATACCCGTGACTGACTCTCCTGTCTCCCATTCAACAGATTACTTTTACGGTTCTTAATAGGTGAATGGATCCATGCAGCAAACTTTGGGAATCTGGGGGAAATACAATGTAGACTAGCCCGTGAAAAATGATGAGGAGCTACTCCCAGTATTTTAACTTGTAGAAATAATTCAACAGAAGCAAAATGAAGATGTGCACTGTAGGATTATCTGTAATAAAACCAGGAAGCAGCATTAATGTTTCCTAATAGATGTTTGGGTTAATAATGTATTGATGGAATGAATCTTACAATTACGAGTATTATCCTCTGTGAAAGGGCAAATATGAAGTACTGTGAACAACCATATTGCATATAGCCGAAAACACTGTGAGAAGGTGGGCAAGGACTAGAGAATACTCTTTCAGTCCAAGGCATCTGTGGTGGAGATATGGGATAATTTTCTTTCTTTCTTTTTCTATGAATCTTTTATTTGGACCTCCAGTCCAAATCCTTGGGAGAAGGGCATTATTTATCGGAGAGGTCACGCCCTAGTTTTAGGAACTATGGGTTGAAATTAAAGGAGCTATTAATTTTATTCAACACTTCATTCACCAGTTATTTCCTGAGAACCTACTGTGTACCAGCCGTAGACTAGTATTAGGCACTGAGGATACATCAGTGAGAAATTTACACTTGACCCCTGGCCACGTGGGGTTTTGGTCATTCCTACATCCATGTGTTGCTGAAATAGTCAAAGTAATAATCTAATGGCCCATATTGCCAGTTACGGATAATTGCACGGGAAAGTAAAGGAGCAAGTGAAAAAAATCACAAAACACGTCACACTTTGCTCTAGTCTCCAGCCGCATCAGGATTTATGTACCAATAGTAATTATACAAACAGCAGCGGCCACCACTTAATTAGCAGTTAACTTTATGTCAACCTCTGTGCTGAGCGCTTAACTTTCATTTCCTTATTTAATCATCAAAACAAATCCTGCATGTTATATCCATTTTTACAGAATACACAAATAAGATGAAGAGAGGCTAAGTAACCTGCCCAAGACTATACATTCAAGATCCAGACCCAGGAATACCTACTTTACGTGTCTTGCCCTTGGCCACTCCACTTCCCTAAACCTTTCCTCTCTGCAGTGACTGTGAGTGTGATTCGCCTCCTGGATGCCTAGGAAAGTTCTTATTCTGTGTCCTTCCTGCCCAAGAAAGGGCATTTTGCCATTTAATGTGATCGCTTCTCATTTTTTCCAGAGTAAAGAAGAGGCTGGTGAGACAGCCCTAATTTTTCTCTTTCATTCTCTTCCGCATGTTTTATGCCTTCCGAACAGTGAGGACCCTCACAGCTCCCAAAGCAGATTTGGAAACATGTTGAATGGGTCCCCTCGAGTTAGAGATGGCACCATCAACCTGAATGTGTCATTTTAGACTGATGTATGTGCTTTAGGGAATAAATGATTTGTATTCGAAAGAGATCATTCAGCTGAAAGTAATGGGAGCGCCTCCATCCGTGCTGCTCAGAGCAGTTTCATGTTTTAGGGGCACCAAAGACAAATAAGAGACTAGGAAAAAAGAAACAGTGGATAATTTAGAGCCTCTGTCACTTTGTTTAGGAGCAGGTTAACTAGTAAAAATCTCCTCCTAATAACTGGTAAAGATTTTGGAAATGCAAGAAGTACTTCTGCTCAGAAAACTCTTCTTCTAAGTCCCATTGAAAAGAATAAATAGGGTTTCTGATGATTGGTATATTTACTTGTTATTAAATTAATAACAGTGGTTGTCTTTCAGAGTCAGCCCAAGGGTACCAAGATGCCCCTGGGTGGATGGTTTCTCTGAGGGTTAGATGAGATCAGGAGTCAACATAACACGACGTGGTATTTGGAGATCTTAAAATTATAGCCATGGTTAACTATGTACTCTTTATTTCTTCATTTTTTTCGTGGCTTCTTCTACTCATTCTCTTCTTAAAGACTTATTACATCTTGTTTTGGGTCAGGCTTTTATTTCCCTTTCCATGTTGATTACATCAATTAAGAAACCTCATTGCTGTTTGTCATGGCTTCTCAATTTCCACTTTCCTGGGTGACTGTGATAATCCCCTGTGTTCTCCTTCCTTCCCCCCACCCTGCCCACCACATGCCGCAGAGGCTAATGGAGTGTTTCACTGGTGATATGGAAGAATAACCATGATGTATTTATTTATTAAGTAAAGGAAACTCTTCATTAGGTTAAACGGCTAAACTTAAGGAACATTTATACACCAAACTTTAAATGTGGTCTAATTGGAAAGCAATTTATGAAATATAGTCTTTGATAAATGTTGGTAGTTTTTACATTATCTAATTTAATTTTATTTGAGTAGCTAATATATTCACAGTTTTTAAAACAATCAAATGATTATAAAAAGTTAAAATTGAAAAGTATATTCCCAGTCCTCTGCCAGGCCCCACCACCATCCCTGCTTCCTGTAGGTACTCACTTTTACCAGTTTTTTTGTGAATCCCTCCAGGATGTCTTTATAATAAATTAAATAAATGAGGTTATATAATTCTTATGTGCAGGTCAGTATAGTAAATATGAACACTGCTAAATACCTTGCTTTTCTCACTTAACAGTATATGTCCTAAAGATCTTTTCATGTTGGTGCATCAAAAGCTTCCACAGTATTGCAAAATGTGTAGATTCACCATAGTTTATTTAACTGATCTCTCATTGATGGATTTTTTGCATTGTTTCCAGTCTTTTGCCATAAAAGCAGTGCTACACTGATCTCTGTACCCTGTACATAGATGATCTCATCCATATTTAGATAACAGCTGTTGGAAGAATTTCCCAGAAGTGGGATTTCTGGGTCAAAGGAAATGCATTTGTAATTTTGGATGACAGTGCCAATTTGCCCTTCAGAAGGGTTGTAACATTTTTCACTCTCATCAGCAATATATGAGAATGGCTCTTTGTCCACACTTAAACCGAAAGTGTGTTTTCAAACTTTTGGAATCTGGCTGATGCATGGGTATAAAAAATGGTATCTCACAATGGAATATTACTCAGCCATAAAAAGAAATGAAATTGAGTTATTTGTAGTGAGGTGGATGCACCTAGAGTCTGTCATACAGAGTGGAGTAAGGCAGAAAGAGAAAAACAAATACCGTATGCTAACACGTATGTATGGAATCTAAAAAACGAAAAATTGGTTCTGAAGAACCTAGGGGCAGGACAGGAATAAAGACGCAGACGTAGAGAATAGACTTGAGGACATGGGGAGGGGGAAGGGTAAGCTGGGACGAAGTGAGAGAGTGGCATGGACATATATACACTACCAAATGTAAAATAGATAGCTAGTGGGAAGCAGCCGCATAGCACAGGGAGATCAGCTCGGTGCTTTGTGACCACCTAGAGTGGTGGGATAGGGAGGGTGGGAGGGAGGGAGACACAAGAGGGAAGAGACATGGGGATATATGTATATGTATAGCTGATTTACTTTGTTATAAAGGAGAAACTAACACACCATTGTAAAGCAATTATACTCCAATAAAGATGTTAAAAATAAATAAATAAATAAAAAATAAAAATACATTAATTACCAAAAAAATGGTATCTCAGTATAGTTTACTTTTCATTTTTCTCATTATGAATGAAGTTAAAATTTTTGGTGTGTTTAGTGGTCACTTACTGTAAATTGTCGTTTCATGTCTTTTGATCATTTTTCTACTATGTTCTTTGGTTTTTTTTACTACCTGTCTTCTGTGACATAAGTTGCACATATATATTCCCAGTTAGTCATTCATTTTTTTGTCTTTATTTCATGTGATTTGGTTTCATTTTATTTTGCTTCTACACTTTTGAGAAAAATTTAAAGTACGAGGCCACTCTTACTTTGCCAAGCATTGTGGAACTGTAAAACTCACCATGCAAAGCAATATTAATCAGTGGTGAAAATCACAATTGTTTCATGACTTTAAAATTTTTTGTGAAAACATTAAAAATTCTCTACTGTCAGTTACAAATATATACAGAAATGAAAAATAAAACTAATATGTATTCATACACTGTAACATTAGAAACACTGAGAATTAAAATGTTTTCTTTGTAAATTTTACCAAGAGTAATTTGAACAGTGGTCGCCACCTTCTTCTTTTTGGGTACTTTACGATACACAGTGAGCATCTTTTCTGTGCGTTGGTGAAATGTCATACTTCCTTCTCAGTTTAGATCAGTTGCCAGCATTTTGTTCTTTGCTTTTCAATGTCATGAAACATCTCCAAGCGTTCCTTTAAGGTAACATTTTTTTGCTGACATCCCTTCCTCTGGGATGTCTTCATCTCTTTTATCACAGCCATTTTCTCTTTTAAGGTCAGTAAGTTCACCTTTACTCTGGCTGCAGATACCTCTCAAATGGGGCCAGTGTCGATGTTCCCAGGGTCAGTTATTTCTTCTATAAATCCATTTACATTCAATTCAAATTTCGCTCCCAGTGTTACTTTCAGTTTTTTTTTTTTCCCCTGTACTTTTAGGTGTTTGGGCCAATTCCTTTTTTCAGTTATCCATTTTTGTAAACTGTCACATGGGTTTATCACTGAGAGACAAGGAGACTACACACTTTGCTGTCTGTCCATAAACTGCGTAACGGACATGCAGTGGCCAGTCACTGATTGACTTTGAAGAAGTGACATGTTTGATCATTGATTATGATAAACATTAATTATTTACATAGAGATTTCTAGATTGAAGCCCTAGAGTTTGTATTTCGTGCCATTACTCACAGTTAACATACTGTGGTAACTGGAATTCAAATCTTGTTGTACTGGTGTTATTCACTAAACTTTAGTAACTTCCATTTGTGCGTATCAGAACCATGAAAGCAGGAGCTGCCAGTGTAGAAAAGTACAAAAAATAACATAACAAATGTCTGCATACTCATCTCTGAGTTTTGACAGGTAACATTCTGCTATATATGCTTTAAGTGTTTTTAATAAAGGAAATTGATCATTACAAATAAGGTTAAAGTTCTCCTTTGCCCCCACCTCCCATCCTGTTTCCTTTCATAACCTCCCAACAGCATCATAAATTTAGATACTATCCTTTCTTTTTCTCTCTTTTTAAAAGTTCTATCTACACGTATAAAGATCCTAATAAGAAATATGCAGTATTTGGGGTGTACTTTTTGCTTTGCATCATAATTTGTTTTTTTGTTTATCATGCTTTCTTTTGCTTCTTATATTCTTATTTCCTTCTTGAGTTAATAAAAAATATTTTTGTCTCTACTTTTTTCCCCCTAGTGTGGAATTTTTGTTTCTGTTTCATCCTATTTCTATTGAATAAGTGAAATAACTTGTGTTAGAAGAAAACTCATATGTAGATGGATAATAGAGTGACCTGCTCTTGTTTAGAATTCTGGTAATTTCCCCACATCTCTCCGTGGAAGCAGCAAAAGCCAGAGATACCCATGTGTGTTTGGTCATATTTCTGTAGCCATCTTTCCGATACATTTAACAGTGGCTGTGCTCTGTTTGTCTTCCAGATTCATTCAGGAGGTAGAGCACGCCCTGGGACTTGGCCCAGCCAAACAGTGTCCTCTTCGAGAGTTTCTCACCGTGTACATCAAAAACATCTTCCTCAATCAGGTCTTGGCTGAGATCAACAAGGAGATTGAAGGAGTCACGAAAACATCTGACCCCCTGAAGATCCTAGCTAACGCAGACACCATGAAAGTGCTGGGGGTGCAACGGCCTCTCCTACAGGTAATCACATCCTTTGAACTTCCTATTTTTATCTGCAGTTTTCATTGACTTGGCAAGAGTCACAAATTGAAAAAAGAAGGAGAAGAGCTACCATCTGTTTCCATATTCATCAGGGATGAAACAAGAGGAAATAAATTAAACAGGCACCAGGGAAATTAAGGACTAGTGTAGAGATAATGGAAATTCCTGAAGATCTTTAAGAAAAAGTGGTTAGCTTTGAATATGGGAGATGGTGAGTCTCATTAACATGCAGGCAACTCCTCATTATTGGCCTGGACTTTGTCCTTGAAAAGAACTCTCTTTCCAATGGTGAATGCATCCTGGACTAGAAGGATTGTTGGAAGGAAGTTATTCTGCCTAACCTCAATTACCAACAGCAAACCCTCTGTACCATTTGAGGGCTGACTTACCGTATATAACTTGGCTAGCTCACAGTGAATTTGAACCCACCCAAAAAGCTGGCTTTTAAAAGTCAGATCATTTATTAATTTAAGTGATGATCATCTTAATATGAAAATTTTACTTTCATTGTATAAAGGAATGGTTTCTGGACAACAGAAATAAGATAATTTGTCAGATGTATGGATTATTAGACTTGAGGTGTTTGTTTTATATGCTTTAAGCCAGTGACTTAGAGGTAAATATAAAACTAAAAGAAAATTACTATGAATTTCAATTCTGGCTATACGTTAATTATTATTACATTGTAATTGAATCTTTATAATGTTTCTTCATTTAAGAGAATGATGGGTACAATAGCATAGTTTTATGTAAGTTGCATGATATGAGGATATCTCAAAATGTAGAAGACTTGAGATCTTCAAAGAGAAGTTCTATAAGTGATATATATATATATATATATATAGTTGCTTCAGTTGCCTGCCTTTACCTGCTTTTATATATATGTCTTCCTTGGTTCTTCCTTCTTTGTACATTAGAGTTAATAGAAATACTGGCCCTTTCATAGGGAAATGTCCTCATTATGAGCATTCTTTTTTTATAAGCAAGTTCTTCTATGGTATTGAGAAAATAGAATAGAGGCATTCACTTCTACCAGAACTTGAACAACAGCATCACACCCAGGGAAGTGTTCATTTGCATTGCCTGAGTTTATGTTAGGTGTGTTCCTAGTGAGGCTCTGTACTGAGTATGGGATGCAGAGAAGGGAGACTAGCAAAGGCATGTGCTCACTCATCCCATCCCTCTGCTGGATTACTCTTCCACTGGCTCTTTGCATGGGCGTCGTCTTCTCTTGGTGCCAGTTCAAATGTCACCTCCACAGGGAAGCTTTTCCTAACTATCCTACCTAAGTAGGTCCCCATCCTTGGTTATTCTCCATCCCCCCCCACCCCCACCTCCTACTCCTAATCTATCTATTCTCAACACTGAAGCCAAACTCTATGAACTGCATCACCAAAACTCCCTTGCCAAGTGACTCATGATCAGGTTCTGCCAATAGGAAGCACCAGCAGGAGATTGGAGGGTAAAAGGAGAAAGAGGTTGGGTTCTTATCTCCTTCCTCTCCACTTTGGATCGTACTTTTGGCTTTGGGTGCCTCCCTCTGTAACCAGAGGTCCTGCCAGGCGACACTTCCTGTATGGCTTCACCTCTCGCTGGACGCTGGTAATACCGTCTCTCCTCCTTGGCCCTTGATGATAGCGTTCTGCTGTTACTGGTCTCTGGGTGCCTCAGCATCCCTTGTTGCTTCTTTCAGTGCTGCCCGTACCTCTGTCAGTCATCTCTTCATTAATATTTCTTCAGTTAGTCATCTGAATGGAATTCTGTTTTTTGCTAGGATCATGAATAGATCTCCCCAGTTAGTCACTATTTTAACATTTTAATTTTTTTCCTTCTTAGCACAACTATAATCATTTATTTTCTAGCTTGTTGATTTCCTATCTTTTCCCACTAGAAATTAAGTTCCGAAAGTATAGTACAGTATCAGGCAGTAGGAAGACACTCGATAGTTTGTTGAATGGATGTTTATGTGTGTCGGTGGGTGGGTGGGTGGATGGATGGATGGGTGGATGGACACAGTGAATAAATTTTGAGAGTCTTAACTGCAGAGTCAGAGTGCGAAGATGAGAAAGAGAGAGTGACAAAAACTTGTGTACATTTATTATGTCTGGCAATATCATTAACATCCTCTCCATCAGAAAACCTCTCAGTATGTATATCCCTCAAGTGTCATGCCGTATGCTGTACAGAGCAACTTTAATATGCTTAGTGTACTAAATTTAAAAGAAATAATGCACTACAGAGTGAATCTGGGAACTAAAGATGCTGGCTCATTAAACATGATGATTTTCAACTTGAGTAACAAAGACAGATTAAAACTCCACTAGTTGACTACAGTCTGGGCCATGTCAGGGCCACACACTGCTGGCTAAATGGCACCTCTGAGCAGCCTACCGATGTGCTTGTCAAGTCACTCCTGACCTCGTCACCAGCCATTTGTACCTGTTACTACGCCTCTTGTTCTTTAAGTCAGTTACTCCGTTCTGAGGCTATGTAAGAACTCCAACTTTACCTCTTCTCTCTTTGACCTTGTCGAGATATGATAGTTATACATAAGTGAATAAATCTTAAAACTAAGGCCATGCAAGTTATCAACCTCCAAATATGTTTACAGAGCCCAAACACCTGCTTTCTTATTTGGTTATTTTGTTGTCCTCTCTTTCTTCATAAAAATTTTATGAGAATGCAAATTAGTTAGACCGTATCAGTAAATTTGTTTAATATTCTCAGTTATGAGGTTAAAAAAGCAAGTGAGGAGGTGGTTATTTTTCTTTCCCATCTTGAGAAAGTCTCTTGCTTTATAATGATTGTAAATTGTTTTCAAACATAATTTCCCATGCTCAAATTTCAATGTTTCTTAAATGTGTTTCAGTGTCACCTTGATATTTTTATTCTCAGCTAATTATACGTAACTAAAGAAAAATAATGGAGAAATCATTCTCAACAATTTTAGCTGAGAATACAAAACGATTGTTAAGAAGGGAGCTTGAGGAAATATATGCATGTGTGAAAAATGCAGGCGGGTTAAGTATTCAATTACATGTCCTTCAAAGTCATTCCCTCTGCTAGACTGTTGTTTGGTCACAGAGTGGAAAGGATCGTGCCTTTCACCGGAGGCAGCACCCAGTGTCATGAAGCATCAGCCCAACTGGATTCTCCAGAGAGAGCGGACAGACAGCTGTCTCGGTGCTGCTTCCATCTATTCGATGATGTGCAGACGCAGAAAACCCCAGGACACTTTGTCCTTTCCTCTTTGAAATGGCATTGGTCAGGATAGACAGTCGGTTATAAGGGGGCATTTACTTGGGCGATAATGTAGTTTTGCATTGGTAGTTTTACTTTCTAGGCACAGAATTCATAGGAGGGAAGGAAGGAAGGAAGGAAATAGGAAGGAAGAAATTACAAGCACCATTTTATAGGTGAAACAACTGTGCAGATGCCCAAAGTGATAGAGCAGCATGGTACTAGTAGCAACAGTGGAAGTCTAATGGTGGTAATGATAGCATTCATAATAGTAAGTAGTAGTAATGGTGACAACTAACACTTTAATACATCTACTGTGAGCCAGACACTATTGAGTGCTTTATACGTATTGACTTGTAAATGTTTTATATGCAATGACAGCAGCTTTGTGAAGGTGGCATTCTTATTATAAGGAGGAAACTGAGAAACAATGAAATTAAATAACTTGCCCATCCATAGTCACCTAGCTAGCAACGCTAGAACTATAATTCAAACCCAGGCGACCTAACCCTGGATCCCGTGCTCTAACCTATCTGTTACTAGTCTGCTATGAGATGGGCAGAGTTTGAGAGTAAGCATTTAGACACTTTTTTTTTTTTTTTTTAGCAATTTGACATTGTCTGTTGAACCTAACAGTAAAAAATTGGGACTTGTGTTTTTATCACCGGGTTTTTAAAAATTTCTTTTTTCTAGTAATTCATTATAATTTATTTTATAAAAGTATCCATCTGCGACAGACTGGGGGGATCGGGGGAGAGTTTAGAACCAGACTCTCACCATAGTCAGAGATGTACTGCTCTAAATCCGTATATTGCCTCACAGGAGTAAAAGTGTAAAACCAACCATCTTTCTTGCCTCAGTGTCTAAACCACTTTCCAACAGATGGAATAGCTCGGATATTTGTTACAGATGGTTCCCTCCTAAATCCCCAGCTCCTGCAACCATGCCTGCTCTAGAGAAGGCAATGTTGAATAAATGGCTGAGTGAATGAAAATGAATGAATGAATGATGACTTCCTTAGTACAAGGGCATGTGTGTGCGTGTTTTGCCCCCATGGTGTAAGATTCATGGTCTTGGGTTTAAGATTCATGACAGTCTTTAAATTAAAATGTCACAGTTCTTATGCCTCTGATGCTGTCAGATGGAAGCAGGATGGACTGTACTTCATGCTCTTAACCATCTGCGAGTCCTCTATTACCATCACTTTTTCTGCAAAATGGCCTCCATCCATTGCAAGACAAAGTATACTGATTCAAATTAAAGAAATCCATTACGAGAAATTCCTCATTTCTCTTGAGTCAGATCTTCTGGCATTCTGGACCTGGAGCTATGGAAACAATGGATTATTTGAAGTGGGTACTCCCTCATGCCTTATATGTAACAGGCATCTACCAACTGTTCATTTATCAGACATCAGGAAAAATTCCCTCAGTTCCCTATTTTATCACTGTTTGGGGGATGTAATTTATTCTTCTTTAGTGTCTCCACCCAAAAAAGGGGAGGGGCGACTAATGCTTAAGTTTTTTAATCCCTTACCTATCACACAGCTGAATGGACATCTATCTGTATGAACAAAAAATACAAGTAAAGTGTTTTCCCCTACCTCCCAATGGAATACCCGGTATCCTTGTTACCTAGTGGTCTGTGGACAGGAGCATCAGACCTCTGAGTCCGAATCTGCATATGTACGGCCTCCCCGGGTGATTTGTACGTACATTCGATTTTGAGAAGCACTGCCTTGTACCAGTGCAACGCGAAGTGTGATCCGTGAACTGGCACCTGAGCTTGTGAGAAGTGCAGATTCCTGAGCCCCACTCCACTCCGGGGTGGGGCGCAGGAATCTCTGGTCTAACCAGCCCTCTAGTTGATTTTAATAGAGACAGAACTTTTAGAAGCACCGTCTTAATACCAGCGTTTCCAGCTGGAGGTTAGGAAATGGGGCTCTAACGCTGTGGACTCTTAGCCTTGAGACAAACAACAGTAGTTAACTTCAAAGAGCTATTCAGCTTTGTTTCATGCAGGCACAGAAATTGTAAAAACAATATTTGCAGCAGCAGCAGAAGCTGCTTCCTAGTCTAGCACGTTGCTGAATTTTGCAAAGCTCTTTCTAGACACAGGATGAGACTACGTTTTCTGGCTCATGTAGGGCAACGTGAGACAGAGACAGCTTTCCTAATGCTTTGGCTTATGTTCCCCCATCATTGGAGGAAAGAAAAAAAAACATAAGCTGTGCAAGTCAAAAATTTTAGGCAATCTTGAAACACTTAAAGCATATTTTCATTTTCCTCATTGCCCCGGTATGTGTCAGAGCACATCTGAGAAGTCAGATGGTTCGAGGCGGCCTGCAAACCCCACACTCATCTCTTCCTCATCCTCCCGTGCTTTCCCCAGCTACCTGGAGGGGTGTGGTTCTCAACAACAATACCCATTGGAATCAGCCAGGAGCTTTCTGAACACACCTAGATCCCATCCCAGAGACTTGGTTCAGTTGGTCAGGGCTGGGGTCTGGGCATCCAGGTGTTATAAGCTGCCCAGGTGATCCCAACATATGCAGCCAGAATTAGTGCCGCTGGCCTGGATCTTTCTACTCCACAGAATCAATTATTGCCCTGAGAGGAAGTAGAAAAAAATTATAATTGAGGCATTCTTTAATGCAGTTAGGTTTGTAACAGAGGGCTCTGTTTAATACTTTGAAGCAAGCTTGATCCATAAGTCTTAGAATCAGATACAAATAGATTGAAATCCCAGACATTTCAATGGATAATTTTGTGGTCAGGACCAAACTGCTAACCTCTCCGTACCTATTTCCTCCTCTATAAAACAAGAATAATAAAATCTGTGTCCTGGGAACACAGGCATCACTTCTAAGGTGTAGGTGGAGTAATGGTGGTAAAACATATCACCTTCCTTTCCCGTGTCACAGATACCTGGCCTTCAGCATTGACTGCTCTGTTACCGGCTACCTGCCTGCTCCTTAACTCTCACCTTCACAGACTTCTGATTTGTACTGACTGTTGCTCTCCATCCCTGCCGTCTCTTTGTAGATTTCAGCCTGCATCTCCTCTTATCACTAACTTGCTGTTTACTCACTCCTGTTCTTTGTGCTCTAGCACCCACCTATAACTTCTGTTTCCACTACCCTAGAGTGACAGCAGGAGATGGTATTGTTTCACTTCCTTTCTCTTTTTCCTGGATTTGCCCACTGATCATTTGTTAGCAGCAGAAGCAGCATGCGGTATTTATGACCATTAAAGCTACTATGTTCGTTTCCTAGGGCAGACATAACAAATTACCACAAACTAGGTGGCTTAAAAAAACAGAAATTGATGTTCTCATAGTTATGGAGGCCAGGAGCCACATTCCCTCCAAAGGCTCTAGAGGAAGACCCTTCCTTGCTTCTTGCATCTTCTGGTGGTCCTGGTACTTCTTGACTTCTGGAAGCCTAGCTCCGATCTCTGCCTCCATCCTAACATGGGCTTCTCCCATGTTCTCCATTTTTCCTTTTCTGGCTCTTATAAGGACACTGTCATTGGATTTAGGGCTCACCTTAATCCAGCATGATCTCACCTCAACCCTAACCTTAATTATATCTACAAAGACCCTATTTTCAAGTAAGGTCACATTCTGAGATTGTGTGTGGAATGTTGGGAGGACACTATTCATCCCACTACAGCTAATAATTGGAAGCAAATTATATAGAATGCCACATATTCAACTTGCTATATTTTCCTTGAAAACCCTCTGGCAGGAAGCAGTGTAGAAGTATTGCTGTTAAGGCAATAGGGCCAAGGTGGTCTGAACTCCAGGTGTCAGGAAGGTTCCAAATGGAAGTTTTTGGTGGGTTGAGTGATCGCTGGAGCTCTGGTTAAGCCTTGCTGAAAGTTGGTCGACACAGCTGCTTGCAGTGTAATGATGTGCCAGAGATAATTACACTGATGCCCAGGCCTGTTATTTCCCCGGCTAAGCCAGGGTACTGCCGGTAACCTCTTGTTGGTTTCCCAGGGAAGTGTGGCCAGCAGCAATAGCATATGGTTTCATCATATCAAATTATGTTAATATGAAGGATGTTGGATTTGAGTGGTGTTTGCATCGCGGCCACTTGTTACCGCTGCACTCCATGGTGCAGAATAGATTTAGCTTTTATTAGCCTAAATAGATTAGTCCCATTTAAGGTCTGTAGGAAGTCATCATGAAAATCATTAAATGGAAAAGAGAGCTGATCAATTCATTTTTTTTTTTTTTCTCCTCTGTAAGCTCTGAGAGTTGGTGCTAATGGTCTCACCGTGCTAAAATAAGTCTTAGAACCAAGATGCCTTGGGGTCTAATCTGATTCTTCAGTGTTTATCTAAACCGAAAGAAATACTAACACAGTGTGGGGGTTTGATTTTCTTTGAATTTTACTTAATAAAGGTAAGATAAAAGTAAAATATTCACCAGCAATATTGTTTGGGTTCTTCATGGCACATGAAGGCCTCGAGTAACCAATCAACTAGTGGCAGCTTCAGGTTTTATCCAGGAAGATGCAGTAGAAGAAGCCTTTGTTCTTGTCTTTGGTTGTTCAGATTGTCACTGTGGCTTTCAACACTCACCTGTCCACTTCTGAGACAGCTGAGCAAATTAAATCTTTCAGTACTAACGGGGACTTTGGGAATCTCATAACATTCATCTGTGTCTTCAGATTGTCTTATCAAGTTGTGTTATTTTTGTATGATTAATTCTATTACTAGTTTAATACTTGTTATTTTTTGTAGAATTTTTGTTGTGATTCTTCATAGTCATTCAGGAAATGTAAATTTCATCATGGCATGGTGGGAAAAGCATATAAAATGGGGATCTGGTCTCCTTGTTAGTCCAGTGACCTTAGACAAGCCCAAGCCACTTATCTTCCCTGAGCTTCACATCCCTCCTGTAGAATGAGAATGATGCTAGCTCAAACAACCTCATAAGATTAAGGTGAGGAGTACAATGAGATCATGTATTCAGCAGGGCTTTCTGAACTGCTCTACATATTGAGTTGTTGTCTCATAATTGTTATTATTATTGGTCCACACACCCACATGATCATTCAGAAAATCCATTAGCATTAAAGGGAATGATGCTTACACCTACAGAAATGAAAAATATTTCCTATTAAATGAAAGGCTTCACTAGTTTTTACCAGTAGTTTGTTCCATACATGATTAGACAACCGACATAAGAATCTGGCAATTTTTTTCCCACAGTTTATCGTGAGAATATTTGAAACATCTAAAAAGACTGAAAAAAAAACACCCGCACACTCACCATCCGGATTCTACAGTTAACACTTTTCTGAATTGGTTTCATAGCATAACCAAACCTGGTAATTTGAATTCTTTTTCAGCCATCCCAGAAATGAATTCCCAATCATTCCCTAAGCACTTTACCATGGTTTTTAATATCTTACTTAGGGAATCTGAACATAAAGGGAAATAAATTAAGTGGGAAAGTAGTTGCTTTGTTAAGAGTGTTCCATTTCTAAAAGTACCCATTCTGACGTTTCCTTTAAATGGTGTCATGGAACAGGCAATTGACCAACTCATGCTTGTGATTAATCTGTAAGTACTGCCTTTACTGACATGATGCTACCAGGAAACTTGCCCTCATAACTGTTGATGAAAAAGGCTGTGAAGTGAGCAAATGAGAGATGATTTTTATTTACAGGCAGAATAAGCACATAATATGACCAACTTGAATTTTACAAATACCTTTACAGTCTTATCTCCGGATGGAGAAGAAATAGGAACTTGTCTGGTTGGCTGGTTTTCTTAGAAAGTCCCTGGTTAACTAGGCTTCTATCAGCAGCCTTTTGCAAATCAAGAAGAGGAGGGGAGAAAAAGTGTGTGTGTGTGAAAACATATATATTTCAACTAACTTCTATACAGTATAGCCAGCTAAGCTTTTGGAGAAAGCCCAGAGGGGCTCGAAACGAAGAAATTATTTTTCTTTTGTCTGCAGAAAATCATCTGCAGCCAACCCCATATATTGTATAAGAATCATTAATTATCTGAAGTCTTTATTTTTTGAAGTCCGTTAAAATTCCAGATGTTTTCTTCAGCAATCCATCAATTCTCATAATGTGTTTGGGACAGATTTTAATTTAGATGCAACTTTTCAAGAATTCATTTATTATATCTGGGTTATGAGGTCAGTTTAAAACCAACGGGCTGGAAGGGCTTATCCACATGGATAGAGGAGTCATGAGGGACTGCTGAATGAGAAAGTAATTACAGTTAGTGACACTTGTTTACCAGCTTTGCTTGGTGCTAAGAAACTTGTCTGAGAAACGGGCTCTTTCAGAATGACATCAATATAGGGATAAGCCTTGGGTTTTAAAGGAGGATTCTGAATTTACTTTCTAAGTAAAGGCAGGCACCGATGGCCATCTTGGTTGTCACCTAGACTGTTCTATGTAACAGGGCTTATTTGGGGTAAGTATTTTGAGACGTTTGATTGGCTGCCGTCTGTTTTGATCTTGCCTCGGTCCACTCCTTGGTGGATAAGCAGGAGAGAAGGTAATGACTTCTGACAGATCTGCTGACGGGGGCTGAACTACATTAACTACTCTGTCGCTCAGATCTTTGGAGAGCTGCCTTTGCCTGAAATAGATTTGACTTTACTTGCTAACAAAGGCATTCTCAGATTTATTTCTTTTCATTAAATACAAGAGAAGAGGAAAAGCATCCCATCAAAAGATACCAAGAAGGGAGAAAAGGCTGGCTTGACGGCCCAAGCAAATGATAGTTCTCATTCTTGAGAGCAGCAGAATTGCTGATCTGGCAAGATTACTGGTGGGAGCTGGATGAGTGCAGACAGAGAACTGCTGTCCTTGGGGAATTTTTGAGGTTCTTATCCTAAGTCATTTTTGCCCTGTCTGGATAGTGCAGCTCTTCCTTAGAGATGTTCTAGGGAGAAAAGGAAGAGGGAGAAAGAAGACTCTCTAAGCTTGCAAGTTAAATGGCCCTTTAAAATGAACTGTTCAAATAAAGCAGATGTTTTTCTTCGTGCTTTTCAAGGATCCTGTCCTACTCACAACCTTGGGTGTACTTGATCTTAGCTTAAACACTCTAAGATGGGCTGGTGAAAATCTGACACATCACCTATAGCAAGAGTGACACGACACAGTTGAATAGTTTCCACTGCTGAAATTCTAATGCAACTAAATGATAAATGTTTGCTCATTACACAGCTGCTTTGTGCTATCACTGGACAAGGAGATGTGGAGAGACAGAAGAAGTTTAAAGCATGGCTCCCACTTCTCGGGAGCTTCTGGTTTAGTTGGGGAATCAGAATTCCTCACACCTGTGAATGTGAGAACAGTAGAGGACCTTTGGTACCTGAACACTGACTGTGATGGTTCAGAAGATTTGCAGTTTAAGAGTTGAGGATTCAGCTGAGGGCCGAAGGATTCAAGAAACTTTAACCAAGAGGTGGGTCCTGAACTGGGACATTGTAGGATATGTAGAAATGGAGAAGGTGGGGTAGAAAGTGACCCAAACAAGGAACATAACGTAAGTGAAGACACCAAAGGATTGTTCATGAGATGATGGGATTAGTCTAGGTGAGTGAAGGAATGGAGAGTGAGAAGTAAGGTTCGCAGGGCACAGGACTCCCACGGAGGTCTTAAACTTTGGTGGAATTGTTTCCTTTCTAACAGAGCCGCGAAAGGGTACACTCTAATCGATGCTCGTTTTTTTTTGTTTTTTTTTTTTTTGAAGTTCCAAAACACAGGGAGAGTGGGCTTTGGTAGTTCACAGACAAGATTAGAGGGCAGAGAGCCTGGGGTCAGAGAGGCCAGCCAAGGCAGGGGTCCAGTAATCCAGCTCTGAAAGGAAGACAGTTTCCGGTGGGTATTCCTCTCCAGACAGAAGCTTCAGGTAGTAACCTCATGGCTGCCTGAGGTTTGGTGACCCCAACCTTTTGCTCCTATTTGAAGTCATTCTTCTGATTGATTGTCATGATTGGCCAAACACACCACATGGGCTTACTTTCTGGGATAAGTGTTGTGCTCATAAATCGTCATCAGGTTTTCCTCTCCGAGCCCTCACCGGCAGCCCCTGGATGGGGTCTTTCATCACCTCTGTCTGCAAGAGCAGCCATTTGGCTGCAGCATGTTCATATTTGTTTAAAGATTGGACTGTACCTTTCTCACTTATGACCTTTTTAGACACACAGGAGCTCTGTCAGTTAAAGTCCTGCTTTGGGGAGAAGGCAACACGCAGCTAACTCATTAACGGGTTATCTATGTCATTATGTCTTTTTTGGATTGCACATATTGGAAATACAGCCTTTTGAGGAGGAAAAAAAAAAATCCATCTAGGCTTCTAGTTTCCCTTTCTTTTTCTTCTTCATTTTTATCTGCTTTTTTTCCCTCCATAGTTACAGCTATTCCCATGATGGATGGTCATATCTTTGGAATCCAGAATACCCTGGGTATTCACTTGCAAATAGCCACAAAGTCAAATTCAGGTAACTGCACTTCAACGAGAGCCATTCTGTACTCTCCTCATCGAACACACACTGCCTCTCTTTGCCCCATTTCAACCACAGGAGCTTAATTGCTGCTTCTTTCTTATTCCACAAAGCGTTTTTTAATTTGTTCTCCCCTTGGTCGTTCCAAGGTCAAGGGTGCCTGTCAGGTGCTTGCAGAAGTGCTCTGGTGACCTTGCTTGCTGTGTTTGCCCCTGGCTTCCAAGGCTTTGCCCAGAATGAGCAGCTTGCCTGAGCGAGAGAGGGCTGGACAGTATGCAGATTTCTTACCTCTTGAACAAGAAGTATCCCTTTTTCTTCCATCCTTTCCAAGTTTTGCTTTAGAGCGAAAAGAAATCTCTGGCACATAGTAGGCACTCATTGCTTGAATGAGTTAAATGGAAATTGCCAGCAGTTATGTTAAATTATGGCCTCTGGCTTACAGTTAGGTACAGGGTATATAGAAGTCAACCTATGTTGTTTGCCAAGGAAAGTAGCTTTAAATTTTAGGGTTCTTTAAATAAACATTTTATTTTAGAAAGGTTTGAGATTTACAGAAAAGTGGCAAAGATGGTACAGTTCCCATACACCCCATACCCAGTTTCCCTTCTTATTAGTATCTTTTATTAGTATGGTGAATTTGTTACAATTAATGAACCAATATTGACACATTCCTATTAATTAAAGTCCGTGCTTTATTCAGGTTGCCTTGTTTTTCACCTAAATGTCTTCTGTTCCCGGACTCCATCCAGGATACCACATTATGTTTCATTGTCTCTTTTGGCTCCTCTTGGCTGTAACAGTTTCTCAGACTTTCTTTTTTTTAAATGACATTGACAGCAGGTTAGATATGTTGTAGAATGTCCTACAATATCGATTAGTCTGATGTTTTTCTCATAATTTGACTAGGGATATGTGTTTTGGGGAGGAAGACCACAGAGGTAAAGCGCCTTTCTCATCATGTCACATCAGGTGTGTATGCTATCAGCTTGACTTATCACTGTCACTGTTAACCTTGATTGCCTGGCCGAGGCTGTGTTTTGTCAGATTTCTCCACTAGAAAGTCACTCTTTTCCTCTGCTTTCCATAGTCTACTCTTTGGAAGGAATTCATTATGCACGGCACACACACTCAGGGGTGGGGAGAGAAAAAAAAGAAGTGGGGAGTTACACTACACCTCCTTGAGGATAGAGTATCTGCATAAATTATTTGGAATGCTTCTGCCTGAAAGATTTGTCTCTTTCCTCCCATTTTTTGTATTATTCAATCATTTATATATGTCAGTACGAACTCATGGATTTTTATTGTATACAGTAGATTATAATCCAATACTATCTTTATTTTCTTGCTCAAGTTGTTCCAGCTTTGGCCATTGGGAGCTCCTGTGTCACCATCTTTGTGATTTTTTTTTTTTTTTTTTTTTTTTAGCACTTATTTTCTGGCACTCCCAGATGCTCCAACCTCCATCTTTCTATTTCCTGCCCCAGTTCTAGAATCAGACATTTTTCCAAGAAGTTCCAATTCCTGTTATTAGAGAGGATAGTATTGGCAACCAAGATCTGGGGATTTGATATGCTTGCTGCTGCTTGGGCATCATTACTTCTAGGCCCTCTCAGCTGACAGAGAAAGAAAATCTGTGTGTGTACTAACCCTTGTATATATCCCTATCTATATATATATTTCTGTATGTGGCCACTTATTAAGCTAAAGCTGAGGTAATACTGATGGCTCTGACTCAAATGCGTTGCCGTACGGATCGTTCTAGCCTCTTCCTCTTGCTTATCTGTGGCCTTCCTCTCCAACAGTGGAAGAACCTGGCTCCTGCCACCCCTAGTCCGTTTCCCTAACTGTTCGATCCCAGCTTACATGCACAGCAATATCAGAATCGATAATCCACGCCCTGTGGGAAACACCTTTATCAACCAAGCACAGTCCTTATGTGCAGTTCCTTTTGCCTGTAGTTTTACGAACTCTACTAATTTCCAAAATTACGTGGGTCAGCACTTTTTTCTCCCACCTTCCTTTCAAGAGGGTTATTTTATACATTTGTGATAAAGTTACATGGTTTTATCACATTCCGTGCTTCATCCTGGGATCCCTTAACCTCCTAAACGAATTTTTTCAAATTTGCATGTATTAAGGTTCATTCTTTGTGCTTTAAAGTTCTGTGGGTTTTGACAAACGCATAATGTCATGTATTTACTGTTAGAGTATCACCAAAATGATTTTTACCACCCCCCCCCAAATTCCCTATATTTCATCTACTCAGCATTTGTCCCCTCTCCCGATGCCTCTGACAATCACTAATCGTTTTACCGTCTCCATAGTTTTGCATCTTCCAGAAATCATATAACTGGCCCCATGCAGTATTTAGCTTTTTCAGACTGGCTTCTTTAAATTAGCACTGAGTAACATTCATGGCTTTTCATGGCTTGACAGCTCATTTCTTTTGATCACTGAGTAATACCCCATGGTATGCATTATGCATGTGGTATATGATACAGAAATACCACAGTTTGTTTATCCCTTCACCTATTGAAGGATATCTTGGTTGCTTCCATTACAAGTAAAGCTGCTATGAACATCCACATACGGGTTTTTGTGTGGCGATAAGTTTGCAGATCAGTTGGATATTGTTTTTAACTGTGTAGAGAAGTTGTGCAGATGAGGGGGGCTGTGGACGGTGGTGAGGACAGACTCACAAATTAACAAGTACATGATGTGGTAAGTGCTTTAATAAACGTATGAATATAAGTAAATTGTTGAATCTAAGAAAAAGGCAAAAGTAAAAAATACTTAAATTTACTCTTAGGTTCTATTTTAAAACTTACTCAAGTTTCATTAAAAAAAAAAAAACAACAACTTAGCATTCTTTTCCAGGAAAACACCCTCCCTCCAGCTCCACCCCTCTCTCCCCCCCCCACCAAAAAAAATAATAAAACCAGCTTGCTGAAGACATTCTGCTACAGCTACGGTGAAGACCATGAGTCAGGTGGCCCAAAATATTCTGTCTGAAAAAAGAGTCTCATAGGGCTTCCCTGGTGGCGCAGTGGTTAAGAATCCGCCTGCCAATGCAGGGAACACGGGTTCGATCCCTGGTCCGGGAAGATCCCACGTGCCACAAAGCAGCTAAGCCTGTGTGCCGCAACTACTGAGCCTGCGCTCTAGAGCCTGTGAGCCACAACTACTGAGCCTGTGTGCCGCAACTATTGAGCCTGTGAGCCACAACTACTGAGCCTGTGAGCCACAACTACTGAAGCCCGTGCCCCTAGAGCCCGTGCTTCACAACAAGAGAAGCCACCGCAGTGAGAAGTCCGCGCACCACACCGAAGAGGAGCCCCCGCTCGCTGCAACTAGAGAAAGCCCACGCGCAGCAACGAAGGAAGACCCAACACAGCCAAAAATAAATAAATAAATAACCAAAAATACCCCAAAAAACTATTAAAAAAAAAAAAAGGAGAGTCATAGGAATTCACTGGTGGCAGACTCCTTCACAACTTAATAGTACGGGAGAAAATCCACTTAAGGGTGAAAAAACAGCTCTTACCCAGGAGAAGAAAGAGAAAAAAGGCATAGGGATTTTTAATTGTCTGGAAATCTGGGATTAATAGGACGAAGGAACAGATATAATTCTTTCACCAAGTCCTTCAGAGTTAAAAACAAGTAAATTTATTCTGAGATTTGAGGTTCCTCCCCCAGAGATTTCTTATAGAAAGAGCTAAACCCAAAGGAACTAGCCACATGGCAAATGAAATCCTGCTTTGTCAAGAGCTAAGCCTGTGTCTTTCAAGCAGAGCTTTTGTGTTCAGCTTCCAGGAAGAGATGCCAGGGGCCCATGAGGAGGACTCTTGTTTCCTGCTTGTGCACGTTTGAATGTTAGCTGGCTGGCTCTACTGAGCCATTTGGAGCCTGACTTATTCACCAGTCAGCGGTGAAGAAGGTGGAGAAAGAGTGTTTACTCCCTGGGAGATGGAATGCACAAGAACTGGTCCGTGCACACCCTTCTTGAATGTATAGTGACCTGCATTTTAGTAAAATATAACACAAGCTCAGAGGCTTGATTCGATGAGCAAGTCCTCTTCATTTCTAGAGGAATTACTAGGAAGGAGTGTAGGTAGAGGGGCCAAATTGTAAATACAGAAAGAACTTTCTCCAGCACCCTGGATAACAAGAAGTTTGCAAGCTGCAAGTGATCAGAAACTTTTCGACACATAGAACATAAATAAGAGAAAATTAAAGATTTCTCCTTAAGTGAAAAACAAAACAACAATCAGAGATAAGTTGTAACTTATAATGTTACAATTTAGTTGGTGAATGTTTTTAATTAGTCCCTGGGTAACTGTATTTTTAAAAATCTTGCTGTAGTACTTATATTTGTCTAAAATGCAGTCATTATTTATGTGATTAGTAATATATTTATAATGTCTGCTTCCTTATGGAGTAGTTGTATAGAAATAATCATAAGTGACTGGATTAAAAGCTATTTTTACTCTTTCTCAACTAGGTATATCGAGGGAAAACCAAGGTAATAAGCTTATGAAACTACTGACCAGGTTGACCTCATGAATACTAACCCTATTGCAGACCTTGTACCTGGCTAGAAATAATCAATTGCTTTAGAGCTAGCTTAGCAAATGCAAATAGTTCAAGTATTGGCCAAAATTTTAGGTTTATTTGAATTCTACTTCCGTATTTCTTTCAGGTCCTGGACATAATAGGCATAGGCTGGTTTACTTAGATGACAGACATATAACAAAGCAAACAAGGAATGTTGTAACCAAACTCATGTACAGGGGACAAATATTCTTTGTAAGTCGTAACTCTGTCTGGTAAATGACTGATTGTGTGTGGTTAACCAGCTAATGTTGGTATTCTCTGTAATGTAAAGACTAGACTACAGTAGAATTTTAGAGCTAGAATTTTAATCCAACTCTGAGTGAAGTCAAGCTCAACAGGTTTAGTGTCTTATCTTAGGAAACACGTCTAATAAATGGCAACTCTAGCAGTAGAATCCAGTTCTCTCTCCTGCTGACCCACTTCTCTTTCTTTTCTACCTGCAGTATTATTTAAAGCTTGCTACCCTTTCATGTACTGAATAATTTATTTACACTGGATTTTTAACAGCATCAACATTTGTACTATAAGAAAAATACTTTGTTCTGCTGAACTTCCAGAAAAGTATCATCTTGAACCACCTCCGATTTAGGATGACTTTACTTTTCCTTTTGCTCCTTCCTCTAAAGGCAGAGCACGTTTCACTCCAAAACCAAATAACAAGCATCTCTCTCCTAATTTATGGTTTTCAGAATTTCAGAGTGTTTTTTTTTTTTCTCTTGCTGTTCAGAATGCTGTCGGAAAAGTCACAATGATTTAAATAATTGATGGCTACTTTATGAAATTGTCAGCCTGGATCCATCTTCCTGCTTCCCCCAACTCCAAGTCCTTGAGCAGCTAATCCTTTTATGATGTATGCTTTTTTTTTTTTTTTTAACCTTCCTGGTTTCATTTAGATAATTCTATTATTCACCCTGGAATATAATTGCCATTATACTATGGGGGAAGGGGGTGGAGTCAGGTGGGGCCCCTGCTGTTGGCATCTGAAGGTTGTAAAATGTTTGTCATGCTCTAGCCTCTAATTTCTTTGCCATCCCACCTTTTAAAGATTTCATTCTATCTGTGTAAAAGCATAATTTGAAATGTGACTTCTGATTCTTTTGGAAGATAAAAGAGAGATTAATCCATTGTTAAACATGAACAAGCATGGTACAGTGGAAAAAACTTTGGACTGGAATTCAGGGATATTTATTCAGCTGAACAAACAATTTCTGAATGCCTGCTGTATACCAGGCACTGGACTGGTATGAGCATTAAGAGGTACAAAGACTTAAATGAAAAGTGCTGCGGGAGTGGATATTGTGGTGATGTGACACCCAACTTGTGACTTTGGGCAGTGACCTCTCTGGGCCTCAATTTCTCATCTAAATAAAGGATATTGTGCCTCTTCAGAATGTCCTTCTAGCTATAACATCCCATGATGCTCTGAAAAAAGACCATAAAGTAGCAGCCACGTTCCTTCTTTGTAAGATTTAATTGGAAGATTGGGAGGTAGTAAAAGGTATAAATTTTCTGTGACAGAAGTCAGTTTGTCGCCTCTGAAATCAAAGATGGTCCAGCCTCAAAGCTCTTAAACAAAGGATTCCTTTTTTTTAAAAAAATGTATTTTCTACCTGCTAAGTCCAGTGTGCCCAAAGCAGGGTGTGTTTGGGGGCAGAAGGTAACAGTCTTTAAGCAACTGAAAGTTGTTATCAAAGGAGCAGTAACTTTCCCTCTCAAATTACTGCCTGACATCTTTCTGCTAGCTCATGGAGCTGCTTTTCCAGTGAGGATTCTGATTCTAACATGTGTTTTTCACAAGGCTGAATTTTGCTGTCCATCGACTAGAAGGAAAGGTCACAAAATGGTTCTCGTGCTTCTCTATATATTGTTCTTTCTCTTTGGAAGTGCGTAGTTTGGATACGGTGAAACTTGCCCTTTCAAGAATATAGGAATAAACACAGTGATGGATCAGGCTTTGGAACTTTTAAGAGGAAATGGTATTCATCTCTTGTCAGTTCCTCATAGTGTTGGATAAAGTAAACCCAAAATGACAGCATATAGCCTGTTACAAATGGAACACAAATAACACATGATAAAATAGAAATTTAGAGTGGATTTTATAACATTTATTTTCAGGGAGCAAATCATAATCCATTTGCCCTATTGGAAAAACAATTTTCCTGTTACACAGGGAAAATGGAGTATTTAAAAAGGAAATGTATATGACGACAAAATGGACTTGGTCAGAATCAGCAAATTTGTTTCTTATTTACTTGTTTTTGCACTAGGGAGAGTAACATGGCGCCTAGACCTGCTTTCAGCAGTAATGGTTCTTTTATTAGAAAAACCTAACCATCTGGGGTAAAGTAGTTTGCTCTTGTCCCATCTTCTATAGGGGTATAAACTGATGCTAGAAATCTCTCCCCTTCATATGCAATATTGATGCTTTCCATAATTTACAACCTACCTCCTTTTTCCTTCTCTTTTTCTTTATAAAAATCTTTGCAAGCTGCCCTCCCCTCTATTGTCTAGTAATAAAATGCTGTGACTCTAATAGTAAGCCCGCCTCTTTTTTGTAATTTTATTTCTTTAGGACTGTGTTCTTTAGACCAGTGCTTCTAAAATTTTAATATTCATGTTAATCACCAGGGATCTTTTTTAAATGCATATTCTGATTCAGGTAGTCTGGTTGAGACCTGAGATTCTGCATTTTGAATAAGCATTCAGGGAATGTTGATGTTGCTGGTGCATTAACCATGCTTTGAGCAGCAAGGCTATGAACCAGGGATCAATAAGCTTTTTTCTGTAAAGGGCCAGATAGTAAATATTTTCATGGGGGTATATGAGCCATATGGTCTCTGTTTGAACAATTGTACCATTGTAGTATAAAAGCAACCCTAGACAGTATGTAAATAAATGAGCATGGCTGTATTCCAATAAAACCTTACTTACCAAAAAATGCAACAGCTGGATTTGGCTTGCGGACTGTAGTTTGCCAACCCCTGCTTTAGACAGTGTGTTTGAAATGACGTATATATATTTTTAAAACTTGAAGGCTTTCATCCACATGTTTGAATAGGATTGTTTTACAGTGTTAGGAACATATATAAAATGGTTAGAAGTTAATTTGTGCTCTACCAAGATATTATGCAAAAAAAAAAAAAAAAAGCCAAATAAAGATATCTTTTCCCTCTAGAGGACTTAGAATAAGGTGAGAGGCATAATGTTTTAGCACTGTTGTGGCATAATGGTAACAATTTTAAAAAAACACTTCCAATTTGGCAAGCAGTGGTTTGCAGTTATATATTGTTATATGTGTACCTTTTTCTGAACTATGACTCTTTCCTGCGTATGTGCTTCTTTTATCACATCCCTTGCCATATCATTTGGCAGTGATCCATATTTGGGTAATGAGATAGTTTGTTGTGCCTGCAATGAAGAAAATGATTGAAAATGTTTTTTAATAAGTTAATAGGAGCAAGTGTTGAAATTACTGTAATGAGATAATGACAGTGCAGCACATTGCTTTGAAAATTGTGCTCTGGTGAAAAATGTATGCTCTTAATAAATTCATTTTCACTGGATTTTCCTTGGCAAGGTTGGTTAGCACTTGCCTATTTGTCTGCTGGTAGTGGAGAAATGGACACAAGAGTTAGAAATCAACAAAGAATGAAGAGCAAAGCTGGTAATCATTTAAGAGTACTGTTGAGTTTTAGCATATCAACCATGGAGGACTTTTGCCAGTACCCCAATTTTATAGTGACTGGTGCTTTATGGGAAGATTAGAATCCAAACTTATGAACCTCAGGCCAGTGTATTTGATTCACCTTTTTAATCTGTTTGTTGATGTAGAGCACATGAAGTGTTATACTTGAAAGTTATCTAACTATTCTTTCACATATTTAGCCAACATGCTTCATGTGTATACTCAGCATTCAGCTTGGTGTAAGACACAGAGCTACACCTGCCTTCAAGTTTACTGTTTAATAGAAGCGGCAGACGTATTACCAAATCAGTGTTACATCTGCCATGATCTACATATGCACCTGGAACATTGGGAGTTCAGGAGAAAGAGTGGTCATTCAACAAAGATTTCATAAAGGATATGATACTTAAGCTGAATATAGAAAGGTGGGAGAACTTTCGAAATAGAGGAAAAAGCATTAGCAAAGATACGGAGGCATGAAATAGAACAGCACAGTAAGGGAAATAGATATCGATACATTGTCGTGTATGCCTGTAATGGAATTCTGTACAGCAATGAAAATGAATGAACTGCATGGTGTACATAGCCTGGATGAATCTAACAAAATAATATTCAAAAAAATTAAGATTCAAAACGCTGTAAATTATGATTCTATTCATAACAGGCAAAATGGTACTATACAGTTTAGGGATACATATTTAACAGGTACAGTCATAACGAATAGCAAAAAAAAAGATACCTCAGATGGGAAGGGAGAAGGTTTTGATTGGGGTGGGGAGTGCTTGGTGTTCTGGAAGGTTTTGTTTCTTTACCAGGTTTTTGATTCCATTGGGTGTTTGCATTATGATTATTGGTTAAGGTGTACATACATATTATAAAAATTCTTATATATATGTTATTGTGAAATATATATATATTTTTTACAATAAAAGAGATTTTTAAAGAGAAGATCAATCCCCGAAATTAGGCTGTAGGAAATGGAAGACCAGGAAGGAGATTAGGCAATAGAATCACACGGCCACTGATTCAGTTGAGGATGGAAAGTCAGGATCTACCGTGATCCCACATTTTTTAATTTGTCGACTAGAAAGATGGCCTTTGTTGAGATAGGGAATGTACTATCCACGATTGGCGAGGCCTTTCCTGCTATAGCTTTCTCTCCTCTTAGGCCCATTCTTACTCTACACAAAGGTTGTTATTCATAACTACTTCTTCGGGTAAGGATATCACAACAATCCTACCAAGAAACTGCTCAGTTGCCTATCTTCATACCTCCATTAATTCCAATAATCACCTCAAACTATATATATATATATATATATATATATATATATATATATATATATACACACACATATACACACACACACACACTCCCTTTTACATTTTTAGCTAACCAGTTTATTTGGCCAATTCTTCACTATACCACACATTCCTTTCTTATCAGTACACACAGTCCCTAATGCTCACTTGTCTTCTCCATGTCCTTGGCCGTACCTCTCTGCCGTGCTTCTATACGTATAATAGCATTGCTTTATCCTTTTCCTCAGATTCCGCTCAGTTTTTACAACCGAACTTAAAATCCCCTTCAGAAGCCCATTTTTGACTAAAAAAGTTCATTATCGGCCCTCTCGAAACTAACTCCTGAAAATATCTGTGTTTACATTAAAACCACACTAGATTTTCTACTTTGATTGTAATAGATTTGGTTCTTTCTTATATGGGTTTCTTTCTTTTTTTCTAACTTAGGGGGCCTTTCATCAACTCAAGACTGTGAATTCAAACGTATATCTTGAAATTGAAATTTGTATAAGTAGACTGTGCGTCATGGGAACTTAGCTTTTTATTGCTTGTGCATTTTGTCTGTATGAAATAGAGTGAATGAACTGTTACCTATTTAGAAAGATGATGTGGAGGCCTACTCTCACTAGGTAGGCATATGCTTTATGTTGTTTTTCGAGTGCGAGTGCTGCATTTGCATCGTCCATGCACATCCTGTTGCCTGGGTCATCATATGGCAGATGGCCCACTGGGACCATTCCATTCAGTCAAAATGCATTGAGGCCGTGATGTGGGCAACCAGCAGAGACAGATAGCTGGGTTAGTAATATAGCCTCTTCCCGTTGTACGGACTCAAGAGATCTGTGGCTTAGACTCGTCCCAAACCGTCTGGTGTCTGATTCCCTTGGAAAGTCAAAACCCCTTGGTAGGGCTTGGCGGGCTTTCTCCCTGACACAGACACTTAACACACATCCCACCCACGTCATCCTCCTCTCACCCAGCAGATCAAATCTTTCTTAGTACCAGTTTGGAGCTTGGATGAAACAAAACTCCACACTTTGTGTTGCCATGCAGTGAGGTGTAAAGGAAGCTTTGCTTCCTTTAACAGATTAAAGGTCCATTTTTATAATCACGTCATGAACACAGGCCTCGGTAATCTGGTCTTTGCTGCAGTGGTGTCAGGGTGCTGACGCTGCACTCTTCTTTTTTTCAGGGGGTGGAGTGGTGGTGGTGGTGGAGGAATGGGGTGTCTCTGGTTGACTGGCTGGACTTGTCAGCCTTATAGGATTTAAAAGAAGATAAAAGGCAGGCGTTTGTTCACCATAGTAAACCAACAGACTTTGCAATGAATTCTATGATAATTGCCCCTCGCTCCCCCCCACAGAACACACGTAAACATGCAGGGAAAAATGTAATTTATAGCAAAAAATAGTAAGACAGCACACTTATTCAATATCTGTGTAGTTGGTCTTCAATGAAGCAAAGAAATAGGGGATAAAGTGAAAGGAAATTTGAAAAAAGACAACGCAAGAAGAAAGCTGAGACTGGAATTTCATAAAATCCATTTCTAGTCCTGCCACCTGCTTGCTTCATTACCTTAGGCTTTCATTTAATCTTTTAAGCCTTCAGTTCTATCTTTTTATTCAGTTCTTTTCTTCAGTTTTGTGTAAACCTCAAAATGCTGATAATAGAAATCAAAGGCCAACCTGAAGTTAGTCAAGTACCTTGTAAGCCCAGTCTTCCTACCACCCTTAGCTGAGTTGTGGTTGATGTGTAGGTGGCATGCATCCCCTGCTGGTACCCTGGGCCTGGAGAGCCCCTGTCCGGTACCCAACACCTCTGGATCACCCCACTATAGGTTGGACTGAAAGTGTCCACGCTCTTCTGCCTTTGTAGTAGGAAAGTAGCCATGGACAGATAGTACATAAATGAACGCATGTGGCTCTGTGCCAATAAAATTTTGTTTAAAAAATAGGTGGCAGGCTAAATGTGTGCCACAGACCATAGTTTAGACCACTGACCCCTGACAGAGTGGCAAGATTGCTGGATTTTGAGCTGGGTTTTCACGTGAGGCTTAAAACCTTTATCATCACAATGTGGTCTTAAGTGGGTCTCATCACTTGTATATTTATTTGTAAGATTTGTAGAACTAGCACTTGTCATGCCTCCCGTAGAAAGGTAGATGGGGTAATATGGATGAATAAGATTTATTCACTATGAATTACGGTAAACATAGCCTTTTTTCCTGATGACTATTATTAACATTAGCAAGGGTAGTCTTCCTGGAGGAGCAGAGGATTAGGATTCACTTATTATTTCTCACAACTGTATCACAGTACCTTGGAACTTACGGGTTTGGGAGCAAAACCCCTACAAGTCGTCCAAGAGCCCACACTGGGACGTAGACTGCACCTGGAGATGTTGATAGGCTTATGATCCTAGTTTGAAGCCCTAGCAACGTATCACCGTAGCAAAGGGAAGAAATCAGAAATGGCCCTTTTTGCCTGAGTACCCAGCTTCAGGAAGATCATATAGGAGAGGGGACATGATGCCCTCGTGGTCTCTGATGTCTTTTACATCAACCCTGGCAGTCAGTGGGGTGATGAGTATTATGGATGGTCTCCCATCTAAGTGTTCTCACGTGAAAAAAAAAAATCTTTTTTATTGAAATATAGCTGATTTACAATGTTGTGTTAGTTTCTGGTGTACAGCAAAGTGATTCAGTTATACTTATATATATGTTCTTTTTCAGATAGATTACTATAAAATATTGAACATAGTTCCATGTGCTATACAGTAGGTCCTTGTTGTTTTTCTAATTTTTATATATAGTAGTTTGTATCTGCTAATCCCAAACTCCTAGTTTATCCTTCCCCACCCCTTTTGCCTTTGGTAACCATAAATTTGTTTTCTAGATCTGTGAGCCTGTTTCTGTTTTGTAAATAAGTTCATTTGTATCATTTTTTTTAGATTCCACATATAAGTGATATCATATATTTGTCTTTACCTGTCTGACTTACTTCATTTAGTATGATAATCTCTAGATCCATCCATGTTGCTGCAAATGGCATTATTTCATTTTTTTATGGCTGAGTAATATTCCATCGTGTATATATACCACATCTTTTCCCATTCATCTGTCAATGGACAGTTAGGTTGTTTCCATGTCTTGGCTATTGTAAATAGTGCTGCTGTGAACATTGGGGTGCATGTACCTTTTCAAATTAGAGTTTTCTCCAGATAAATCTCATGTGAAAATTTTAAACTTTCCAGGTAGGATTTGCTAGACTCAAGGAACATTATGTTGAAACTTTCCCAGTTTCCGTATTTTTTACACTAATACAGCTAGCTTGTAAACATGTCTCATAAGGGACAACGGTGGAAGATAATTGTATCTTAGATAGAATGGTATATTCTGTATAACATAAAGTTTCTAATTAGACTGGTGACTGTCCTCAAAAGTATACCTGGCATTTTCTTAACCCCTTAATGTCTTACATGTGATGTTTAATATATGTTCATTGAGTGGAAGTATGTTCAGGGAAAAGTAAATTTTCTTTGGTATAGGAGAGCCTTTCAGAAGCTAAGCATACCAGGATTCAAAAACCTTGTTTGGTAGCTTTTTCCTTTTAATGGAGGTCTCATCTATTTTAATCTGAACCTTGGGGACTTGAAAGTAGTTTTTATACAGTGGTGTCCTGGTAACTATTTAACAAGCAGCCCTCTGGGGAAAAAAGTGGGGAGTGGGAGGGAGATCCATAAATGAAGCCCTGATTTGTAGTTTTGTTAATTTCCATGGTGTAGCTATCCCTACCCTGGCCATTTTTAAAAAACTGAAGTATAGTTGATTTACAATGTTATGTTAATTTCTGCTGTATAGCAAAGTGATTCAGTCATATATATATATATATATATATATATATATATATATATATATATATACCTTCTTTTTTGTATTCTTTTCCATTATGGTTTACCACAGGATATTGAATATAGTTCCCCATGCTATACAGTAGAACCTTGTTGTTTATCCATTCTGTATATAGTAGTTTGCATCTGCTAGTGCCAAACTCCCAGTCCATCCCTCCCCCACACCTGCTCCCCATTGGCAACCACAAGTCTGTTCTCTATGTCTGAGTCTGTGTCTGTTTCATAGGTAGGTTCATTTGTGTCATATTTTAGATTCCACATACAAGTGATATCATATGGTATTTGTCTTCCTCTTTCTGGCTTACTTCACTTAGTATGATAATCTCTATGTCCATCCACGTTGCTGCAAATGGCGTTATTTCATTCTTTTTTATGGCTGAGTAATATTCCATTGTATATATATATACCACATCTTTTTTATCCATTCCTCTGTTGATGTACATTTAGGTTGTTTCCATGTTTTGGCTATTGTGAATAGTGCTGCTGTGAACATAGGGGTACATGTATCTTTTTGAATTATAGTTTTATCCAGGTATTTGCCCAAGAGTGGGATTGCTGAATCATATGACAACTCTAATTTTAGTTTTTTGAGGAAACTCCGTACTGTTTTCCATAGTGGTTGCATCAATTTACATTCCCACCAACATTGGGGTACGTGTATCTTTTCAAATTATAGTTTTGTCCCGATATATGCCCAGGAGTTAACCCTGGCCAATTTTAATCTACCAACTTGGTACTGAATGCAGTGCTGAAAAGAAATGAACACCATTGTATAGAATTTTTACTGTACGGATACAATGGACACAAATGACCTCAAGAGCATGGATAATAGCAATAATATGTGTGTTTAGTAATGCCTGGGTTTAACAACTCCTTGGCCAAAGTAGTAAAAATTTAACGATTCACTCTTATGAGCCAAAACGAGTCAGCTCCAGCCCATCACTATTCTTAGCACAATGTATCATAATGGTTTATTTGTCTTCCTTCTTCCCTAAATAATGAGTTCCTGAAAGCACATACAGTGTCTTGCTTTGCTCACCATTGCATCGCTAATGCCTAGTACATAGTAGGTTCTCAGGTATTTGTTGACTGAATAAATTATTCCAATCGTTTGCATTCTCACCAAATTAATACACCATGAAACAAAAGAAAAGGGTTTCTTTTTCTAAAAGCCACGTTTTATTTTCTTGGTTTTGGCCAGCTTTGACAATATACTTACTATGAATGTTCACTCTAGGCACCTCAGCATATGAAATATTAATGTTTTCAATATCTTGTAACTAAAGGTATGTGAGTTATTCATGGGCATATTGTTCAAAGAAATAACTCATTATATAAATATGTTCAGGAACTATTTTTCAGTAGAATGTCAATTTCTTTGATCTGTTTGTGTTCTTCTAAATCAACAGAACACTACCAGTTCCTGTGATATGTACATTACTTCTCTTTATAAACTTGCAGAAAATTATAATATTTTCTCCTGATGCTGCATAACTTCCATATTTTCAACCTAAAGCTTGGCATTGACCAGACATAGAAATTCTAATATCTTTGCACTTTAAGGTATTCTAAGGTGAAAATAATACATTCTTACAGTGTCGGCTAACATTTCCCAAAATGTGTTCCACAGGATCCAGTTCTATGGGATATTAATAGGTATTGTGTGAGAACTGGTTCCAAGGTAAAATGGGCTTGGGAAAAAATTAGTTTAACATTAAATCAAAATTTTGTAATAGCACATTGCAGAGCGGGACACAGTATATACTATTTCCCAATGAATTTTTTTCACAAGAGTTTTATCACAAGGACCTGATGTTCGAAGGAGTACTCTTTGGGAAGTATCACGCTCACAAATGAACAGACTTACAGAATCATGTAATGTTGAGAACTGAGACCCCTTAAAAGATACCTAGGCTGCCTCTCCCGACTCCCACCGCCATGTCAGAATCCATTTTGCATCACTCCTGCTAGGTGGCCATGCGGCCTCTGCTGAATGCCAACCTTAGCAGGAAACTCACCACTCCATTTCTGGCCTCCTTTCCTTTCTTTGTTTTTAAAACAAAGTTCCTCCTTATAATTGAACCAAAAATCTGTTGTAAATTGTCCGTTACTTCTAGTTTTGCCATCTGAAATATTGGCAAAACAAGTTTGCTTCCTTTCTGCAAGATAACTATCATGTCTCCTGTTAGCCTCCTCTTCTTTAAGTTGAACAGTTCTAGTTTATTCAACTCTTCCTCATATAAAGAATTTTCTAGAATTCTCACCATCCTGATTACTCTCCTCTGGATAACGTCCAATGTCTCTCAAAATGCGATACCTAGAAATAAATGCAGTGCTGTGTCTGCCAAGCACAAATGTTTAACTTTTTAGTCAACAAATACTAATTTTTTAAAAAAAAATAAATGTATTTATTTATTTATTTTTGGCTGCATTGGGTCTTCGTTGCTGTGTGCAGGCTTTCTCTAGTTGCGGCGAGTGGGGGCTACTCTTCGTTGCGGTGCACGGGCTTCTCATTGTGGTGGCTTCTCTTGTTGTGGAGCGCGGGCTCTAGGTGCGCGGGCTTCAGTAGTTGTGGCACACGGGCTCAGTAGTTGTGGCTTGCGGGCTCTAGAGCACAGGCTCAGTAGTTGTGGCACACGGGCTTAGTTGCTCCACGGCATGTGGGATCTTCCCGGACCAGGTATTGAACCCGTGTCCCCTGCATTGGCAGGCAGATTCTTAACCACTGCGCCACCAGAGAAGTCCCAACAAATACTTTTTTGATAGGACATTTTACTGCTGTTAATCCAGCCCACAATTTTTGGTTGTTGCTGTTATTTTTCTAAGAATCTGATCAAATTTCTAATTCCCATTGATTTTTTATAAAATCCTCAGGTCTTTATTTTTTTCTTATGCTAATAACAAAGCCAGTAATTTGGAATCTAAATGAAAAATATTTGTCGGTCTTAAATTTCATAGATTTGGTTCCTGCTTATCAGGAAGATGTTGAATTCTGTGTTTGTCATCAGTAGTAATAACAGCAGTCTCAGTTTTCTGTTTTTCTTAAATTTAATAAGTAAATCTTATATGCCTTTACTCAAAGTTATCTATAAAATTATTGTACGGGTTATTTCCAAGGACCATAATCTGTTATGGATGTCCTTTCAGAATCCACTAAGCAACCATTTCTCAGTATAGCTTTTCAACTGCCTGCTAATAATTGACTCCACGAACTGTCTTCCACCCCATATTTTTACCAAAAGGATAGACCTCAAGATAACTGAAGACATACAGATCACTCAGTCTAGTAATCCTATAAGAAAAGAAAATTTACATAACACCTTAGTGAATGCCTGATAACTCTTAGATAACATTTCCTTTTCTAAATGCTCGTAACCCAAAAGATGACTGAAATTTTTTAAATTTTATTTTTAATTAATTTATTTTTTTACTGGGGTATAGTTGTTTTACAGTGTTGTGTTAGTTTCTACTGTACAGCGAAGTGATGAAATTTAATCAGTTCTTTCTAAAGTACATTCTCTCTCACTAAAAAAAACCCCAAAATCAAAAAAAAACCCTCAGCATTTTCTGACTCTGGTCTTTGGAATGAAGATTAGGGAGCAAGCAAAACTCTTAGAGTCTTCTTTGAGAAAAGCATTCTTTCTAAGAGACAGGAATAGCAACATCTGTTGTTGCCCAAAGTCCATGCCCAACATGACTTCACACAAAATAAGTTTAGATTTATTGAGTACTCTCATATTGACCTAGGGACCAATGATTTGTTAAGAACACAAAATGTAACAGTAAACAAATAAATTAAAAGACAATCTAGTATCTTTGCTCTTAAGTCCTCCTGAAAGGCCTGGGATATCCAAGAGGTGGTTAAGTTACCAGAAGCTAGATTTAGTCAATTACCTGTCTTTTTCTCCTGATGTTCAGAATCCAGTAAATGATTCTAGCCTAAGGTAGATGAGTGCCTGTTAAAGTGCAATTTGGCTGTGTGTTAGGCAATCAAGGTATTGGGAACAATGCCATCCTTTAGCGTGACACCAAAGATAACTGCGTGCTTAGTCACCAGCCAGAACACCTGCTCCATATAGCTAGCTGGGTTCTGTTGCCGTCTGCTTCTTTCTTCATACTATTGTTTTTGTCAAGTTTGTTTTGATAATCATCCCCTCCCTTTTGTGGGGAAAGAAAATCTTTCTTTGCCCGAACATCTAAGATGCTTAGCATCAGGCTTAGGCGTACCTGAGGCCCAGCAAAGCATTCACACCTGTTGCTACTCCCCGGACATCCTGATTCCATTTGGTCCAGTTCAACAAGCATTTATTGAACTCTTACCATGTGCTTATGTTTGTATTCATCTCTGGAGGGCACAGAGATCCTGTTCTAATACTCCCCACCTCTTCTAACCAGGTTTAACCTCAGAAGAACCTGTCGGTTCATATTAGCCAAGCAGAATGTTTGAATTACACGCTCTTCCCAGCCCCAGGCTTTGCTCCTCCTCCTCGGAGAGAGCTCAGCCTCCAGCTGCAGTCTTTTCCTGACTTGTCTGTGAGCACAGAGGTTCTCATTCGCAAGTCCTGACAGTCCCCAGTCCCTGGTGGGTACACTGTGTACATTTGCCTAGTGGAGGCGGAGTGTTGAACCTCGAGAAGATGTGGTACACATAGAAGAAACAGCCCTCACCAGGAGTGTTCCTAGGGGAGCGTGTGTGTGAAACGGTCCATCCCATTTGACTGCGGGGAGAGGCCTCCTAAAGGCAGACCAGCCGTGTCAGTTCACACCTGCCTCTCTTAGACGCTGGTGGTCCTGCTTCCTGTTTCTCAGGGTGAGTGCGGGTAGAGCTGAGTGTGGACACAGGGCACGTGGAGACCTGGGACTCATGGAGGGAAGTGCCTTTGGAGACTCTGAGGACAGCAGCCCTTACACACACATGCCCCCCTTATTGGTTTTCTGGTTACGAGGTGTTTTTCCAGCACGTTCTCCTCCTGGGCTCAACTGTTCAAAAGAAAAAAAAAAGTTAATCCTGTCCTTCATATGCTCTAAAGCTAAAGAGAGTGCAAGAGGGAAAAAGTTTACATCAGATCTGACAGTCTTACTGATCGTTGCTGATAACAACTGGCAGAGGGAAAGGTAATCAGAGCCTCGGGAATTCAATTCACTCCTTTAATCCACTCAGCAGATATTTTATTTTTAAAACACAAGCACAGCCATCAGCAAGACGGAGAGACTGTGTGGGACCCTGAGGCATATGAAACTTGTGAGCCCTCTTAACTCCCACCTCACCCCTACCTTCCCATAGTCCCTCTTAGCCATTTCTTTTTGGATGTATCCTCCTCACTCACTATCCCTTTCCTTTACTCCCTAGAAACAAATTAAAAAAAAACAAAAAAAACCCAAAAAACTTGCCTGGTGGCATTAATTAAAAAAGGAAGAAGCCTTATGATCTAGACCATCAGCTAGAGACTTGTGCAGTATATTTTCCCTACTTCTTGTGACTCTCGTAATGTCCCCACGTCTTTCTCCTTTGAAGGAAGGAGATAACACGGCCCTGCCCTCTAGCTGATGATGAACTTGTAAATGCCCCAGCCCCCCACTCCTATTACCAAGGCACTAGCAAATCAGCTCCTTTTACCAGCAAAGAGAAGTGGACAGTTGCTTCTCATGTTCAACTTTTCCCAGGCATTTAGTGGAGAGTCATTCTACCAGTTCATACTCCTCTCTCAACCCTTCTCAGGCCTTTCTGGAATAATCTAGTAATCTAAGCCAGAAAACCAACTTAGTTTCGCCTGTGAATTTTAACATGCTCCTCTACAGCAGGTACTCTAAAAGATTTCTTCTGCCTAGTAAGATATGAAAAGAAGATTAAACAACACCCACACCCATGTCTTTGACTTATCGAGCAAGCAGGACTGACTCTTGGTCTCGATTCTCAAGATACCAGCACAAGGAGATAGGAGCTTTGTGTCTAGGGCCCTGGGATCCATGTTTTAGCCTGTCACCTTCAAATCTCCAAGTTCATTTTCTCTGCACCAAGTGCCCAAGTGGTGATGTAATAGTACTCACCCTAATGCAGAATGATGAACGATTCTGAAAAGCAGAGTTTATACCTTTTTCTTTGGGGAGAGGGTGGAAGCAACAGGAAAGTAGGCATTAAATCAGCTCCCTGTTTTCTGTCTGCCAGTCAAAGCATTTCCCTTCACACTCAACAATGTTGGTGAACGGTTATCACATGTGTAGACTCGTGGGAAAAGCATCGACTTGGAGTCTGGCACCTTCTTGTAAGCCTTTAGCTTTACCACTTATTAGCTGTGTAAACAAATCCTATCCCTTAACATCTCTGAGCTTCAATTTCCTTGCCTGTAATCTGAGATATTTACCTTACAGTGTTGTCTGGAAGATTAAATGATCTAGAACATGCAAAAGCACTTCATAGAGGGAAACCGTACATGAATATTGATTTTTAAGAATCTGGCCCGTATAGTTAAAAAACATGATCTTTAGAATTAGACATGGGGTCGGATCCCAGACCTGCCACTCACTAGCTGTATGGCCTTTGACAGGAAGCCTAACTTCCTTAAGCCTTTGTTTCCTGATCTACAAAATGGAAATAATACTAACTTGACCCTTATAGCATCAGCTTGGGGATTAAATGAGTAATGCATATAAAAGTGCATTGTGTATGTAAGCGCTACACAGATTTAAGTTATTGGTGCAACTGTAAATGAGAAAATATATATGTGATGATGTAGCGACTTAAGAGTTGTGAGAGCATGATATAGGATGAGCACCTGGGGCACACTGCCCAGGCGTATTCCTGGCACTGCCATTTACCAACAGTGTGACAGCACCTGTTTGTAATGGCTTATTTACTTCTCTGTCACCCACAAGTCTGTGAATTCCTTGAATGTAGAGATTGCCTTCTCACTGCATGTGCATCTCCTAGTTGGGTATCTAACATGTAGTAGCTCGGAAAAAGTCTGTTGAATGAACAAATGCATGATTTTTATCATCGGCTATACCTTTATGCTGTTGTACCTTGTAAGTATCACTCGTATTTATAAAAATAACCAAACATTTGAATTGGTAGGGCAATGGCCAGTTAATGTAAATTGTGTGAAACACAGAACGCTGCTTCCCTTCTGCATCTCCAGGCTCCTTAACACCTCTTGATTCAAGTTCCTTGCTTGATCAGTTCTTATCTAAAGCCAGAAATGCAGTGGGGAAATAGAGCCTTTTAAAAATAATATCTCCACTTGATCTACCTGGATGATTGTCCTCTAATACCTTGAGACTAAACAGACCTCATTTTATTTGCCAGATGGCTCTGGTAAAGACGTGCTGAGTGCCTTTCGGAATCGCACATCTTGGAAGCTCCCTGAGGGTAGGGACTGGGCATTGTGCAGGTGCTCAAGAAATGTGGATTCTGAAATGGGATGGTGTTCTGCTCAGTTCACAAACATCAGAGAGTTTCCCTATATTTTTACTCCATGGCACTTTCCAAACCCTGTAAATGTTAAATTATTTTCAAGTTAGTCACAATAGTGTCACCATCTTAGGCATCTCTATGCTTCATCTGTTCTGAACAGCAAGTGACATCTTGTTGCAGCTTGCTGTCCAATCCCAGGGTGCGTTTCAAATTCCAATTGCTTATTTTGGAAGAGCCGTCCACTCCAGCAGTTCGCTTTGCTGCCATCTTTGGCATTCTCTGGGTCCTTGACTCTTGTTCCCCCGAAGCCTTGCAAAACCCCACCCAGTGGCACCAGTTTGTTTCTCAAAGACCTTATTCCACTTGTCTCATTGATCCTTTTCAGTTGAGTTAAATCTATACCCATTGTTTGCACTGTCCTCTCCCGCACCCCAGCTGCTTTTAGAGGTAAATGGCACCCCAGCTACTGCTGCATTTGAAGCATGCATCCCAAAGGTAGCAAGACTTCCTACATCAATCTTCAGTGCCACCTGGCTCCCTGATAAGCTTTTTTTTAGATGCGGCTATGTTGTCAGGAGCTTCCCTCCCACTGCTCCCACCACCTCTCTCGAAGAGCGCTTCTGAATATGACAACCATCTAAACACGAATTATCTGCTTGCAAAGTTAATTTCTGTTTCTCATCAGGGAGGCACAGGTTCCCACCGGGTTTGAAAGTGCTGCTGTTTGGTCAATGGATGAGTATCTCTTGGATCCGGTACCCACACTGGAACTGCAGCAGCGCCTGGTTTTCTATTTACTTTAATCTCCTGCTTGCAGCTGGCGTTGGAGACCTAAATGGGCTTATTCACAGGGTAGTGACTTCCAGTCGTCAGTGCCGGAAGGATGTCATACTGAAGACAAGGACTAGTGAGCTGCTTTCCTGCCATCTTCCATCACTTAGGGGAGTTTGGTTGGCTTTTTTTTTTTTTTTAAGAGGGTGAAGCCACAGAATCCTTCCAGAGATAGAACAAATGGCTTAACCTAAGAGATTCATGAAGGAGTTTTAAGAGTTGAAAAAGAATGGGATTTTTTTTGTGTGCCTTTGGTGTACAGGATTGTGACGATAAAATAAGATGCTAGATGAAAATTGCTCTGAACACTTACAAATGTAATAGTGTTGCCATTGTTTTGTATGCTGAAACTTTTTAAAATGTAAGAAATTTTGTAACAAATAGTTGTATTATCGTCTAGAAAGCAGAGCCAGAAGCCGACTAGAAAACACATTCCTTAGAACACATCTGGAATGCTTCTGTCAGGTTATGAAATCACCTCTTTTGTAGGTCACACAAGGTCAGATATTGGCAATTTCACGTGGTTCGCCCTATGCAGTGCTGGCTTTTTAGACAGAATTCTGAAGGCCAACGGCATCATAGATACGTTTTTCCCTTTGACAAAAATCCAAAGCTTGTAGATCAGTGCCCATATGTCCTTGAGAGGAGCCCAACTCTAAGCTGTTAGCTGTGTGAGTCAGAAATATGCCTCAGGACTGCTCCACGAGGGGAACATCTGGTTACACAGACGGGCTCACGTTGGACAGCTCGCTGTCCCTTTCTAAGCCTCATTTTCCTCAGCCTTTCAACATATGATATAGTCACGCTGACGGAGCATGAGAGATCATCAAACTACAAGTTCCGAGGAAGTAGAAGAGCCAGCAATTCCTCATTCCAAAAACCTGCCACTTACAATGAAAAACTTTAATTCTGGCAATTTGTGAGAGAGAAGAAGGAACCATACAAAACAAATTAAAAGCAAGTCTCCCCCCCTCCCCCATACCTCCCCCACTCCTGCCCTTATAGCGGCTATGCGGGGACAAATACCTTAATGTCTACTAGTTTTGGTTTCATACAAAGGAAAATATATTTCAGAGAAATGGTGAATTGAAGATCAAATAGTAAAGTGTCTAGTATAGAGCCAAAATACTTAAGTGCTTATGGATGTTGTTTCTCTTCTTCCTCTTTTATTTCCAGGTTTCAGAGCTGGAATTTAAATTTTTTAGGTCCATGCAATAATAATACCCTATACGAAACACTATAAACTTTTTAAAAAGTCTCCACATACATATAATTTCATGATCTACCTAAATGTATTATATGCATAGTACACATGATGTCAACATGTATATGTTTCTTTCTCTATACTATATAACTAGAAATAATTCAACTCAGCTGCTCCCTGTCACCCATGCGTGGTGAGAGCATTCTTGCTTTTACATTCTTATTCCTTCAGTTCTCTCTACTGGGAATGTCCTTCCATCCATCTCCAACTATCCAAATATTACTAGCTTAACTGCCATCTCCTTCACAAAGCAACCCCTAATTCTCTTTAGCTGAAAGTAATTCTCTCCATCTATTCTCAAGTCAAAAAAGGAATTGAGGTATGAGAAGGGAAGATTCCTTTAAAGCAGACCTATGCTCAGGCAGGGTAGGCACTAAGCTGTAGAAGAGATCCTCAGTGGTTTTCAGGAACTGAGAAAAAGCTACAACAGGACCAGAAACAGTGGTTCTCAAATTTGGGTGCACAAAATTGCCTGTGGACCTTGTTTTAAAATTGAAATTCTTGGGCCCCACCACACAGATTCTGATTCTCTAGATCCAGAGTGGGTCTCAAGAATCCACAACTTTAACAAGCACTCCAGGGTGATACTGATGAAGTTTCTGGACCACACTTTGAGAAACACTGGTTTAGAGGGAGGTAGCTCGCATATCAAGATAATGAGGGGTAGAGGAGGCAAGGTCATGAAACAGGATACTTGATCAGCTGTTGTTTGCATAACTTTAGAAACATTCCGATACAGCCATAAGGCACACACCAACACTGGCCCACATGGTTCATATCTTTAGTTTTCTTTATCCTTTTTTTTTTTTCCTCTGTCCTGCTTCGTTAAAAAGAGCTTTTATTCCTGGAGACTGCATTAACTGAGCCATTTTATTTCTTGGGTTACTCAACTGATTGATTGAGTAAGTAACTGAAATCCTAGTTCCGGCACAAAAGATTACCTTTTAGGTAAGCTAAATCATTGCTTTCAGCTGAGAAACTGATGGCTGCTCCTAAGATTTTCAAGGATCTCCACAAGAAGTCCAGGTTGCTTTTTAAACTAAAGATAGATAGATGTATACACACATACATGTTTCTTTTTACACTTGGTGGTGGTGATAGATTTATGTTAATGGTGAGAAGTCATATTAGGGCAAAGATTTGTGAGTAAAAGCTTTTAAAAATTAACTTCTAAGGCAGCATTTACCAGGCTGAGGGTTTCTAAGTTTTTGCAAGGATCATGAATCTGAATAATTACATCTCAGACATAAATGGACTATTTGTCAATACAGGTAAAAACTATTATAACAATATAATATGATCTATAAGCATTACTGAATTCATAGTATCTTTGGCTCATTAGATATTTTCTTTATCAATGAATATTGAAAGTGTTTACAAATAACACCAGGAGGAGATCAGCACAATTTTTTTACATTAAAGAGAAACCAGTGAAGCAAAATAGAGGGTCAAAAACAGACCAACACCTGATTTATGACAAAAGTGCCATTGCAGGGCTATGGGGGAAGGGTGATCCTCTCAGTAGTTGGTGCTGGATCAACTAGATATCCAACTGGAATTTAAAAATAAGGCTTTTGTAGGTGAATATCTTCACGACTTAGACAAAGATTTCTTAAACAAGACATAAAAAGCACAGTGATGAAAGAAAAGATGGATAATTCTGAGCTTCATTAAGATCTTCTGTTCATCAAAAGACACCTTTAAAGGAGTAAAGAAAATCAAGCTATAGAGTGAGAGAAGCTATTTGTACTACACACTTCCAGCAAAAGATACATGTCCAGAATATATACAGAACTTCTACAAACTAGTAAGAAAAAGATGGACAACCCAATAAAAAATGGGCAAGAGACTTGAATAGGCACTTATGAAAATAAGCTTTTCCAATAAACATATGAAAAGATGTTCAGCATCATTATTCTTAAGGGGAATATAAAATACCATATTGAGATACCACTGCCCATATAACAAAATGGCTTAAAAAACACTGTCATACTGAGTGCAGTAAGGATGGAGGAACTAGAATTCTCACACACTGCTAGTAGGAGTACAAATTGGCACAACTACTTTGGAAACTCTTTGGCAGTATCTGTTAAAGATGATCATATAAATAAATATCCTGTTACCCAGCAGTTCCACTCCTAGGTATAAACCCAATAAAACTATGTATATATGCTCATCAAAAGGCATGAACTAGAATGTTCATAGCCAAACTCGAAACAACCCAATATCTATAAACAATAGAATAGATAAATAATTTATGGTATGTCTATTTAATGGAATAATATAATGCAATGAAAAAGAACAGACTCTTGCTAAATACCACAACATGGATGAATCTCACAGACACAGTATTGAGCCAAATAACTATATATAAGTTAAGAATCCGCCTGCCAATGCAGGAGACACAGGTTCGAACCCTGGTCCGGGAAGATCCCACATGCCGTGGAGCAACTAAGCCCACGTGCCACAACTACTGAAGCCCATGAGCCTAGAGCCCGTGCTCCGCAACAAGAGAAGCCACCGCAGTGAGAAGCCCGTGCACTGCAACAAAGAGTAGGCCCTGCTCGCCGCAACTAGAGAAAGCCCGCGTACAGCAGCAAAGACCCAACGCAGCCAAAAATTAATTAATTAATTAATTAATTAATTAATTTTACAAAAAGCAGAGTCTTTAAAATAAAAAATGGATAGGACCAGGCTTTGCTTTCAAGAAACTTAAATTTTAACACAAGTGTATGAAAAATATATCTCTGTCATAAATCGTATCTTATTTATCGAAGTTCTCATGTACTTTTTGCACACCTGAATTATTGTTGTTGACAAGGATAGTGATGTTCTTGCATTTTGTTTCCTCTAAGTACTTGACTGATTAAGAAAATTAAGTACCAAAAGTTGGTTAGTATAAGCAAAATCGAAAGCTTCCGAATTACATAAACAGCAGTCATAATAAAGCTAGGTACTAAAGCCCATGTGCTTTACCCATACACCCTTAGTCAAAGCCTGTTTATTCTAGAAAAGTTTGTCTATCTGATTTTCGGGTTCACATTATTTTAAGAAGCAGCAAATTAGCAGTTGCAGAAACTGAGAACAATAAGAATCTACTGCTATTTTTTACTCAAAGTATTGAAATTTAATAGCTGCTAGTCTCCATAAGAAAAACTTTAGAAAATCATAAAGTGACATGCTGGTTTGGAAACATTTAAATGGGGTGCAAACTGCTTTGCCTGCCTTGCTAGCCTTTAAAGACATGGCTTTATTGCTAAACCGAAAGGTCGATATTAATAGTGATGAAACATTAATTTGTAATGAGTCATTAATTTGTAATGAGTCATTATGGAGTTACATTAAGACCTGTGGAGTCTTCTCCAATGGACAGAAATGTATGAATATATTTTTTAAAAAGCATCAGAGATGGGAGTGTAAGAAATTATATAAATTATATAAAGTATATGGTTGTATGGAAATTTTGTTTTATTAAATATTATTTTGAAATAAGTAAACCACCTGTTAGGAATTAGGATTTTGAGAAACTTTTCCTGAAAAATGAAAGTGAATAGTGAAGGATTATTATGGATGTAATTTGAAAGATGTTTACTGTTATATAATACTTCAACATTTTTCCTAGATAAATTTCACAGGACAAAGTTACTATCTTGACTAATTTCATTTGCCCAAACAGATTTGAGATGATTGCTAAGATTTCTATTTTTAGTAAATTTCTTGTTTTCATTGCCTTAAAAAAATGGAAACCTTATATTTGTAGAAATGAAGATTAAGAAATTCTTTGGCAATGCATTGAAACAAAGAGGTGAAAACATAAATGGTAGTTTGTTTATGATGAAAACCTTGAGAGTCCTCTCATGTAGTTTACTTAGAAATGTATATAAATTCAGTGTATGAACAGTTCTTTTATGTTAATATTCCCAACATATAATTGGACCAGATTACCTTCCCATGTTTTGCATTTTCATGTTTATTTTTATTCATTCCTCTATAGAAATACTCGTATCCTAGTTAGTTGCTCCATTACAGTACCTCTGTTATTGGCCACTCATCGTGAACTTGGAGACATCTATTTGGCTGTGTGTATTTTCTTAATAAAGAATATATTTATTTCTCAATATCTTCTCAGCAAAATTACATTCATTATACTGTCATTTATGAAGAGGGGACTCTTGAGCAGTATGCTTTTCATAGATGTGATCTCATTTAATCTTTGCAACAGTGATGAGCTTGAGAGTAATTAAGTGACTTCTTGAGGTCGCAGGGCAAGTCACTGGCAGAGTCGGGCCTGAATCCTGGTCTTTCTAACTTTTGCCTCTGGCTCTAGGACCTCTACTGCCTCCCTCAGGCATTGGGCTTAGTGGGGGCCAGAAGCTGACTAGCCACTGAGTATATGCAGGGCCTCATGTGTCTCAAGGTCTAGTTTTGATGAAATGGTTGGGAGATAGGCAAACAAGCAATTCTACGGTCATGGTTTGTCCAAAGCACTGTGGGAGCACAAAGGAATGAAGGACCAACTCAGAAAAAGTCAGGAAAGGCTTCGCCAGAGGGCTGACATTTGAACGTGCAGATTGAGTAGGGGAGTACCAAGCAGAGAAAGGAGGGGTGGCCATTTCAGGAATTGGGAAGAGGAGGCCCTAAGGCCCTAATGTGGCAGGGGGCGTATAGTTTAGTACAGCCGTGGATCATGGGGGAAGAAGGCAAGAGGTAACGCCAGCTAGAAAGGCCATGCTGATGAGACCACTGATGACAAGCCCCATTAATGACTCATTACCATTCTTGGTGAGGATGTATGGGGTGGGCAGTGGGGTCGGTTCATCTGGGCCGTTGCCACTTCCTTCTTCCACTAAGTCTCAGCTCTGACGAGCACCTTCCAATTTAATTACTTATCCTCTTTCCTCCAAAGTAGAACTCATTTTGGTTCATCTCTGGATCGGAGAGCCCATGTGTGCTCTGAAACTTTGAGTTTTAGAGCTTTGCAAGGATCGTGCAGCTTTCTCTAATGAAGAGAGAAATGTGCGTGTTACATCTACAGAAATGGATTTTGTCCATCTTAGTCTTTGCTGAGAGGCTCATTTGCAAGTTCCTATAGCTGATTTGAAAACGTTTGGCTCTTCTGTGCCCTGCGATCTCTCTACCTGTGCCAAGCACATTCAACCATTGGACCTTGTCCTGGGACTCTCAAGTCTATAGCAAAATCTTGGGCTCCGTGTCATCAGTGATCCTGCTGTCTGTCAGGGCACTGTATAGCACCAGCTTCTGCCATTTATGGAAGCTACGGCCCCCCAGTCCAGGCATTCCCAGACTCCAGGGCTCCACTGTGAGTGACGCAGCCAGTGCGCTCTGAGCCAGACTGCTTGGGTTCAAGTCCTGGTTCTGCCACTTACTAGCTGTGTGGCCTTGGGCACAGTTCCTACCCTCTCTGTGCCTCAGTTTTCTCCTTCATAAAATGGCAGTTACGGTACCTTCTTCACAAGGTTGTTACGAGGATTAAGTAAATTACTATGTAAATTTCTCACTTACGTATTAATATGAATGCTTTCTAAGGCACCGGTCAGAACTCAGTGAAAGTTCACTGTTACTGTCATTACCATCACTGGCCCAATCCTTCCAAAGCATGCAAAACCTCCTTCCCTTTCCCACTGAGGCAGTCTAGCTCCGTTTCCCAGAGACCCGGATGGCAGATTTTCTTTTCGGGAATTCCTTGAAGCAAAAGGCAGCTATTAATCCTTTCCCGGGGAACCAAAGATCCGGTTATTCTTTTACAAGTGGGAGCAGAAAAGGAGAAAAATATTCTTAAAGTTTCCTAAAGTTTCCTGTGACAGTTAACACAGAAATTAATCTCTCAGAAGATTATTGCCACATGCACTTAAATGTGATACATGGTCTGACCTGTACGATAGCAGTGGAAAACTCTAATCACTTACCTAAACCTGCCAAAGACTAATTTTTAGAAGCCTCAGAGTCCATACTAAAAGAGACCAGGTCCTTTCAGTAGAACCTGGGCAAAAGTGTATTGATTAACTCAACTAAAGGAAGATTATAACTTTGTGCACTGCACTCGGTGTGTTATCTGACTGTATAGTTCCCAGGGATCTTGAAAGCATGTATGCTAATGGCCTTCTCATTCAAAGCAGCATGAATTGGAGCTTATTTCATCAATTTGGTAATCAGATAATTGCCAAGAACACAGAAGGTAAAAAACAAGAATTTCCTTTTATAAGTAAATTAAAGTACTTTAAACTCTATTTAGTAAAAGAGTTTGGTTCAAAGAGATCCTTTCTGTTTCTCAAATATTAAGGGTTAGAGCTCTTCAGCTTTTATTTATTCTTCTAATCTCACTTCCTGGCTTGGGCTGGGGTCATAGAACCCTGAAGATTTGACTGGGCCATTTGTTTGGGACACTTCCAATGACAGTATCTTTAGGTCATTTCTCTTGGACCGGACTCCACAGAGAAAGATTCTCTGATCTGCTGTCTGAAGGCCTCACTGCCAGCATCCAGAGAACCAAATGGGAAGAGGATGGAAGAGGGCTGGGGATTCTTGGCGTCTGATATGCATAAATTCACTTACTTCCCCTGTTTTTTCCATCTTTAATTGTCATCCTGTCTCTGAGTCCAGAGACCTTCTGTCTTACTCTTTTCAAGGAATAAACCTTCAGATTTTTATCAGAGTGGAGGATAGACAATTACCCAGTGGGGGGCAAGGGGAAATCTGTGGATCTGACTACTTTCTTAAATAGACTTTCAACTAACCCTTACATTAGTCACTCCTTCTATTTTGCCCTCATGACCAGATGCACCTGGGGCTGTCGGGAACTTGCAGTAGAGAGTGGATTGTTTCTCACCTTTTCCTACTACTGACATAAGATTCCACTTTCTTGAGTCTGTTAGAAGCATTTACCATTCTGATCTGCTTTCCAGCTTCTAATATTGCATTGCTTTTGTCTTCTCCCTCTTATTTTCTTTATCCTTGTAGGCTTGTGTCTTGGACGAAAATAATCTCCTTACTGTCATTTCATTGAGATTTAGGGAGGGAGAGAGAATAGATGTGTATGTTCAATCTGCTTTCTTTACCAGAAGTGAATTCTCCCCTAAGTACATCTTTCTCATGCCTGTTCCTATGCCTCTACTCGTAAGGCTCTGCCCTGCTTCTCCTCTCAGGCAACTGGAGGAAGACGGAACACCCAGACCCCTCCTTTCCTCCCTCCCCATACGGTTAAGGTCTGCCTTTTCTACCTACCTTCCCTGGAGGCCCAGCTCAGATGCTAACTTGTGTGTAAAACCTTTCCAGAGCATCTCAGGCTGTGATGAACAGCACTCCTATGTCCCTCTTATGAGTCGCTCAGCCTGTGTGTATATATCTTTTACATCCTCCTCAAGAAGCTTAAAACTAAATTGTAGTCTGTTTCCTGCCGGGGCCTTGCCTAATTTATGATTAAGTTGCCATGTGGTATAATGGAAAGGACCTGGGTTTGGGAGTAGGACCAGTCTGAGGGCAGCTCTGGGCCTCACCCTTTGCTATCTTGGGCAAAGGAACTTCACCTTTCTGAAGCTCCCTGTCTTTTCTGTGATATGAGGTCTGTGAAGACTCAATGAGATGAAACATGTGGCCCTGCTTAGCATAATCCCTGGCATACAGGAGGTATTTCATAAAGGTTAGTCTCCCCCGCTCCCTTTCTGTGTGCGTATCTCCTTAGCATAGTGTCTTCCTTATGGTCGATGCTCAACAATATTCACTAAATGATTGTTTTGGAAAAAGAAGTTGATAAAGTTTCTTCATTAAACACAGTTATTCTATTTTTCTGTATCCAAGCTGTACCACATCAACTCTAGCAAGAAGGTAGGATCTCTTCTCTAAACTAGAATTTTATGGCAGGAAAATCTTATCGCTTGAGTAAGGGGACACTGGGGGAGGAAAAACACAGTATTCAGTAAAACCGAAAGGGCCTTAATCTCAATGTTGGCTTTACCAAAGCCAACCTGGGGCTCACAGCTGTGCTTCCTCTTAGCAATTATAAAACTGAGAACTGTGTTAACCAACTTCCAGTGCGGTCCGCAGTTTGCCACTCGGGATCTGGAAGCTAGCTGATTTTTTGACCTAAGCTGCTCTGCTATGTAGGGTTGCCAGTTATAATTATATGTTCAGGTGTCAGTTAGCAAAACAGCCCATTATTTGGCAGTTTGGAGTAATGAGATGGACCTTACACTAATCTTCCAATTCGACAAGCATCTGATAAGTACTTTATACATAAAATTCTATGTCATACTACACCTAGTAAGGTCATATGAAGAGCTGGAGGTCAACATTTTAAATGTGCATTCTTTTGTAAGCTCCTGAATTTTCAAATATTACTAGAATCTTGAGTAACAAAGAAAAAAGCAGACGGTTTTCACACACACACAAGCATCGCTTTGTATTCAAATGATAAGAATTTCAAAGACAGTCACCTCATGGAACAGATAGGATGGAAATTCATTTAGAGAAAAAAAAAAATTACTGAATACAACTGTACTACACTGTGCTTGACTATGGGGAAACCTTGGTCAGTGAAACAGACTGGCTTTCTCGAAACATTGCTAGTTCCCTGTGATCTTTGACTTTTTCTTCTCTCTGTATCAGAGCTTTACATTTTTCTCAATGCCATATATAGATTCTAATACTAAAATAGGATTCATGATGTTCCTGAATCTTCTTTTTATACAGTTTAGCATTATTGCTTACCTAAGGCCTATCATTTCATGAATGTCCTAGTCTACTCCTCCTTTACGTCTGTTTCCTGCGAATAACGCGTCTACGTAGAACAGAGGATGAAGATGCAGGACCTCACTTAGAGAGTGTGAGGCTGGGTGGCAGGTTTCCACCATGGTCTTTTGTTTGCTACTCATGACCTATGACATGTTAGAGAACGTAGGCTCAGGCCTTCTCTGAACTTACCTTCTCAGACTCCCTTGTTCACACTGGCCTCTGTCTCCTTTCATCAGATTAGAGTGGCTATTTGGTTTTTCAAAAGCTCTTTCATTTTGTTTGTTTCCCTCTTCCTGCATTTATTTCCTGGTGTGGCAAATTTGGGACATTGTGAAGGTCAAGTCTCCAGATCACGATCCACCCACTTATTTGAGGATGGATGTGTTTGGGTGGTCACGCTCGGTGACGTGCAGGGGCTGGCTCCCATAGGCTCCAGAGAGTTGGCTGTTAAATTTTCAGAAATCTTGTAAGCCAGTTATTAAACACAGCCATTATTAAAAAGTAAATTCTATAATATTAAAAACGCAGGTAATAACTACTCAAACTCAATACTTCTCGATTGTTTTACATTTTACTAGTATCTCTGTTATTAGTTTTTTGCGCCTATCGTAGCTGATGGCAGCAACACTATATCACCAGGGGTGTTACTGTGCATCTCTTCCCACCTCCGAGTTCGGTGACATCACACTGGCAATTTGAAATCGGCCGTGGTGGGAGTGTTTACAAATGGAAACCAGCAAATATTACAAACTGGGACTCCCTCAGCTCCCTGAAGAGCAGGGTGCTAACCATTTACCAGCACGTGACCAGTCAGGCTGCTCTAGTCTACTGCTGCCGCCGTTCCAGTCACTGAGGCTCTTGAGCCACTTCTGTTACCATTTATCTTCAAGATGGCAACGCTCTTCCACTAGCATGGTCATGCCTGCCATACGTGTCTCTGCTCCAGAGTCCTGCGAACATCAAGCCCAGGTTTCTACAGTGACTCCATAGCTACTTTTAAGCTGCCCTTTCCTGCATCCTTCTCATTCCCAGTGAATCAGTTGTTCATTTCTCTCGTTCTCCCTGTTTTCCAGCTCCCTTCCCCTTCTACTTCTCCTTATTCTTCTTAAGAACAAGGGCTCCGATGCCAGACTGACTGGCCTCGGGTCTGGCTCCACCATTCACTAGTTGTGTTACCCTGGGCTTTATGCCTCAGTTTCATCATCTGTCAAGTGGAGATCATAGTACTGTCTGCCTCATAGAGTTACTACGGTGATTAAATGAGTTAATAATTTTAAAAGCACCTAGAATAATGCCTGGCATATCATAAGAAATACATGCGTATTTATTTAAGAGAATAAACAGTTCCAGTTGCTATCCAGCCCTTACCCACAAGCTTATTGTGTGGTAGAAAGTTTAAGACAGAAAGGAGAATAGCAAAAGGAACACAGGAGAATAAAAGAAGAGGAAGAATGGCCTGGGGTTATAACACAGGATTAGTAGCTCCAGGGAACTAGGAAAAGCGTTAATGAAATAACCTGGAGAAAAGGTGGCGATCAGGAAGGGAGACAAATAAATAGGAAGAAAAACAGTTACATTTGACAATAATCTGCAAAGATTAAAGTGTATAAATATAAACGTTTTCTATTTTATTTTAGATATACAAACCAAGAAAATTAAGGGATACTTTATAATGCATAGAAATTTCCCATTTTAATTTAAGCAATGAAACCGCTTTTGCCCCTCATTCTAGGTAGAAATTTGGTTGTCACATACTGAAGGTACTTAGGCTAAATCAAATTTGTATTGAACAAGAGCCATGGAGACCGATTGAGAGATACATGTCCATATCTATGAAAAACGCAAGCCTAGGAGCCCCGTACTCATTTGTCTGACCATCTGGAAATCTCTAGTGATCTAAGCATTTAATTTTGCCCTCATTTTTAGAACAAAAGGGAAACAATAAAAGAAGAAAATGGGCAGCAGGGACATTCTACTTTTCATTAAAAAAAAAAATCTTAGTGATAAAAGGAGCAGAGAGTTTAAAGGAAAAAAATGAGAAATCATTAAAATGATTTGAATGCTCTGTCTCTATTTTGCGGTAGGCTCTATTGTTTTCAGTTACATGGGAACAGTGGTAATTTTATGAATCGTTAGAGTTTTCTTTCCAAATTATATCTGCATGTTCTTAAAGTGCCTCCTAAGTTACCCACAGTAAGAGGCTGTTGAACAATTTTATTATTCCATTTAGTACTTTTGAGTTTTATATTCATTTCATATTGTAAGAAATTTTATACCTACAACCCAAAGATAAAATCATGACAGCTGAATCTTTGTGTGCTTAATTCCTCCTACTTTTTAAAACACGTGAGTCTGTCTCTGTTCTCCTCCTTCGTCTCATAAGAGACTCCAGAATGAATACAAAACCCTGGTTTGGTGGAATGATGACTGCCCACCCCCACCCCCAGCCCAAAGTTGAAAACAATCACAACAGTTGAACATTGTCCCTTAGCATCTATGGCTCATCAGACATGGTGACCTGTAAAACATGTACTCTGTTAATGATACCTAACACCTCCCTCCTAGAGCTGTGGTTCCCAAAGCCCAATCCACTGACCTGGGTCAGCCAGTCCAAAGTGGCATCCACAGATAATGGGTAAAGCAAGGTCAATGTAGTGGGGGTGGTGATGGGGGGATGGGGTGTAGGTGAGTATGTGAGCGAGAAAGAAAGAGAGAGAAGATTTTTAAGTTTACTTTTGGGGGAAGAACCGTCCTTTTTTTCTGATATTATTTTCCTCCCATTTTTTGGTGTTAAAATACTCATACTTTTATCATACTTCTCTAAAAACAGTGATAGTGTAGGTGATCTGTTTTGGTTTTGTTTTAAGCATCGTAACTTAGCACCATAAAAAGTTGGATCTGTGTTGATGCATTTATGTTTCCTGGCTGCTGAAATCCTAAAGTCTAGAAATTATTGTACACGTAAGTGTTGGCTGTATCTTTCCCAGTGGCGTGGGTGTTTCCTGTGTGAAGAAATTCTCTTAGAAGGAAATACATCAAAGCTTCGATATTCTGATTTTTAACCACTAACTGTTTTTTGGACTCAGGAGAAAAGCTGCTTCCCTGGGCAGTGTGGGTGGTTCTATTACTGTTCCTTTCATGCAAACTTTGGCAGGATGCCATTGAGTTGAGTTCATCAGATGCATTTTGGTAATCTCTAATCTTGTATAGGTACAAATAATGTGCTTTGATAACTAAAATCTAGGATAAGTGTGAATGACTCATCTCCTAAACTTGGGAAAATGAGGTAAAGCTCAAATTGACTTTACGGTGGGCAGGCTGGAGATGCCACCATGGGTCATGAAGACTATCACACACCCCTTGCAAGTGAAGAAAAGAGAGTCACTTGTTCAGTATCCCCAAAGGCAGTCAAGTGTTACGACTATGTTTGCAGCCCAGGTCTCCTGATTGACGGTGATGTGATTTTTGCCCAGTGGTGCATACTGTTTTGCTCAGCATGCAAAGGTCACATAGAACAGTTAACTTTATCGAATGAGCTGGAATGCTGGTTTTACAACAGCCAGTTTTGTTAAAAACAAGATCTTTTTGAAATTCATGAGCTGTTCTCAAATAGTCCCTCCCAGTATAAGTCATAACCGAGTTGGATCTCTACCCTTGAACAAATTTCCGCTTGCACGCTTGCATGCTTCCTCACATACTCTCTCCCCCAAATAATTCCATATGTTCTCTTTTCCTGGAAGCCAAGCTCCCTCCTCATTCTCCTCCTCGGCGGGCTCCAGCTCTCACTTCTGAGATGCCTGAGTAACTGAGGCTGAAACGATTTGGAGGCAAACTTGTCAGCATAATTGATGATTATATGGTGTGAGCCACCAAAGACAGGTGAGCCTGCACAGGGTGGAACAAATGTGTTTTATATTCATTTCATATTGTAAGAAATTTTATACCTGTATTTTATACCTGTATCTCCCACTGGGTTCAGCCGGACTTCCTCCTCTGTCATGTTGATTTATATAATTCTAGCTCTTCCCTAATGAATTGTGCCCCATTGTGGGTCATTGGAACCTCCTGTTGGAGAGACCTTGCCTTTGCTAGGAAGAAGAATTGTAAAGGTTCTGCTCTGTGAATTTCCAGGTTTGTTTGTCTGTTGGCACTAAATGGAGTGACTGGGGACAGGTAATCTTTAAAAGGACCAAATAATCACATTATAGGCTTGAGTAATACCGCTACATCAAGAAAGGGGTTTCTGTGAATGCAGGTGCTTTGCAACTTGACAGAAAGTAGTCCGAGTTGAATGAGAACTTGAGAAATATAGACAAATGCAGGCATTTAAGACCACCTTTGTCGGCAGCTTGGTGTTCTCGAGTCCTTTAAAAACCTCTTTCGAACTGTTAAACTTGTTGCTTGAAACTGCTTTAAATGTTAGACTTGCTAAAAAATAGGGATAATGACTGCTCTACTTTCTCACAATCTGTTGGGATATTGATTGAGATATTTATGAAGTACTCTGAGTTCTCAGGAAGAAGGGTGTTAGAAAATGCGATGGTGATGATGTTGGCAGGGCATGGAAAATTATGCAAAAATATAATTTCAGAAAGATAAGTTTGAGACAGTTAGAATTATTAGCCTGAGCCTGTCTGGCAGTCTTATGTCCTTATGTCCAAACCTTTTGTCTTAGGTATCAGCTCTGGGTGGTTTAAGAGGGCAGGGTATCAGGGAAGTGTGAAGAGATTAGAGCCCTTGCTGGCTTAAAACTGTCACTGAAGAGTCTCTTGGCTGCTGGCATTGGAGTGACCTGTGCCTCCAGATGGCTGGTCATCCCGGAGAGCCTAGGACCAGGAGGGTCCAGTCTTTACTTCCTGCCCTAACTCCATCCCATCCACTTGCTGAGCTCCTTCACAACTTCCTGTAAACCTGGTTCTGGTCTCACCAGTCGCAATGCTGAAACTGTCATCTGAAGGTCACAGTAACCTTCCGGAATCAGTCCTCATTCACCTTGACTGTGCTGCACCGGGCACTGTGGAATACCTGGAAAAATTAACTCATCACTTAGCACTTCTGTGTTTTTTCTGGAAGCAACTAAAAATTCAGGCTGCCTGAGTTCAAATCCCGGCTGGAATTAATTACAGCTTTCTAGTTGTGTGACCTTGAACAACTCTTTGATCTCTTAGTATTTGGGTTTCCCCAACTATCAAATAGGAATAATAGTAGCCATCTTATAGATAGTAAATACATATTATATAAATAAAATATATTAGGGAGTTAAATGAGATAATGCATAGTAGGTGTTCAGTAAATGTTGGATAGGTTGACAGATGGATGATGGGTAGGTAGCTCATTCTAATGTTCACATTTATATTATAATATACATGCTATTTATATTTGCTGGTATATCCAAAATAAGACAGGAAACCAGGGTACAGTATTTGAGTATTTTACCGTTGTTAATCAAGTCAAGAAGGGGCTAGAATTTGATTATCTTTGAATGTATGTTTTCTATAAGCTTATCTATATTTCTTTTTCATGCCTTTTTACTTTTATGTGGCTTCCTGTTATTAATTTTTTCTTTGAGTAAATTACCTTAAAAAAAAAACCCAACTTGTATTGGTTGGGTTAAGGAAAAGAAAGTTTGGGGTTTTTTTTTTTAATGTGTATCGACTGTAGAGCATGGAATAATATTGGGTCCTTTGAACAGAAAAAGAATGTTTCAAAATATACAACTGGGAAATAAAATTCCTGGGAAGACTATGACCTGGAGGAAGTCTTCCATTGGAGGTTCTTATTTCTCCACTGGAGGATTTGTGAGTGGGTGGTTTATTTCTTAAAAGTCGGAAGCCCTTACACTACCTCTCTTCCTTGAAGCTCTTCTCCCTTAGCTTTTCTAGTACTTGTTTCTAGTACCTCCATCAACCCCCATGTGCCAGCCAGGTCCATCTTCACCTGACACCATTTTTGCCAGGAGAAGGCACAGTATCGGGTAGTAAAGAGAACATTGAAATGGGAATCAGAAGACCTGAATTCTTCTTTTTTCCTTTCAAATCTCACTTCTTTCTTTTTTTTTTCTTGCTGTTTTTAAGATTTTTCTATTTATCCTTGGTTTTCAGCAATTTGATTTTAACGTGTCTCACTGTAATTTTTGTCATCTGTTTGAGGTCTGTTGAGCTCCTTGGATCTGTGGGCTTCTAGTTGTCATCAAATTTGGGACTTTTTCGGCCATCATTTTTTTCTGCCCCCCCTCCACCTGCTTTGGGAACATCAGTTGCACGTATACTAGGTTGCTTGATGTTGTCCCATAGTTCACTGACTCTCTAGTCCATCATTTTCATCTTTTTTTCCTCTGTGCTTTATGTTGGATAGTTTCTATTGCCGTGTCTTCCAATTCTCTTCTTGTCATGTTCATGTTTTCCTCTGTGTTCTTGAACATAGGAGCATATTTATAACAGTTATTTTAGCCTCCTTGTCTACTAATTCTATTCTCTGTGTTTTTTCTGGGTCTGTTTCTCTTATTTGGGTGCTGGACATGTAATTTGGATACAGCATTGGATGCTGGATTCTGCTGTAGTCTTTTAAATATTGCTGAGCTTTGTTTCAGACACATTTTAGTGACTTAGAATTATGCCATTTATTTCAAGGTTTCCTTCTAGGATTTGTTAGACATGTCGACATGTCCAGGGCAATCTTTAGTCCAAGGTTAACTTGGCCTCACTATGGTGCCAGTACCTTTCTGAGGACTCCAGCAGATCTATTGGGCGTCCCACTCTAGCTGGTGGAAACATGAACCATTCCTGCCCCGTGTGAACTCTGGGAATTCCACCTGCTCTTTCCAGGTAGTACTTTCACCAGCCTTGCGCGTTTCAGCTACACAGGCACAGATCAGAACTCAGCCAGAGATTTGAGGGGACTCTTAATGATCTACAGAGATCTCTCTCCCTCCCTGGATCTCTCTCCTTCTCTTCCCTCCTTCCTCCTTCTCCCCTTTCTTTGTGCAGCTCCCTCCTCCCCACTATTTTGCCTCATAAAACTCTAGCTACCTTAATGTTCTGAAACTCCAGGTTCTGTCTCAGCTCAGCAAGACTTCCAGACAGTTTAAGTATCACCTTCCTGCATCATGGCCTGGAAACACCAGCTGGGGCATCCATAGGGCTCACTTCATTTATTTTCCTTCTCCAGTTTCTGAAAACTATTGCTTCATATATCTCCTCTTGTGTAAACCAAGACCTCAAGCTATTTTATACCAAAATACTTTAGTATTACTTCTCTGCAGAGCAAGAGCATTTTCTTATCAAAATAACATTATCACTGTTACCAATGTTAGCAGTAAGTTCTTAATATCATGTAATATCTAGTCCATTGTGAAATTTCCCAAATGTTGCAGAAATGTTCTTCACAACTGGTTTGTCCAAACTAGGATTCCATCTAGGACCATAATTGTTGTGTGGCTTAAGAGAATTTGACTGTGGATAGCAAGTTGCTTTCAGCTCTAGAATTAGGATTCTGAGCTCCACTACCTAATACACTGTGCTGCTTCTCTCCATCTGCAGGAAAAAGCCCTCAGCTTGTCACTCAGGCCTTCCACAAGCTGGTTCCCCACTGTCCAGTCAACCCTTTCTCCTCCTCCAACCACCCTTGACTTCTCTTTGCTATTTGTGACCAGCTCACGCCTCATCCCCAGGCTTTGCCTACCTCTCTTCTCTAGCCTGAAATACCTTGTCCCTTCCTTTACATGTATCCAAACCTGACCCATCCTCCAGATCCCAGTTCAGGCTCCCCAACTCCTGTTCTCCTCCATTGTCTTTTGTACTTTCATCTCTTGGAAAACCAATTGTTTCTTGTTCTGAATGATGTTATCCCAACTAGATTATCATTATCCCCTGGGAAAAGAGACCATGCTTTATACCAAGAACATTGCTTGGCAAGAAAAGAAGTACTATAGCTGCTAATCTTGTTGCTAATATACTTCTGTCTCCTTCCTAACATGTAGCACTATGCAGTTTGCAGGATAGTAACCTTAAAGTGCTTTTGAATTATGTGTGGTATGTGTGTGTATGGGGGGGGGAGGGTGGAGTTGGAGATATTTCTTACAAGTGCTAATGCTCACCTATTCGTTGATTTATCTCTCCTCTCTGGGTTCCATTACATATCAAAGGGAATTGATAACCTGTCCATAGAGTTATATTGATTTGACATATGTAAGTCAACAAACATTCCTTTATTATTTAGTGTTAGCTTGGGAAACAAAGATGCCCTTGGGATTTCATAGTCTAATTAAGCACAACTGTTGTATACTTCTTTCCCCTTCCCTGCTATTTTGTTTTGTTCTGAAGATGAAGTCACAACCTCCTAAATAAACCTCATAAAAAGCCAACTGTACTTATAAGATATGTTAGGCACAGATTTTATTCAACCATAAATGATCCTCTACTCAAAATGTTAAAAATAAATACTATTTGTAATTTACATCATATGTATTTTCCAAGTTTTCATTTAGCAAGTAAATTTTATGACTACTTTTGTGAATTCTAAAGGGATATAGTTTTTCTGATTGCCCAAAATTTGACCTCATATTTTCTTTGTTTAAGCCTACTTATAAATTCTACCTAACGCTTGAGGCTGCCAGAGCTCCGAATGTATTTCCCAGTTGGTTATATAAGTGTATTTGTCTTTTTCTGAATGGTAGAATGGAACTTTTTGAAATTATCTTCCTACACTTGGAGTGGATCATCTAGTGATTAGTGACATCATATTGGATTTATTTGTTGTATTTTCTTGGTGGGGAAGGGATATTCGAAATATTTAGGTGTCATGTATGTATATGTTGTAAAAGGACCCTGAGGATCTAGCTTCTTACTGCTTCTCTGAGCCTCCCCACCCTGTCTACACACACACATGCACACCCTTCATCTGCAGCCGTGAAGAACCACGTGCAATTCCCCGAATCCCACACCACTTCATGTTCACGCTGCTCCATCTACCAGAAGTGCTTCCCTCCCCAATCTTTGTCAATCGACAAGTTGCTATTTATCTTTCTGGACTCAGTTCAGTTGTAACTTCCTCTTTCTCAGGACTCCCTCCACCCCTTCGACCCCAGTTCAATTAACTGTTTCCTCCTCCATGCTTCTATTGCCCAATATACAGATGCCCAAGGTAGCAGCACCTATGAGCCTTTATTGTCCTTGTTTGTGAACTTGTGTGTCTTCTGCTACTAATATCTAAGATGGCAGGAGGGCAGGAAACTTGTCTCATCTGGCTTTTTATCTCCTAAGTTAGCCTAGTATTTGACATAGAGGAAATATTTGCTTAATAAATATGTATCTATTTAAACAATTCGTTAAATTCCCAGCTCTTTCCCCACAAAACATCTAAGCCTTCTCAACAGTTCTCATCTATAGCAGTGGTCTGTGGTAATATTCCAACAATACTGCTACGTCTTCACATTTTAAAAATATACCCTAAGTGAAAACCATTATAATAGAAGACATACACACTCACAGATGGTATTCTCAGACAAATTTTTGAAGGGGTGCCTATTCATTTGTGTGATGGTTGGACATAAATTGTTTAAAATTGAGATGTAACATGTGTGCATGTAACCACCAACCAGATGTCCCTCCCAGTCAGTATTCCCCCCTCCTCCCTTGCAGTGGGTATTAATCTGGGTTCTCAAGTGAAACAGAACCATCTCTGGGGGAGATGGCTAGATAGATAGATATGTTCTAGGTGTTTCTAACAGGAGGACCTAATGAAGGTTAGGGAGAGTCTTCCCACACAAAGGAGTTTTCAGCTGAGACCTGAAAGATAAGAAAAAGTACTCTAGGAAAGGAAGACAAGGGACAGGACTTTGCAAGCAAGCGCCAAGCCCTGAAATGAGAATGAAGAACTGAGGCAATGCCACGTAGCCAGATGTTAGACAAGCAAGAGGAAAATGGCAGACAGTGAGGCTAGAGGGGTAGCTAGAAGCCATGCCATGAAGGGCCCTATGGGTTATATGAAGAATATGGGGCCTAGTGCATTAAAGAGCTTTTAAGTTCGTAGAGACATAATCAGATAGAACTTTAATTTTTTTCTTTTGATGTTAAATTTACAAACTGTGAAGTGCACCAATCTCAAGTGCAAAAAATTTTTACACATGTTTTTACTCATGCAATAGCTACCCACTCAAGGTATTTCCAGCACCTGGAAGTTTCTCTCCTTCCCATTCAGGACCCACTGCCTCCAAAGGTAGCCACTGTTATGACTCCTATCACCAGAGATTACTTTTGCCTGTTTTTGGACTACAGTAATGACAAAACCATACAGTTGTGCTGCTTTGTGTCTGAATACTTTCACTCAGCATGCAGTCTGTGAGATTTGTCCATGTCACGTGTAGTAATAGTTCACCCTTTTTCCTTGCTCTGCAGTGTTCCGTTGTATGAATATACCACAGTTCATTTGCCCATAAACTATTGATGGACATAAGGACCACTTTTATTACTTTTTTAAACTGTTATAAGTAGAACTGCTATGAGGACTTGTGTTCATGTCTTTTTGATGGACATAAGCACTCATTTCTGTGGGAGACATAACTGTTTTTTTTTTTAAAGATTCATTTTTTCTTAAGGATTTTTTTAAAATTTTATTTATTTATTTATTTTTGGCTGCACTGGGTCTTCGTTGCTGCACGCGGTCTCTCTCTAATTGCGTTGCACGGGGGCTACTCTTTGTTGTGGTGTGCAGGCTTCTCATTGCGGTGGCTTCTCTTGTTGCAGAGCATGGGCTCTAGGCGTGCGGGCTTCAGTAGTTGTGGCACGTGGGCTCAGTAGTTGTGGCTCTTGGACTCTAAAGCGCAGGCTCAGTAGTTGTGGCGCACGGGCTTAGTTGCTCTGCGGCATGTGGGATCCTCCCGGACCAGGGCTCGAACCTGTGTCCCCTGCATTGGCAGGCGAATTCTTAACCACTGGGTTGCCAGGGAAGCCCAGACATAACTTTTTAAAAGATTACTCAGCCTTTGAGGTGGAGGATGATTAGGAAGAGCATAGACGTGGCAATTTCCTCAGTCACCAGCTCCCTGGATGCACAGTCTTTTACCAGTTAGCTTATTACAGGAGCAAAACCCATTCAGAATAGTTTAAACATCACGCAAATCAAAATATAGATAAAAAAACAGAAAGCAAAATTTCCTTTTGATTTCTGTCATTACTGTCATTGTTGTAGTTGTTATCGTTTATGGCCAACCACAACTTAGAGCTGATGGTAATTGGAAGGACAATATGGAATGACAAGTTTTGGTGACTTGTAGTTGGATATGTCCCCATAAACAGAAACATTGTTGTCATCGTCAGACATTCGTGAAGCCCTCTCCCTCCACAGTTGCTGGTGTATATATGTGGTGTGGTGGGGTGTGTCTCAAGTGATGAATGGATTTACTCTATGTTTTCTTTCAAATTCTTCCTAAAGTAGTTTTCCAGGACCCTAGGTTCTCTGCAGCGTCTCTGAACCATCCCTGATTCAAGGGCTAAAACAACACACATGCAGAGACTGCATTTTCCAAACTAAAGTTTTATGAGTTTGTACTTCCTGAATTGTGTGTGTATATATATTTATTAATTGCCATTACAGAAAATAGTACAGTCAAGTGAAATTAGGAATGTTTTGGTAGCAAAGTCTAAGACTTTTAGTCGTAATAAATGTTCAGTCTTTAGAACCATGGGAATTAAGGTACAGTAATGTAGTAACAAAGAGGCCATGGTCTGATTCCACTTTACCAAATCAGCCTTTTGACCCACTATTTTACATTAAAATTATACTCTAAATCTGTCTTTTCACTGTGTTCTGAATGTGCATTAATTCATCTAATAAACATCTTTTGAGCACCTTCAGTGTTCCAGATACCTTGCTACTAGGCAGTAGAGATATGAAAGTATAGTCACTGATCAAAAGGATTTTGTAGTGTGACAGAAGAGACTGTTAATAAAGAAGTGAACCAGTGGTTGCCATACCCCATTAGGGCTTGGGCTAAACGGACAAGGTCTTCAGTGTCCAATCATCTTCATTCATTCATTCATTAAAATTTTTAAGTTCAGAGCTGGTCCTTAGACCAAAAGAGCTGGTCCTTATATACTGTCCTCTTATTTTAGATTGCTGATATATCCCTGTAAGAAACTTTAGTTGTTTATTTTTCATAGCAGTGGTTTGTTTTTTTTTTTATTGCCTCAGCTATCCTGGGATTTTTTTTTTCCTTTTCTCATTTTTCATGTCATGCTCAGACTTATTACCTGGTAACAGGTTGCAAGAAATGAGAATTGAGTTATTTTTAAACAAATATCAATCATTTGTGATATGTTTAATAGGAATTATAATGAATAAAATCAGGGTTTTACTTATCATGAAGTCATTATAGTCAACGTTGGCAATTCCCCAAATTAATAATGAGACAATAAATCATTTGTGATGCCAAAGGGATCAAATATATAAAAACAGGATTGACCTTGTTAGAAATTTGATATTTTCAGTATTTATCTGTCAGAGCCACTGATTTGGAAATTGTTGTAAATTCTTGGAAAATGGAATCTTTTTTCCCCTGTAAAAGTATGCATCATTTGGCAAACTACAGTATCATTTTCCTTGAAGAGAATGTAGTGATTGATTATCCAGAGTGCTACCATGACAAGGTAAACCAACCAAATAGCTGGAAAATTGTATATAATCATATAGCATCACATAGGCTAATCATTCCCTGGAGGTACTTCCTGTTTACCCCCAAAATCTTTATCTCCAGGGGATATTCCTCTGTGGCTGCAATCTCCCCTTCCTCTCCGACTGTCATCAGCACAGTTCTCCTCACCCAAAAACATGGGCATAAATACAGACCAAACTGAACCACCCAAAGAGACTTCCAGATGCAAAGATGCCTGTATCTAGCATCCCTCACATATATGACATCCCTCACATTGTTTATATGGGTTGACATCATTAGTCCTGTTTCTTTGATTAGTAGTATCGTCCTAAAGAGCCTTAGAAATTATAAAACAAGCAAAGGAAGGGAAGGATGGGAAGGTTTTAGAAAATAAGAACACCCGTCTCACTTTTGAGAAGTTGATAATCTAATCAGGAAGAACAAACACACCTAAGATGACCTGGAACAGTTACACAGTATTCCCCAAGTCTGCAAGCACCAAGGCACTGATTGAGCAATGAGGGCCAGTAGAGTAGAGGAGCCATCAAATTATCCTTGGTTACGAGAAGGCTAGATGGAGCCATCAGAAAGGAAGGGGCTACCCAAAACTGCCCCAGAGTTGATTATCAGTAGCATAATTGGGAATAGAACCAGGCCCTTTCTTTCAATAATCTGAGCAATTTCCTTGTGCTCATCTTCCCTGCAGTGTTTGTCAGATTTCAAACGGCTTTTGTTAGGATGGCTGCACTCTACTCTCCTTTATTAATTGCTGTCCACGTGTTGTAGGATAGCCTGTGTTCTTAATCAGGATGAGGATTTTTGATTCTTCTTAGCAGCATGGGGACATGTAGCTAAGCAGAATCAATTCCTGTCACTCACACAAACACAGAGGAACAGGATTATGGATCAGGGTGAAGCTGCAGTGCTTTAATCTTAAAATCAATACAGAAAAGGAAGTTGAACTTGTGGGGATTCTGTAGAGACTGTAATTTGGTTTCCTATGAAGTTGCCTCACACGGTATAACTGCTCCTTCCTTTTCACCTTCTGATTATTTTACTTGGAGTGTGGGGAGAGGAGAAGGAAAGAAGAAACCTCTAGAACCAAATAGTCCTGAATAAGCATGCATATGTAAGCTCATAACTCAAACTGATCCTCCGTTGTGTTGAGAAAAGCTGTACACGTTTATCCATTCTTTTTATTTTTAGAAGAAAAAAAAAAAAGCTAACCCAAACCCTGTACCCCATAGTCTGTACTTAAGCATAATAAAATGCCTTTGATTATTTCAAAGGTTAGTGTCAGGCTGGAAAAAAATTTTTTAATGTTTACTTTTACGGCTAAGTCTACATTGCTTATGGAATTCTATATAAATAAATACATATTCATCAAACCAGTTATTGACCAAAGGATTCCAAGCTTCTAAGCATGTGATTAATATTTACTCCAGTGTAATTGTGCTTCTTTCAAAAGAGGCATGAACTAATGGTTTAAACAACTCTGTCTTTTCTTAACCAAAGATTTAGAATTTATTGAATGTGCCTCTTTTCAGATATAACACCGATTTGCTGCACAGTACTATCAGTGTCTAAGATGGGCTTATTTTTTCCCTTGGATATTCCTTTAATTCAGTTTAAAAATGTGTCTGAGTCTCTTTGGACACTGCTTCTACAGTGACAAAAACAACAGGAGATACTGTGATCTCATGAGAAAAAGTTTGAGGCAGAAGGGTATAGTTAAAAGAGCAAAGTCTGGAGCCCTTGCTTTGTTTCTTTCTTTTTCTAAGCCTGTTTCCTCCTCTTTACACTGGGGATGATTAAGGGATTCAGCCGATAGGTAGGTGCGTTGAGAGGATTAAATGACATAAAGCATGTAGAGTGCCTAGCTCAGCTTCACACTTGTAAGAGTCTAATAAGTGTTCATGATTATCATGATTATTTTGTGAGTTTCAAGTGAGGTAACATATGCTGTATATGTGAAAACATTCTACAAGCTGTAAGGCACAATACAAATGTTAGTTGTTATTCTTAATAGATCGATGGTTTTGAAACTTTAAAAAACAAATCCTAGAAGGCTTTTTCTTTATGCTGCCTGTCATGAGTCCCTAATCTCAAAGTAGAACCCTGGGGGTGATAAATCAGGCTCCAACTGAATATGAATTTTCTTTCTTAAAAGCCGCAGAGATATCTTGTAGATGCCAAGAATTCCATGAAATCAATATGAAATTCCCTGTCCTGTGTCCTTCCATAAAAAACACTTTCTCAGGTCTTTGGAAGATCAGCACTATGTAAGATACTTATTTTGTTGTTGTTTTTCAGGAGTATTTTTAAATGTCACATCCTTCTAGGAAAGCTCAAGTGTCTTAAGTGATCACATCCTTTTAGTAGTCCTTCCTTGTCATAAACATCACTTGAGACAAAACACTCATGAGTTTCTGTGTCCTCTCTGTGTTCGTTTCCAGAGCACAATCATTGTGGAGAAGACAGTGCAAGACCTCATGAACCTGATGCACGACTTGAGTGCCTATTCGGATCAGTTCCTCAACATGGTGTGCGTGAAGCTACAGGAATACAAGGACACCTGCACTGCAGCCTACAGGTAGAGCTTCTGTTGGAAGCTAAGCAACGTCAATTTAGAACTTGACCTTTGGGGTGGTGGCTGATACTGCCTTCATAGCCTAACTTTCCATCATTATAGAAAAGGACCATCCTTGAGTTTGTCAAGAGGCCTGATGAGAACATGTACCAAAGAAATAGTCTCCTAGACACATGTATAGTCATACCAGCAGAGGGAATGGAAGGTACAAAGGGACAAAGCCACTTAGGACTGCCTTTGGGTGGCTTAGATGAAGTGTCAGCCTTGATTTTTATGAAAGTCTAGAATCATAAGATGTGTCTTCCTCCAGGAAATTCTGGATCTTGATTAGCCCCTCTTGTGAGTCTAAAAGATCTTTAAAATAAAGCAATTTTGAACTCTTAGTAACCCTTAATAATCTATAATATGATTTCTTTTTAGTCTGTCCAAACATATTCCTCCTGATGTTTGACCTATAGCCTTCTGTCATAAACGGATGGTTACCCTGTTTAGCATCAGTGGAAATGAAAAATCATAGTTATGAACTTGAATACCTTTAGTTTTCCCTCTGATTTCTTTTCAATATTTTCTAGTCAATATTTTGTAACCATTAAACTCATGCTAAAAAAAAAAGAAAACTAAATTTCAATTTTAAAATGTGGGGAAGAGAATATAGTTTTTCAAAATTCCTTTAAGAGATACACAAATGAACATTTTAAAAGCCATTGCCCTTGTGTTAGTTGTCTAAGAGTGGAATTTCTGGGCCACAGAGTTAACTCCAAAATGGTTGTACCAATGTCACATCTACCAAATGACAGTCAAATAACATACTTTAAAAATTAACTTTTACTCTAAGCTGCATTGAATTTTAAGCTTTTTTTTTTTTTTTTTAAAGCAAGGCATGTCTTCTTTTTCTTATATTTCATTAAGGGCAACCCATAATTTCTAACAAATAATAATGCCAGTGAGTATTAATTATAATGGAGATGTTACCTAACCTGCCGAAGATATGGCAAAATTGGCAATAGACTCTAAGTCCCACTGATGGTCATTTATATATTATTGTTGTTCTTGTTATTTTGAAAGAAATCTTTTTAAAAGTTTTTATAGCTTGGCACCTTATTTATTGTAGGTGACCTTTTCCTCATTTATGATCCTGCCTCACAACAAGTCAAGTGATAGGAAGCTTACTAAATCCACAAAGCAGAGTGGTCACCGTTGAACAATTTCTTGTTTTGAAACTATATTCAGATTGGACATAGTTCTTATTTCTGTAGTGATTCCAAATCAGTTTCATCCTTACACATGAAAACCCTTCAAATATGTGAAGATGGCTATCATGGTCCATTTAGTAGTTTTGTTTTGTTTTTCTTTTCCCCTAGACAGAACATCCTTGGTTTCTGATACGTCCTGGGTCTGCAAACCATCCCACTCTTCTTTCTCTGTTGCCATCAGTCTGGTAGTATCTATCTTAAAAAAGGAGTACTCCACTCTGAGCCCAGTGTTCCAAGTGTGCTCTTGTTCTTCAGCAAAACCACTGCCTTCTTTGTGCAGGACCCAATGCCAGACACACATCATTGCATGTGAGTGTGTAGGAATAAAGAAGTCCATCAGTTACAGATTATACCTTTAATGAGCTTACGTTCTTGGTTGAGGATAGAAAGGAAAATAGGGGACAAAGAAATCAGACGTGTATCCACAGCATCAATTTATGACAGAAAATATGGTAAGATAGGTAATGATGACATGCTCTAGGAGGAAGAAATAAAGAGGACAAGAGAGGTTTGGTGAAGGTTACAAACGTAGAGTTTGTGAAGAATGAGGAGGATTTAGGCAGGATTTAAACTGAAGGAGCTAAAGGAGTGAAGGAACCAGAACAATGTCAAGGAGGTGGGGAAGAGCAGGAAAAGGATGAGCAAATGATGAATGTTTGGGTTTTGGAAAAGATGGCTAAGCCAAAATGGAGGCTCTTGAATGCCAGGCTCAAGGAACGTGACCTTTTAAAGTTCGGTAGTGGGAACCACTGAAGGTCAGTCAACAGGGAATGCCAGGGAAGACCTGTGCTTTAGGGAGATTTTTCTGAGCTCTATGTAAGATGGATTGGAAAGGCAAGAGTGTGGAGGTGGAGGGGAGAGAGGCAGAGAGTGCCTGAATTAGAGGAGAGGTGGGGGAAACGGAGGGGAAGGGGCAGACCAAGAAACTTAAATTAAGGGGGTAAATTTGTAGGACATGGCCACTGGTTGGCTGTAGGGAATAAGGAAATATAAGAAGAAATAGTAGGTGAAATTAACCTTATCTTTTCTAAGCTATATTTGTAGGGATTTTTTTTTAACTTAAATTCAAGATCTCACATGTAGCCATTAAATTTAATGTTATTTTTGGCTCATCATTTCAGTTTATTGAGATATTTTTGAATCCTCATTCTGTCATCAAAAAATCATAGCTATTCCTCCAAATTCCATGTCATTCTTGATTTTATTAGCAATCTTTTAGTTTCTTTGTGTATGTCATTTTTAAAAATGTCCAACAGGACAGGGCTAAGTTGAGAGTTTTGGGGGGCATACCTCTTGAGACTTCCTTTGAGATTGATGACCATATATTACTCAGTACTTCAGGGGTTCATATGTTTTTCTTTTTTTTTTTTTCCCACTCCATAACTTTTAGTATATTTTTTGACATCTTTATTGGAGTATAATCGCTTTACATTGTTGTGTTAGTTGCTGCCTTATAACAAAGTGAATCAGCTATACGTATACATATATTACCATATCTCCTCCCTCTCACGTCTCCCTACCACCCTCCCTATTCCACCCCTCTAGGTGGTCACAAAGCACCGAGCTGATCTCCCTGTGCTATGCGGCTGCTTCCCACTAACTCTCTGTTTTACATTAGGTAGTGTATATATATCAATGCCACTCTCTCACTTCATCCCAGCTTACCCTTCCCCCTCCCCGTGTCCTCAAGTCCACTCTCTACATCTGCATCTTTATTCCTGTCCTGCCTCTAGGTTCTTCAGAAACATTTTTTTTTCTAGATTCCATATATATATGTTACCATACGGTATTTGTTTTTCTCTTTCTGACTTCCCTCTGTATGACAGACTCTAGGTCCATCCACCTCACTACAAATAACTCAATTTCGTTTCTTTCTATGGCTGAGTAATATTCCATTGTGTATATATGCCACATCTTCTTTATCCATTAATCTGTCTATGGACACTTAGGTTGCTTCCATGTCCTGGCTATTGTAAATAATACTGCAGTGAACATTGTGATACATGTCTCTTTTTTTTTTTCCACACACACACACTGTATTTTATTTTTACAAGAGATAAATAAACTGACACCAAGCATTGTAAATGGATGACCATAACAAAAGTAACGATTGCAATTACCAAACACGAAACACACTGATACTATGTCATAATATTGACATTCAGTCCAGAAATCCTCCACTGTAACATGTCCTTTACTTTGCAGTGAAAATTGATTTGTATATTTTTTGCCTCTGAGTCCTTGTGGGATTTTTTTTTTATTCAAACAGAAAGTCACAAAAATTATAATCATCCTCATCAGTTCACTCAGTCACATGTAATTAATTTTTTTTTCATCTTGATCTTTTGTTAGCACTTTTATGAATTCATCAGTTTTCCATTAGAGTTCTGAAAATGCTTATTCATTCAGTTCAGCAGTATAGTCAGTTACCAGAAACCTGTACTTGTCAGTCTTTTCCATGAATTCCTTGAAGATGAAATGCTTTTATAGGAACATTTTTGCAAAAGCATCAGAGTACACCCAGGACTGTCTGTAAATGACAAAAGACTTAAAAATGACCACGGTTAAAGATTTGATGAAAGTTCATAATAATGCAATTGACAAGGATATTTAGTTATTTCTGAGATATACATTTTAAAGTAATAACTAGAATTATGACTTATAACATTATACCAGAACATATAAGATTTTTAGAAATTTCATGTAATGTCTGAAACATTTATATTAACATATTTCCATACAAATAACGCAAAGAAAGTTTAGTATTAGTTTTTTGTTTGTTTGCTTGTTTGTTTGTTTTTTTATACTGCAGGTTCTTATTAGTCATCAATTTTATACACATCAGTGTATACTTGTCAATCCCAATCACCCTATTCAGCACACCACCATCCCCACCCCACCACGGTTTTCCCCCCTTGGTGTCCATACATTTGCTCTCTACATCTGTGTCTCAACTTCTGCCCTGCAAACCGGTTCACCTGTACCATTTTTCTAGGTTCCACATACATGCATTAATATACAATATTTGTTTTTCTCTTTCTGACTTAACTTCACTCTGTATGATGGTCTCTAGGTCCATCCACGTCTCAACAAATGACTCAATTTCATTCCTTTTAATGGCTAAGTAATATTCCATTGTATATATGTGCCACATTTTCTTTATCCATTCATCTGTCTATGGGCACTTAGGTTGCTTCCATGTCCTGGCTGTTGTAAATAGTACTGCAGTGAACATTGTGATACATGTCTCTTTTTGAGTTATGGTTTGAGTTATGGTTTTCTCAGGGTATATGCCCAGTAGTGGGATTGGTGGGTCATATGGTTGTTCTATTTTTAGTTTTTTAAGGAACCTCCATACTGGCCATGTCGATTTACATTCCCACCAACAGTGTAGGAGAGTTCCCTTTTCTCCACACCCTCTCTAGCGTTTATTGTTTGTAGATTTTTTGATGATGGCCATTCAGACTGGTGTGAGGTGATACCCCATTGTGGTTTTGATTTGCATTTCTCTAATGATTAGTGATGTTGAGCATCCTTTCATGTGTTTGTTGGCAATCTGTATATCTTCTTTGGACAAATGTCTACTTAGGTCTTCTGCCCATTTTTGGATTGGGTTGTTTGTTTCTTTGATATTGAGCTGCATGAGCTGCTTGTATATTTTGGATATTAATCCTTTGTCAGTTGCTTCGTTTGCAAATATTTTCTCCCATTCTGAGGGTTTTCTTTTCATCTTGTTTATGGTTTCCTTTGCTGTGCAAAAACTTTTAAGTTTCATTAGGTCCCATTTGTTTATTTTTCTTTTTATTTCCATTTCTCTAGGAGGTGGGTCAAAAAGGATCTTACTGTGATTTATATCATAGAGTGTTCTGCTATGTTTTCCTCTAAGAGTTTTATAGGGTCTGGCCTTAAACTTAGGTCTTTAATCCATTTTGAGTTTATTTTTGTGTAAGCTGTTAGGGAGGATTCTAATTTCATTTTTTTACATGTAGATGTCCAGTTTCCCCAGCACCACTTATTGAAGAGGCTGTCTTTTCTCCATTGTATATTCTTGCCTCCTTTATCAAAGATAAAGTAACCATACATGTGTGGGTTTATCTCTGGCCGGGCTTTCTATCCTGTTCCATTGATCTATATTTCTGTTTTTGTGCCAGTACCATACTGTCTTGATTACTGTATCTTTGTAGTATAGTCTGAAGTCCAGGAGCCTGATTCCTCCAGCTCCGTTTTTCTTTCTCCAGATTGCTTTAGCTATTCGGGGTCTTTTGTGTTTCCATACAAATTGTGAAATTTTTTGTTCTGCTTCTGTGAAAAATGCCATTGGTAGTTTGATAGGGATTGCACTGAATCTGTAGATTGCTTTGGGTAGTATAGTCATTTTCACAGTGTTGATTCTTCCAATCCAAGAACATGGTATATCTCTCCATCTGTTTGTATCATCTTTAATTTCTCTCATCAGTGTCTTATAGTTTTCTGCGTACAGGTCTTTTTGTCTCCTTAGGTAGGTTTATTCCTAGGTATTTTATTCTTTTTGTTGCAATGGTAAATGGGAGTGTTTCCTTAATTTCTCTTTCAGATTTTTCATCATTAGTGTATAGGAATGCAAGAGTTTTCTGTGCATTAATTTTGTATCCTGCTACTTTACCAAATTCATTGATTAGCTTTAGTAGTTTTCTGGTGGCATCTTTAGGATTCTCTATGTATAGTGTCATGTCATCTGCAAACAGTGACAGTTTTACTTCTTTTCCGATTTGGATTCCTTTTATTTCTTTTTCTTCTCTGATTGCTCTGGCTAAAACTTCCAAAATTATGTTGAATAATATGTGGTGAGAGTGGACAACCTTGTCTTGTTCTTCATCATAGTGGAAATGGTTTCAGTTTTTCACCATTGAGAATGATGTTGGCTGTGGGTTTGTCATATATGGCCTTTATTATGTTGAGGTAACTTCCTCTATGCCTGCTTTCTGGAGGATTTTTATCATAAATGGGTATTGAATTTTGTCAAATCTTTTTCTGCATCTATTGAGATGATCATATGGTTTTTATGCTTCAGTGTGTTAATACGGTGTACCACATTGATTGATTTGCATATACTGAAGAATCCTTGCTTTCCTTGGATAAACCCCATGTGATCATGGTGTATGATGCTTTTAATGTGCTTTGGATTCTGTTTGGTAGTATTTTGTTGAGGATTTTTGCATCTGTGTTCATCAGTGATATTGGCCTGTAGTTTTCTTTTTTTGTGACATCTTTGTCTGGTTTTGGTATCAAGGTGATGGTGGCCTCATAGAATGAGTTTCGGAGTGCTCCCCCCTCTGCTATGTTTTGGAAGAGTTTGAGAAGGATAGGTGTTAGCTCTTCTCTAAATGTTTGATAGAATTCTCCTATGAAGCCATCTGGTCCTTGGCTTTTGTTTGTTGGAAGATTTTTAATCACAGTCTCAATTTCAGTGCTTGTGATTGGTCTGTTTATATTTTCTATTTCTTCCTGGTTCAGTCTCAGAAGGTGTGCTTTTCTAAGAATTTGTCCATTTCTTCCAGGTTGTCCATTTTATTGGCATAGAGTTGCTTGTAGTAATCTCTCATGATCCTTTGTATTTCTGCAGTGTCAGTTGTTACTTCTCCTTTTTCATTTCTAATTCTGTTGATTTGAGTCTTCTCCCTTTTTTTCTGATGAGTCTGGCTAATGGTTCATCAATTTTGTTTATCTTCTCAACGAAACAGCTTTTAGTTTTATTGATCTTTGCTATTGTTTCCTTCATTTGTTTTTCATTTATTTCTGACCTGATCTTTATGATTTCTTTCCTTCTGCTAACTTTGGGGGTTTTTTGTTCTTCTTTCTCTAATTGCTTTAGATGTAAGGTTAGGTTGTTTACTTTAGATTTTACTTGTTTCTTGAGGTAGGATTGTATTGCTATAAACTTCCCTCTTAGACCTGCTTTTGCTGCATCCCATAGGTTTTGGGTTGTCGTGTTTTCATTGTCATTTGTTTCTAGGCAATTTTTTGATATCCACTTTGATTTCTTCAGTGGTAACTTGGTTATTTAGTAGTGTATTGTTTAGCCTCCATGTGTTTGTATTCTTTACAGTTTTTTCCTGTAATTGATATCTAGTCTCATAGCGTTGTGGTCGGAAAAGATACTTGATATGATATCAGTTTTCTTAAATTTACCAAGGCTTGATTTGTGACCCAAGGTATGATCTATCCTGGCAAATGTTCCATGAGCACTTGAGAAGAAAGTGTATTCTGTTGTTTTTGGATGGAATGTCCTATAAATATCAATTAAATCCACCTTTTTTAATGTGTCATTTAAAGCTTGTGTTTCCTTATTTATTTTCATTTTGGATGATCTGTGCATTGGTGAAAGTGGGGTGTTAAAGTCCTCTACTATGATTGTGTTACTGTTGATTTCCCCCTTTATGGCTATTAGCATTTGCCTTATGTATTGAGGTGCTCCTATGTTGGGTGCATAAATATTTACAATTGTTATATCTTCTTGGATTGATCCCTTGATCATTATGTAGTGTCCTTCTTGGTCTCTTGTAATAGTCTTTATTTTAAAGTCCATTTTGTCTGATATGAGAATCGCTACTCCAGCTTTCTTTTGATTTCCATTTGCATGGAATATCTTTTTCCATCCCCTCACTTTCATTCTGTATGTGTCCCTAGGTCTGAAGTGGGTCTCTTGTACACCGCATATGTACGGGTCTTATTTTTGTATCCATTCAGCCAGTCTATGTCTTTTGGTTGGAGCATTTAATCCATTTACATTTAAGGTAATTATCGATATGTGTATTCCTGTTACCATTTTCTTAATCATTTTGGGTTTGTTATTGTAGGTCTTTTCCTTCTCTTGTGTTTCCTGCCTAGAGAAGTTTGGTGGTGCTGAATTCTCTTAGCTTTTGCTTGTTTATAAAGGTTTTAATTTCTCTGTCGAATCTGAATGAGATCCTTGCTGGGTAGAGATCTTGGTTGTAGGTTTCTCCCTTTCATCACTTTAAATATGTCCTGCCACTCCCTTCTGGCTTGCAGAGTTTCTGCTGAAAGATCAGCTGTTAACCTTATGGGGATTCCCTTGTATGTTGTTTGTTGCTTTTCCCTTACTGCTTTTAATATTTTTTCTTTGTACTTAATTTTTGATAGTTTGATTAATATGTGTCTTGGTTTGTTACTCTTTGGATTTATCCTGTGTGGGACTCTCTGGGCTTCCTGGACTTGATTGCCTATTTCCTTTCCCATGTTAGGGAAGTTTTTAACTATAATCTCTTCAAGAATTTTCTCAGTCCCTTTCTTTTTCTCTTTTTCTTCTGGGACCCCATAATTCAAATGTTGGTGCATTTAATGTTGTCCCATAGGTCTCTGAGACTGTCCTCAATTCTTTTCATTCTTTTTTCTTTATTCTGCTTTGTGGTAGTTATTTCCACTATTTTATCTTGCAGGTCGCTTATCCATTCTTCTGCCTCAGTTATTCTGCTATTGATTCCTTCTAGAGAATTTTTCATTTCATTTATTGTGTTGTTCATCACTGTTTGCTCTTTAGTTCTTCTGTGTCCTTATGAAACGTTTCTTGTATTTTCTCCATTCTATTTCCAAGATTTTGGATCATCTTTACTGTCATTACTCTGAATTCTTTTTCAGGTAGACTGCCTATTTCCTCTTCATTTTTTGGTCTGGTGGGTTTTTACCTTGCTCCTTCATCTGCTGCGTATTTCTCTGTCTTCTCATTCTGCTTAACTTACTGTGTTTGGGGTCTCCTTTTCGCAGGCTGCAGGTTCGTAGTTCCTATTGTTTTTGGTGTCTGCCCCCAGTGGCTAAGGTTCGTTCAGTGGGTTATGTAGGCTTCCTGGTGGAAGGGACTGGTGCCTGTGTTCTGATGGATGAGACTGGATCTTGTCTTTCTGGTGGGCAGGACCGCGTCTGTTGGTGTGTTTTGGAGTGTCTGTGACCTTATTATGATTTTAGGCAGCCTCTCTGCTAATGTGTTGGGTTGTGTTCCTGTCTTGCTAGTTGTTTGGCATGGGGTGTCCAGCACTGGAGCTTGCCGGTCATTGAGTGGAGCTGGATCTTAGCGTTCAGGCGGAGTTCTCTGGGAGAGCTCTCGCCGATTGATATTAAATGGGCCCGGGAAGTCTCTGGTGGTTCATTGTCCTGAACTCAGCTCTCCCACCTCAGAGGCTCAGGCCTGACAGCCGGCCGGAACACCAAGACCCTGTCAGCCACACGGCTTTTGGGAAGTCTGAGGTCTTCTGCCAGCATTCAGTAGGTGTTCTGTAGGAGTTGTTCCACATGTAGCTGTATTTTTGATGTATTTGTGGGGAAGAAGGTGATCTCCTTGTCTTACTCCTCCGCCATCTTGAAGATCCTGTCTCTTCACACAGATCGATCAAGGAAAAGCTTGAAGGCAGATTTAGGGAAATCTTCCATTACTCCTGTTGCTAGAGGATCCACATTTCATCTGGAAAGCACATAAATCTGGCAATCTCACTTCAGGCCTAGCCCATCCACCTTTTTTCTCTTTGTGCTTAGTCTGTTTCACTTGCTCATAGCAGGCCCTGTGCAGAGGCCTTGCCCCAGCCCTTCAGACCAGAGTTCCTCATGAAATGGCTCAGCCGACACCTCAGCTTCGGACGTGCACTGAAGCTGCTCCTCACGGGACACTCAACTCAAGATCTCATGTGTTTTTCTAACAATAAATCCAGACTCTAGTTCAAGAGCAGTCTCTGGGGCCTTAATTTGAATACTAGCTTTTTCACCTATTAGTTATATGACCTTGAACAGTCACTCAGCCTCTCTGTGCCTTAGTTTTCTCATCTGTGAAAAAAGATAATAATAGTTTTTCCCTCATAGGATTGTTTTGAAAATGTTAACCTTTTAGAACTGTTTTAACAAAATATTAAGCCCCACCTCCCAAATGATTAGCTGCTATTTTGATAATGACAATGATGACAGAGATTACCTTTACTACCATCTATGACCACACCCTGTATTTTATCATCCACTCTATAAGAGACTTAGATTTCTTACTGGTGTCCTCCCAGTTCTGATCATTTTAATGCCGCTAACCCTTTCTTATGTCTCCCCAAATTGGGCATGTACAAGCCAGCAGTGGACAATACATAGTTATTTGTTCTGGAATCCTCTCATCCCTTCACTTTTAGGACCCGCTGCTCCCTGCTCTGCCAAACTCTTTGTTAAGAACTCTTGTCTTAGACAGCTTACAAATTACCCTTGGAAACAGGGTCTCTTGACCTTGAGCCAAATCTGCAGTTTCTTCTTTCAAGTCAGTGAGTTACCCAGTTAGGAAAGAAACAAAGACATATGACTTGTTCATTGTGAGGTCTTCCTGGCTCCTAGTGAGTACCACTTCCTAATTGTTCAAAAACCATCATTGATAGTCTTTTCTAGAATTTTGCCTATAGTTCTAAACTCACCCAATTTTTGTTAATTTACCTTCTTTTCTTTTATGAACATCAGGGCATTTGCTCTCAGGCATTTTTTTCCATCTGCCAGGTTACCTCTAAGCTTATCAGCAGTGGTTCGGTGATTCTATGCTTTGAATTATTTCTGTGCCCCAAAGTTCTTGCCTAAATTTATTAAACCTGTCAGAATATTATATCATCTCAGTTACTTTTGACACAGTTAATTACTCCATCCTAAAACAAGTAAACATTCATTTACTTGGCTTCTAGAATTTCATTCATTTAACAAATGTTTATTGAGTACTTAAACCAGAGGTTGTAGATATAGCAATGAACCAAACAGAATACTGCTTTCATGGGGTTTACACTCTGTTGGAGATGGGAGAGAGGAGATAGACAATAAATATAATACATAAACCTACAAAGAATTTTAGAAGATACTAAGTACTATAGGGAAAATTGGAGTAGGGTGAATAGACTCTGGAGTGTAGGAGAAGGAGGTTGCAATTTTCAATAGGGTGCCCCAGGAAGCCCTGTCACGTTGAGGTTTAAGACTGCAAGGAGTTTTGGGAGTTAGAGAAGATATCTGAAAAGAGTGCCCTGGCAGAGGGCAAAGGCCCTAAGGCAAGACTGCATGACACTTTTCAGGACCAGCAGGGCAGCCAGTGTGTTTGGGGTAAAGTGAGCAAGAAGGGTACTAGAAGGATGTCTGAAAGGGAACAGAAGGCCAGACCACGTAGGGCCTTGTAGGCCACTGTAGGGATATTGAGTTCTACTCTCACTGAAATAGGAGCCATTGCAGAAATTATGCTTACGAGCAGTATGATCTAAGTTTTATTTTAAAATGTAAGTATTGAGACTAGGCTGTGGGAGGACAAGGATGGAAGCAGGGAGACTGATGAAGACCTGTTGTAGTGATCCAGGTGAGAAATGAAGACAGCTCATACTGGTTGGTAGCAGCACAGGTGGTGAGAACTGATTGAATTCTGAATATATGGTTGACCCTTGAACAACCCAGCTTTGAACTTCATGGGTCCACTAATACCCAGATTTTTTCAATAAGTATAGTACCTGTATTTTCTTTTTTTTTTAATTAATTAATTAATATATTTATTTTTGGCTGAGTTGGGTCTTTGTTGCTGTGCGCGGGCTTTCTCTAGTTGCGGCGAGCAGAGGCTACTCTTCGTTGCAGCGCACGGTTCACTGATCGCGGTGGCTTCTCTTGTTGCAGAGCACGGGCTCGAGGCTTGCGGGCTTCAGTAGTTGAGGCTCATGAGCTCTAGAGTGCAGGCTCAGTAGTTGTGGCACATGGGCTTAGTTGCTCTGCGGCATGTGGGATCTTCCCAGACCAGGGCTCGAACCATGTCCCCTGCGTTGGCAGACGGATTCCTAACCACTGCGCCACCAGGGAAGCCCTGTATTTTCATTTTGCACATCTTTAAATTAACTAAGTGTGGGGAAAAGTTTGTGTTTGATTAGAGATCAGAACATGTGGAATCCAGAAAGAGAAAGACAAATATTGTATATTAACGCATATATGTGGAATCTAGAAAAATGGTACAGATGAACCTATTTGTAGGGCAGGAATAGAGACGTAGACATAGAGAACGGACATGTGGACACAGGGGGAAGGGGAGGGTGGGACGAATTGGGAGATTAAGTTTGACATAAATACACTACTGTGTGTAAAACAGATAGCTAGTGGGAACCGGCTGTATAGCACAGGGAGCTCAACTGTGCTCTGTGATGACCTAGATAGGGGCGGGGGAGGGAGATTCAAGTGGGAGGGGATATAGGTGTGCATGTAGCTGATTCATTTTGTTGTACAGCAGAGGCTAACTCAACATTGTAAAGCAATTTACTCCAATAAAAAAGAAAGAACATGTGGAATCAGAAGAACTAGGGTTTGGTTCCTGATTCTGTCCAAACTGTTTCAGCTTCCTGCCCTTGGGTGAGTCACTTATCAATCCTTTGTTTTGGAGGCAGAGATAGCAGTTTGTGGATTTTCAACTGTGCAGGGGGGTCTGCACCCCTAACCCCCACGTTGCTCAAGGATCAACTGTATTTGGAAGGGTCAGGCGACAGAATTCCTGCCAGACTGGATACAGAGTGTGAGAGAAAGAACAGTATCAAAAATAACTCAGGATTTTTCATTTGAATGGTGAAAAGTCATCTCAGTGATTGAGATGGCGGACACTGAAGGTTTGGGGGCAATGGATCAGGATTTAAATTTGGAGTGTCTTTTAGACATCCACATGGAGATATGGGGTAGGTAGTTGGATATACACATCAAAAGGAGAGAGGTCTGCCCTGGAGATACATATTTGGCAGCCATCAACATATAAAGATTGTATATAAATGGTATTTAAAACCATGGACTGCATGAAATCTCTACGGGATTGAATATAAATATGACAGAGAAGAGGACTGTGGACTTTAAGAAGTTTGCAAGATGAGGAGAGACCAGCAAAGGAGACTGGAAAGCAACAGTCAGTGAAGTAGGAGGAAGATGAAGAGAATGTGGAGTCCTGGAAACCAAGTAAAGGGATGGAGGGATCCCCGGTCCCAATTCTGCTATTCAGTCAAGCATTAGAACTGAGCACTGATTGAGTGATAAATTGAACAACGTGGAGGTCATTGTGATTGTCACAAGAGTTATTTGTATGGACTAGTAGGCAGGAAACCTGGATTGATATGGGCTTAAAAGAAGAATCTGGGAGTAGAGAACTTGTAAATGTAGGCAGAACTTTTACAGTGAGTTTTGCTGAGAAGGGGAACAGAGAAATGGGATAGTAGCTGGTGAACTGAGGCCACATGAAGAATTTTTTTTTAATTGTTTTGTGTGTTAGCTTAAATAGAAATAGTGCATGTTTATATTTGAAGAAAATTATTTAGGAGAAAGGGCAAATTACTGATGTCGGAAAGAAAGGGCAAGTTGCTGAAATTGTGTTTGAGGGTGGGATGCAATGCAACAAGTGTAGTAACTCGCTTTAGGCAGGAACATGGATGGTTCTGTTCACCATGCTCTGTCCTTCTCACAGGAATTGAGTTATTTCTCTGTCATTTATATTTCACCATTTTGTCCAAACAATGCACCTATCTCTATTATACTACTTTTTCTTGGAAAATACCCATTGCTTTTGGTTCTTGGTATATTGTGGTCATCAAGTATCATGATCCTTCCCCAAAGAGACTATACCACTTTGGTATCCCTCATGGCCAAATTCTCTGGAATGACGTCCACTATCACATCATTCCTTATACAGGGTATTATCTGTAGTCGTCTCCCACAGTTGCTGAATTACAGGCCCTGGATGAATTTATCTCAGGGTTGGGAAAAGTAATTCTGTGAAGCTTTGAAGGGAATTAAATAGAAAATCATTTACGTAGTTGTTACACAACAGCGCACGCACGCACACAACATATAACCCCATGGTGCCTTTTACCTATTACTTAATCAGGTTTTCCAGGCTCGGAAGAAAGTGTTTCCTCATTGTATGAGTCTGAAGATGCAAAGTGTCCTTACTTCCTCTCTTCCCATTTGTTGCCCTCCCCCAGATTGGCACCTGCTGAGGAGTAATTAGGGCAGTCCTAATTTGGACAGCCAAATCCTGATTACAGTGACAGGAAAAACAGGAAATGTTCTAGTTTTGCTGCCAGCAAATGGCTGACTTAAATAGAAATCCATATACAATTCAAATGATCCAAAATGATGTAACACTGGGGAAGGAGGAAGGGAGCAGGGAAACATTGCAATCTGATTCTTTCTCAGCAGATATCTTTTACTGAAAGGATCCAGTCCATAAGCTCACAATGCCCTCTGCTGAGAGCTGGCATGTTTTCCAAGTTTACCATGAGAACTTGAGTGTCCACTGGGAGTCTGGAGATCTGAGGAAAGGTCAGAAACATCTCACCTTTCTCTGAGCCCCTCACTCTGGAGAGAAGGCCTGTTCTATATAATGATGTCATGTTACGTGCTTTGGATAAAGAGAGGTTTCCTAAAAGTGAGGTGAGGACTAGAAGTCTTTTTCTTAATTAGTCACACCCCTTGGGGCTTAAAGGAGAACTCAGCTGTGAATTCTCTGGAGCTCTGCATTAGTGGTCAGGCAGTTGGTCTGTTGGTCTGCTACTTCCAAGCTGAGTGCTTCTCCCCCTTTGTCGTCCTCTTTGTCCTGAGGTACAAGCAGCAGCTTATGTGTCCCAGAATAGTCATTTGACAATGGAAAATCACAGTTTTTTTAAAGTTTCTGTCTGTTCCAATTTAGCATCAGTTCATTAATCAATTTTTTTTTTTTGCCTTCCTGCATTGTGTTGGGCCTGGCAGAAAATACAAATAAAACATCTTCTAATCTTAGAGGCTCAGTTGATATAAGACACAAACATGTTTTTATTAGGGGAAGGTGTAACCATCCCCAGGGTCCACGTTTTACTACTTCTCCAAAGAGGCCTGAGAACTCATGCCAGGGCATGAAGGAAGAGCGACGTGGAGATAAACTTGTGATCAGCCATGGCAGAAACCAGATCTGGCACAGGGCTGGACACCTTGTTGGCCCTCAGCATGTTTATTGAGTGAAGGAGGAAATTCTTGACAGACCAGAGAGGATGAGCAAGCAGTAGGGACATGATGCGTGGAGGAGGGGTTGAGAAATGAAAATGACTGGAGGTGACAATGTAGTTGGGTAAGAATGAGCAGAAAAGAGTTTTGTTTTGTTTTTAAACTTCCCATATTAAGTACAGGAGCACCATCATAGGTCTTGGGAAGGAAGATGACCTACCTCGTCTGTCATCAGAGTGGTATCTTAAAAAGGTCTCAGTGGCCCCATTGTGCCAAAGAGCAGAGACTAGACACTGTAGGCTGTGACGGCTTGTGAAGCCCTTTGGGTTTCCTGTGTAGACAGAGACCAGGATCCTGAATGAATGAGAGTCTAGTTGAGCTGGCCTTGCTGTCTTTGCCAGCTAACTAACTTTGAACCTCAGGAGAACCAAGGGCATATGCCAGAGAAACCCTCTGCAAGCTCCATGCCAGCCTGTCTTCCGGTTTGCCTCTTGAAACTGTGCTGTATGAACCAAACTGAACCAACCCACTCTCTGGGTTCACCTACCACTGATACATTCATTTTTATTAAATAGTGAAGAGATACAAAAGAACATTTATAAAATATGTACAGTATCTGGTTCATAGAGAGCACTCAGCAAATGAGAGCTTTTTTTATGTGCTCCTGTAACTTATTACCCGTAACTATATTTATCCCAGTGTATTGCAATTTAAAATTTCTTTATTATGTGTTATTTGATCAGTTGTTGGTTTACATGTCTTTCTCTCTCAAACACCATTTTTCAACTGTGGACTCGCATCAGAGTTATTTGAAGAGATCTTAAAACACACAACCTGGATTTCCCACACTAGGCCCACAGAGCCCTGGACCTGGGCAAGAGTAGTTCAAAAATATCCCCAAAGTGATTCTCGTATGTGTTACTGATCTCAAAACTCTGGGGCTCTAGAAGGAAGTTACTATGTCTTTTTCCCAACATTTAGCATGATATCTGCATTCAGGCCTTTCCCTCATGTTTATTGATCAAGTGAATAGCTTTACTTTTTCTAGTGCCCATCAACTGCCTTCCTGCCAAATACAGATGCTGCCCACCCAACCAGGTGTCCCACGAATCCCCTAGCAACAGCCAGTCTTAATTTCCCCGCACCTAACTCCATCTACCATGATCAGCGAGGAGCCAGCTGCAGTCAGTTTGAAGCAAAGCAAACTGGACTAGAATGGAAATACGCACTCTGGAAAGTACATGGTCACTGTGCAAGGGACTTTGTAGTCATCGATTCATCTCGTCAGTCACAGCACTTCTGAAGGGTAGATTCTCCCAACCTTACAAATGAGAAAACAGAGGTTCAGGAAGGTTCATACCATTTATGTATGAACACAGAGTATGCAGGTCACAGAGTATGCAGATGGCTGTACGCACATGAGGAGCTAAGTCTGGCTCTGAAGCCCGAAGAAGAGGCAGTGGAATTAAAGAGGAAATGGGAAACTCAAGCAAAGGTTTCAAATAGTTCAGAGAGACATTATAATTGGAGCACAGACTCCAGAACAGTCACTGTAGGCTCAGTTCAGGCTCTACCCTCATCAGCCACTAGACATGGGCAAGTTACTTAATCTCTGTAACTTGGTATATCATCTGTCAAATGGGAATAATAACAGGGCCTACCACAGAGGGTATCAGGATTGAAGGAGTTAGTATATGTAAAGTGCTTAGAAGAATGCCTAGTTTGTGGTAAATACTAAATAAGTCTCAGCCAATGTTATTTATTGTTGCTGCTGTAAGTGGTGTTCTTGTTATCATTTACTTTTAAATTAATTCATTGATAATATTGTTGATATTTCCTAAGAAGACAGCAAAAAAGTATTTTTATGCCATCTGTTACATCCCTGATGTTTTGTGCTTCAGTAATATCAGTCATTCATTCATTCAGTCTGTTACTTTATTCAGTAATTATTTATTAAGCATTTCTGGAGTCCATCGTTACTCTAGAGCTAAGAGTCTAGAAGTGAATAAACTAAGCAACATCCTGCCTTAATGGATTTTTACACTCATTAATAGAAAATAATCAAGTATCAAACAAAATAAATTTCTCAGAAATTTTACATTCTTGGTCCACTCTGCTATAATTATTTTCTTCTTGGTTTTTTAAGTATCAAACAGTTATGACCATTCATATGAGAGCTTCTCTATTTAAAGGTTGTTATTAAATTATCCCCAAAGGTTACCTCCTGTAAGCTCTGAAATTCCAAGTCCTTTTCCCTGGGTCCTCTTGAATTGTTTCTGTTTCCCATCACCCATCTCCAGAGTTATCGGATGTTTCTTAAGTTGTGATTCCAAGGTAGAAATACATAGCATCATAAAGCTCTCTTTATGATGAGTGTGATGTGAAAGACAACCTGATGTTTCTTTGCTCTTCCTATTTATTCTGCTCCATCTTATCTTAAGAGATTTTTTAGTTTTGTTTTTGTGTTTGTTTTGTTTTAATCGGCAGCATAGTACCAGCTTTGATTTCTGCATCCGTCATTGTCATGATCACGGTGTTGCTGGACGTTGCACTGCAGTTTGGCCAGCTACAGGTCCAGTCGTTCACAGTTGAAAATTGACTGCAGTAGCTTAATTTGGACCAGCCTTGTCCGGGGTTTATTTATCTAGCTTGGCTCCTAGTTTTTGAAGTGTCTGAAAGATTCAGTCTGGGAAAGTAAACATCATGCCCAGGCTGCCACCAAACAGTTGAATCCAATTAGCCCCACCTGCCCCTGGTTGTTTACCTAATGAAAGACTCAGCACCCCAGCTGTATCCAGGGACCAGGCACACTTGGATTTCCCAACTGTTCCAGAGAGGAAGCAGTGCACATCAGAGCCAGTCGACACCAGCAGATGTTTTCTGCATGAAATTCACTCGGCTGTGTCTAGAGGATGGACTCTTCCCATAGCAGCCTTATCACCTGTTCCAAGAGGTCCACCTATTTTCCTCTTCCTCCCGGGAACAGGTACAAATAGTTTCACAGACGGCTCTGTCTGTGGCCCGTTGAGCTGTGAATTAATTAGTAGATTATGGTCCTGGTAGTGGTGATTGACCCTATTCCTCTTGTGGAATAATTATTGTAGATTTAGTTCTCCTTTTTTGAGGCTATTTAGATATATCCTGGAATTTTGTAACCCACATAATCCCATTTATCTCAAAATTATAAACTAATAAATGCAATTAGTTAGGATGGGAACTTTGCCATTTGAATGAAAAATGAAAAATTCCCTTTAGGGTAATCGTATGTTGCTAATCAATGCTAATATTTCAAATCAGAATATTTGGAATTGCTTTTGGGATTGATGTGCATTACCATATGAATTAATAATTTATCGTTGAGGGCAATATATAGGTAGGCAGCGTGCTAGTTAATTTGGATTACTGTTTTTTTTTTTTTTTTAATTTCTATTTATTTATTTATTTATGGCTGTGTTGGGTCTTCGTTTCTGTGCGAGGGCTTTCTCCAGTTGTGGCAAGCGGGGGCCACTCTTCATCGCGGTGCGCGGGCCTCTCACTATCGCAGCCTCTCTTGTTGCGGAGCACAGGCTCCAGACGCGCAGGCTCAGTAATTGTGGCTCACGGGCCCAGTTGCTCCGCGGCATGTGGGATCCCCCCAGACCAGAGCTCGAACCCGTGTCCCCTGCATTGGCAGGCAGACTCTCAACCACTGAGCCACCAGGGAAGCCCTGGATTACTGTTTTTTAATAAGACAGGATCTATGAATATTAGTGAAGGCAGTAATATAATACCATGTTATTGAATTAAACCAGTCTTAAAAAAAATGCATAAGTAAATGATGTGAGTACCTTTAACATAGTATCCCACTAAGCTATCTTTTCATTCCAGCGAGTGCTAAAATGAAAAATTCTGGATCCCAAAAACGTACAGTACCATCTCACACATACAGACCCAAACTGTCTCCTGAACCCTGGGGCAGATGGGAGCCAGGATGGATGAGCTCAAAGAAAACTGAGTTGGGTTTGGACTTCTCACTCTGTGGAGCAGAATTTGACTTGTAGTGTTGGGTATAAGAGGAATTGAACCAGTCAGCCACAGTTCTTTGTAGTTATGGACACTGAAATTTAACTTTTATATAATTTTCACATGTCACAAAATATTCTGCTTCTTTTGATTAAAAAAAATATTAAAAAATGTCAACCCTATTCATAGCTTACAACACATACAAAGTAAGCTAATGGGGCAAATTTGACAGACAGACCATAGTTTGTCCAACCCATTGTGTTGGACAGAGTCCTAATTATGAGGTTATAAACAATAAGTATAAAAGGAAGGCTTTTATTCATTTGCTTTCCAAAGGGGAAGAGTACTGTAGGCTGACATAGTCAACAGAGTCCTCCCAGAGAAAGTGAGGTTTTGAGGAGACTTTCCAGTAATAGACCACCTATGAATAAGTGAAGAGGAAGGTTTGACAATAATCACTCCTTGGTTCATTTGTCTTGAACGATGAACGAAAAGAATTGTCTTTTTTATGTTGGACTTTTTTTTTTTCCAGAAGGGGACACACCTGTATTCATTATTCTGACTTATACTGCATTCAGACAGGTATGGAGAGACCATGGCAATGTGATCTGTAATTTGGTTAAAATGCCAGATGGCTTGATGGCTCACCTAAGTCGTTCAGTGCAGAGAAATAGTAAAGGAAAACCACTAAAATGGTTTTAGCTTAATCAGTTGCCCAGTCTCCTAAAACTGAAGAGGGCTTATTTTTATGTCCAGTTCAGTTCTTATACACTTTCCAAATACCAGGTACTGTGCTAGGCGCTAGGAGCCCAAAAGCTAATGAGAAATCAACTCTGTCCTCAGTGAACTCATCATCTAGTAGGGGATGCCAACTGGTAAAGAACTGTGGTAGGACCACTGAGAGCAGAGGTATGTGTAAGGCAGTGGTTCTCACCTTTGAGTGTACATTGGAATCACCTGGGAAACTCTTAAAAATTTTGATGCCTGGGTCCCATCCCCAGAGATTCTGATTTACTAGGTCTTAGAAGTGGCCTGGGCGTCCAGTATTTTTTTTTTTTTTTTAAACCTCCCCAGGTGCAGTCAAGATTGAAAACCTCAGGTAAAGGGTGATATGGCACAAAAGAAAGGACTCAGCTGTCCCAAGGGAAGAGCCGAGGTAATGTTTGATCAGTAGAGGCAAACAAGGAAGATGGAAAAAGGCTCTCTGGGCAGAGATAATACATACAAGCAGGAAACAGCATATCCCCTTCAAAAACCATTAGAATACTCACTGCGGGTAGGGTGTTCAGCCAACACAGGCAGGGATTTGACTGGGAGTAGTGAACAGAGAAAAAAGAGGAAAGCAGTAGCAGGAGATGAAGTTGAAAAGATAGATGCTCATGCCTTGCTAGGTTTGCACTTGGTCTTAGAATTAGGAATCAGTGAAGAATTCTAAGAAGGAGAAAACATGACTGCATTTGTACAATTTTAGAAAAATGACTCTTCCGACTAATTTGGTGAGTTGGACTGATGGTCTTGAAGCTCCAGGCAAGACACCCAGTTATAAGGTTACTGCCAAGTCCAAGTGAAAAATGATGAGGGTCTAAATATAGGCTAAGGGCAGTGAACCTGGACAGAAACAACAGATTTATAAGTTACTAAGCAGATGGAATTGGGAGGTTATGGTATCTGTGGGTAATGAGGATGACTCTGAGTTCCTGACTTAAATAACAGGATGGATGGTTGGACTGTTGACCAAAATAGGGAATACTAGATGTTCAGTGGGAGAGGGAAATGTGGATAATAAATGAGCTCCTTTGACTCTAATTTAAATAGCTGGTAGGACTTCCAAGTTCAGTTCTCCCGTTAACCTTTGTATATGCAGATCCGAGACTTAGAAGAGAGGGCAGCCCTGAAGATATTAATTTGGGAGTCTTTGGAATACAGGTGGGTCATGTCTGGCAAGAAGATGAGATTGCCCAAGTGAGACCATGCAGAATGATGTGGAATACCAACATGTAAAGTATGGACAGAGGAAAAGAACCCTCAGTTCGGCTAAGAAAGAGCTTAGGGGAAGATGATGATGTGGATACCAAAGGAGTAATATTTTAAGAAGGAAATAGTCAAAAGTATCAGATGCTTCTGAATAATCAGAGTATAAAGTAAAAAAAATACCCACGGATTGGTAGAGCAGTTTCAGGGAAACGGTGGTTCTAGAACCCTGACTGCAATTGATTTAATACTGAATTTTGACTTCAGTTAGAATTGTGGAGTGGACAGATTTAGGAAACCCTTTTCCTACTCCTAATACATAGAAAGTCCAGATAAAAATATGTGTCTTTAAGAATATATTTTAAATATGTAGCCAAATTCAAAAGAAAGAAAATTTTCCACATGCCTCAAATGAAGGAGGAACTAAAAGCCATAGCAACAAGCAAATGTTGAAGTTGAGAGGCCCACAAAGGTATCAGGACCACATATAGAGGTTGTCTTTGTCTGTTTGGGCTGCTATAACTAAATACCAAAGATTGGGTGGCTAATAAACAACAGAATTTTATTTCTCACGGTTCTGGAGGCTGGAGTCCAAGATCATAGTGCTGGAAGAGTCAGGTTGCAGACTGCTCATTGCATTATCACCTGGCGGAAGGGGCTAGGGAACTCTGTGGGATCTCTTTTATAAGTCATTAATCCCATTCATGAGGGCTCCACCCTCATGACCTAATCACTTCCTAGAGGCCCTACCTCCGAATACTGTCAAATTGCTGGTAGGATTCCAACATGTGAATTCTGGGGGGGACACAAACATTCAGACCATAGCAGAGGTGAAGACCCAATAGGGGCCTAGCATATTAACACCTGCATGGCCTGAGATTTTATTGGTGCAGAAGTTGTGCATGGGGGTTTTCCACCTATAAATGGAACCAGGAAAACTCTGTGCTTGAGAATGAGCCACCCTACTTGGAGTAGAAAAAGTGGCCCCTAAAAGAAATCAGAATCCTACACATGTGACATGTGCAACTAAGGACCTCAATTTGTACCACCCATGTAGGGAGAGAGAATTTTAAGCCAAGACAAGGAAGGAAAAAAGAATCTTAAAATCTTATTTGGAACTGGTGAAACCTTTAGGATCCAGGAGAGGCAAATGCAACCCACCTAATAGTGACATCTGCAAAATGCAGGGCAAACGTGGGGTTCCTACAGAGGACGTGTCCCACTGAGGTAGAGCTTGCAGACCAGCAGAGCAGACCACGTGAGAAAACTCACCATCATGAGAAAAGAATGAAAATGCAGCTGATAGGACATTTGACATCCAAAGAATTACCAAAAAAGACAGAGACACATAAAAAGAACTTTACAATTACTGCTTTTAAAATATTTGAAGAGATAAAAGAAGGAATAGAATTCATAATACAAGCACAGGACAGTTTGGAGGGGAGAAGCCAGTGCATTTGTCTAGAAGTAAAAAATATGATCATTGAAAAATTTGCAAGAAGGAATAGATGGGTTAAATCATAGAGTAGATCCTGGAGGGAGACTTTACGAGTCGAAAAAGTGAACAACAGGTGAGAAAGTAACGTCAGTGAGTGGAGGCTGCACTCATTTGATGACAGTGTGTGTGAAGGAGAGAGAGGAGCTTTACTAGAGAGAAATGCTAGATCAAGAAAGAGATTCAGTCATTCATTCATTTAAAAAAATAACACAGGGGATTGAGGAATATTTTGAGAGCGACCCTAAATATGCAGAAAAAAGGAGGGGATCGTTGTGGGGTGGGGAAAGGGTCCCCCAGAGCCTAGGTAGAGGGATTACTGGAAGTGAAGGAGAATGAAACAGATTTGAAAGTATTTCTGTGGGGGATAGGAGGTGGGATGTTTGAAAGTATTTAATTAGGTCTCCTCCTTTCTTTGGCGGATGGGAAGAACGTGAGGGATAAGCAATGAGGAGATAAAGAAAGGGCAGAGGTTTAAAAAATAGCCATAGGCATTTAGGCTGCTTCTATGACCTGGCTATTGTAAATAGTGCTGCAATGAACATTGGGGTGCAAGTGTCTTTTTAAAAAAATAAATGTATTTATTTATTTATTTTTGGCTGTGTTGGGTCTTTGTTGCTGCACACAGGCTTTTCTTTCTAGTTGCAGCGAGCGGGGGGTACTCTTCATTGTGGTGTGCGGGCTTCTCATTGCAGTGGCTTCTCTTGTTGCAGAGCACGGGCTCTAGGTGCGCAGGCTTCAGTAGTTGCGGCACTCGGGCTCTAGATTGCATTGGCTTCAGTAGTTGTGGCGCACGGGCTTAGTTGCTCCGCGGCATGTGGGATCTTCCTGGAGCAGGGCTCGAACCCGTGTCCTCTGCGTTGGCAGGCGGATTCTTAACCACTGTGCCACCAGGGAAGTCCTACAAGTGTCTTTCTGAATTATGGTTTTCTCTGGGTATACGCCCAGTAGTGGGATTGCTAGGTCGTATGGTAGTTCTATTTTTAGTTTTTAAGGAACCTCCATACTGTTCTCCATAGTGGCTGTATCACTTTACATTCCCACCAACGGTGAAGAGTGTTCCCTTTTCTAGACACCAAGGGGGAAATGCTGGTGGGGGGTGTGTGTGATGAGTTGGGAGATTGGGATTGACATATATACACTAATATGTATAAAATAGATAATAAGAACCTGCTGTATAAAAAAATAAATTCAACAAATATGTATATATTAAAAAAAAATAGCCATAGACCAAATGAGAGAGGAGGTCAATCAGAGACAGGTAAAAAGAATGCCAAAGAATGTTGAGGATTCTTCTGCTGTGGAATAGCATAAATTTGAAATGGTACCATTCTGTAAGACTGAATCCGGCACCCCACATATAAAAGTGTAAAAATTATATTGTGGGATTAATCCATAAATATTGCAGAAAAGATGCAAGAAAATAACAAAGAAAAAACAGAAATGGAAGATATCAGTCAGAGTGATTTGCGAGATCCCAGGGAAGAAGGTTCTGTAGTCTAATTTTTGTATTGCTGACCATAGTTACTATTAGAAAACTTTTGCTTGTAGTGAGAAGAATTCAACTATGGTTCCCTTATTTATTCTAGCTTATTTTCAGATTACCAGGGCAGTATTGCTCCCTACATCATGAAATCTTGTTACCTCAAGTTAGGTTGTCATGAGTCAGGGTTTTTAGGCATCAACAACTTCTGTCTACAAACATTAATTGTCTGTTTGGTAAAGGATTTTACCATATGTCCAAGCATATACACCGTGTATATATTGTATATTTAGAAGCACATCATGTTCTTCAGTATAACCCTTATACCAACATAAATTCATGCCTGTGATGGAGGGGAAAACCTCCTATAGTCTTGGTCAACTTCAGAGAACTAGCCAGCTAATTAGCAATCCCTTCATAAATAAATGTCATTCTGTCACCTAGAATTGCTGAGGGGGATTTTTAGACCATTGAAATTAGTTATAGTGACAGAAATGTTGAACAGAAAGGGAAGCTTCTTAGTTAAGTTGAAATTGAACGTTTACAGTGAATTTGCAGGTACATTTTGGAAAGAGCCGTGTTAATAGCTCACCCATGGGCCCTATTAAAGGAGTTGAAGCCTGTCACTCTAGGTCAGTTGTCAAAGCCCACTGGAGAGAGCAATAATCAAAGACTTTTCTGCCTGACATCAGGGGCAGAAGATTTCTCTATGATGGTAGATTTACTTTGAATAGAGGGGTGTCCATGGTTCAAAAAACACCTTCAAGTAGAGCTAATTGGAAGTTTAAACCAAGAGGTCAGAGAACAAGTTTTTGTAACATTTCCATCACCTTTCAGGTATCATTTATGTTGTTGCACTCTTTTGTATGGTTAACCCACTTTTTATTTGTTCAACATCTTTCTCGAAAGAATCCCTACCTACCCCCACCCCCCAAACCTACCATACACTTTCATTTATTCTAAGGGATTAACTATGATAAGGGGAACTAATTAATATTATTAGTTTCACAATTACTCAACAATAAAGAAACTAAAAATGGAATCTAGGAATGATGTTTCCCACAAAAGTGACCTATTCATGGATGTCATGCTTCCAACTAGATAATGGATTATGGTAATAGGAGAGGTGGGCATGGTATCTTTTTTTCCGCAGCAAAGGTGGATGGAAAATGCTAACTGGAAGCCAGGCAGTGTCCTGAAGTGTGTCTTTTCTGTTGGTCCTGTTTAGGGGCATTGTCCAGTCAGAAGAAAAACTTGTCATCAGTGCATCTTGGGCAAAAGATGATGATATCAGCAGGCTCTTGAAATCTCTACCAAACTGGATTAACATGGCTCAACCCAAACAGCTGAGGCCAAAGAGAGAAGAGGAAGAAGATTTCATAAGGTAAAATGGCCTATTTTCTAAGTTGTACTAAACGTGGGAAGAAAAATATCCATTTAGCTAATTCCTTCCTACATGAAATTTTGGCCATTTCTAAATATCAAACAGCAATGAACTGAACTTAGTAACGTCTGTTTCTATTGTACTACACCTCATTTCCTGTGCAAGTATGGCTTGTGCTCAAAACTTTAGAAGGAAGGGATTGATGTGAGTCAAATTTGGAGCATTGCTAAATCAAGTTAAAATATTTTTTACTTTGTAGGTCATTCTCCCTTCTTAGGGAAGCTCATAATTTATTCATTAATTCATTTATTTATTCAACAAAGCTGTATTGCCCTTGTTTTGTGCCATACCTTGGAAACATGGCAATTAATAATGTAAAGTTCCTGCCCATAAGTGTGCTACAATTGTTCTTACCATGTTCTTTAGTTCACAGAACTGTTAGTTGAACTTTCCAGAAACATATATGTGCTTCCCACGTTTGTTCACGTATAGTGTATCCAATTGTTTTCTACTTATTTTGACAAAAGTAAGGTCTCGCTTTCAACTTTATCACTCAACTTTTACCTTTGCACAATTTAAATTTTTTACTTAGCCATGAAAATGTAACCTAATTTGATGAAGCTACTCATTTTCACATGTCTCGCTTGCCACAGTGAAATATTTTCACCTCTGTCATTTTAGAGCTGTGTAAAGTAGGGGAAAAAAGTGGAGGTAGTGTTTTGTCACATTAAAAGTAGGTTTATTCTTATTGTCTTTTGCTATCCAAGTGAATGAATAAGTAGTTTTTTAAAAATGAAATAAAGTAAAAACACTTTAAGGAAGCAAAGACCAGAAAAAGAATAAAAGAAGTAGTGACCAATATTTTACTTTTAATTCATCATAGAACTGTGGGCTCATCTCTCTCAGAATGTGGGTTGCAGCTATAGATAAATAGGTCTTTACTGTTCACAAAGTTAACCGTATCCGTACACTATGGTGCCATATTTTTACCAACATTTTATTATGAAAAATTGCTACAGTGCCATTTAAAACTTTCTCAAAATCATGAGACTCAAAAGTTCACCTGTAATTTAGCCTAAAGTCTTCCTATTTATGGTTTCTTCCTCATCATTCACATTATCTCAGAAAAACTTGTCAGCTAGTTATATTGTTATAAGAAAACTATATTATATGTGCATAATTTATTTTTTAATTAATAGACTTTATTTGCATGAGGTAGCAGTTTTAGGTTTACAGAAAATATTGAGTGGGGGGGAGGAGAGAAGATGGCGGAAGAGTAAGACGCGGAGATCACCTTCCTTCCCACAGATACAGTAGAAATACATCTACACGTGGAACTGCTCCTACAGAACACCCACTGAACGCTGGCAGAAAACGTCAGACCTCCCAAAAGGCAAGAAACTCCCCCCGTACTTGGGTAGGGCAAAAGAAAAAAGAAATAACAGAGACAAAAGAATAGGGACGGCACCTGCACCAGTGGGAGGGAGCCGTGAAGGAGGAAAGATTTCCACGCACTAGGAGCCCCTTCGCGGGCAGAGACTGCGGGTGGCAGAGGGGGGAAGCTTCGGAGCCACGGAGGAGAGCGCAGCCACAGAGGTGCGGAGGGCAAAGCGGAGAGATTCCCGCACTTCCCGCACGGAGGCTCGGCGCTGACCAGCACTCACCAGCCCGAGAGGCTTGTCTGCTCAGCCGCCGGGGCGGGCGGGGCTGGGAGCTGAGGCTCGGGCTTCGGTCAGATCGCAGGGAGAGGACTGGGGTTGGCGGCGTGAACACAGCCTGAAGGGGTTAGTGCACCACAGCTAGCCGGGAGGGAGTCCGGGAAAAAGTCTGCAGCTGCCGAAGAGGCAAGAGACTTTTTCTTCCCTGTTTCCTGGTGCGCGAGGAGAGGGGATTCAGAGCGCCGCCTAAACGAACTTCAGAGACGGGCGCGAGCCGCAGCTAACAGCGCGGATCCCATAGCAACAGGGGCGCAGAGGGAAAAACGGAGAGACTCCCGCACAGAGGCTCGGCGCCGAGCAGCGCTCACCAGCCCGAGAGGCTTGTCTGCTCCCCCGCCGGGGCGGGCGGGGCTGGGAGCTGAGGCTCGGGCTTCGGTCGGATCGCAGGGAGAGGACTGGGGTTGGCGGCGTGAACACAGCCTGAAGGGGTTAGCGCACCACAGCTGGCTGGGAGGCAGACCGGGAAAAAGTCTGCAGCTGCCGAAGAGGCAAGAGACTTTTTCTTGCCTCTTTGTTTCGCGGTGCGCAAGGAGAGGGGATTCAGAGCGCCGCCTAAACGAACTCCAGAAACTGGCGCGAGCCGCGGCTATCAGCGCGGACCCCAGAGACGGACGTGAGACGCTGGGGCTGCTGCTGCCGCCACCAAGAAGCCTGTGTGCGAGCACAGGTCACTCTCCACACCGCCCCTCCCGGGAGCCCGTGCAGCCCGCCACTGCCAGGGTCCCGTGATCCAGGGACAACATCCCCCGGGAGAACGCACTGCGCGCCTCAGGCTGCTGCAACGTCACGCCGGCCTCTGACGCCGCAGGCTCGCCCCGCCTCCTCCGTACCCCTCCCTCCCCGCGGCCTGGGCAAGCCAGAGTCCCCGAAGCAGCTGCTCCTTTAACCCCGTCCTGTCTGGGCGGGGAACAGACGCCCTCAGGCGACCTACACGCAGAGGCGGGTCCAAATCCAAAGCTGATCCCCAGGAGCTGTGCGAACAGAGAAGAGGAGGGGAAATCTGTCCCAGCAGCCTCAGAAGAAGCGGATTAAAACTCCACAAACAACTTGATGTGCCTACATCTGTTGAATACCTGAATAGTCAACGAATCATCCCAAATTCAGGAGGTGGACTTTGGGAGCAGGATATATTAATTTTTCCCCTTTTCCTTTTTTTTTTGTGAGTGTATATGTATACGCTTCTGGGGGAGATTTTGTCTGTATAGCTTTGCTTTACAATAGCTTTATTTTACTTCACTATATTATAGCTTCTTTCTTTCCTTTCTTTCTTTCTTTCTTTCCTTCCTTCCTTCCTTCCTTCCTCCTTCCTTCCTTCCTACCTTTCTTTCTTTCTTTGTTTCTTTCTTTCTATTTTTTCTCCCTTTTACTCTGAGCCGTGTGGACGAAAGGCTCTTGGTGCTTCAGCCAGGCATCAGGGCCGTACCTCGGAGGTGGGAGAGCCAACTTCAGGACACTGGTCCACAAGAGACCTCCCAGCTCCACGTAATACCAAACGGCAAAAATCTCTCAGAGATCTCCATCTCAACATCAAGACCCAGCATCACTCAATGACCAACAAGCTACAGTGCTGAACACCCTATGCCAAACAACTAGCAAGACAGGAACACAGCCTCATCCATTAGCAGAGAGGCTGCCTAAAATCATAATAAGGCCACAGACACCCCAAAATACACCACCAGACGTGGACGTGCCCACCAGAAAGACAAGATCCAGCCTCATCCACCAGAGCTCAGGCACTAGTTCCCTCCACCAGGAAGCCTACACAACCCACTGAACCAACCTTAGACACTGGGGACAGATACCTAAAACAACGGGAACTACAAACCTGCAACCTGTGATAAGGAGACCCCAAACACAGTAAGATAAGCAAAATGAGACGACAGAAAAACACACAGCAGATGAAGGAGCAGGGTCAAAACACACTAGACTTAACAAATGAAGAGGAAATAGGTAGTCTACCTGAAAAAGAATTCAGAATAATGATAGTAAGGATGATCCAAAATCTTGGAAATAGAATAGACAAAATGCAAGAAGCATTTAACAAGGACGTAGAAGAACTAAAGAGGAATCAAGCAATGATGAAAAACACAATAAATGAAATTAAAAATACTCTAGATGGGATCAATAGCAGAATAACTGAGGCAGAAGAAAGGATAAGTGACCTGGAAGATAAAATGGTGGAAATAACTACTGCAGAGCAGGATAAAGAAAAAAGAATGAAAAGAACTGAGGACAGTCTCAGAGACCTCTGGGACAGCATTAAACGCACCAACATTCGAATTATAGGGGTCCCAGAAGAAGAAGAGAAAAAGAAAGGGACTGAGAAAATATTTGAAGAGATTATAGTTGAAAACTTCCCTAATATGGGAAAGGAAATAGTTAATCAAGTCCTGGAAGCACAGAGAGTCCCATACAGGATAAACCCAAGGAGAAACACGCCAAGACACATATTAATCAAACTGTCAAAAATTAAATATAAGGAAAACATATTAAAGGCAGCAAGGGAAAAAAAACAAATAACACACAAGGGAATCCCCATAAGGTTAACATCTGATCTTTCAGCAGAAACTCTGCAAACCAGAAGGGAGTGGCAGGATATACTTAAAGTCATGAAGGAGAAGAACCTACAACCAAGATTACTCTACCCAGCAAGGATCTCATTCAAATGTGATGGAGAAATTAAAACCTTTACAGACAAGCAAAAGCTGAGAGAGTTCAGCACTACCAAACCAGCTTTACAACAAATGCTAAAGGAACTTCTCTAGGCAAGAAACACAAGAGAAGGAAAACACCTACAATAACAAACCCAAAACATTTAAGAAAATGGGAATAGGAACATACATATCGATAATTACCTTGAATGTAAATGGATTAAATGCTCCCACCAAAAGACACAGGCTGGCTGAATGGATACAAAAACAAGACCCATATATATGCTGTCTACAAGAGACCCACTTCAGACCTAGAGACACATACAGACTGAAAGTGAGGGGATGGAAAAAGATATTCCATGCAAATGGAAATCAAAAGAAAGCTGGAGTAGCAATTCTCATATCAGACAAAATAGACTTTAAAATAAAGACTATTACAAGAGACAAAGAAGGACACTATATAATGATCAAGGGATCTATCCAAGAGGAAGGTATAACAATTGTAAATATTTATGCACCCAACATAGGAGCACCTCAATACATAAGGCAAGTACTAACAGCCATAAAAGGGGAAATCGACAGCAACACAATCATAGTAGGGGACTTTAACACCCCACTTTCAGCAATGGACAGATCATCCAAAATGAAAATAAATAAGGAAACACAAGCTTTAAATGATACATTAAACAAGATGGACTTAATTGATATTTATAGGACATTCCACCCAAAAACAACAGAATACACATTTTTCTCAAGTGCTCATGGAACATTCTCCAGGATAGATCATATCTTGGGTCACAAATCAAACCTTGGTAAATTTAAGAAAATTGAAATCGTATCAAGTATCTTTTCCGACCACAACGCTATGAGACTAGATATCAATTACAGGAAAAGATCTGTAAAAAATACAAACACATGGAGGCTACACAATACATTACTTAATAATGAAGTGATTACTGAAGAAATCAAAGGGGAAATCAAAAAATACCTAGAAATAAATGACAATGGAGATACGACGACCCAAAACCTATGGGACGCAGCAAAAGCAGTGCTAAGAGGGAAGTTTATAGCAATACAAGCCTACCTCAAGAAACAGGAAACATCTCGAATAAACAACCTAACCTTGCACCTAAAGCAATTAGAGAAAGAAGAACGAAAAAACCCCAAAGCCAGCAGAAGGAAAGAAATTATAAAGATCAGGTCAGAAATAAATGAAAAAGAAATGAAGGAAACAATAGCAAAAATCAATGAAACTAAAAGCTGGTTCTTTGAGAAGATAAACAAAATTGATAAACCATTAGCCAGACTCATCAAGAGAAAAAGGGAGAAGACTCAGATCAATAGAATTAGAAATGAAAAAGGAGAAATAACCACTGACACTGCAGAAATACAAAAGATCATGAGAGATTACTACAAGCAACTCTATGCCAATAAAATGGACAACCTGGAAGAAATGGACAGATTCTTAGAAATGCACAAACTGCCGAGACTGAACCAGGAAGAAATAGAAAATATAAGCAGACAAATCACAAGCACTGAAATTGAAACTGTGATTAAAAATCTTCCAACAAACAAAAGTCCAGGACCAGATGGCTTCACAGGTGAATTCTATCAAACATTTAGAGAAGAGCTAACACCTATCCTTCTCAAACTCTTCCAAAATATTGCAGAGGGAGGAACACTCCCAAACTCATTCTACGAGGCCACCATCACCCTGATACCAAAACCAGACAAAGATGTCACAAAGAAAGAAAACTACAGGCCAATATCACTGATGAACATAGATGCAAAAATCCTCAACAAAATACTCGCAAACAGAATCCAACAGCACATTAAAAGGATCATACACCATGATCAAGTGGGGTTTATCCCAGGAATGCAAGGATTCTTCAATATACGCAAATCAATCAATGTGATACACCATATTAACAAATTGAAGGAGAAAAACCATATGATCATCTCAATAGATGCAGAGAAAGCTTTCGACAAAATTCAACACCCATTTATGATAAAAGCCCTGCAGAAAGTAGGCATAGAGGGAACTTTCCTCAACATAATAAAGGCCATATATGACAAACCCACAGCCAACATTGTCCTCAATAGTGAAAAACTGAAACCATTTCCACTAAGATCAGGAACAAGACAAGGTTGCCCACTCTCACCACTATTATTCAACATAGTTTTGGAAGTGTTAGCCACAGCAATCAGAGAAGAGAAAGAAATAAAAGGAATCCAAATCAGAAAAGAAGAAGTAAAGCTGTCACTATTTGCAGATGACATGATACTATACATAGAGAATCCTAAAGAGGCTACCAGAAAACTCCTAGAGCTAATCAATGAATTTGGTAAAGTAGCAGGATACAAAATTAATGCACAGAAATCGCTTGCATTTCTATACACTAATGACGAAAAATCTGAAAGTGAAATTAAGAAAACACTCCCGTTTACCATTGCAACAAAAAGAATAAGATATCTAGGAATAAACCTACCTAAGGAGACAAAAGATCTGTATGCAGAAAATTATAAGACACTGATGAAAGAAATTAAAGATGATACAAATAGATGGAGAGATATACCATGTTCCTGGATTGGAAGAATCAACATTGTGAAAATGACTCTACTACCCAAAGCAATCTACAGATTCAATGCAATCCCTATCAAACTACCACTGGCATTTTTCACAGAACTAGAACAAAAAATTTCACAATTTGTATGGAAACACAAAAGACCCCGAATAGCCAAAGCAATCTTGAGAACGAAAAATGGAGCTGGGGGAATCAGGCTCCCTGACTTCAGACTATACTACAAAGCTTCAGTAATCAAGACAGTTTGGTACTGGCACAAAAACAGAAATATAGATCAATGGAACAGGATAGAAAGCCCAGAGATAAACCCACACACATATGGTCACCTTATCTTTGATAAAGGAGGCAAGCATATATACAGTGGAGAAAAGACAGCCTCTTCAATAAGTGGTGCTGGGAAAATTGGACAGGTACATGTAAAAGTATGAAATTAGAACACTCCCTGACACCATGCACAAAAATAAACTCCAAATGGATTAAAGACCTAAGTGTAAGGCCAGACACTATCAAACTCTTAGAGGAAAACATAGGCAGAACACTCTATGACATACATCACAGCAAGATTCTTTTTGACCCAGCTCCCAGAGAAATGGAAATAAGAACACAAATAAACAAATGGGACCTAATGAAACTTAAAAGCTTTTGCACAGCAAAGGAAACCATAAACAAGACCAAAAGACAACCCTTAGAATGGGAGAAAATATTTGCAAATGAAGCAACTGACAAAGGATTAATCTCCAAGATTTACAAGCAGCTCATGCAGCTCAATAACAAAAAAACGAACAACCCAATCCAAAAATGGGCAGAAGACCTAAATAGACATTTCTCCAAAGAAGATATACAGATGGCCTACAGACACATGAAAGAATGCTCAACATCATTAATCATTAGAGAAATGCAAATCAAAACTACAATGAGATATCATCTCACACCGGTCAGAATGGCCATCATCAAAAAATCTAGAAACAATAAATGCTGGAGAGGGTGTGGAGGAAAGGGAACACTCTTGCACTGTTGGTGGGAATGTAAATTGATACAGCCACTATGGAGAACAGTATGGAGGTTCCTTAAAAAACTACAAATAGAACTACCATACGACCCAGCAATCCCACTACTGGGCATATACCCTGAGAAAACCATAGGTCAAAAAGTGTCATGTACCACAATGTTCATTGCAGCTCTATTTACAATAGCCAGGACCTGGAAGCAACCTAAATGTCCATCGACAGACGAATGGATAAAGAAGATGTGGCACATATATACAATGGAATATTACTCAGCCATAAAAAGAAATGAAATGGAGGTATTTGTAATGAGGTGGATGGAGTTAGAGTCTGTCATACAGAGTGAAGTAAGTCAGAAAGAGAAAAACAAATACAGTATGCTAACACATATATACGGAATCTAAGGAAAAAAAAAAAAAAAAAGGCCATGAAGAACCTAGTGGCAAGACAGGAATAAAGACACAGACCTACTAGAGAATGGACTTGAGGATATGGGGAGGGGGTGGGGTGAGATGTGACAGGGTAAGAGAGTGTCATGGACATATATACACTACCAAATGTAAAATAGATAGCTAGTGGGAAGCAGCCGCATAGCACAGGGGGATCAGCTCGGTGCTTTGTGACCACCTAGAGGGGTGGGATGGGGAGGGTGGGAGGGAGGGAGATGCAAGAGGGAAGAGAAATGGGAACATATTGTATATGTATAACTGATTCGCTTTGTTATAGAGCAGAAGCTAACACACTATTGTAGGGCAATTATACTTCAATAAAGATGTTTAAAAAAAAAAAATATTTATAGGAATACAGAAATATTCAACAACCTATGAGGTAAATTCATAATATCTAGCATCCAGTAAAAAATTACCAGATATGCATAGAAGCAGGAAAATACAACCCATAATGATGAGACAAATCAATGAATCAAAACTGACTCCAAAATGACACAGATGATAGAATGAATAGCAAGGACTTTAAAACAGTTATTTTGACTGTATTCCATATGTTCAAGAAACTACAGAACAGACTGAAAATGCTAAGTAGAGACATAGAAGACCCAAATCAAATTTCTAGAGACAAAAATTACAATAACTGTGTTGAAAAATATACCAGATGACTATTGCAGCAGATTAGACATTTCAGAAGAAAATATTAGTGAGCTGAAAGACATAGCATTAGAAGCTGTCCAAAATAAAACACAAGAAAAACAAAGATTTAAAAAAATTAACAGAGTGACCAGACATAGGTAATTGGAGTCCCCAAAGAAGAGGAGAGGTGAGAAACTGAAAAATATTTGAAAAAATAATGGCAATGTCAAGAGTGAACTATGGTCTTAAGTGAAAATGATGTGTCAATGTAAGGTCATCAATTGTAACAGATGTACCACTCTGCTGGGGGATGTTTGTAATGGGGGAGACTGTGTATATAGGGACAGGGGATATCTGGGAAATTTCTGTACTTGCCCCACCATTTTGCTGTGAACCTAAAACTGCTTCAAAAACAATAAAGTCTTTTTAAAACAGCAAAAAAAAAAAAAAAAAAGAAAATATTGAGTGAAAAACACAGAGTTCCCATATATCCCGTCACTCACCCTCACCCCCAATTTCCTCTATTTTTAATATCTTACAGTAATGTGGTATGTTAGTTAAAATTGGTAAGCTAATATCGGTACATTATTATTAACTAAATCTGTAGTTTACATTAGGGTTTACTCTTTGTGTTGTACATTCTATGAGTTTTGAGAAATGTGTAATGAGTGTACCCATTCATTGGTTACAGTGAAGGTAACCATTTCAGTATCGTGCAGAATAATAGTTTCACTGCCCTAAAAATCCTCTGTGCTCCTCCTAATTCACCCCAGCCTTCCTGTCCTCCAACCCCTGGCAACCACTGTTTTTTTTACTGTCTCCCTAGTTTTGCTTTTTCCTAAATGTCATATAGTTGGCATGATACAATACATAGCCTTTTCGGATTCGCTTCTTTTGCCTTGCCGTATGCGCTTAAGGTTCCTCCATGTCTTTTGGTGGCTTGGTAGCTCTTTTTTAATCTCTGAATAATATTCCATTGTATGGACATACCATAAGTTGTTTATTCGTTCACCTACTGTAGGATTTCTTGGTTGCGTCCAAGTTTTGGCAATTTTAAATAAAGCTGCTATAAACATTCGTGTTCAGGGTTTTTTGTGGATGTAAGTTTTCAGCTCACTTGGGTAAATACCAAGGAATGTGATTGCTAGATCACATTGATGTATGTCAAGAGTATGTTTAGCTTTTGTAGAAATTGCCAAACTGTATTCCAAAGTGGTCATACCATTTTGCATTCCCACCAACAATGGGAATTGTTCCTGCAGAGTTCCTGCTACTCCACATCCTCAATAGCATGTGGTGTTGTCAGTGTTTTGGATTTGGTACATTCTAATAGGTGTGGAGTGATCTCGTTGTTTTCATGTGTATTTCCCTAATGACATATGATGTTAAGCATCTTTTCATATGCTTATTTAATAACTATATATATTTTTTTGGTGAGATATCTGTTCAGATCTTTTACCATTTTTAAATTGGGTCATGTGTTTTCGTATTGTTGAGCTTTAAAAGTCTTTTGTATATTTTGGATACCAGTCCTTTAATTGATAGGTGTTTTACAAAAATTTTCTCCCAGTGTATGCCTTGTCTTTTGATTCTCTTCACAAAGTCTTTCGTAGAGCAGAAGTTTTTAATTTTAATGGAGGCAATCTTAATGATTTTTAAAACAATGGATCGTGCTTTTCTGCCGTCTGGTTTTAATTGAGTGTCTTGTGTAGTTCCATTTTTTCTCCTCTCTTAGTATATATATTATATTTCTTTTTTTTCTTAACTTCTTTTTTTAGTAGTTGCCCTAGAATTTGCAACATACGTTTATAACTAATGCAAGTACCCTATAACAAAGTAATCCCAATTCTTTCCTCCCATCCCTTATAACATTGCTGCCATTCACTGCATTTATCCATCAGCTATAATCACTGTACATAATGTTGCTGTTATTATTTTGAACAAACTGTTACCTGTTAGATCAATTAAGAATAAGAGAAATAAAAGATTTTATTTACCTTCAGTTATTCTTTCTTTAATTCTCTTCCTTTTTTAATGTAGGTCCAAGTCTCCCTAAAGAACTTCTTTAACATTTCTTGTAAGGCAGGTCTACTGAAGACAAATTCCTTCAATTTTTGTTGGAGAAAGTGTTCATTTTTCCCTTAGTTTTGAAGAGTAATTTCATAGGGTTCAAAATTCTAGGTTGATGATTGTTCTCACACTTTAAGTCTCTCACTTTGCTATTCTTGCTTCCTTGGTTTTTGAAGAAAAGTCCAATGTAATTTTTATTCTTGTTTTTCTATAGGTAAGGTAATTTTTTCTTATGGCTTCTTGCAAAGTTCCTTTGTTTTTGATTTTGTGCCATTTGAGTATTGTATGCCTGGGTATAAGGGTGTGTGTGTTGTGTGTGTGTGTGTGTGTGTGTGTGTGTGTTGGTGATCGCTGAGCTTCCTGGATCTGTGATTTGGTGCCTGTCATTAGTTTTGGGAAATTCTCAGTCATTATTGCTTCAAATATTTCTGTTTCTTTTTCTCTTTCTTCTCCTTCTGGTATGCCCATTACACATACATTATAACTTTTTGAATTTGTTCCTCAGTTCTTGGATATTCTGTTCTCTTTTCATTCTTTTTTCTCTTTGGATTTCGATTTTGGAAATTTTTATTGATGTTTCTTCAAGCTTACTCATTCTTTCCTTGGTTATGCCCAGTCTATTAAATAAGTCCATCAAAGACATTATTCATTTCTGTTATGGCATGTTTGATTTCTAGCATTTCCTTTTGATTCTTTCTTAGAGTTTCCATCTCTCTGCTTATGTTACCTATAGTTTACATGTGTCAAAGGCACAGCTTGGCAAATTTTCATACTTTTCATTGTGTAACAGTATCCACATCAAGAAACAGAATAATAGCAATAAGAAACAGAACAAAGCAATAGTGAGCCTTCTCGTGCTTCCTTATGGTCACTGTTTTCCTCTCTGAAAATGACCCGTATCTGACCTTTAAATACATAGATTAGTTTAATCTTTTTTTGGATTCTTTTTAAATGGAGTCATGCACTTATATATTCTTTTATGACTGGCTTCATTTGTTCCACATTATATTGACAAGATTCATCCATATTCTTGTGTATAGGTCCTTATTACTCTGTACTCTATATTGTATTCCATTATATGGGTACACCCCAGATATTTTTTAATATTGTATTATTTGAATGTTTATGTGTGTATATATGCATTCATTTATTTTACTCCTGTTGAGTACCTGGGTACTTTCTAATTTAAAACTGTTTGAAATAGTGCTGCTTTGTATATTCTACTATATGCCTCTTAGTAATCATATGTATATATTTCTATTGCTTACATTCTAGGAGTCAAATTGCTGGGTCATAACATATGCATATGTTGAGTTGTAGTGCACACTGCCAAATAGTTTCCCAAAGTGGTAATAAGAGTTTGCACTCTCATAGCAGTGTATGAAAGTTCCAATTGCTCTGTTTCTCATCTGTATTTGATATCTTCCATCTTTTTAATTTTGGCCTTCTAGTAGATTTGTAGAGGTATCTCAGTGTGGTTTAATATGCATTTCTCTCATGACTAACAAAGTTGAACATATTTTAATGTACTTTTATGGTATTTATTGGCCATTTGAATATCCGCTTTCACAACATATTTGTTCAGATCTACTGCCCATTTTTTAATTAGGTTGTCTGTCTTTTCCCTACTGATTTGTAGGAATTCTTTATATATCTGGATGTAACTCCTTTGTGATGGATAGGTAGTAGGTAGGTAGGTAGATAGATAGACAATGTCATCTTCCCCCACTTTACAAATTGCCTTTTCAGTCTCTTAATGGTGTCTTTTAATAGACAAACTTTTAAAATTTTAATAAGTCAAATTTATTTTTTTAATAGATAGTACATTTTGTTTCCTATTTAGAAATCCTTTCTTATGCCAAAGTCACAGAGGTGTTTTTCTCTGAAACTTTTACTGTGATGAATATGTTTTTCCCTAGCATATGAAATAAGTTATATACTCTTAAAATTATATTTCCTATCCCTGCTCTCTACACTTCTTAATTTATATCATGTTGTCATAACAATAGTAGCAGAGAGTAGCCTCATGATTTTTTCTATCAAAAGAGGTAAAGAATTATTGAGACATGATTAATTAGAGTACCAACTAGGAGTAATCAAACTGACCTTAGGGGAGAGTCAGGCCATGTTACCATCATGTTTTCCTGCTGCTAGATTTCTAAGAGGTCTGGGTAAGCATAGTCCCACTATTGATCTTTAAGTGTACTTATTTAATACATCTGTAACCTGAGTAGTTATATTAGAAGTAACTTCTGGGGGATAATTATTTTTCCCCAACTTTTCAGGTTACTTTAACTGAAAGTAAGTCTTCTTCCTGTTGTTCCTAGGCTTATTGTCTTTTATGCCTGCAAAGAGATTTTCAATCAGTTTTATTAGTTATCTTCAATAGCTTAGAGATAAGGGGAAGGGTTTCTAGCCCTATTTCAGAAAAGAGAAGGCTAATCCAGAGATGAACGTCTGTATACCACCTCATGCTTCTGATTTAGAAGAGCTAGAATTAAGTTCTTGGCTTTCTTTATTTCCTTTTTGCTCACTGCATTGTCACCTTCCTTCTTAAATTTGAAGGGAAAGCAAATTTAACATATTTTTAAAAATTTTTGGTGAATTATTATATCCATGAAGTAAGATGCAATCTTAGGTATATAACTCAAAGAAATGTTATGTGTGCTTTTACTCATGTAACCACCTCCCCGATCAAAATACAGAACTTTTCTTGCACCCCAGAAGGTTACCTCAAGGTAACCACTATTCTGATTTTTATCACCATAGTTTAGTTTTGACTGTCCTTATATTTTATATAAATTTCACCATAGTATCTGGTTTATTTTCTGAACATTATGACTGAGATATTTGTCCACGTTTTTGCATGCAAACAGACATGGTTTGAAAACAAACTCTATTTGCTTTAAGAGAAGAAAAATAATTTTTTAGATCTATTTTGTTTTGTATGTGATTGATTCTTTTCTCTTAATCTGTCATATTCTCTATCCTGAAAGCAAAGGTAAGTAGAGGGGAAGACTCTTCATTGATATTCCAATGTGGTAGAGTTACAGAGCCTTGATTTTCACACATTAGAGTACCACAGAGCGTGGCATGAGCCAAAAAGACTGAAAAATCACACTCTCTTCCTGTAATTAGTTTTTAAAGCTTAGAGAGCTATTTGGCGCCCAGATGAATATAGAATCCAGTGTCCTTTGCATTGAATAAAGGTTATGCTCCCTTCATTACTAAACGAGGCCCTTTTCTATTCTTGTTTTTTAACTAAAAAATAAAATGTATTATTTCCTGGCTTAACTTTGAATAAAGGAAAAAAATAGGTCAGGCCAGGACTTTAATAGAAAAACGAAAAATAACAAATATCCTTTTGTTCCCAAAGAAGCTGAAAGCAGGCTTTCTAGCCCATTATCTTTGCACCTGTCATATATATGTGCATAGTTATCCCTTTGAGATCAATGAATATCCACTGATAAAAGCAGTCCTGTTTTCTGGTCATGTAATTAACAGAAGAGATAAGGTGTTGGAAGAAGTAAAGGGGGTGGGGAGGCCCTGTGCTTTAGAGACTATTCCCCCAAATCTGTTACCCCCATTTCACTCAGGGCCCCAGAATTTCAAAGAATAAAAGTCATTTCCCTAGAGCCAGGTTTGAAAATCCTGAAGTGGATAGATGTGATTGGCAGGACCAGGACAAGAGTATTCAGGTGATAAAAGCCAAAGAGTATATAAAACTTACAAAATTAGTCTTGAGCTCCAGCATGAAGAAAGATGAATGATAAAGAATCAAGTTTTCTGGAAAGATTGTGTAATCTATTACAATCAAAGTTGACAGTGCCCGTATTTAATGGCAACATTGTGTGGTTGCAGGCACTATTATTCCCATGTAACAGATAAGGAAACTGAGGTGCAGAGAACTTAAATAAATAACTGCCCCAAATTCACAGAGCCTCTAAGTTGACAGAGCTAGAATTTGAGCCCAAGTAGTCTGGCTCCTAGAGCTAGCACAGAGTGACCATCCAGCCTTAAATTGGGTGAGGAATTTGTACTTTTGGACATTTGAGTTATGCCTTCATTTTCATTGATCATCATACTCTTGACTGATATTTTAATTGTAATTTGCTAATGTTGCAGAAAGTTACCATACAGGTGCTTTTACCCTAGGTTTAGTTTGTTATTATTAGAATTAATTGTATTATATTTCATGTATTATATTGTTGCCCATTCTTTCCCTTCCAGTAACAGGTTGGTAACAGAATATCCAGATATTTGAGGGAAAGACTGTATTGAAACCAGGAATGTACAGTGCTTTAAAACTTATTGTCTTGGATGAATTGGGAGATTGGGATTGACATATATACTCTACTATGTATAAAATAGGTAACTAATAAGAACCTGCTGTATAAAAAATAAATTAATTAAATTAAATTTTAAAAAACTGATTGTCTTATCTTTCCTCTGAGTTTTATGTTTGCCTAATCAAAGAATAGAAAAAACAATTATTGTTGAAAAAAGAAAGAAGGATACAAAAGGGATGAAAATGTAAAAATGATATAAAACAAATTATGTAGGTTTTAGATAGTGTGTGATACAGACCTGAATAAGGAAGAGAAACTAAATGACATTTTTAGCTATTTTTAATTATTTAGAAGATAACTATTTCATCTGGAGGATCAAATGAGTGATATGTTAAGACTGATTTTTGTCACTTTACAAAATTATGAACTCAGAGTGCTTAAAGAACTTTCAGAGAGCAAGGCAATTCCTAAGACTTTGTTTGGCATGAGTTCTATATTAGGTGTTTAATAAAAAGAGTCAGAATAGAAGCAGAAAGCAAGTTTGTACTTTAACCTTCTGTGGACCCTAATAGTACATCGAAGACCTTCAATAAATGTTGACTGAATGAAACTGAATTTAAAAATAGGAAGGATCATTCACTCTTCAAATGAAAAAAACTGAAATATGAAGAATGGTGAGCCAAATGCCTTAATTGGAAGAAAATGCTTTCAGTGGCCTCCCTGAAAGTTACATGCATAGTAGCATGTTCCTTTTGGAAGCTCACAGGCCTGAGTTCTAGTCCTCAGCACTGCCACTAATTAATCTCTTTTGTTTTGTTTTTGCCTTTGGTTGGTCTTTACACCTCTTAAATTTCTTCATCCAGCTGAGATTAAACAAGAGAAGTAGAAATCTGTAAGCCTGGGAATGTATTTCAATGTAAACATAGTACTAATAAAGTAGAGCACAGGGGATTCCCTGGTGGTGCAGTGGTTAAGAATCCACCTGCCAATGCAGCGGACACAGGTTCGAGCCCTGATCCGGGAAGATCCCACATGCCATGGAGCAACTAAGCCCGTGTGCCACAACTACTGAGCCTGCGCTCTAGAGCCCTCGAGCCACAACTACTGAACGCATGTGCCACAACTACTGAAACCCACATGCCTAGAGCCTGTGCTCCTCAACAAGAGAAGCCACTGCAGTGAGAAGCCCAGGCACCACAATGAAGAGTAGCTCCTGCTCGCCGCAACTAGAGAAAGCCTGTGCACAGCAACGAAGACCCAACACAGCCAAAAATAAATAAATTAATTAATTAATTTTAAAAAATCACCTCAATAAAAAACAATAAACATTAAAAAAAATTAAAATAAAAAATAAATTAAAAAATAAAGTAGAGCACAGATAATTTTCAGAAAAATTCCACTTGGAAATTTAAAGCATCTCAAAACAATATAAGCAATGACTGTTAAAAGGTTCTAGATAACTACAGCCATTGAAGACTCTTTAGAAAAATTTGAAGGAATGAGTAAAAGATCTGATGCAGGAAAAAAAAAAAAGACTTTAGCTAGCTTGAACAAATGTTTATTAGAATAGAGACATTTATCCCACTACCTCTGCAGGCTTAATGTGACTTTAAAAGTATAATTATAAAAGGAAAGATGAATCAGAAAATATGAATATATTAAATAAGTACAGGAGTAGAAAATGCTTTGCTAAGATGTTTTTTTTTTCCCTCGATTACACAAGATGAAGGTCACAGACGTATGTAGGACACTGACAGGCAAGACTGGATGAGAAGTAGATTTAAATCTCAAAATTAAACAAAAAAGACAGGTAATTAACTGGAGACTCAGCTACAAACATATCAATTAATGTTCAAGATGATTGAATTAGGCACTTTGTTATTATATCAAAATGATATGACTCTTGTTAGCATACGATTGGCAGTAAATGAAAAAAAAATGTAAATTTCCTCTATACAGTGCATAAATGCTAGCCTACTGAGACGGTTATACGAGGATTGTAGTTATCAGTATCATTAAAAAGTCACTAATATAGTATTTTCTACATTTTATTTTTTGTTTAATTTTAGATCATGGAATTATGAATTTTTTTTTAACTTAGATGTACATTCAATACCATTCTTCTTTCTCTCATTTGGAGTCTTAATAAAAGAAGAAATTAATCCCTCTAATTTAGTCCTACTCAGCCCTTCAGAAAGTACGGTTGAGAATGATGTTCTGTGCCATTGTGATGGTGGCAAGGATACCAGTTATCTCTCTGGGGTAGGAGCAGGAAGAGGTGTTCCTAAGACAGGGGCAGACACGAGACAGTGCACACCCACCATTGAAAAGTCCCAGGCCTGCTGTCCTCTCCCTAATGCCATCTCTACTGGTAGCTGCTCTCTGCTGCAGGCTTACTTCCCTGCCGGATGATGAAGGACCCCTTGCCTTCTCGGCCCTATCTTATTGCACCTTTTCCTGTTCCCAGTCTACCATGCTCTTTCCTCCCTCTATGTGTTTGCGCATGCCCTTTCCTCTTCCTGAGATGCCCTCATCCCACCCCTGCCTCCTGCACCTCTCCAGTTCTGCTCTCAGGATACAGCTCAGGTATCGACTCCTCCAGCATCTCCTCCCCATAACCCTCTCCCTTTCTGCATCTCACCCTGCTTCCCTCCTGGGTTAGGAGCTCACAGTCTTTGGGGGAGTTAAGCAAATAAGCAACTTAGAGCAGGGTGAGTACTACTGCTAGAGGTAAAGATAATATGTAAATATGTTAAAAAGAGACCAGTAGAAAAATGAAAAATAATAATGTAACTACACTGAGAAGGGGAAATTGATATGATTGGGGGGTGGGAAGAGGGGACATAGGTAAGCTAATTCCTCACCCATCCACAGAGCAGGAGGTCAGTATAAAAATTCTAAAATGAATGTATCGATGCATAGCAATTTCCACAGATTTATATACAGTGGTGGATATAACCACTGGAAGAATTAGAAACAAATTGTTTTTTTTAAAAAGTTGTAGGTGCTTCTTTCTGGGGCATAAGACTGAGGTGAGGGGGGTGGGACAGGGGACCACTGTTCATCATTATCGGTTATTTAACCATGAGTAATTAGTACTTAGCTTTTAAATTTTTATTTGCTTAAAAAAATTTCCACATGTCCTCAAACCCTGTTAGTATTCACTGCCAGTTTACCAATTGTTCACAAATACACTATCATTCTAACATTTTTTTTATCCCTGAAAAAATATCTTAATCTTAAGCCATCTTCAGTTTTCTGCCAATTTTATGTGAAGCATTTACTCCTCTCTGTAGTATACTTTGCCCCAGAGATTCCCATATCCTCTTTGTCTTCCTCCTAAGACCCCCCCACCAATTGCTCAATCCCTTCCCCAGAGAGCTACCTTGAAGACATGACACTTATTTCCTCAGTTTCAGAATTATTGCCATTGCTTGAGATCAGTTGTTTAGTGTCTGCTCTGAATAGATTTAAAATTCTTAAAAGGAAATTGTATGGCAATTTGAGAAATAACCAGAATCATCAATAAACTGGAATACTCTATGAGGAAGTTCAATGCTATATAAATTTTGACTTTGAAATCTATAATAATTCTTGGTAGTTGAAAAACCAAAGTATATGTTTAGGTTATAATAAGTAATTATTGGTTATTTTAATCCTATATGTTGATAATCTGTTTTGAAGCTTAAGAAATGTTCTTTATAGAAAACTATTGCTATTTCTAGGAATGCATAACTTAGAGTGGCTCCTGGCAGAAAAACTGTGCACCTCTGAAAGTCCCAGCACCTACAGAAAAAAAACCCTGGTACCTTGTTGTTTATATCCTGTGTTGATGGACAACATCCTACAAAGTAGCCAGGCTTATTTGAGTGGCTTGGCTAAAGAAAGATGCATTCATGTTCCAAGCTAACCGAGCATTTCAAGTGCAACTTTATTCCAAGTTGAATGTGAATCAGAACTCTGAGCAGTGCCATCAGCCTGAAAATAATGTGCTGCTTCCCAGTTCGCTCTTTGCTTGTTGTTACCTAGTATCGATTTTCATGGAACTTTTCACTGTATTTACACACTGATATATCAGTGTACTCATCTACTTGGTACCAAAAAGGGAGGTACAGAATGTGGAGAAAACCCTGAGGCTGAGCCCTGAGTTCCTACCCCACCTTACCCCTAATTCTCCATGTGTCTTTAGCCAGGTTCCCTCACTCTTCTGCATCTCCATCCCTCATCTGTAAACAACCTTTTTAAAAATTTTTATTTTATTCAAGTATAGTCGATTTACAAGGTTGTGTTAATTTTTGCTGCACAGCAAAGTGATGCAGTTATGCATATATATACAGTGGCTCCTGGCAGAAAAACTGCACAGCTCTGAAAGTCCCAGCAGAGGTGGGACTTTCTTTTTCATATTCTTTTCCATTATGGTTTATCACAGGTTACTGAATATAGTTCCTTGTGCTATACAGTAGGACCTTGTTGTTTATCCATTCTATATATAATAGTTTGCATCTGCTAGCCCCAAACTCCTAATCCACCCCTCCCCCACTCCCCCCTTTGGCAACCACAAGTCTGTTCTCTGTGTCTGTGAGTCTGTTTCATACATAAGTTCACTTGTGTGATATTTTAGATTCCACATATAAGTGATATCATATGGCATGTGTCTTTCTCTTTCTGACTTACTTCACTGAGTATGATAATCTCTAGGTCCATCCATGTTTGCTGCAAATGGCATTATTTCATTCCTTTTTATGGCTGAGTAGTATTCCATTGTATATATGTACCACATCTTTATCCATTCATCTGTCGATGGACATTTAGGTTGTTTCCATGTCCTGGCTATTGTGAATAGTGCTGCTATGAACATAGGGGTGCATGTATCTTTGAATTATAGTTTTATCTGGGTATATGCCCAGGAGTGGGATTGCTGGATCGTATGGTAATTCATTTTTACTTTTCTGAGGAACCTCCATACTGTTCTCCATAGTGGCTGTACCAACTTACATTCCCACCAATGTACAATGTAGGAGGGTTCCCTTTTCTCCACACCCTCTCCAGCATTTGTTATTTGTAGACTTTTTTTTTTTTTTAATTTATTTTTGGCTGTGTTGGGTCTTTGTTTCTGTGCGAGGACTTTCTCCAGTTGCGGCGAGCGGGGGCCACTCTTCATCTCACTGCACGGGCCTCTCACTGTCGCGGCCTCTCCCCTTGCGGAGCACGGGCTCCAGACGCGCAGGCTCAGTAGTTGTGGCTCATGGGCTTAGTTGCTCTGCGGCATGTGGGATCTTCCCAGACCAGGGCTCGAACCCGTGTCCCCTGCATCGGCAGGCAGACTCTCAACCACTGCGCCACCAGGGAAGCCCCTGTAGACTTTTTAATGATGGCCATTCCGACTGGTGTGAGGTGGTACCTCATTGTAGTTTTGATTTGCATTTCTCTAATAATCAGTGATGTTGAACATCTTTTCATGTGCCTATTGGCCACCTGGATGTCTTCTTTGGTGAAATGTCTATTTAGGTCTTCTGCCCATTTTTCAATTGGTTTGTTTGTTTTTTTGTTACTGAGTTGCATTAACTTTGTATATTTTGGAGATTAAGCCCTTGTGTAAATGACAACCTTTGATTCTCAAACTTCTAGGCTGGTTTTGTGAGTGTGTGTGCGTGTGTGCGCACACCCACACACACGCTTTAACTAGCATATTAGGTCATATTTTATGTCCAGTGAAGTTGTGTTTTTATGTTGTGTATTTACACTTTAGAATAGGTTGGAGCCCTTTATATAATCAGTACACTTAGTACATTCTGTCCATTATGTAGAATTTTGAATATAATTTTTCTATTTTTTTAGCTACTAAGGGTTCTGGTTTTAGTATGTTTACATTTTTGGCATATTTTTGGTAAACATTCATCATTTATTTGATATCTCAGAATCACAACTTTCAATTATAAAGCTGTTTTGATAAGGAAACTTGGTCGATTCCTTGATGATTTGTTTTCCAGAAAAACATCGTCATAAAAGCAGAAAGTGCCTGTAAAGGCTTTTGAAACCAGGGTCCTTGATCAGATCAGGATTCAGCACTATCAAAGGAGTAGGGTTAATGACAAGCATGCTTCTAGCATCATTGCTTTAGAATTTTGTTGTTGAATGTCAGGCCTAGAGTGAGACACACAACAGTTGCTCAATAAGTGCTTGGTGACTGTATGTCTGTACTCATGTATTACTTGATATACAACTAAAGGAGTTCAATAAGAGTAAGGATAGCATAGAAGGAGTCTTAGAGTATAGGGTGTGTATTAGTCTGCTCGGGCTGCCTTATCAAAATACCCTGGACTGGGTGCTTTACACAACAGAAATTTATTTCTCACTGTCCTAGAGGCTGGGAAGTCCAAGATCAAGGTGCTGGCCAATTCAGTTCCCAATAAAGGCTCTCTTCCGGGCTTGCAGAGGCCTATTTTCTTGCTGTGAACTCACAGGTCAAGGAGAGAACAAGAGATTTCTCTCAGGTTTCTTCTTATAAGGGTACTGATCCCATCATGAGGGCTCCACCTTCATCATGACTTAATTACCTCTGAAAGATCCCATCTCTAAATACCATCACTTTGGGGTTGGGAGCCTCAACATATGAATTTGGGGGACTACATCTCAGTTCATAGCAAGGTGAAGATACTTAACTGTTTACCTTTACCTGTTACAGTCTGAGCTGTAATTTTACATTAATGATTGGAAATTAGTCAAATAAAAAGGCTAACTGTTTAATGTATAGAGTATGTTGCTACTAATACAGGCAAAGGGACAAAAGTTATGCTTCCCAGGAAGAAACATGGCAACTTAAATTAAAACTATGACTGTAGAGAAAATTTAAAGAATTTCTTGTCAAATGACTTATGCAGTTCTGAGTCAAATTGGAACAGGGTTGTTTTTTCTACATAATGAATCTCCTGTAATGTAGTATTTGAACTTATCACCTAGTCGTCTTCTGTTGACCTGTGATTAAAATCTTGGCCTTTAATTGGAGGCTCACTGTTTGAACCCTGATGTTTTGCCATCAGCCCAGCCTATACAGGCTTTTGATAAAAAGGGTGATGTTTTTCTGTCTGTCTGTCAGGCAGGGAACCCAGGTAGAGGTAAAACTGCCTGTAGCAGAATGGTGCCTGAGCTTCAGTCTCTAGACCTTTGCCCTGCCATCACCTTGGTAAACCTCTAGCCTTTCTTTTCTAGAAGAGACTTATTTGAGCATGATAGTTTTTCTGTGCTCACCCATGAGAACATAGCACATAAACTACTCCAGAATTCCTATACAAAGACAGAAAGATGAAATGACAGAAGAAATTCTGCGTTTATGCCTACGTGGATTGAACATGTCAGAACATAACTGGCTGTCATGCTAAATTTTCTCTCTCCAGATCTGAAAGGAGAACAGCGTGAACAGTTTGCAAGGGCTCTGACTGTTTTAGTAATATTGTTTACGTTTTTAATTTAGTGCATTAAATTCTCACCATACAAGTTATGTTGTACCTCGTACAAAACCTTTGTTTCCCGAAACTCAGCACACTGGGAAGAAACTTAAAGAGTACTGTCAAGAGATCCAGTTAGGAAGCAATTCCTAGGAGATTGCTGTTCTAGGAACTATTCTGGGCAGGGGAGATACTGATTTTGAAACGTGCATCAGTTTTCCATCTATTTCTCATTTCTGATTTTTTTCCCCTAAACTTAAACTTGTTTTAATTTGGAAAGTTTTAAACCCATAGAAAAGTTGAAATAACAGTCCAGTAACTGCATATATACCCTGACTTAGATTTACTGACTGTTAACATCTTGCCATCCCCTCTCAGTTTCCTCTCCAAATATATATACACACTTCCCTCTTGCCAAATCATCTAAAAGTAGGCTAAAGATATCATGACTTTTTACTCTTAAATTCTTAGCATGACTCTCCCAAGAACAAGGGCATTCTCCTACTCACCTGCATTATTACCATGTGCTTTATGTTGCTGCCGTAACAGATTACCAGTGGCTTAAGACAATACGGATTCATTTTCTTAACAGTTCTGTAGGCGAGAAGTCCAATACAAGTCTCAATGGGCTAAGATCAAGGTGTCTGCAGGGTTTCATTCCTTCCTGGAGGTTCTAGGGGAAAATCCATTTCCTTGCCTTTCCAGCTTCTGGAGGCCAACCTCATGCTCCGGTCTGTGGCCTCCTCCTCCATCTTCAAAGCCAGCAACCTAGCCTCTCTCTGAGCCTTCTTCCATCATCACATCTCTCTCCCTGACCACAGCTAGGAAAGCTTCTTCACTTTGTGATTAGATTTGGTCCACCCAGATAATCCAGGATAATCCCCCCATCTCAATGTCCTTAACCTTAATCATATCTGCAAAATCATTTTTGCCTTATAAAGTAACATAATCATAGGTTCCCAAGATGAGGGTATAGACATCTTTGAAGGGCCATTGTTCTGGCTACCACACCACACCTAACAAAACCAGCCTTCATTCAAAGTTTATCCAACGTACAGTCTATAGTCAAATTTCCCCGATTACCAAAAAAGTGTCATGGATCCAATCAAGGTTTACGCATTATAATATGTCTCTTTGGTTTCCACTAATCTATAACAGCCTCATCAGCTCCCTCTCTTTTTCATGACATGGAATCCTTTGATAAAGAGTCTAGGCCAGTTACCAAGTAGAGATCTGAATTTAGCTAAAAGTTTCTTTGTGATTATATCCAGACAACATATCTGTCAAGAATACCCATGTAGGTGGTGTTTTGTGCTTCCCACTATGTCACTTCATATAAAGTCTGGCTGTGCTGCTACTGGCAATGCCAAGCTTGACTTTTTGTTTAAGGTAGTGACTGCCAGATTTCCCCATTGGAAAGGTGGGGCGTTTCTCTATAAAATGCTTGATAGAAGTTCGCCATCTTTGGGAGACAGAATCAAGGAACACATTCACAGAGCCAGACTTTAACACAGCATTTTTCACACTGTGGGTCATGGCATATTAGCGAATTACAAAATCATTCTAGTGGACTTTGAACCCCCCAGAGGAACTAGGACAGGGCCTGGGTAATGATGGATTCCTAGTAAATATCTGCTAAAGAATGTATGGCTCAGTAATAAGCAGATAACCCAATTAAAAAATGATCAAAGGGAATTCCCTGGTGGTCCAATGGTTAAGAATCTGCCTTCCAATGCAAGGGACGCGGGTTCGATCCCTGGTCGGGGAACTAAGATCGCACGCGCCACGGGGCAACTAAGACTGTGCGCCGCAACTACTGAGCTCACCCGCTCTAGAGCCCGTGCACCACAACAAAGAGCCTGCGTGCCACAACTAAGACCCGGCGCAGCCAAATAAATAAATAAATAAATATTTTTTAAAAAAATGATCAAAGGGTCAGAATTGCCCCTGCTCTAAAGAAGGTATACAAATCGTCAGTAAGCACATGAATAGATGCTCGGTATCACTAGCCATCAAGGAAATGAAGATCAAAACCACGAGACACTTCTTCACATCCACTAAGATGACTATAATTTTAAAAGATGGGTAATCACAAGTGTTGGCAAGGATGTGAAGAAATTGGAACCCTCGTGTACTACTGGTGGAAATGTAAAATGATGCACCCACTTTAGAAAATAGTCTGACATATTCTCAAAGGGTTAGAGTTACCATATATGACCCAGCAATTCCATTTCTCGGTATATATACCCAAGAGAAATGAAAACATACATCCACACAAAAATTTAGATGTGAATGTTCATAGCAGCATTATTTATAATAGCCAACAAATGGAAACAACCCAACTATCCACCAAGTGATGAACAGATAAACAAAATGGGATAGATCCATGATATATCCAATGCGATACTATTTGGTAATAGAAGAAGTACTACTGTATGCATGAACACGGATGAACCTTGAAACCATGTTAAGTAAAAGAAGCCAGTCACAAAAGATGACATATTGTGTGATTCCATTTATATTAATAGGAATTATATATGAATGTCCAGAATAGGGAAATCTATAGAGACAGAAAGTAGATTAGTGGTGACCTAGGGCTGGGGTTGAGGATAAATGGGAAGTCTAACAGGTACAGGGTTTCTTTTTGGAGGAGATAAAAATGTTCTAAGTTAATTGTGTGATTTTGTGACTCTGTGACTATACTAAAAACCAACCATTGAACTGCACATACTAAATGGGTAAATTTTATGGTATATGAATTCTATCTCAGTAAAGCTGTTATTTTAAAAAATGCCCATGACCGAGCCCCACCCATGCCAATTAAAGTTGAATTTTGGCAGGTCGAGTTTGTCATCAGGTATTTTGTTTAAACTTCTCTAGTTAAGTTTTTAATGTCTAGCCAGGGTTACGGCTACTGGTTTAGACTAACTACCAAGATCCTTCTCAGTGCCAGAACACTGTAAATCCAAAAGTCTAGTGCTTTATGCCTGTCCCAGTGAACAAGGTGATTTAAAAGCACAAGGGGACAAGCTGGTGGTCACCCCCCAACACACCTTAATAATAGTCATGATTAATTTCTTTGGCTGACATCTCTGAGTGAGTAGAAACTCCAGTTCCCCTGCAACATATATATGGCAAGTATATTAAGAGTATTGCAAGTTTCTAAATCGTGGACAGACAGTAGGCAAAGACAGCAAATGAAAAATCTTTGATTGTGATTATTGAAGGAGGAGACAAATTTCTGAAGAGGAGAAATTACTTATTAAATATGAAAAATAGCTACTCACATGATTGTGTGTGATGAAAACTATTGAAGGATAGACTTAGTGATGAGGTTTAGCAGTTTCTAGGAAGAAAAAAATAATATTGTAATCAAGGTAACTGGACTATTTTATTTCTTCCTATTTATGAGGGTTTAGCCAAGATCATTTTAGAAAAAGTTTTTAAAAACCTGATTAAAGAACCCATCAGAATGGTACCACCTCCATTTCTTTTGACACAGACAAATTAGACAGGTTTTGAAAGTGTTGAAGATTGAGCAGTTGTAAAAAGCAGGAGCGATAGATGGAAGTGTCATTGTCACATCTCGTAAGAATCACTCGGTATTATTAGGAATCTAGGTAGGTGACCTGACCTTTTTATAACTTTCATCAGTTTAAGCTCTGACGGATAATGGCTAAGTGGTCTTTACAGGTTACCTTAACGTGTCTCAGTTTCTCTGTCTATACAACAGAACTAATTAATCCCATGCCAAAGAATTTAATCAAGTTCCAGCTGCAGTGAATATGGTCCGACATCTTATTAGGCCTAGTATAAGTCAAGGTCTGATCCAGAAAACAGAAACCACTTCAAGTGTTCCCATAAATTCCTTCAAGTGGGAATTAAATGTAGGGAATTGGTTATTACAGGTGAATGAGGATCTGAGTGTCAAACAGAGGACATTAGGAGAACCTGTAGATTAGCAACAGCAAGGAGCAACTGCCTCCCTTTAGCTCTTTCCAAAGGGAAGAGCCATTTAGTGGCACACAAAGGTACCCAAATTTGGAGCATGGTAGGAGCTAGAGCCAAAAAGGAGATGTGTCTGCTGTTGGACACATGACCCAAGGCAAAGGGGGAGGGAGAGGAATAGCAATGCCCTGACTTCTTTCCCTTTAGCCTTCAGTTTCCCATCAGGGCCTCCCATTGTCAGTACTCAGCTGAGAACCTGGAAAACAGCTGGCAGAAGTCAACCCCTGCCTCCCCCTGATACAGATCACAGCAAAGGTGAGGAATGGATCTTAGGACGAACAAGCCTGGACTTTCAGGGTTCACCCCTTTTTTATTCTGTATCCATTAAAACTTGGTACTTCTGCCCAATTCAACGTAACTACTCATCATTTAAAGGAATTCTCCCTCTCTCCCCAACAAGGGTGAGTCAGCCTCATCCATCATTGAATTCATCTCAAGTCTAGGATCTCTGCAGTCCCATGTCAAGGCAGATGTGATTCCTCATATATGGTGACCTCTGAACTAGAATGGAAAGTTAATACTACCAGCTCCTCATGTAAAATAGTAGAAGAAATAGCACCTCACACCCATTAGGATGACTATTATTTTTAAAAATAAAATTAAAAATAAAACAGAAAATAGTAGATTTTGATGAGGATGTGGAGGAGTTGGAACCCTTGTGCATTGCTGGTGGAAATGTAAAATGATGCAGCCACTCTGGAAAACAGTTTGGTGGTTCCTCAAAATGTTAAACATAGAATACCATATAAGCCAGCAATTCCATTTCTCTGTATATACCCAAAAGAATTGAAAGCAGAGATTCAAACTGATACTTGTGCACCAATGTTCATAGAAGCATTATTCACAATAGCCAAAAGGTGGAATCAATTCAGATGTCCATCCACAGAAGAAAGGATAAACAATACGTACACACAATGAAATACACAGCCTTAAAAAGGAATGAAATTCTGATACATACTATAAGACAGGTGAACTTTGAAAATATTATAAGTGAAATAAGCCAGACATAAAAGGACATATATGATTCCACTTATATGAGGTACCTGGAATAGGCAAATTCATAGAGGCAAACTATAGAATAGTGGTTACCAGGGGCTGGGAGGAGGAGGGAATGGGAAGTTACTCTTTAATGAGTACAGAGCTTCTCTTTGGAAGATGGAAAAGTTCTGGAAATAGTGATGTTGGTTGTACAACATTGTGAATGTACTTAATGCCATTAAACTGTACACTTAGAAATGATTCAAATGGTAAGTTTTATGTATATTTTGCCACAAAACTTAGGAGTTTGGGATTAACAGATACACAATACTATATATAAAATAAACAATAAGGACAGGGAACTATATTCAATATCTTGTAATAACTTATGATGGAAAATAATCTGAAAAAGAATATATATATATATATATATATATATACACAACTGAATCACTTTGCTGTACACCTGAAACTAACACATATTGGTAATCAACTATACTTCAATTTAAAAAAAAATAAGGAAGTGGAAAACAAAAAGAAACCATTGATTAGTATATGCATAAAAATGCAGGGCTGCTGCAGCCTCCATTTCTATAACTGGTCACATTTCTCTAATTGGTGACATTTATTACTTCCTTCTTCTACCATCCATCCCATGTTGCCCTTGCCCTCTGCCAGCGCTCAGCCGCTCAGAGCGTTTTACCTATTTGTGTTGAACTGAGCCTTTGTTCCTGAAAAAGGCTGAGTTCTTGGCAGTTGTGCCTTTAGTCGGCTGCTATGGGTTTTTTTCCATGACTGTTACTATGGACCTGGAAATACTAAAAGGGGTTCCAGTGAATCCGACGTAGTCCTCTCTGCCTTTACTGCGTAGAAGCAACTCACTTTGGCAATTGAGGTCAGTCCTTCCAGGCATCAAACTGACCCCTTTCTCTGCCTGTTGGTTCAGTAGTGTGAGAAGCCCAAAATAGCTGGTGGACAATCTCTCTTACCCATATAATTCAGTCATTGTTGTATTTTCTGGTGGAAGCATTCCTTCCTGAGTGCCTCTAGACCAAAGTTGTGGGAACAGGAGCAGAACCTCCATGAGTAGTTTTAATAATGAGAAGAGGGACCATTCCTACTTCTAATCCTTGGATTCCCAGACCTGTACTTTCTTGTTATTGGAAAAACAAATAAATAAATAACAGCACTGTATATTGGTCTCTTGAGTCAAAGTACCCCAGCACTCCAGCCTTGTACATGCTGTTTCCCAACTGGACCATAGCTGAATCCTGCATCAGCCATTTCACCCAGTAAGTTTCTTGGCCAGCAACATTGTTGAATAGCACACCATGATTGCGAATAAGAGCTTGAATAAATCTCCTGATAGTGGTGCCCCTCGAAACATTTCAGGCAAGGAAAGCAATTCCGTTCTCAGAGTGGGTACAACACTGCCCCCTCCAGGACGCAAGGTGTCTGGTCGTCTGCTTCTCCACCTGAGCCAGCCCGTGTCTTTCCCCTGCCTGCTCTGTTCTGGATCATAGGGAACTGCCCTTTGTACAGTGTTTCCTGGCTCTTGGGGCAGTTATCGTACAGCGGGACAACAATGGGAAGTAGTAGTAGAAGATTTGGGGAGTGGGACAGGGTCTGAGCATGTATGTTATGTGGTCAAATGTAGCCCAGATCTGCAAATCAGTCACTTTGAAACGATTTGTGATGTTTCTTTCATAAGTGCAGTTAGTCTGTTGAAAGTGCACTTTTTTTTTTTTTTTTCCTTCCTAAGATTTCAGGGAATAACAGAATGATTTAAAGACTAAATGGAGACAATTTTCACATCTTTGGCAAACTTCTTTTAAGTGAATTGTCAGATCGACCTCTTTAAAGATTATAAATTGTGTGGTAAAATTAAATTAAACAGGTTTTACACTCTTGGCAAAGTTCTCTTAAATGATTTCTTGTCAGATTCAAGCTCTTTAAAGATTATAATTATGTGGTAAAATTAAACTTAACAGGTTTAACACACTCCTTCAGTGTTTTAGGCTTCTACGTGAGCATGTTGGCCTACTGATAATAAAGGTGACTTCTCACATAGGTTCAGTGCCTGAAGCATACAAGTTTTGGGTTCTGATGTCTGTTCCTGGGTATATCAGATAATCTTTAGGCCATGACTGAATGCCTCTTATTTCACCTTCTCCAGATAATGATTATTCTGCTGCCCATTTCACATAAACATATTGAATGTCTTCATTCAATAATGTGCTTTCATAATAAGCAGAAGATGAAGGCTAAGTAGAAATTCAGATCTACAAAGAAGAAACAGTACTAACCCAGATGCTGGGGGGTAGTCATTCTAGCCATGAGACCTCCACAGTGGACACTGGCTGCCATTTGTTTCTTTGGTTTTTTTGAGAACATTTTTTAAAAATTGAAGTATAGTTGATTTACAGTGTTTCAGGTGTACAGCAAAGTGATTCGACTATACAAATACATATATATCTATTCTTTTTCAGATTCTTTTCCATTATAGGTTATTACAAGATATTGAATATAGTTCCATGTGCTATAGAGTAGGTCCTTGTTTATCTATTTTATGTATAGTAGTATGTGTCTGTTAATCCCAAATTCCTAATTTATCCCTACCCCCCTTCCCCCTTTGTTAACCATAAGTTTGTCTTCTATGTCTGTGAGTCTAATTCTGTTTTGTAAATAAGTTCATTTGTATCATTTTTTTAGATTCCACATATAAATAATATCATATGATATTTGTCTTTCTCTGTCTGACTTACTTCACTTAGTATGATAATCTCTAGGTCCATCCATGTTGCTGCTAATGGCATTATTTCATTCTTTTTGATGTCTAGGTAGTATTCCATTGTGTGTACACACACACAGACACACACACACACACCATATCTTCTTCATCCATTCATCTGTCAGTGGACATTTAGGTTGCTTCCATGTCTTGGCTATTGTGAATAGTGTTGCTATGAGCATTGGGGTACATGTACCTTTTCAAATTATAGTTTTGTCTGGATGTATGCCCAGGAGTGAGATTGCTGGATCATATGGTAACTCTATTTTTAGTTTTTTAAGGAACCTTCAAACTGTTCTCCATAGTGGCTGCACCAATTTACATTCCCACCAACAGTGTAGGAGAGTTCCCTTCTGACTGCATCTTGAGCAAGGCTGAAGCCACGGTCCAAACGAGCTTTTAGACCAACCAACCATTGCCTCCAGTTTGGCTCAAGTAACTGTAATACCCATGTCCTCCAATTTTCCAGGTTAAAATGCTTGATGCGTCCATCTGAAAGGTTTTCTCATTTGTGGTAGGGCTTTCAGGTTTTTGTTTTTAATCATAAGGTAAACACGTTCATTGGAGAAAGTATAGAAAATACGGAGAAACACAAAGCATGATCCAGTCACAAAATTAACATTTTGGTATATAGATATCCAATCTTTTTTCAGTTCATATAGATATATAATTATGTTCTTTTAAAATATAGAGTGCCTACAGTTTTTTTTTGTTCAACTTCATATTATGGCTAAAAATAAACTATATCAAACATTTTTTCTATGGTATCAAATATTTTCTACTATGTAATTTCTAATGACTGCATAGTTCTCCACAGTGTGGCTATGCCATAATTTATTTAATAAATTAGAGGGTTTAGGAAAAAATCTGTAGTTTAGCAGCTAGAGCCATCCCCTTAAGGTTGTTGTAACACATAAAACCCGTCCGCCAAACTCTTTGACATACACAAATCCTCAAAGGAATGGTTTTTTGTGTGAAATGGTTATAGCTGTCAATCATTTATTCTCCATGTCATGGCTCTGGTGCTCTCTCCAGGTTTTTAGGGGGTGATTATGGATTCCTGTCAAATGAGATGTCTACTATATATTCAACACGAGGCAGTTTGTATTTTTCTCCGTCTATTGCTTTCCCGTCAGAGGAAGTTAAGCACATCTCTGTGAGCCAAAGGGGAATGGGATAGACGTCTAGTGCTGGCAGCACACGGCAGACATGCTTGGGCCCCAGAGATCCCGCATAAGTAGATTAGACTGCTACATAAATACATTTGTCTTGATTGTCACGTTCCACCCAGGGTTACACCTACATGCGTAAAAATGGCTCCAAGCCTGTTTTTCAAAGGCAGTTTGCCTCCCTTGTTGCTTTTTAGCCACCCAGCCCACAGGCATTTTTTGTGTTACAGCTATCAAAGATGATTAAGGGGCTGGGAGAGTTGATATATAAGGACAGATTAAGAAAACTAAATATTTACAACTTGACTGAGTGATAGCCAAGGGGAAGATACTATAACTGTCTGCTGGGCTCAAATCATGGAAGAGATATTGTTTTGCTTTCCCCAGTAACTCAATTTTAGGGATATCTAAATTCAGAGAAAGTTTTCTGAAGATGACATCACTTATGCTAATTAGATAATCGTGTCAGTTGAAATTACATTTCGCTGCTTACTAGCAGAAACTTGGAATAGCAGTGGCTTAAACAAATAAGGTTTCATTTTCTCTCCTATAACATGAAGCCCAGAAATGTATCGTCTGGGGCCGTGTGGCAGTTCCATGATGTCATCCGTGCCCCCATGCCCTCCTGTCTTTGGCGCCATTATTCTCAGCATGATATTCATACTCAAGGTCACCTGGTATTTGAAGAAGAGCTACCACAGCTTCACTTACCTTGGCTGAATTCCAGAAAGGGGAAGGCAAAAGAGGTCCCTGCCAACTAAGACTGCTTGGAAGACCTTTCTCGGAAGCCCATTTCCTGATTCCAGTCTATATCTCGTTGACCACCACATCCACAAGAGGGGCTGGGAAATTGAGCAGGGTTTTTGGTTTGGTTGATTTTGTTTTTACGTTGGGTACCTTGCTTACCGCAGCGATATCAAGGTCCCTTGACTGAGAAGGCGTGGGCACATGGCTGCCGGGTAGGCAACTGGTGGTTTCTGTCGCAACGACTTTACCTCTTAACAGCTTCTGAGAAGTCCGGACTCTGAGACACAGTGGCATTTGCTACGATGTTCCATTTGTAAAACTAGCCCTTGCGATCTAATTTATTTACTTCTCATCACTCATCTATTTCAATTTATTTGTCACAGCATACCCTGGGTTGATGCTAAATAAACCAGCCATCTCAGCAGACCTAAGAATAATAGTAACTACAACTTACTAGCTTTTACCCAGTTCCATGCACTGTGTTATGCGCTTCACGTCACCTGAATGGTTTGCTTCAAAATCCTCCAAGGGGGGTGGGGAGTAGATATGGGTAAATGAAATCATACTCACCATGAGTTGCTAATAATTGAAGCTGAGCAATGGCTATGTGGAAGTTTGTTATTACTTATATACTCTTCTCTCTACTTTTGTAATAATGGAAATTTTCCCAGTAAAGATCTTTAAATCACCTCGTCTACATCTTACTTTATTTCATATGAGGTCGGTACTATTACCCCTAGCTAACAGTGCTCGGGGCAGTTAAGCAGCGTCACGCAGTGAGTGAGTGGCAGATTTAGGATTCAGACCCACGTCTGCCTGACTTAGAAGCCTGTGCTCTAACCCTTATTATTCAAAGAAAGCATGCTTCCCCGGTAAGGAGACTGAAACTCGCCAGAAGTGTAGATTTTCAGGCCCCACCCAAGCCCTATTACAGGACCCCCGAATAAGGTTTGTTTGCACACCCGGGGTTCCCCTGCTCTGTCCACTGTACTGTTACTGCCTTCGTAGCCACAACTTAACCAACTCAGTCGTGAGTTTCCCATAAAAAATGTTACCCTCTGTTGAAGCAAGAAGCCTTATCATGAGTCACTACTTGGTAGCATTTAATAATAATTGAATAGGGGCTTCCCTGGTGGCGCAGTGGTTGAGAATCCGCCTGCCAATGCAGGGGATACCGGTTCGAGCCCTGGTCTGGGAGGATCCCACATGCCGCGGAGCAACTGGGCCCGTGAGCCACAACTACTGAGCCTGCGCGCCTGGAGCCTGTGCTCCGCAACAAGACAGGCCGCGACAGTGAGAGGCCCGCGCACCGCGATGAAGAATGGCCCCCGCTCGCCACAACTGGGGAGAGCCCTCGCGCAGAAACGAAGATCCAACACAGCCAAAAATAAATAAATAAATAAATAAAAATTAAAAATAATAATAATAATAATAATTGAATAGGCATTTAATTCAGAGCGGTTAACCTGTCTCAACCTTGAGTGTCTGCTGTAGTGCTGAGCACTAAATGCCTGTGTGTCAATTAAGCGTCATTCTATGTGTCAGCTGCTAATGATCACTGCTTGCTTGAAACTTAGTTTGGTTTGTTCTATTGAAATAACGCCCTTGCTTCTATTAACTTAAGGTGTTGTGAGTTTTAAACGTTTTGGGACTTACAGAAACCTGTTCTACCTTCCGGCAGCATCACCTCTGCTTACCCACCTCTGTATAACTTTCCTGAAAAGACATGATTTTTCTCCCTAACATCTTCAGTCATCTTGTATCATTTCAGCCCTGTTTTTGAAAGAAAGAGAACTATGGGTTACTTCTTGTGTGTCACGTAGGCAGAACGTCAGCCTCTATTTCTCCCTCTGTGCCTTGGCTGTGCCATATGGTCTGTAGGATCCCTTCCAATGTCATTCTTCTCTAACGCCACATAACGTGATTTTTCAAGCCCCCCAAAACAAAAACATTATGAGGACACTGGACTGTATGTGAAGTCTACTTGATTATGTTTTTTCAGCCAGTAAAAGGATCCCTCATTGATTCGCACTCGTTTCTCTGTCCGAATAATGAATGCCTTAACGCTGTGTAGCTTCCTTGCCTCAGATCCTTGTTAGAACAAGTAAATGAATGAATGAATAAATGGATGAATGAGGCCTGTCATCCATCTCAACTATAATCTGCTTTCTCAAAGAGGCTGGGCCCTCTGCTTTTGAACAGCTTAAAAGATTTTCAAGCTGCCAGGTGAATGTGTTTGTTTTATATATTATAATCACCTTCAAACCATGTATATACTTAACACCCTAAGCTGTTCTTCAACTTCCATAGCAGAAGAGGTAAGGGAAAAACCTACAAAAGAGCAGGCATCAAAGCCATCCCCAGGGACCATCACTGTATAGGTCAGGCCCATGCTGGTTGAAGGTACAAGCATCAAAGTCACTTCATTCTTCTTCCACGAACTCTTTCTCCTACAAGAGTAATTTTAAGCCAGTTTATGTATAAGATAATGTTCTCACAAAATTAAACCTAGGAAAAATAGCACGCTGTAATATAGTAACGATAACAACCATTTTGCTAGACATGCCTTAGAATGTCTTGTCCACCCCTATCTTTTCCATGCTATAAGTAAAGTGTGTTTCTGATTTGTTTTGCAGGGCAGCCTTTGTCAAGGAGTCAGAAGTTCTTATTGGGAACCTGGGTGATAAATTAATCCCTCCACAGGACATCCTCCGTGATGTCAGCGACCTCAAAGCCTTGGCCAACATGCATGAGAGCTTGGAATGGTTAGCAGGTCGAACAAAGTCGGCTTTCTCCAATCTTTCTACATCCCAGAGTAAGTACCAGCAGGGTGGTTCCTGTGGGGACAGCTGAGGAACTAGACTGAATACTTTCATTTGAAATGCGAGTGTGTCTACACATCGCCATAAGGGGACATGTCTGAGTTGTTGGAAGATCTGTGCAAGAATTCTGCTTGTGCTGAGCCTCTGGTACTTTGTGATTCTGTGAAAGGAAGTAATCTCAGCTTCCCCATGTGGGGCGTGGGAAGCCAAAAAGGTCCATGTTAACATAGCTTGATGTTAAACCTTAGAAACACCAGATTGTGTAAGATTGAACCACTGTGTCTCAAGAACAGAAAGCAATATGTTTTGTCCTCCTTACAACTTCTCAAGGGTAGAAACTGTGTCTCAGAGCTCAAAGCTGAGCACACCCTTGATGTTTTCATTTTAACTGCTAGAAAAGGAATGAAAAAGTATCTAAAAAGAGAATAATAGAAGTGATCAAGTTGCTAGAAAACAGAGACAATGAGAAAAACAATTATTCTGGAAAAGAGATGGCTGAAAGATAACTTCATTATACATTTCCAGGAAATTAAGGAATAGGGTCTGAAGTAAAAATGGGAAACCTTTTTCTATCAAGGACCAATGACCAATTATTTCAAAAATAATTTGAAAACTTTGGAACACATAAACTTTATTCAATAAGTATAGCACAAATGTTTTTTAAAAGCATTAGTTCAGAAGTGTTAAACAGTTAAAGGCAAAGAAAAAATGATATGAAGAAGGAATAAAGGAGATGGGAGATTTGAATGCATGAATGGAGGGACAGAAAACAGAATAGAAAAAAGCAAAAGAACAGCAAGAACATGAAAGAAACGGAATCAGCTCTGAAGTTAGTATTAGAGTGAACTGTTAGAAGATTATTAGAAGGAAAAAGCTTGTATTATTTGGACTGTGAACTTCAAAGAAAGTTATTTTTTATCATTGTCTCTTGAAAAGTTATTATTGCTTGATTAACCATGATTTCCAGCCCAGAGAGGGAGCAGATGTGGATGAAATAAACCAGAGTAAATTATGCCCTGAAACACAGGCCCCACGGGCAGAGTTTAGGAGACCTTTGAATGCTCACTTACTTATGATCTCATGCTGATTGTGTAGCTGTCCTGGGGGTCAACAGGGGGTGAGGAAAGCAGATGGAAGGAGGGGGCTTCTGAGATTATGTATTCTGCTTTAGAAATCTTCTTAAAATATTACTTTTTATTTGTACTCTTATTTTTGCACTTTTTAGTATTTAAAATATTACTTTTAGCTGATGATAAAATTGTACATGTTTATTCTTAGAAATGTATTCACCTACTAAGGATAGTTTGGACTCAGTATCGGGTCTGAGCAGACTCTGCCTAAGTAGGTATCCTTGAGAGGTTTTCAACTTTATAACGACCTCACATCAGGGAACCTGTCACAAGTAGTAGTCAGAATTAGCCATTTTATCTCCCAGACTCACCCTACTCCACCAAAAAAAAAAAAAAAAAAAAAAAAAAAAGTCAGAAAGAGCTGACTCCCTTTTGCTAGTTGCAAAATAAACAGCTCTGAAAAGGGACCAGATGCCCCTTTTCCTAGTTTCCTTTGACTCTTGCAAATGTAGGGCTGCTTGGGTTGGTTTGTTAGTGACGATTGGAAGGAGTCCTCTCGTTCGGTGGGCCATCAAAGTCTAATATTTAATAATGTAGTCTCTTATTTTGGTAGCACAGCCTCCCAGATTTCTGTTCTGTCCATCCTAAAAGAGCTCCACAAGGCAAATAGGACACAGCCTCCATAGCAAGCCACTGAGTGATTCACACAGTCCAACCTGGCTTCAGCTGTTCTCAAAAAGAGAAAGATGCTCTCTGAGTTATGGTCAGCTTTGTAATTGCACCGTTTACCTGTTGTGTTCACGTCACTGAGAGCCCCTAGTACAGCTGATGTCTAATTCATGTCTTCCAGCACCTCTGTTATTCTGGCAAAGACCTCTTGTACCATGCCCATTAATACCTCTCATGTGCTCAGTTCCGTTTTATAGGTTGTACCTTCTCAGTTCCTTTCAGGGTGATTATTCCAGCCAGTGAGTGATTTAAGTGACTGTTAGCATTTTGACGATCAGTACAAAACCCAAGTGAACTGTAATCACTACTTATGTTGTCTTTGTAAAAACAGAGCATCCAGCAAACCTGGTTTATTCTGCTAACAACGTGCCTCGCTCACCCACACGCGTCTATTCTTTGAATTCCCAGGAGAGATGCCCACTGATGTTTATAATTTGAACAAAGCAGGGAATGGGTTACTTTGATTGCTCCATGTCAGTGTGACTTTAGAAAGGGAATAAAGGACAGCTCTTTATTATTCTTTTGAAAAGTGAACCAAATGATTACCTCAACAAAGGTGTTGCCAAGTCTGGAGACTCGATAGCATGAAGAAAATGCCAGCCTTTTGTCTAGCACTCATAGAGACTCAGGATGGGGAAAAGTCAAGAAAAGAAGCATAGAAGTTTCTTTTTTCGTCCACATCCTTTAACTATTTGGTATGGTAAATGCCATGCTTTATTATAATTAAGAAGCTACGGGCTTCCCTGGTGGTGCAGTGGTTGAGAATCCGCCTGCCAGTGCAGGGGACACGGGTTCGAGCCCTGGTCTGGGAACATCCCACATGCCGCGGAGCAGCTGGACCCGTGAGCCACAACTACTGAGCCTGCGCGTCCGGAGCCTGTGCTCCACAACAAGAGAGGCCACGATAGTGAGAGGCCCGCGCACCGCGATGAAGAGTGGCCCCCGCTTGCCGCAACTAGAGAAAGCCCTCGCACAGAAACGAAGACCCAACACGGCCAAAAATAAATAAATAAATAAATAAATAAATAAATAAATAAATTTATTTATTTAAAAAAAAAAAAGAAGCTACTAATGGAATGGAATGGAGGAAGTTTGCAGAAAATTATTTTCATAGTAGAAAATCTCTTTAGATATTAATAGCAGTATTCTCCTCCACCTGAAATATTTCATGTCATAGTGAAGAGAGTATTGCATTTTAGTGGCAGAGCATGGCTGGCCACTTGCCCAGGAGATGAGTTGACCATTTTTTCCAAGACGGTTTTTCCATCTCTTTTAGTATTTGCCTAAGCATCACTCTGTGTTCTTTACATTTAAAAGAGTCTCCTCGCCTCATGTAGATCCTGACTACACCAAAGGCACTGCTCTTACCTTCACAGTCCATGGTTCCTGCTCCATTTCTCCTGGTATTCCCCTGCTCAGCCTTCCTTAAACCTGTTCTACTTAAGATTCTTTCTGTTCAAAGTCGCAGCCCAATTAAAAGACAAAGCATCGATTTATAAAACTGGTAAATCAAAAGACTTCAGGTGTGACTGGATCCAGAGGTTCACAAGATAATACCATGTTACAGACATGTTTACACACCTGCTCTCTCTCCCCCACTTTCTCTATTTTTGGTGTATTCCCTTTATTGCTTTCCATCTCAGGTAAGACCTTTTCATATGGCAACATCCTTGGCTACCAGCAGCCCCAAGATTATTTGATCCCAGACAAAAAAAGCATTTTTGCCAAGAGCTCCTGAAACAGTCCTAGAGAAGACTTGGATTGACCTAACTTGACCTCCTCTCATGGGTCTCTCAGGTTCTCTCTGTATATGCCTTGTTTTCTGACTCTTCACCCCCAACTCACGACTCAGTCTCCCACTCCCACTTCTAGAATCTCTTTATGTTCAGGGTCTGTTTTAACAAATATGCTTTCAGTGCAAGGAAGTTGAGCAGGATCATATGTAGCATTGGGCATTCAGGATCTAGGTTTATACATATTTTCTCTCATTGATCACAATTTCAATCTTGTAGTAAAGGCACAGAATAGTATCTGTAGTATCTGCTGTTTGTAACAATCCTAAATGAGAGTCTGAGATTAACTGTTATGGTTAAGAAAATTCTCAGCAAATTGTGACCTAGATAAAAATTAAGAGTGTATTCAGTTGGAACACTAATGATTTTCTTTTGTATCTTATCCTTTTGTTTTAAGGATGTGTTGCCTTTAAAAATAGAGTACAGAGAACTTGAAGGGGGCTCCAGAGCTTGTTTTGACTGCATTTGCTTCCTCAAGGGGGCGCCTCCTTTCTCGGATTCTGTAAAAAAAAAAATCTCCAGAATTAGAGAATCTAAAACTTCCTTGATTATATATTCTGCTCTTTAAGTAACCTTACCATCAAGGAGGTCATCTGTTTTTTATTAAAGTCCCTTTGCTTCAGTCTAAACCTCTTTCTTCTGTCCTATTCTTCAGAAATTAAATGTTGAATATTTTTTCTGTGAAATACTTTAATGTGTCTGAAAACACTTCCCTGGTCTCTACCTGCCCATCTCTGGATATAGTAAAAACTTTTGGCCTGAGGGTCCCACCCAGCCTCTGAGTCCAGGGCAACCAAATCTAGCAGAAGTAGGAGCCCAGATCAGGCCCAAGTTCGCTTACACTCTCTCGGATGGTGGTTTGACTGTTAGCCTTTGTGAATGTGGCCCATGTTGCAAGTTCCTTCAACACCAGTTTTATGCCCTTCTGGCTCCCTCAGCTCCTGTTACCGCAGTTCTTGCTGTGCCCACGTGCATTGATAATAAAAAGTCATACCGTAATCTTTTTTTTTTTTTTTTTTTTTGCAAAACCACAGGGTCAAATAAATCTCATAATTTTGGTTCCTGGAATTGGTTCATGAATTGCAGTATTAGTTATGCAGTTATTTATATACTTCTTTTTTTTTTTTTATTGTGGTAAGATATACGTAACATCAAACATATCATTTTAACTGTTTTTAAGTGTGCAGTACAGTAGAGTCGTGGGAACTCTGTATTTATTACTATGCAACAGATCTCTGGAACTTTTTCATCTCACATAACTTAAACTCTGTACCCACTGAACAATAAATACCCTATTTCCCCCTCTCCCCCAACCCCTGGCAACCACTTTCCACTTTCCATTTCTATGAGTTTGACTACTTTTAGATGCCCCCTTATAAGTGGAAGCGTGCAGTATTTGTCTTTCTGTGACTGGCTTACTTCATGTAGCCTAATGTCCTCAAAGTGTTATAGCATATGACCGGATTTCCTTCTTTTTTAAGGCTGAATAATATTCTGTTGTATGGATATACGACATTTTCTTTATCCAGGCATCTGTCAGTGGACATTCAGATTTCACCCACCTCTTGGCTATTGTGAATAATGCTGCAGTGACACGTAAGTGTGCAAATTATACTTCTTTCTTAAAGCAGAACTATTACTAGGGATCTTAGAAATCATCTGGTCTAACTCAGATATTCTGCACATGGAGGAATCAAGGCTTCAGAGTGGTCACTCTGCATGTCTCTGCCTGAACTGGTATGGAAACAAGCCCTCAAAATGCCACTTTAATTTTCTCTCTACTACATCATTGTCTTGACCATTACCAAGGTTAAGTACTGGCAGTGATAACAGTTCCATTCATACCCTATTCCTATTAAACCATCCAGGAAGGTCATCATTTTTTTTTTTTTTAATGAAAGCACTTTAATGCCTACATTCAACTTGTGATCATTTCTGATCATCGTCTTGTGTGTAACCAGACTTTCTATGCTTTAAATATATGGAACTATTGCACATAATCCTTTTTGAATTTCATCTTAGTTGTAATAAAATATCTTATTAATTTTTCTCCCTCTTTTTTTATTCTACAAATATTTTCAAAGTTAGAAACTCTACCTGTCTTGTTATCATGTTACAGAATATCTTCTAGCTACTGCACTCTCCTATGGCAGCAGCCACTAACCTTGTGTGGCTATTTACATTTAAATTAATTAAAATTAACTGAAATATAAAATTCATTTGCTTAGTCACACTAGCCACATTTCAGATGTTCAGTGACCACTGTATTAGCGAGGTTGTAGAACATTTCCATCAGCACAGAAAGTTCTGTTGGATTGTGCTATAGATCAACACTTAGGTCGCTACTGATAAAGTTCTAAAATAATGCCAGTTCATACAGTTAGCTTTTTGAAACATACTTGAAATGTCCACCTAGTTATATCAAGACATGGATAAATACTTCACTTGTTCAGTCTCCAAATCCCCTGACAGAGAAGTATGTGTTAGGCCTGGCTTTGTCCAAAATTTTTTCTATTGATGCTAAAAGGAAAAGAGTTTAGTGGTCAAATACACTTGAGACACATTAGGTTAAAGAACATTAAATATAGTTCCTGCATACAATAAAACTTTTAAAGTCTTTTTATGTCAACGGAGTAATTACAGCAATGCAGTGTTTCCCAAACTTCTTTATCAATGGAATTCTCTCACCCCAGAGCATCTTACAGGACTTTTCTTTTATGGAACAACTTCTGGTAAACACTGTCCTATGCTATATTTATATAATTTGTTCAGAATCGTTTATTTCTCCCAGCATAGGCACAAGATAGGGCATATGCTTCACTACTGCAGGAATGTAATTTCATATTATTGGCAGATTTGCACACCATCAGATGACTTCTGTTGCAATTTGGTTATTTCATTACTTGATTGAATTATTTTTAGAAATGTTCAAGTCAACCAATATGAAATGACTATGGCTTCTTTTTTGCTTGTTTCAAACCTGGCTGCTGTCCAATCATTACACTTCCCTCACAATTCTCAAAGATTCCAGCTACTAATGTAATTCCACACCTCAGTTCACTGATGAATGTTAATATGTCCAGAGATTGATTTTTTTAAGAAAAAATTTTGATTTAGAATACTTCCAGATTTTGCGTAAAGTTGCAAAGGTAGTACAGAATTCCTATGTATCTCATACCCAGTTTTCCCAGTTGTTAACATCTTACGTTTGTCGCAACAGATGAACCAATACTGATACATTATTATTAACTAAGGTCTATATTCAAATTTCCTTAGTTTTTATCTGATGTCCTTTTTCTGTTCCAAGATCCCATCTCTAGGATATCATAATACATTTAGTCATTGTCTCTTTAGGCTCATTTAGACTGTGAGAGTTTCCTAGACTTTCCTTGTTTATGATGACCTTAACAGTTTAAAGGAATACTGGTCAGATATTTTGCAGAATGTCCTTCAGTATGGATTTGCCTAATCTCTTTTCATGATTAGACAGGGCTCGTGGGTTTGGGGAAGGAAAACCACAAAGATAAAAGCATTCTCATCGCATCTATCAAGGATAACTCCTGTCAATGTGACTTATCACTAGTGATGTTCTGGGATTGATTTTTAGGCCTCCAATTCATGTAGTCCCCTCTAGACAGTTCCTTCTGAACTCTAGATCGACTTTCCACTTTCCCACCACAAATTGCTTTTGTCTCTCTTTCTAGTGACCATTTTTTAACATGATGAATGCATCTATTATAAGCCCAACGTTTGGACAAGTTGAATAGCTGCTTAAAAAAATAGTCGTCCTCCACCTTAAACAATTATGCAGTTGATAAAGATTATAATCTTGTGGGTCTGAAAGGCCTACGGAAGGAGATGTTTTTTCTGCCCTGAGCCACTCGATTCGGGCCTGCAGCTACTTCTTAGTTGCCACATGTGCTAAACAATCCTTAGTAAATGTATACAAACATATTACTTTCAGACAAAGCCATGCTGAGATTAAAAGAGCTATCTGAATTTTTCTTCACCAAAAAATAAAGTTTTACTTTAACCCATTTACATTAGGTCCTTCTAATGTGCAGTGTTGACTCAAAACCCATTTACAAGTGAAACTTATTTCCTGACAAATGTCCTTTTAGAGTAGCAATTCTCAAAGTTAGCTGCATGTCAATTGTAATCAGTTGGGGAGTTTTAAAAAATACTGATGCTGGGCCCCACTCCCAGAGATTTTCATTTAATCATTCCAAGGTGTGGCCTGGGCATCCCCAAACCATTCACATCAGAGGTTGAGAACCACTGTCCTAAAGGATTGGTTCTCATCCTTGGCTTATATTAGGATGACCTATTGAGCTTCCGGTCAGACTCTCTGCGGGAGATGCCCAGAGTACCGTGCTTTTAAAAGTCTCCTCAGGCAATTTCAACAAACAGCCAAGGTGGAGAACCACTGATTTTTGAGCCCTCCAGAATTTCTTCTTTAATTTCTAGAGCTCTTATATTTGGGAAATGCTTTATAGTTATTTTGCCAGTTCTAGTCTCAGAAGTTTGGGGTTAACATGACTTCCCATTTTACAGACAAGAACACCAGGCTCAGAGTGTTGTAATTCGTGTCTATACTAGAGTCAGGACAGCTGCCCACTTCTGCTTAGCAGTTCCTAGTTAGCCAAACTGTCCCCCAGATCTGATTAAAAATAAAAACCTTCCTCTTACCTTTTTCAAATCAGTGAAATGAGAAGGGCACAGGAATCGGTGTCTCTCTTAACACAAAAGGCTGTGATTGCCAAACCAATTGAATGAATGTAGAAGTGTTTACAAGTCAATTATATCACTGAAAGTAAAGGTGGACAAGGTCCAGGTGTCTGTACACCCCCCATCCCTCGAGTATATGGTTTTGTCGCCAGCCAGGAGGCCTTTATACATTGCCAACTATGATTCAACATTTTCTAGAAGGTGGAATAGGTATTGAATATGAATAGAGCTCTCTATCATGGGCTTTTTCTGCCCTAATGGCAAATGGAAGATAAAATGCAGACGCCCCCCCTTGCTGTTTGTTTTTCTGCCTTGACACAAATGAGAATAAAAATGTCCCTAGACAAGATCTCCTGGGACATTGTCCCGTTTCAGATTTGCTTTTGTCAAACCATTAAGCCAGAATTTTTCTGTCATGGTTTCATCTGATTATTTTTAATTAAAACTCTGTGTATGGTAATTTCTCTCCTGCTCCGGTATTTACAAGTTTCAAATATTTGTAGACTGTTTATCAGACAGCTCCTCCTCAGCAGTTGCTTAGCCTAACTCTACATACTTAGTGTCTCGAATCCTCTTTTCCAGGTTGGGCTTTCTCTGCCATCATCATTTTTTGGTCTTATCCGTTGTCATTTTCTTCAGCTGACTCTCATTCTGTGGTTTCACTCTTATCATTCCTCTTCCTCAGTTGGTGACAACTTCCAAATTCATTGTCATTGGTTAGTTTCATGAACATACTGTTTCCTAAGAAAATTACATTACCACTGGAATTATGCCTTGTTCAGGGCTTTCCCACCTACTGTCCAATCTGGAATTTGTTTTGATCTTATCTCATTGACACAACTTCTACTTTTGTGTGAGCCTTTATCACTTTTTTGAAAAGTGTCCAAATATACTTCCATGTTGTACCAGTTTCCGAATTAATCATATGTTTTGTAGGAATGAAAACACTAAACGACAATTTTATGATGATTCAGTTTTGTTCATTTTCAGTCTTAATTGTACTCTATCGTTACTTATAAGCTGCTTGAAATTTATCTTAATGAAGAAAGAATTGTGTGGAAAATCCCTGTGCTCAGGGTGTTCACCTGGTTGTTCTTAGGAACTTTCTGAGACCCGTGTTGTCACAAACAATGGAGATGCTGGTAATTCTCTCACTTTATAAGGAAAAACATCTGGACCCCTCCAGCTCCTTCTCCACATTGATGTACTCTGCACTGTTACTACTGATTATCATCTAAGCTTCAGGCTGACCCATGGGGTTCCCATGTTCCTTTCTTCTTAGCACATCTTAAGTCCTGATAACACGGGTTAGTCCCCTTTTTAAGCATTTCTTAGTTTTTTTCCCTTTCCTCTCATTGAATACCCTCACAGGGCTCCTAGATCGTGGTCATTTTGCCTCCCTCTAAACCTCTGTGTTCTTCTTTTAATTCATAGACTCTTTCCCATGCTTCTCCCTTAGTCTTGGAGGCTTATAGTACATATTTGACTTTGAAGTCAAGTACACTTGGGGACAAATGAGGCAAGTTATTGTATCACCAGAGGGAAATTATTTCACCTTTCTGAACTAAATAGGTCTTCTTACTTGTTAAATAGATATGATGGTGCATCCTCATTGGGTTGGTGTAACCATTACATGAGATGATGACCCTGGAGTTCTAAGCATGAGACACAGAGTGGGAACTCAATATGGGGCTGCTGGGGTTACTACTATGAATCCTATCACTGGGGCTCTCACTCACTGCACTGCTCCCCGAATACTGGGTCTTCACCTTCTCCCACCCCTTCAGGGTTCTCTTTTATCTCAAGTCTGGTGGTTGCTTTTGAAACCCCGTTAACACCTGTCCTTATTGTTTTTCAAAACTATGAAAAGAGGGTTCCGATGTTGTTGAAAAACATGCCAGAACCAAATACAGTTCCTTCTTGTCAATCAGCTGGTCATCTCTCGGGTCCATTGTCCTGTGCCGAGTACTGATTTGAAAACAGCACCCTACCTCCCTCAGCAAGGAGGTGATTATCAGTTGCGCAGCTATGGAGGGCTAGTGCTGTGGGCGTTCTGATGTAATTTTGGAGTTCTCAGTATCTACTCGTAAAGAATTATGTGGCTGTTTCTTTGAAAATGCCAACATTTGTATCCAGAAGGGAAATATTTTATGAAAATATGGTAATATCATGGATGGCTTAAATGTGGTGACTGGGAGCTTCCAGATGAATGATTGTATCTTCAAACAAAACTCTAAAATGGAAACAGGAAGAAGAAATAGGAATGAAAATCTCTGGGGAAAGGGGGAGGCAGAAGAAGGTGGAAAGCAAGAGAGGGCTTTAAAATGGCATGCTGAAATAGCAGAGCCAGATGGAGGAGAGGGTGGAAGTGCAGAATTACCCAGGTTGACACCCTGAGCGGAGGTGAGGAGCAGTGGCTACTAGGGCAGCAGGTTTTGAACGAGAAATCGGAGGGGACCGACTTGGCCGCCAAACAGAAAAAGAATCTCTTATAATGAATGAGAAGTAAGTGAAAGATTGTACCTGAAGGCACTGATTGTGCTATTAAATCTTAGCTCTTATCTGGAAAAGCCCTCAGATAGTTGGGTACTTTAAAATGTGAGATAAGCCCCCTTACCAACATGAAGCCATGACTTCATGAACTTCTCACTAGAAAAAGAATGTGTCTTTTAATTTCTTCACCCTCGAAACTAAGCGTGGGTATACTACAAATGCAGGGGACCAGGAAAGATGAATCCTGATGGGGGAAACAGAGGATGGAGGGCTGGCCTGGACTGAATGGAAGAAATCTCTATCGCTTTGTGGGATTGGATTTAGAAAAATGTTCCAAAACATTTTTGGATGTAAACTGAATCTGCTCTTTCAGACAGCTTACTTATCATAATCAGCAGTACACAAAGACCCTTTGCAGTCTGCCAGCCCCCGGGAAAGTGTAGCAAAGGGACGGTATGCGCAAATGTGTGTGCATGTGACAGTCCCAGAGGATGCCACGATGCTGACAATGGCACTCAACATTTAGACGGCATTTCATACTTTTTCAAGAACCTTTATAATCATTAATTCTTAATCTTTTATCCCTGCTTCAAGCTGCAGTTAATAGCCTTTATTCTCTCAGTTTTACAAAGCATGATCATGAAACAGAAGTTTGGCCATTGGCCCAAGGTCAAAGTGAGACGCTGACAAAATCTAGATTGAACCGTACTGTTCTCAGAGTGCAGACCACAGTGTCTAGAAAAACAACATAATCGCCTGTTGCTAGTGTGCCTCAGAACACCAAACTAGCGCACCTCTGTTTCCCTCCCGGGGATAATGCTATTCTTTAGTTGTCTGCCAAAATCACAACAGCAAGATAAATGCCATGCTGCATCCCCGAATGCGTCTATGAATGACACTGGATGCACTTTAAAGGGGGTGGTCTTGACCTTCACCTGCTGTAAGAAACCGAAGCTGGAAAACCTCCACCTCCCTGCCAAGGATCTATTTTGAAACCAAATTTTATAGTCGCGTATTTAGGGAAAGGTTCTCATTTACTTTATTATCCTAAATTCAATATTGTAATTTATATCCACTCTTATAAACTATACAATAAAAATGTAAAAGAACTCCCTTCTTCTTCATACGAGGTACAGGAATATATCAGGTATAGGTCTCCAAGGCACAGTGTTGTTTATGAATAGCAGTTAATTCTGTGTACTAACATCTTTGAGGTCTGGTCGTTGAATCCTAGGTGAATTTGACTGGAGTTCTTAACTAACAACGTAATCCAATTTTTATGAAAGGAAGAATAATGAGGACTTTTCCGTAAGACTAATGGAAAACCTAAATGTTTTTCTAGAAACCAAGAATATCTGATCAGATTCTTCAAGGAAGCAAAAATCCTGTAAATGTCAGAAAGGTGTTACATTCTGGAAAACCCCTTTGGTCAAATTCATCTAAAGAAGGTGCTACTTGTAGGTGACTTTTCAGCAAGTCTGTCAAAAGCTTCTTGCTACAGATAAAAATTCAATAACCTTTCACTGTGGATGTGCCACAATTATCACTCATTTAAAAACAGTCCCTCTAATAGAGTATTTTATCATGCTGGACAGTCTCTGCATTGTTCATTATTTAGTGTTTGCTGAGCTGACGGCACTTCTACAGCACTTCTCTTATCTCTACTTCTTCAGAATTGGATTTTATATTTCTGAACCAGCCAGATATGACAAGTCATTTTCTTCCCTCTTGTCTTTTAAGAAACGCAAACTTGATTTCTTTTTTTTTCAACAATCACCACTTAAAGTTATTGGAAATGTCTGTATTAACTAGCATTGGGATATGCAGTGGAAGACTATTGCATTTTAACTGCAATTGGGGTTTCCTCTCTTCTTTTTCTTTCTTTTTATTTTCCAGTATTTGTGTATTCTGTATCTCTTTGGAACCTCATTCTTCGAAAACACACAGTGTATGGCAAAGATGAGGTATTATGAAGCCTGATGTTGCTAGAAGACAAGGTATTATTGGAATTATTGTATTCCTGAACCTCAGGAAAGGTGGTGATAAGCTATGCAAGTGGGTCTCTGTATATAAAGATTGTCTTTATATGAGAAACTTACTGAAAGGAAAATGATGAAGTCATTAGCCTAACACCTGGGGTGGGGGGATTGCCAGTTCAAACAATATCTCTTTCTATATATAGCTCATTATTGAGAATCTTAACATTTTAAGTCTGAAAAAATTCAGCTACCTGTGATTCCAAGTGAATGATTTTTAAAAGATCCATGACACATACTTTTAGGTGTTTACATTTTATCCCAGATTTTATCTTGGCCACTTTCGTGGAATAGTTCTATTTTCAAATTAAGATCAAGCCTCTTCTCTTTATAATGAGGAATCTCTGGGAGATTTGGGTGAGGCAGCCCGAACAAAGGATCAGAATAAAGTGGCCACATATGCTCTGACTTTATTGGAAACTCTCTCCTTGGGCCTACTGAGGACCTGTCCATTTTCTCCAGGAGAGTCTGTTGCACCATTTTTAGGGAAATAGAGAACTTCACTCAAGAAATGATGACAAGATTTTTGACCTTTTATGCTACAGCCTTTAAATAGTGGTGCCAGAATACTGAGAAAGACCGTGTAGAGAGAAATTCTCACTGAAATATTAATTTTAAGATTTATGGATTATTATTGTAAGTATCAAAACAGAAATAACATCAGAGTCTTTTTTCGTACACTAATTATAAAGGCCATCCTGTAGGATCAGCCTTATGAGGAAAAATATTTGCTCAAACTTTACGCAGAGAGAGACGTTCAGAACTTCTGTCATGTCTACTTCTGAAAGAGGGAATGTGATGAAAAATCCACCCTCGTATTATTTGTTTAAAGGTACCACGAGCCCAATTAACGCATTTGCTCAAGCCAACAGCCTTTGGGCTTCTCACAGAAATCTTGGAAGTGTGCTAGAGAAATGCCCCCGTGAAAGAGTTTTGCATATGCTGCTGGATCTGCCTCAATCTGCGAAGCACAACAGGGGTCGCTGACAGACAGATGGCTGCCACAAGCGCCACCAGTGGCCAGAAACTCTTCCCACCACCTCCTGTTCCCACAAACAAGCGGGGAGAGATGCTTTTCTTCAACACCATGCCTAGACTTTCTCTCCCCTGACCCAGCCCTACCCATGGAATATTGAGGCAAGACCGACATCTAACGTTACAATCCTGCCTTATTTCTATTCCTCGGCACCAACATAACAGAGGAGCATGACCTTGGCCTTGCACAAGGCACTTCTGATATCATCGATGATATCGTCTGTGTCCTAAATCCCTCACAAGATTGCTTTGAGGATCAAGTCAACTACTGTATGCATGACACCTGATCCAGTGCCTACTATACAGTGATCGCTCAATAAATGGTAGTTTTTTCCTTCTGTTTCTTCTCTCTTTAAACTCGTTGCCTCAATCTTAGCCATCCTAAGAATATTTCATTTCCGACTCTCATTTTACTGTCCATATTTGCCCATGATGGTGCTCAATGTGAAATGCCCAGGTCCGCCTCCAGTTTCCCCCCTTCTCCTATCCTTCCTGTTGATAACTGGCCCATTCTGCTTGATCATTTAATTTCACCGCCAAGGGATCATTGGTACATTGCATTTGAAATTCGACTTTGAGCACTTACGTTTAACAGCCTTCCAGGGTCCATGTGGCCTTTGAACTCAGGCACAGGGTGTGTTTATTCAGGGCCACAGTGAGTGAAACTTAAGGTTAAACCTCAGCTCTCATTAAATGACTTTCTCTGTAAACTTGTACTCCCGTGTCAGGAGATATGGAAATGAAGAAACTGCTGCACTGTGGTTTTAGTAAAAACTATAAGAAAAATGACAGACCATCCAACCCCAGAACCAGTAGGAGCTCTGAAGCTCTTGGGCCTTTTAGAGGCATCAAAGGATTCTGTCTGTATTCAGCTGCATTCTTTTGTTCATTAGGGACTAACTTGTAACATGTCTCATTGAGTTGATTGTTCCTATGGACTTTTTTCAGTTAGATGTCTTATAAATTGTTTTATTTTTTAAAAAGCAGAATAACTATAGACTATTAAATGTCTCAGTAGCCCTGAATATCCCTAGGAAGGTGAACAGGATACTGACACTTCATTAATGCCATAAATGGTAGAATTTTTAAAATAAGAAATAAATATGCATTAATTTAAAACATCTGCCATAACTTTAACATACTAAAATTTTATTAGCTATAGTCTGTAATGTTCAGTAGAATTCTGATGGCAAAGTATAACTTAGTCCAAAGTAGGATTTTTCTTATAAGGATCTAAGGAGTTCAAGCCATTCTGGTCTTTAGATTAAGAAGTTAAGATTTTCTTTTTAAATTGAAGTATAGTTGATTTACAATGTTAATTTCTACTGTATAGCAAAGTGATTCAGTTATAAATACATATATATGTATACATATATATATGTATATGCACACACACACATTCTTTTTTATATTCTTTTCCATTATGGTTTATCACAGGATATTGAATGTAGTTCCCTGTGCTATACAGTAGGACCTTGTTGTTTATCCATTCTATATATAATAGTTTACATCTGCTAACTTCAGATTCCCAATCCATTCCTTCCCCACCCCCCTCCCCCTTGGCAACCACAGGTCTGTTCTCTATGTCTGTGAGTCTGTTTCTGTTTCGTAGATAAGTTCATTTGCGTCATACTTTAGATTCCACATATAAGTGGTATCATATGGTATTCGTCTTTCTCTTTCTGACTTACTTCACTTAGTATGATAATCTCTAGGGCCATCCATGTTGCTGTAAATGGCATTATTTTATTCTTTTGTATGGCTGAGTAGTATTCCATTATATATATGTACCTCATAGAAGTTAAGATTCTTAAGTGCTAATATGGTAATTTCTATGTCCACTGTTGCGGTAATGGATTATTCCATGATTTCCCTTGTATACCAACCCTTTACTAAGGATCACTTCTTAAGGTTTCACTTTCATCGTGAAACAACAGAAAGACTTCATTATCACAGAGCTTCTATTACTTCAGCAGAATCATTTGAAACATCTAAACAGTTGAGAAATGCATCCCAATAATATACTTAGAAAGGATGAGAAGCAAGAATAGTAAAACTAGCTATTTAGCTTTAATTCTATAGGGATCATTTACCCATATTGCAGTTCACTTAATTTTCTACTTTCCACACTGAATTAGTCATGTGAATTAGTTAACAACCCTGCCACCACTGCCAGATCAGCTAGTACTGAGACTTCTTTCCCTCATCAATACTCCATATTGGCTTAGATTGTACACCAAAGCGCCAGGTAGAAATCACACCTAACCCAGGCGTGCTGCACAGGGCCTAGTGAGTAGTACTTCATGTTGATACAGATGTTGACAAGGGCAGTGTTAATTATCAGTATCAGTAATAAAGCCAGTTCAAGGCGTATCTCCTTGAACATAGCAGGTACTCAGTAAATGTTTCATCAAATTGAATTAAATTAACAAAATGTTTCCAGGGAGGGCCTGAAATCTGCTACCCTTCTTCCATTTGCTGAATTGGCTGGTAAATCTATGTCTGCAAATGAGCCAGCTCTTTTTCTCCATTCCCTTTCTTTCCCCTCTCAATTCAAGCACTGATAGCAACAGTTACATAGCACAGGAAAGTTCCTCCCAAGGCATCCATTTATCTCTATTAAGAATTTCCCCTAGGATTAAACAGTATGATTACCTTTGGATTTCCACAATATTTTTGGCCATTAACTTCCTTATTTAAAGCAGTATATTTAAGTCTATATCAATTTTCTCTTGCTAAATGTGGATGTTATTTACTGAAAATGTTCTTTCTGACCTTCCACTCTGACTTGTCTTTCCTTTCCTTAATAACCCTTCCTTCAGTATTTGTTTTGGCACCAATACTCACTCATTGACTAATGAATGTGTTATATTCTAGAAGTTCTTTTGTAAATTGACTGCTAGAAGCTCTGAGTGTGGTTCTCCCATAGAAACACTGTTATTTCTGGTTATGGGCTACAGGACATGATTTTTAATCTCTGAGTCTCAGTTTTCTCGTCTACAACTTAGATATAATAATAAAGCCTATTTTGTAAAATTTATTTTATTGAAGTATAGTTGATTTACAATGTTGTGTTAATTTCTGCTGTACAGCAGTGTTTCAGTTATACATATATACATTCTTTTTCATATTCTGTTCCATTATGGTTTATCACAGGACATTGAATATAGTTCCCTGTGCTATACAGTAGGACCTTGTTGTTTATCCATCCTATATATAATAGTTTGCATTTGCTAATCCCAAACTCCTAATCCACCCCTCCCTGACCCCACCTCCTCCTTGGCAACCACAGGTCTGTTCTCTATGTCTGTGAGTCTGTTTCTGTTTCGTAGATAAGTTCATTTGCGTCATACTTTAGATTCCACATATAAGTGATATCATATGGTATTTGTCTTTCTCTTTCTGACTTGTTTCACTTAGTATGATAATCTCTGGGTCCATCCATGTTGCTGCAAATGGTATTATTTCATTATTTTTTATGGCTGAGTAGTATTGCATATTGTATTGTATATATGTACCACATCTTCTTTATCCATTCCTCTGTCAGTGGACATTTAGGTTGTTTCCATGTCTTGGCTATTGTGAACAGTGCTGCTGTGAACATAGGGGAGCATGTATCTTTTTGAATTATTGTTTTGTCTAGGTATTTGCCCAGGAGTGGGACTGCTGGATCATATGGCAACTCTAATTTTAGTTTTTTGAGGAACCTCCATGCTGTTTTCCATAGTGGCTGTACCAATTTACATTCTCAGCAACAGTGTAGGAGGGTTCCCTTTTCTCCACACCATCTCCAGCATTTGTTATTTGTAGATTTTAATAATGCCTATTTTTGATAGTTGCTATGAAGATCTGCTAATTTTAATTTCTAAATATATATTTATACATTTGTCATTTCTTCTTCATCCTTGCTGTCACTGACCTAATTTATACATTTACACCTTCATTGTTTCTCACCTGAATTATCTCAATAGCCTCCTACTGATTGGCCTGTTTCCATTCTCCTTATCCTCCTATCATACAACTACCATACCAAAGTGATCTATCTAAATGCAAATATGACCAGCTAACTTGCTACAGTGGCTTCTCATTATCCCCTGGGAGATCCTTAACATGACATAGACAGTTCTTCACAATCTAGATGGTTTTATGGGCATTGAACTGCCCTTGGTTCTCCTGCAGTGCCATGCCATTTCTCACCTTCTTGCCTTTATTCAAGCTGTCCCCTCTGAGTACCCTTTCTCCTTAACCTGGTTAAGTCCTGTTCCTCTTTTAAAATTCAGTTTAAGCATCACCACTTCAAGAAACTTTAGGGAACCTTCTCAGACTGTATTAAATAACCTTTATCTGAGCTCTAAAAATACCCAAGAGCTATCTCTAGCATTTTACATACTGTATTATGCATTTATTTAATACTCTATCTGCCTTTCCAACCAAACTGTACATGCCTTGAAAGTATGCACTTTGTCTCTTTCCTCTTTACACCACCAACTAGTACATAGAAGGGACTCAAAAAATGTGATTGTATCAAACAGCAAATGAATGGATAAACTAATTGACCTTAACCTCTGTTAATAATATTATTCCAGGGAGGAAATATATATTTCTATCTGAATAATTCCAAGAACACAGTCCCCTGTTCTGCAGTCTCAGAGAGAACTTTCCTCCCCACCACTGCCCCTACAGGTTCCAATAGCTCCCCTAGTTTTGATTTCTAACATTTACTTACTATGAGACTACACCTTAAATAATGTGATGTGGACCAAAACCAATGCTATAATATAAACAAAAACAACCTCTCTCACTAGGGCAGTATTGTGGCAGAGATCCAGTAAACATTTTTGAGAGCCAATTAAGAAAACCTGTCTGGAGTTGGACTGAAGCAGGCACTATGGGCAGCGTCAAAATCCTTCCCAGGAAAGAATCCTAGGTTCACTCCAGTAGACTAATGAATTGTTGACTTAGACCCCCAACTTTTTTTTGCCATAGAGCAGTGGTTTTTCAGATAGATTAGAGGGGTCCTGAGCAGGCGTAGTTTGAGGCTTTCCACCTTCTCCTTTAACCAGAGCCCCTTCTTAAATTTTAGACCAGTAACTGAGATTAGTGTTGAACTCAACTCATAGACTTAGCTATGACTCATTCATGTCCACAGAGTCAGAGGCTTTGAAAAACCACTAAAGGCTGCCAACTCCATCTTTTATGTTGTTCCTGGTAGATTTCTTCCCAAGACATTGAAGAACTTATCTAATTATAATTAGATAATTATAATTTGCCAGGGAGGAGACTGGCATAGAATTTAGGAAGGATATTCATTAAATTGATGAACCTATAGATTGGGAAAGTGGAAGAATACCATTTTGAGTAAAATACAACCCAGGTCCAACCACGTGGTAATATAACCATATAGTTAATAAAGATAAGCAGTTTGTCACTTAGTATGAGCCTTAAGTAATTGTAAAAAAATATGATGGATGAACACATACATTTATCAGTGCTTCCACCACTTGCCCCACTGAAACAAAACAAAAAGTCCACAGAAACTAAAAAGCAGAAGAGGAAATCCAAGAAAGCCAATTTCTGTACCAGTAGTGAGGACACCAAGAAGTTATTCAACTCACATTTAAAAAAAAAAATTGGCATAGCTAACTACCTGTGAAAGAGGGAATGAAGATGGGGCTAAAAATAGGAAGACTTGTTGAAAGTCTGTTTATGAGACATTTACCATCAGATTTTCTCCCCTACTTCATGTAGCTGTGTCATTGCTCCTATCAAAATCACAAAACAGCGCTAGAGATTTATTCTCTAAAAATGGTTAAGTAAAAATTCCTTGGACTGCAAGACATAAGACATAGTTGAGTGTGGGGCTACCATCCTGACATTAGGGCAACTAATTCAAAGTTCACATTAATGACTATTGAGACCTGCCTTCCCTCACTGATTGACTGGCAGCCAGGCATATAACTTCAAACAAGAGACTGGAAAGTCTTCTCTGAGGAAGCTGAACAGCCCAAAAACCAAAGACACTGACGTCTGTGGTTCCCCAATGAAACAGACCAGCTAGATCACCTACAATGATGACCTCAGTCCACAGGCTTCACCTCCACAGACACAAAACTTCAGTCAGCCCCACTTAAATATGAGCAGACAGCCAAGGATAGTAGACATTTAAGGAGACCATGTAATTGAAATAAACAAAAAAAGTAACTTAGAGGATTCTCCAGAAAGAAAAAAACAAAACTATAGTTACTATCCCTAGAAAAAGAAATAAGAGAAAATATTGCATCCGTGACATAAGAATAATACACTATATGAAAGGAACATTCAGAAAACAAAAAAGAATGCTTGGTAATAAAAAATGAGTTGTGAAAATAAAAATCTCAGAAGAAAGGTTACAAGACAGAGTTGAAGAAATAGCCAAAAAAAAAAAAAAAGTAGAACATAAAGACAAATAGAAAATAGGAAAAAAATAAAAATAAAAAGGACCCTCTGGAGCAGTCCAGTATGTCCAACAACTGAATAATAGGGTCACAGAGAGAAGAAGAAATAAAGAGAGTCATCAAAGAAAAATTAAGAAAACTTCCCAAAACAAAAAACATGAATTTTCTGTGTTGTTGTTTTTGTAAATAAAATTTTATTGGAACACAGTCACACCCACTTTTTCCATACTATCTATGGCTGCTTTTGCACTACAACACCAGAACTGAACAGTTGCAACAGTCATAGATCAGCAAAGCCTAAAATGTTTACTAGCTGACCCTTTACAACAAAAAGTTTGCCTACTCCTGGGCTAAATTATGGTCATACCCTTCTTTTTTTTTAAACTTTATAATAGAAATTTATTCTGAATCATCTGGATGTTCACTTTTTTTATTGATGTATATAGTTGATTTACAGTATTGTGTTAGTTTCTGCTGTACAGCAAAATGATTCAGTTATATGTATATGTATATATTCTTTTTCATTATGGTTTATCACAGGATGTTGAATATAGTTCTCTGTGCTATACAGTAGGACCTTGTTATTTATCTATTCTATATAAAATAGTTTGCATCTGCTAATCCCAAATTCCCAATCCATCCCTCCCCTACCCCCTCTTCCCCTTGGCAACCACTTTTCTGTTCTCTGTGTCTGTGAGTCTGTTTCTGTTTAGTAGATAAGTTCATTTGTGTCATATTTAAGATTCCACATATAAGTGATATCATATGGTATTTGTCTTTCTCTTTCTGACTTACTTCACTTAGTATGATAATCTCTGTGTCCATTCCTGTTGCTATAAATGGCATTATTTCATTCTTTTTTATGGCTGAGTAGTATTCCATTGTATATATGTACCACATTTTCTTTTTTTTTTTTTTAACATCTTTATTGGAATATAATTGCCTTACAATGGTGTGTTAGTCTCCGCTTCACAACAAAGTGAATCAGCCATACACATACATATGCTCCCACATCTCTTCCCTCCTGCATCTCCCTCCCTCCCACCCTCCCAATCCCACCCCTCTAGGTGGTCACAAAGCACAGAGCCGATCTCCCTGTGCTATGCAGTTGCTTCCCACTAGCTATCTATTTTACGTTTGGTAGTGTATATATGCCCATGCCACTCTCTCACTTTGTCACATCTTACCCTTCCCCCTCCCCATATCCTCAAGTCCATTCTCTAGTAGGTCTGTGTCTTTATTCCCGTCTTGCCACTAGGTTCTTCATGACCTTTTTTTTTTTTTTCCTTAGATTCCATGTATATGTGTTAGCATACTGTATTTGTTTTTCTCTTTCTGACTTACTTCACTCTGTATGACAGACTCTAACTCCATCCACCTCACTACAAATAACTCAATTTCGTTTCTTTTTATGGCTGAGTAATATTCCATTGTATATATGTGCCACATCTTCTTTATCCATTCATCGGTCAGTGGACATTTAGGTTGTTTCCATGTCTTGGCTATTGTGAATAGTGCTGCTATGAACATAGGGGTGCATGTATCTTTTTGAATTATAGTTTTGTCTGGATATATGCTCAGGAGTGGGATTGCTGGATCAACATGAATTTTCAAGTTGAAAGGGCCCAGAGTGCCCAGCAGAGTGGATGAAAATAGACCTAGATTCCCACCAGATCAATCATTGCAAAATTGCAGAGCCCTCAGAATAAAAAGAAAATCCTACAACTGTCGGGGTGCGGGGGCGTGTGGGGGCAGGGGGAAGGTTTTATAGAAAGAATCATGAAGCAAAAAAGCAATAACTCCTCAAAGGTAACACTGGAAGCTAGAAGACAATGGAAAAATACCTTTTAGATTTTTAAGAAAAAGTATTTCCAACCTAGAATTATATACCTAACCACACTATCAATTCAGCGTGAGGGGAAAAGAAAACCTTTTCAGACACACAAAATCTCAAAAAACTTACTTTCCACGCGGTCTTCCTCAGAATCTACCAAACTGAAAGAGTTTACCTAAAATTAGGAAGGCATAGTATACAAGAAATGGAGATTCCAACACAGAGAGAGATCCCAAAAAAATGATCATGGCAGGAGGTGCCAAGATGGCAACAGGCATAGGGAGTAACTAGCCCCCAGAGGAATGATTCAGAAGGTCACAGGAGAGGTTTGTTCAGGAAGGTGATGTTGATAGAAAACCCAATGTGTTTGGATTTATTGAGAGAGAAGTGTTTGAGGTTGAACGATCTCTCAAGTACAAAAAAACTAAGCAAACAAATAACAAGGCTCTTATTAGCACCAGAGAAAACAAACCTATTGTGCAGGGGGAAATGTGGCATCCTGCATGGCCCTAGATGTCAGTAGCATTTATCTAGTCATAATAGCATGAAATACTGATCTAACCACAGTTATGAGACAACTGAGTGAGAAAGTAATGGGAAGAGAGTGCATATGTGGAGGGAGTTAAATCCTCATCTTTCTTAGTGGGAGGGCAACAAATAAACACCTAAACCGGAAAAATTAAGAAAGTAGCAAAGTAGACAAGTTCTTTAACTATACAGGGATAAGCACCAAGGAAATTGACTAAGAGTTGAAAGTTGTCGCCTAATGAAAAAGCTTATAAAAACTACTTGGCTCTTCAATCTATGTGCATATCTAGATTTGATTAAAATAAAAAGTGAGCTAAAAAATGATTACAGTAGTAAAGGTCCTCGCTGGGCCCTCATTTTTTTTTAATATTTATTTACTTATGTATTTATTTATGTATTTTTTTTGGCTGCGTTGGGTCTTCGTTGCTGCGCGTGGGCTTTCTCTAGTTGCGGCGAGCAGGGGCCACTCTTCATTGCAGTGCACGGGCCTCTCATTGCAGTGGCCTCTCTTGTTGCAGAGCACGGGCTCCAGGCACGCAGGCCTCAGTAGTTGTGGCACTTGGGCTCAGTAGTTTTGGCACGTGAGCTCCAGAGCGCAGGCTCAGCAGTTGTGGTGCACAGGCTTAGCTGCTCCGCGGCATGCGGGATCTTCCCGGACCAGGGATAGAACCCGTGTCCCCTGCATTGGCAGGCGGATTCTTAACCACTGCGCCACCAGGGAAGTCCCTGGGCCCTCATTTTTAAGTTTTAATCAATTCTAATGAATAATTTACTACATGAACATGTTAGGTAGACCCAATCTAAGAAGAGCCTATTGTCCACAAAGTTTCAGTCAGTCTTCCTGAGATCCAAAAACTAGAGAAAAACAGACCTTCCAAATGTCATTTGGAATCTGGGCTTTCACTATTTCTCCTGTGAAGTTTATGGTAACTATGTAATCTGCCCTTGTTCCTAGTACTCTCCACCAAACCCAAATCTTACCAAAAGTATTTGCTTGGGTTTGGGTGAGATAATAAATGCTCTGCTATCCAGTATGTAATAAGATCCCAGGACACTGCTTCTACATTCTGCCTTGCTTGTGGATACACTATCTTGACCAAGATGTTTTCTGGTTTCATAAGGACTATTAGATAGCTAAAATTAATAGGATGCCTGACATAGACTAGATCGAGCTAGATTCTGTTTTTCAGCAATAATTCCATGAGAAATAGTAGAACCCTGATAATTTGATTTAGGTTTTTTTTTTTTTTTAGATACAATGAAAAAATTTAAACCCTTATGTTATATGTGCATGCATGCATGCATAAATAAATGCACAAGAGAAGAATTGGTAAAGTAATTCAAGTATGTTTAATATTTAGAGATATAACATTATACCCCATAAGTAATATTATAAATAATTCACTATTGTTAAGATATTTCCACAAACTATATGATAAGAGTTTTTGAGGCAAATCCCTGTGTAGTATAATAATCATGCTGGAAGATTTTACTTACCTCAAATTGCTACCAACAGATTAACCCAGAGAGCCAGATACTGTGCTGTAATAATATTCTGGCTTTTTTTTTTTTTTAAAGATTTATTTATTTTATTGATTGATTGGTTGCTATGTTGGGTCTTCGTTTCTGTGCTAGGGCTTTCTCTAGTTGCGGCAAGCGGGGGCTACTCTTCATCGCGGTGCGCGGGCCTCTCAGTATCGCGGCCTCTCTTGTTGCGGAGCACAGGCTCCAGACGCACAGGCTCAGTAGTTGTGGCTCACGGGCCCAGCTGCTCTGTGGCATGTGGGATCTTCCCAGACCAGGGCTCGAACCCGTGTCCCCTGCATTAGCAGGCAGACTCTCAACCACTGCGCCACCAGGGAAGCCCAATATTCTGGCTATTAACAGACAAATGTTTATAGGTATATGATCAGAACTTGAAGCCTACTTCTTTATGATCAAAACGTAAAACTTAGCAAAACATTTACCTGTACTGGGAGTTTTAGAATATTATTTCTAACTTTCTTAATGCTGTGACGGTAAGTGTGGTAGGCAGAATATCACCCCCCTAAAGGTGTCAACGTCTTAATCCCCAGAACCTGTGAAGATGTTCAGCAAAGGGGAATTAAGTTTGCAGATGGGCTTAGGGTTGCTTGTCAGCTCACCTTAAATAAGGTAGGGAAATTATCCTGGATAATCCAGGTGAGCCCAGTATAATTACAAGGGTCCTTAACAGTGGAAGAGGGAGACAGATGAGTAGGCCAGAGTGATGCAATGAGAGAAGGACAACCCTACATTGCTGTCTTTAAAGATGGAGGAAGGGGGCCACAAGCCAAGGAATGTGGGCAGCCTCTAGAAGCTAGCTAAGGCAAGGAACCAAATTCACCCCTAGAGCCTCTGACACCTCAATTTTAGCCCAGCGAGACCCGTGTCAGATTTCTAATCCCTAGAATTGGAAGATAATAAATCTGTGTTGTTTTAAACTACTACATTTGTAGTAATTTGTCACAGTAGCAATAGGAAACTAATATAGTAAGCACTGTTGTCTCTATTTTGCAGATGATAAAAATAAGGTTCAAAAGATTGAGTAACTTCTCTACAAGCATGCAGGGGTAGTAAGTGGCAAAGCCAGGACTGGAACCTAAGACAGTGTGATTCCCAGGTTTCCCAAGAGTGAATCCTGACATTTCGCTTGCAGTTGTAGCTGACATTTATGGAACACCAGCCAAGAATGAGGCAGGCCCTGTCCGAAGGTCTCCACTGTGCTATCTCATCTAGTCCTTCCAGCAACCTGTGAGGGAGGTGGTAGTCATCCTCACTTCTTACAGGACAAAGTTGAGGCCGAGAGAGGTAACAGAGAGTGATGGAGGCACGATTTAAATCTGTACCATCAGACCCGAGTATCCCCACTCTTCATCTCAACACCACTTCGTCATCCGCTTGCAGTTGATGGACAAGGAAACTGAGTACCAGCTGGCTGACTCTGGCGTGGTCACCAATCAACGTGGAGCCACAGCCAGATGTAGAACCCAGGTTACCTCCTGCCTCCTCTGGGGCTTCATCTTCTTGAAGAATGTACTTAATGTGGAAATACAGGTGGGGAAAAAAAAAAATCTGAAACAAACATACTCTAGAGAGAAAAGGGTGCATTTGCTCTCTACTTCTTGTTGGTGCAGTTCAGTTTCCTGAGAAACTTTACACCTACCCCAAATCGTTTCTGTCACAAATAATTGTGCAGCTCCCAGGTAGCTGTCCTGTCTGTAATTTAGTAGTTAGGCTCATTAACATATCTTTTACCTAGGTGAAGCTTCTCATTTGGTTAAATGAGTTAAAAGATTATCACCGTGACCAGATAGCTCTAGCTGGGTCTGAGATGCACCGCCCTTGACCCTGTGTTTCCGTTGACAGACTCTCCGGAGAAATGGTCCAAGACGTTGAAAGGGCTGTGCTCTTATTTTCTGTCACTTTTGTACATAATCTAAATCTTATCACACAAACAACACATCACGCAAGTTAAACAGATTTAAATTCAAACAAAATTGAGTGTCACCACATGTGCTCATGCCAGATCTATATAATTCTTTGGAGGTTTCTGGAAACATGAACCAAGCCATTTACGCTTCATAGGAACAGATTATATCATTTGCAATCCTCAATAAAAATGCAGTCTCATATTCTACAGATGGGTGTCATTTAATTAAAATATGTATTTAAAATGCAAAGGGCTACATTAATTCCGTACTGTGGCTGAGATTTTAATTGCACTCGAGTTAGGAAAATCTGAGTTAATGTTCCCCTGGCATCACTCATTCAGCCTCTTAGAACAGATGTATTGTGATCCGAAGAGGCTTTCAATATGTTTTCACATGCGGTACATGTAGGAATGGCTTTGCGATGCTAAGGTGGCAGGCATCATACAAACAAAGAGATGATTCCGTGAGGAGCCAGCACCACAGCCTGTGGCCACTTCCCCTGGTTCCTCCACTTTGCCAGGTGGCCCCAGCTAATCACTCCCTGCCTTTGTGCCTCATCGGACTCCCCTACATCAGATATCCCCAAAAGGTTGTCGTGGGGCTCCCGTTTTGTGGGGGAGTGGGTCCTTCAATATTTAAAGGGTTCAGACTTTTTTTTAAAAAAAAGAACCAGCTCTGGGAATGCCTTTCAGGTTTAGAGCACATTTTAGAGTGTACTCTAAGTGTTTAATAAATGCCAATTGACCAACAAGAAAACCGTCAGCCTCCCTTATATACTGTTGCGATATAATAAACTACAAAATATGGTCCATAGTGGAACACAGGAATTTTGAACTCTTAGGAACTTCTCTTTAGACTACAGACAGTCCAGGGGCAAAAGAAGTGCCAGCGCTCAGAAGCATTTCTCACAAGTAAGGCAAGGAGTTTAAAGAAAGTGACAAATAGTGAAAGCCGTGGGCACCAAACAGGGATAATTAGTGTCAAGGATTTGGGGAAAAGACCGATTTTATACTTAAATTATTAGAGAGGAATCCATGATATTAAAGTATCAAAAAAGAAAGAGATGAGAATTCCCATGAAGGGAAAGAGGAGGATGAAATTGACACCAAACCTTCTGTCCCTTCAGTCTGTGCCCAGGCCTGGGGAAAGGGTGTTCAATGGTGAACAGAAGATCCGGGGTCCAGGCCATTTGGGGCCTTAGAGCCTAGTGGGGCCATTATCTACATAAGACATGAATGCAGATACATGGTTCAATTATGCAGAGGTTTTGTTTTATTTTTAACACAGTCACCTAGGAAATATCGAAGATTATGGAGAAAAGAAGAAAGGGGTAGCTCGACTTGAAGGGATGAATGTTAAGAGTAAGTTTAGAAATAGCAGCCTGTCTTATATATTTTATGAGATTGTTTTTATTATGTCTGTATGCCCCTGTGAAATCTTTTCAATTAAAATCTGCAACTCTAATATGAGAGAATATATGGGAAAGAACAAGTTCTTAGGAAAATCGGCAGTATATAAATCTTTGGGGAAGAAAATAAATCCAAAACTCCCTTAGAAAAATCAGTAAAAGAACCAGTCATAGAACTCAGGTCTTCTGGCTCCTCATCTAGTTCTTTATGACAGAATACAGTCCCCCTGATACTAACTTTTTATATTAAAACAGAAAGCCAGCTAAGTTGAAGAAACAGCCATATTTTTCTCTCAGGCTTTTAAACTTAGTTTTATCAGTCTACACTTCACTGGTTCAAGATTGTCAGCCATAGAGCAAACAGCCACCACCAGAAGGAAGCCTCTAGTTTCTAAATGGCCTTCCCCAGACCCGTCTTTCTTAAGAACCACCTGTGGAGAGGCTGGTTAAAGGCTGAAAAGAGAACCTAGGCCCTAACTGTGTAGTCCTTTGTGAACTACAGTGGTTACAAACCCCAGAGAAATGGAATACGATGATGTGCCTCAGAGGCCCAGGCCTGGCTTTGGAACTCTGCAGGGGAGATAAGGTTTAGGGAGGACCTTGGCAAATGGAGAACCCTGGTCATCAGGGTTCATGTGCAAGGCTTGACTAGTAAAAGATTGATTTCTCTTTATTGTTGTAGAGGACTAATAGGGCTTCAGAGTTGTTGGTTTTTAAAAAATATTCCCGGCTCATATCTGGGCTCTTATATAAATCAGATATATCTATCTATAAAATCTTGTGGAGAATTGTTTTGCCTCTTTTTCTTTCATTTTTGTAAGATGGAGAAAGAGAGAAAGGAAGGAAGGGAAGGGAAGAAGGAAAGAAGGAGGAAGGGAGTACGTTTTCTTAAGGCACGATGTTTGCACAAACTCATTGAAAACAAACTTTTTGGAAGAGTTACGGCCTCCTTAAAAGTGCTATAGTTTCCATGTGAAATGTACGCCTTCTTGCAGAGGCAGAGAGGAGCACCCCAGGCAGTTCTAGGGAGACAGTTTCTTACTGGTTGGAGTACACACGCCACGAAGGCGGTTAATTCACGAAATGAAAAGCTAGTTAAGTGTTCGGCTGGCTCCTCCTCACCAGTGGCAGCCCACGCGCTCTCCCGCATTCGCGTCCGCTGAGCTGGGGCGGGGAGCGTGGTCAGGCCCGCTGATCACAGCTCGTCTCGGTGAGTTTACGCCACTCTCGGAGCTTCGTTGGGCTGCCCTCCTGTCTTCGTTGAAGTGAGCACGCCAGGGGTACCCAAGAAGCTCTGAGTTACTCTGTGTATTTAAGAATTTTCTTCCTTGCTCTTTGACTGCCTTCTGTGTCCCCAGCAGAGCCTCTCCAGCACTACACATTTGTAACTTAGACTGCAGTCGTCCACTGGTTAATCCCCACAGCCATGTTCTGAGCTAACTAGAAGGCAACGTCTTTGTTCCCATTTTACAGATGGAGAACCTGAAGCAAAACGGTGTGAACTATGCTTAGCCAGTGACAGAGCTAGGGTATCGATCTCGGAGCCACATTACTTTTCATTAAACTAGAAAGACATTTTACTCTGCTTCTCTAACTTTGTTCTTCTCAAATTCTGTCCTTCTCACTCTTCAGCACCCCCCACTGTGCAGCATGAGTCTGTCCATCTGTGATTTCCACTTCCTCATATGACAGATTTTTTTAGCAATCATTCATCTGTAGTGCTTTATTTCCTTCTAAAAAATCCGTTTTGGTGAGTCTTGGACATGTGTTCTAATTTCTGGATTAGAAAGTCCTTTATTTCTCTTTCTTATCATTTAAGTTGCTTCCTTACCTAATAAAAGAAGTATAACGACATTTTAACAAACTTGAAATATCAGAATTGCTTAAGTTCAAAGCATGTTTTTTCTTTCTATTTATTTATTTATTTACATCTTTATTGGAGTGTAATTGCTTTACAATGTTGTGTTAGTTTCTACTGTATAACAAAGTGAATCAGCTATATGTATACATATATCCCCATATCCTCTCCCTCTTGTGTCTCCCTCCAACCCTCCCTATCCCACCCCTCTAGGTGGTCACAGAGCAGTGAGCTGATCTCCCTGTGCTATGCAGCTGCTTCCCACTAGCTATCTGTTTTATATTTGGTAGTGTATATATGTCAGTGTTACTCCCTCACTTCGTCCCAGCTTACCCTTCACCCCTCCCCGTGTCCTCAGGTCCATTCTCTATGTCTGCATCTTTATTCCTGTCCTGCCCCTAGGTTCATCAGAACCTTTATTTTTTTTTTTTTTAGATTCCATATATATGTGTTAGCATACGGTATTTGTTTTTCTGACTTACTTCACTCTGTATGACAGACTCTAGGTCCATCCACCTCCCTACAAATAACTCAATTTCATTTCTTTTTATAACTGAGTAATATTCCATTGTATATATGTGCCACATCTTCTTTATCCATTCATCTGTCGATGGACACTTAGGTTGCTTCCGTGTCCTGGCTATTGTAAATAGTGCTGCGATGAACATTGTGGTACCTGACTCTCTTGGAATTATGGTTTTCTCAGGGTATATGCCCAGTAGTGGGATTGCTGGGTCGTATGGTAGTTCTATTTTTAGTTTTTGAAGGAACCTGCAAACTGTTTTCCATAGTGGCTGTGTCAATTTACATTCCCACCAACAGTGCAAGAGGGTTCCCTTTTCTCCATACCCTCTCCAGCATTTATTGTTTGTAGATTTTTTGATGATGGCCATTCTGACTGGTGTGAGGTGATACCTCATTGTAGTTTTCATTTGCATTTCTCTAATGATTAATGATGTTGAGCATCCTTTCATGTGTTTGTTGGCAACCTGTATATCTCTTTGGAGAAATGTCTATTTAGGTCTTCTACCCATCAAAGCATGTTTGAAAGTATACTGTGGTAGGATGTGCAGAGGGAGTATTATTCATGTGTCTTTATGTTTAAATAAAGCAAGTCTTAGATGAACACTGCAAATGCAAAAATTTACAGATTTTCACTCTCTGTATTAGGGGACTTCTTGTGATTCTGTGTGTTACGGGTTTTTTGAATTGCAGAGAATAAGGAAGGGCTGGAAGTGTATTCCTTACAAAAGTAAATTTGGCTTTCCTCTGTTTTTGCCTTTGACCTCTGACTGTTCTGTCATGTTCCCCGGTTTTGCCAGCTGCTGCACCCTCCATCCATCTTCTCCGGTAGGCGTCCCCTACTGAGGAGGCAAAAAGGCACATGGTCAATTAGCTCGAGAGTCACAATGGTTACAGGTATAGACGAGGATTCATAAATCATGTGTTCTATTGAATTTATCCAATAGTTAATTTCTATTGGATAAATAAAAAATTTATCTAGTTTAATTTACTAGATCAGTGAAGCGCTATCTCATGGAGCCATCAGGAAAGATATTCATTCATTCAGTAAATATTTATGGATCACCTTGGTTTAACAAATAACACAGTGCCAGCTATGTGCTGGGCCCTGGGGACATGAATAAGCAAGACCCAACCTCTGCCTGCAGGGGATTTATAAGTCATGGGAGAGACAGGCATGAAAGTAATTACACCATATTGTGATTCGGCAACATACTATGGGACTATATAAAGTACACATTTTAAAGGGGAATATAAATATCAGAGAAGGCTTTCTGGAGAAGGTGGCAGCTGATCTGGATCTTAAATGATTAAATAGTAATTCACCAGACAGAAGGGCATTTTATGGAGGAAAAACCAAGAAGGGATGGGGAGGGGAGGAGAAAAGGCTATGATGTGAAAGAAAATATGGTGAGTTCAGGGTAATTCAAATACTCCATAGGGCTGGAACATGAGGTTCACAGTAGGGGAACAACAACCATGAAACTAGAGATGGGGCAAAGGTCAGCTGGGATTTTATTTGGAAGACAATGTCAAGATATTGAAACATTTTATTTTATTTATTTATTTTTTAATATTTATTTATTTATTTGGCTGCACAGGGTCTTAGCTGCTGCGTGCAGGATCTTCGTTGTAGCATGAGGGATCTTTTAGTTGCGGCATGTGAACTCTTAGTTACGGCATGTGGGATCTAGTTCCCTGACCAGGGATCGAACCCGGGCCCCCTGCACTGGGAGTGCAGAGTCTTAGCCCCTGGACCACCAGGGAAACCCCAAGATATTGAAAGATTTTAGACATAGAGAGATGGTCAGATGGGGTTTTGGAGTGATTTCTTCAGCAAGACTACAGAGGAATAATTCTTGAGGCAAAGAGATTAGTTAGAAACCTGCTACATTAATATGGGTGATAGGACTTCCCTGGTGGTGCAATGGCTAGGAATCTGCCTGCCAGTGCAGGGGACATGGGTTCGAGCCCTGGTCTGGGAAGATCCCACATGCCGCAGAGCAACTAAGCCCATGCGCCACGACTACCGAGCCTGCGCTCTAGAGCCCGTGAACCATATCCACTGAGCCCGCCTGCCGCAACTGCTGAAGCCCGCGCACCTAGAGCCCGTGCTCTGCACCGGGAGAGGCGGCCGCAATGAGAGGCCTGCACACCGCAGCGAAGAGTGGCCCCCGCTTGCCGCAGCTAGAGAAAGCCCGTGCACAGCAGCGAAGGCCCAAAGCAGCCAAAAATAAATAAATAAATTTAAAGAAAAAATACTAGATAAAAAAAAAACAAAAAACGGGTGATGGTGAAAACCCGAACCACGATGGAGACGGGGAGGTTGGATTTAGAGATTACGATCAGCAGGCCTTCCTAGTTGGATACAGGAAAGAGAAAGTGCAGGAGAGAGAGGCATCTGAGGCCTTTCCAGGTTCCTTGTCTATACGACTGGGTGAACTATGGCTGTGCTAAGCTTTGTGCCAGGATGTGAAATTAGCTCTGCCAGACGGGGCCAGAAGTTAAAGTGAAACTCTACCTGCACATCATGCATGTGTAGTACAGCTTACATCTAAATACAAGCAACTAAAGAAGAATATCCAGATTATTTAGTTGAACTAGAACTTTATTGTATAAAATTCTCCTTAGGATATATACTCAATTGACTGATTCATAGAAATTTCTTTCATTGTAGAGATAACTGTATTAGTAGTAATTGATCTGTAAATCACAAATTTAGTCTTAGGCGGTGATGATGATCATTGTTATTAGATGATTATTATTATTTTCCTAGCAGACCTGCTAGATGTTGCAAAATGGACTCAATTCAAATGTCATTTTTTTTCATGCCTTGTGTTTGCCGCATGTTGGGAGATAAGAGTGAAATAGGGTTAACATGTAGAATTATAAGCATGTTAAGATAATTGTAAGATAAATAACCTAGAAGGGTTCAGAGGTAATTCCCACACTGGGCAATAAACTTCTGAATACCCCTAAAGTAACTCAACTTAGTATTGTTGGTATCACAACAATGGTTCTTGTGAATGGCTTAATGAAGGAAGAGGTTAACGCTACCAACTAAAATTAAAATGTGGGATCCTGTATAAGTTTCATTGGGAATTGACTCTACTACTGATTTTGCAATTACTTATAAACATCTTTGCTGTATGTACAGTGCTTTCATGTAAAATAATGGCACAATACAAAATGGACCATTTGTGGTGCCCAAGGAAATTAAAACCCTGTAGAAATTCTTCTACATCTATTTTGAGTTCTGTATCTCATATGGAAGAAATCACAGTTGTTTAGCAACCATCCTTGCTAATAGGTAACATGAGAGAAATATTTTATGGAAATTCACCTCTCTGAGGAGAGGTTAGAAATAACATTCAGTTGAAGAGTGAAAGAAACATAAAAAGAAGCAGCAAGTAATATTGTTATAAAAGTATACTGCAGACCACTCAGTGAGATACAGACTACGGATGACGCTTTCTTGATATAATTATGACATCGATATGCTGGTAGTCGTGATGGGAGGTTTCAATTAGCTTGATGTTTTCAGAAGTCTAATTCAACTAAAATAGGCTGAGATGTAAGTTCTCGACTTGTCTTTTAGATGATTTTCCTTCTCAAGAGGGAAAAATATGGCGACTAAATATTCTGTCCTTAATTCTGACCAAAAGGAAGAAAATTTAAAAAGTAAAAATTATAATAGTCTTTGGAGAATGTTACCAAATCAGAGTTCACACAGCGAAGAAAGTGAAATACGTTTTCAGAAATTTGGAAAAAAAATATAGATGTGATCCCATGGTTAGAACCTATCAAAGGGAATATAAATATAGTTCATGATTGAGGGGTGGGGGATTATACAATGTAAAATTTGAACCATATAATGCTAAGTAATTTCAAAAAAAAATAATAATATCAAACACACTCTGTGCCAAGGTGTATTTTTAAAATACACACACACACACACACACACACACACACACACTTAATCCTCACAATAACCCATGAAGTGGATACCGTAGTTATTCCCATTTTTTACATACCGGGAAACTGAGGCACAGAGGTGCAATTACTTACCCAAGGACACATAGCTATTAAGTTATCAAGTGGTGGACCAGAATTTGAACTTCCTCAGTATGCCTCCACAGTCTGTACTTTTTTTTTTTTTTTTTTTTTTTTTTTAATTTATTTTTGGCTGTGTTGGGTCTTCGTTTCTGTGCGAGGGCTTTCTCTGGTTGCGGCGAGCGGGGGCCACTCTTCATCGCGGTGCGCGGGCCTCTCACTATCGTGGCCTCTCTTGTTGCGGAGCACAGGCTCCGGACGCGCAGGCTCAGTAGTTGTGGCTCACGGGCCCAGTTGCTCCGCGGCATGTGGGATCCTCCCAGACCAGGGCTCGAACCGGTGTCCCCTGCATTGGCAGGCGGACTCTCAACCACTGCGCCACCAGGGAAGCCCAAGGCAGTCTGTACTTTTAACCACCACACTGCTGTACAGCATCCAGAGAGCTCTCTGATTAGCTCACGTAGAAGAACCACAGGTGAGTGCATAGCAGGCACACGAAATGTAAGGTGAGCCTTTAGGCAAAGAGTCAGGCAGGCAAAACCCAGAATGACTTGCTGGTCATGAGAGATGCTGAGGATGTTTAGGCACAGAAAGCAGGAAATGAATAGGCCCACAATTAGTAAAGTAGTGAAGGTCATTACTAGAAAGCACAACTACTCTATTTCTCTTTTGTTTCTGTCTTACTTAGAAAGGGGACTATTCTTCCAACGAAAGGGTAGGACAACTCGTGGTAAGAAACAGTTGTGAGGAAAGCATCAGGTGGCATCTGTCTTCCAAAGTGGAGTTCAAATATATTGTCTTAGGGTGTTTAAGGAAACTTTCTGAATTTGAGGAAATGTGGAGCATGTAAAATACGACAGAACACCAGATTACAGCAGATATGCCTATTCTTAAAACAGTGAAAGCTGAAGAAATTCTAGAAACTATAGACAAAAGTTTGGCAATGATCCCTAGAACTGATATGATTGTTAGCACCTAGAAAAGAATGTGATGGCTGACAGGAGCCAACATGGGTCCACAGGAGGCAAAGAAAAGCATCATAGCTGCCCAAGAGCCACCAAGAGAGACTGGACAGGATTTATAATGGAGAGAATGGGGCACTGTGCATATATTTGTCTAGTTAGTGGGCAGAGACAAGTCTAGCCGCAATCTCAAATGTGTATGTTTAGTTTCCAAATAGATGTGAATATGTTTTTCAACTTAGCTCTTATGTTTTATCAAACCAAGATTTACCAAAATCACTTGTTGTTTCTATGAACATGAAATTCTATTAGTCAGTCCAACAGAGGAAGATGTAGAAATTTAAGAATGTTATTCACTTTTTAAAAGTGAGTGTTCTGCTGAATAGCCTAAGGACAAAGAGATCTAAGCCTTTATGGGTCAATACCTAGATGGTTCCTTCTAAACCTCAGGCCTTTAACCTGATTGCCAAAGGGCCGGTGATCCAAACCATGGGGCCCAGAAGTTGCTACATACTTAGTGTTCTCACGGACATAGAATATTTTAAAAGATACCTCAGTATGAAGCCAAAGCTTTTATATAGTCATTGAAAGCAGCTCCAAACTGAGTGACTTTGCTAAGATAAAAAGTCTAGGGACGTCCCTGGTGGCGCAGTGATTAAGAATCCGCCTACCAATGCAGGGGACATGGGTTTGATCGCTGGTCTGGGAAGATTCCACATGCCGTGGAGCAGCTAAGCGTGTGTGCCACAACTACTGAAGCCCGGGCGCCTAGGGTCCGTGCTCCGCAACAAGAGAAGCCACCGCAATGAGAAGCCTGCGCACCACATCGAGGAGTAGCCCCCGCTTGCTGCAACTAGAGAAAGCCCGCGTGCAGCAATGAAGACCCAACGCAGCCAAAAATAAATAAACAAAAGAAAATAAAGAAGTCTACTTTGTTGAGCCTATATCTTTAATCTGTGATTTCTTTAGAAAACTGCAGAAAACTCCATGGCACAGTTTTCTGAAAAATTAGACAGCAAGATGGTTCTGTGAAACATTTCCTGAAGGGAAGATTGAATCTACTTTGCAAGGGAATCTTGGCATGCATTAGTCAGAATGAGAGCAATTTATAATTTGTTCAGTACTCAGTAAGTACCAAAAAAATTATCCTACAGTTCATGTAACTAAAATGATAAAGAGAAAGCAAGTCGTTTGTTTCCAGGTAAATATTATTTTTATTACTTATATAACTCTTCCTGCCACTCATCCCCATTCTATAGGAGTTGTGCCATAATTTAAATGTTCGGCCTTTATCCCTTTGTCCCATAATTTAAATGTTTGGCTGGCACTCGGAGGTTGCAGTACAGTGGGACGTTGTCTGCTTGTGACCAGATCCTTCCTCTTCAAGGGCAGTGGTTTGCAAACAGCTCTTTTAGCAGCAGCCTTGTCCTGCCAAATCTTAATGGGTAACAAATGAAAGAGGAGCTTCTCCGATGGAGGCGGAGGAGGGCAAAACCGAGAGAATGGAGATTGGGAGATTAGGAGCGCTGTGGAGCACATCCTGAAAATCCTTGCCTCAGGGGTTACAACATGCCATTGAAGGGTGGCCCAGGGATTCTTGGTGACCCTTCATCCCACTCCTTCCTGCTCCAAATGTGCTCTGAGATCTGAGTTGCCATAGCTCAGAAATATCTCATGAGCAGGAGGTTATATTTATTCATCAGGGCTCAGTCAGGAAAACAGAAGCCATTTTAGGGATTTCAAGCAAGAGGGAATTGAATACAAGGAATTAGATGTTTTAAAAATTGCTAAAAGGGCTTAGAAAATAGTTGGAAGGAAGCAAAGAGCAAGGAAAACTAGCGGCTGGCTTGCGGGGAAATGAAGAAATACAGGAACTGCGCCAGTGGTTTCACCTGCCTGCAGTCAGGAAGCAGCTGTTGCAGGAGCTCTCCTGGAAGCTGCCGCAAGCCTCTTATTTGCCATCTGCTTGAGCGTCTTTCTCCCACTGCAAGAGGAGAATGATGCCCTCCCTTTCTTTTTGCCTTCCACGTCTTTCGGGAGTGCCTCTCACTGGCAGAATCTAAACTCCAAACCCTACTGGCAAGAAGTTGGAAAATGTCATTCCTGTGCTTCCAGGAAAGGGGCTGGGGACGATGCCAAGATGACAGCAGACAAGGGCACAGAGTATTTGCCCATCTCACTTTCTATAGTAAATTTAATCTAGGGTGATATCAAAGGGAAAGCGAATAAAATAACAAGTCCCAAGAAAGCGAATAAAATAACAAGTCTCCTATGGTGGTAAATATAGAAACCATCTTTCCAAAATAAGCCTGATTCAGCTGTTTTAGCCTTAATAGAAGACCTGACTTGTCAGTGTCTTTATGTGCATATTGAAATAATTTATAACGCAATTTCAGTCTCTTCAAGTGAAATCGCAATTTCTATCATTTCAGGTCTAAATTTCAGAGTCTATATGGATTCATCATCATTACTCCCTTACCTCTACCACGTGGACACATACTCATGTGTATTTCTTCTCTCTCCTCATAGTGCCTTTGGCAGGAGGGAAAATAAACTGTGACCATGAAATAAATGCTAATTCAAAATATAAATATAAATATTACCTTTCCGGCCCTATGTGAGTAAGGAAGACCTGATCTCGCAAAAACACAATTTCAAAGCTTTATTGAACATCCTTTTGAACTCCTAAGATAACACCCAAGTTCACTTTGCTAAAGAATCAAGTACTGGGGACATCCTTTTCTTGAAAAGAGAGATCCTTGTCATTCCTCCCTCAAAATAAGGTGAGAAAGACTACTTGATCTCCTCCCAAGCTGCTTTTGAGTGTCATTCCTTGCTGTCCCACCAAACTACCACCTGCTCATGCCTGCCTGAAATGCCCTCTTTTACTGGATTTGCAGCCCTGAAGAAAATCATTCTCCTCCTTTTGTGGATGAAAAGAGCAAATTTAAGCCTGCCACCCTGAATCCTTTTTTTCCTCCTGCATGTCTCCACTGATTTGAACATTGAAAGAATTCTGTAGTGTTCTCAGACCTTTGCAGTTCCTTATCTTAAGGTCAAAATGTCATGAGTTTATACAGTTTGAATGTCTTAATATCTCAACATGTCATTTCCTTTCTGTCCGTTAGCCACGGGAACAACTAAGCCCACAGCTATCTGGTTTTTTGCAAGGTGTTTTGATGAGTAAGGAGATGAGTCTAGGAGTTTCACTCTTCCAGAGTTCCCACTAGGAGATCCAACAATAATAGCGTAGATTTACTGAGCCCTTACTATGTACTAAACATTGTTCTGAAAGCTTTATGTTTTTTATATCATTGAATCCTTACGAAGACCTTTGGAGGCTGAAACAATAACTGCTCCAATTCAAAGTTTTCACAATTTGCCCAAGGTTATTCAGTTGAGTTGAGTCAAGTGGTTGAGTCAGAATTTAACCACTACTTTCTGAGCCTAAACATAGGTAGTTAACCCCAAAGAAGTGTTGTGGTAGGTAGAAAAATCAGGTTCATAATTAATATGAGAACCATATTCTTTTACTTCAGGAAATAAAATTATTTAGATTTTCAGGCAATATCCTGAAATTATATAATCACCTGATAGATAAATGATTGCTTCTCTATGTAGCTTACCCTTAACTGGTGTAAAAACAGATGATTAATCTTTTGGTTTTTAGAAAGTTGATTCTGGAAGCATCTCTGTGAACTATTAATTATCCTAGGGATTATATGGCAAGACCAGAATGGATGTGTGAACAGTATTCATGTGTTACTAATGTATAAAGACAGAAATATGGCTGTATATTATGAATCTTCACAAAGCATTAGTCAATAGGTGTGTGGCACCCATTCATCAATTTAGCCTGCACAGGGAATATCTGACCCAAGAGAAATTAAAGGGGAGCTACTTAACTGTTATTTTTACTGCATCCTGGAGAAGTGGGCACACTTGTCCTCACTGAGTAGAAATTCTCTTAGCAAGATTTACATCTACAAACCCTGCACTGTGTGTTAGCAAGTTAATTCTCTCCATATTTCTTACTTCCAGCCTGCTTCAAAGGGAGCTGTCACCAACTACACAGCTAGTCTCAGTGATCGTCTGTGTGCTTGGTGGCCGGGTCAACTCTGTCTTGCAGTTAAGTCAGTTGTCCGTGTGTTGTCCACATAGCAATAGGATCAGAGTGACCAGTGCTTCTAGAATTCTACCTGTTTTTCTCTGCAGTAATAGTAGCTCATCAGGTTTTGCCATTAAATGCATAAAGCTAGTATAATCGTTCCTTTACCTGAAGCTATAGATAAAGGAGAAGAATACTGGGTTTTCGTCATTTTTTTCATTCAACACATCTTTATTGAATATATAATAGTAGTAGTAATAGTAATTGCCATATATTAAGCCCTTGTGTGCCAAACGCTATTCTAAGTGTTTATATATTTTCTCATTTAATATTCAGAATCCCGTGAGGTCGGTATGAGGATTCTCCTTTTACAAGTGGAGAATCTGTGATGGAGAAGTTCACCCAAATGGTATATGAGAAAGTCAGAATTTGAACTCAGGTCTGTCTCCAAAGGGTACCATCTTCATTGTACCATTCTTCAAGTTCATTGAACTTGATACTTGACTGCTGGTTCCAGAAACTGCTTTATATGCTGGGGCTACAAAGATAAAAGTGAGGTTGTACTTGCTGTCAGTCAAGAAGGTAATGTTTATTTCTCAACTTGGCCCAAATTTATGAATGATGCAGCTGCCTGAGCACGAAACTCGTGAAAAAAGGCAAAGAAGAAGTTAAAATGAAGAGAGATGGCATACAGGATTTTCATTTTAACTCCTTTAGTTCTGTCTTTATTTGTGGCACTATTTTGCTGTCATATTGGGTTACATGCTTTATTTCTGTTTGGTTCAGTTTTACCATTTGTAAATGGACCTAATGTTTCTAATTAACCCAGTGAATAAGCCATCCCCTAAGGCTCTTTGGAAGTTTTACAAATGCAAAGCTGGAAGGATCCTGTTTGAACACATGCATAAACGTTATCTCTTCGCTGTATAATATTTTTGCCTCTAAAATTCTGTTAAAACTTAAATCTGTGTCGTTTTTTCACCAAAATATCTGGTTAAGTATTTCTTAACATTTTAAGATGCTCTTTGATGCAGGGTTTTACAGGAATACAAAATGCTTACAAAGTCCATGGAAATCTATGATAGCTCTACAGTAGTGTCTTTCAACAGAAGGACAGGAGCTATTCATTAACGTTTCCCACCATTTCTCTTTCATATCTGGCAGGACCTGAATTGGCCATACCACACGCCTTTTTAGTAGATGATTAGGTTTTTACCAAGCCTCAGGGAGGATTATTTGGAATAAAAGAAAAATCAATCTTAATGTTTCCCCCCAGGACTGAAAGAGACTGAGGTCTGTTCTGTCATTCCCAAGGTGTAAAAACCATGTGTGTGTGCCGTTTGCACTGCATGGAGATAGGAGTCTAATGCTAAATGTAATGGAAGACCAGGGCCTGCTCAAGCTTGTGACCATCAAGCACTGTTTCGTGAGTAACTGGATGTGATTTTCCCACTGTGGAACTGTGCGGTGTGTAGTATAAACTGTTGGCTCAGAATTGGCCTCTTCTCCTGTGGTAGCCTAAGGAAACAGCTATCCTTTTTTACCTTGGTTCTTATTTTTGATTTGTTCCTCACAATGGGCCTTATACAAATCTCCTTTGCTTTCCCTATATAGGTCAGTATTTGGCATAATTCTGCAGTTTCAAACACTCATAGGCTTTCTGGAGCTTCAGTTTCTTACCCTGAAATAGAATAATGTCACAGGCTACTAAACTATTTGGAAAACATAGGTTAACAGCATTGTGAAGATATAATGGGAAAAAAATTTATGAAATTCTTTGGTTTGTTCTTAACTTGAAGATTAAATTCAATAGGCATGATTGCTGAGTGTAAAGAAGAGCTATAGACTATGAGAGATGCCAGGAAGAATAAGTTATTGCCTTTGTTGTCATGGATCTCACAATCTACTAGGGATTCTATAGGCAAATACAGTGCAAGATGAAAGTGGTGAGGCCGGAAGAGGGAGGCAGAGAATTACTAGAGTTCAGGGGACGGTCCCTAGCTTTGTGGCAGGTGCTGTGTCAGGGACCACATTCCCCATTTAGTCCTCACAGCAACTCTCCGAGTTGTAGAGATGAGGAAAACGAGGCTTGGGGTTATTAAGAAATGTGTTCTAGAGGTGATTAAAAAGTGGAAAAATAAATTTTACTCCTTTGGGAAACAATAGAAAAGAGTATGGTTTCACAGAGATGAAAATTACTCTTAAGCATCATCCGTAAAATTAAGTGCAAGTTATTTTTTTTTAATTGAAGTATAGTTGATTTACAATGTTGTGTTACTTTCTGGTGTACAGCAAAGTGATTCATATGTATATATATATTCTTTTTCAGATTCTTTTCCATTATAAGTTATTACAAGATATTGACTATAGTTCCCTGTGCTATACAGTAGGACCTTGTTGTTTACCTATTTTATATATAATAGTGTATATCTGTTAATCCAAAACTCCTAATTTATCCCTCCCCCCTTTCCCCTTTGGTAACCATAAGTTTGTTTTAAGTGTCTGTGAGCCTGTTTCTGTTTTGTAAATAACTTCATTTGTATAATTTTTTTGGATCCCACATATAAGTCATATCATATGATATTTGTCTTTGTCTGTCTGACTTACTTCACTTAGTATGATAATCTCTAGGTCCATCCATGTTGCTGCAAATGGCAAAAGTGCAATTTCTTTGTAAAAACTGGTCTTCGGGTTCTTTTGGTGTAGGTTTTGTTTTGTTTTTGGTTTTGCCTTATAATAATACATTTCCAAATAAACGTTATTGAAAATCTGGGATATTGGGCTGGGCAGTGAGTGGGACAGGCATATTTTTTCAGCCCCAAAGAGTTACTATCTATAGTTAGGAGACTATAGGACATTTCAGAGGAGAGAGAGGGGAGTGAGAGGGAGAGGTTCCAAAGAACACTAAGAATTTATATTGCCCATCGTCTTATGATTAATAGTGAGAAAAGATGTAACATGTTTACATGTTACAGTTTTTAAAAATCTCTTTTATTTGCCCTTCTTCCTCTATAAGGGTGGACAAAAAAGAGCTCCCTTCCAGAAGCAGCAGTGAAAAGGCTTAGCATTCTTGTTGCATGGCTGTGAGATACAAAAGGATTCGTTGGTTGATATTCGTTGGTTGGATATGGTATTGGCAGGCTGTATTTCCAGAGCTGGTTATACACATGTGTATGCGTGTACATACAGGTTCTAATCTGAATAATGCACAATATGTCCCCATACTTTACAATCATAATTTTATAGGTCAAGGAGCAATTTGAGTCAGTATTTTGGTTTTCAAAATCAATTGACTTTGCTAGTTTAAACCCCAAATTTCTAAAGTAATCGGGACTGAAAAGAGGTAGTTACTGTTTGGGGACAGAAGAACCATTGCTTCTGAAATAGGAAGCAAAATGGAGAGAACCTACCAAACATGTTTCTTAGATAAGGCCCATACTTATGTAGAAAAGAACTTAAAACTAGGTTCTAAATTGTTAGGAGAGTAGGAAAGAGTGACTATATGACTTGATAATAGGGGCTAAAGCTAGGACTGTTGGCAAAGAGTAGCTAGGTGTTAAAAATGTGTTTCAGGAAAGAGAAAGAGTGATCAGAAGAGTCACCATGAAATTTTAGCTTGGAGTAATTGGCTTAGTTAAGGAGGAAGAACATCTCTATCATAAGAAAATTCAAATTAGATGCTAATAAGACAGTAGATACTTTAGCATGTGAAGATCACCTATCCATACCAGAAGCCAGTAGGTTTCATAAATAGATAAATAATTTATTTAAGAATACTTATAGTGCTCGCTTCGACAGCACATATACTAAAATTGGAACGATACAGAGAAGATTAGCATGGCCCCTGCACAAAGATGATGCGCAAATTCATGAAGCGTTCCATATTTTTAAGCAAAAGAAAAAAAAAGAATACTTATAAGTGCCTACTGTGTACAGAGCACTGGGGTGGAGGAAGGTTAGCATACATATGCTGCAAATAATTTAAGGGAATGAATAAAAAGTAGGGATAGTGGTGCAGAGAAGTTAAGAAGGCTGAGGATAGAGCTAGCCGGCATTAGAGTTCCAACTTGGAACTGTGGTATTATAGTGTAGGACACTTTTAAATCCTACCCTAGTGTTGGCCTTGATAGTAGCATATCCCATAGGTATTTAAGGAGACAAAAGAGGTTAGATGGGGGTCTCCTGTCACAGCCCCCATTGACTCTGTAAGCCCCAGGAGTTCTTAGTGTCACAGGCTAATCAGCATCCTTAATTTTATTTTTTTATAATGTGTGCCAGATTACAGCGTCAAAGGATCTCAAAATTATGTCCAAAATCTAATAATACATTGCTCTAGGAGTTAGGAAGGTCCTATTACCACAATTTTCTAAATAGGAAAACTGAAGATTGAAAACTAAATAATTTTATCCCAGGTTCAAGCAGAGATCATTATGTGGTATCTGTACAAATAGGAAGAGGAGTCAGAAATAACGATTATACCAAAATTTGATCTTCTAAACTGTTTTCCAGTGAGAAAATCTCATGAGATCATTCTTCATTGTCTTTTCCCATCTTCTAAAAAGTTTGAATTCACAGATTTAACCTTACTTTTCCTGCTTTGACCATCTTCCTCTTTTCAATTTATCACTTTCATGACAGCTGATACTAGTCAAAGCTAATATTGCAACAATTTTAGATAATATTGCAGATGCACAAGGACATCCTCCTATGAATCAATTAAAGAAGTCACAGTTAGTTGCCATTGAAAGTGTAGCAGCTGCATCCTTGAAAACAGATGCTCTTCTGGGTCTGAATGAGTTCAATTTTGACTAATTTTAAGACCTAAACAGATTTCAGTCTGCTTAATATTAGGATGTGGAACCACTTGAGACATCCTAATGTCCTAGGCTGATTGCTTCTCCGTGACAGTTAGTATATGGCTTTCCTTGAGAGATGCTGAGTATTCAATATGCCAGGGATTTTATTTCAATAGAAGAGAGAGACCCCCAAGTCTTGGCTTCAGGAAGGTGGACTCATGAAATCAAGTTGACTTCTAAAGGCAATACAATTTATAGAAAACGTACTTAGGCTGTAGGGATTGGCCAGAATTGTCTTAAATTGTACCTTTGCAAGATTCCTAGACAGCCCAGGAAACCAGATGTTATAAATTACTTCCCTGTCCCTACTCTGTCCCTAGGATATACTCAAGAAACTAAAGTGAAAGTTATAGTTGTAAATGGCAAGTCATTCCTTCTCCTGCCTGATCTTTATCAATCTGTTATATGAATTATTTGTCATGTTATATTGATCAGTTAAATCATTTGTTCTGTTTAAAAAGGGCTTGATCAAGCTCCTGTAATGCCTCCTGTTATTCTGCTGGCCCTGAAAATGTGTGTGTGTGTGTGTGTGTGTGTGTGTGTGTTTGTGTTTTTGTGTGTGTGTGTGTGTGTATAAAATCCCTTACTTGAAGGAGTTAATGATCTGGTAGGGATACATACTGATAAACAGATAATATCAATGGAATATGATAAGTAATAGAACTGTGTGAAAAACACAACCAGAGGAACAAGTGACCCTGCCTGGAGAATCGGGAAAGACTTTCTGAGCCAGAAAGCATGAATAGTTCAGAAAGAGGAATAAGAGCCATCAAAGGGATAGAATCCTAAAACACCATAATATGTTTAGGGAATTTGCTTTAAAAGGGTGGCAGGTCAAAGGGCCCAGAGTTGCGGAAGAGAGAAGTTGGAGAGGAAGGAGAAAGTGATGAAAGATGGAGAAAAACTGAAGTGTTGGGCAGAAACCAAAAATCATGGAAAGCCTTGCTAAGGAGCTTCATGATATAAGCAATGGGAAACATTGATACTGTTTTTACAAGTAATTGACATAGTCAACTTTTGTGTCTTAGATAAATAACTGTTTAACTGATATTTAATTAGCTAAATATGGAAGATTGAAGTAAGGTAGGGGCCAGGCACTGAGGCAAAGACATCAGTTAGGAGACTATTGCAGTAGTCCATGAAAGAGATGAGGGCTCCACCAAGAAAGTGAGCAGATATAGAAAAGACAAAATATATTAAGAAAACATTTAGGAAATAAAGTTGGCAGAAATTATTCCTTGCTGAGGGGAGTGAGAGAGGAGAGAGAGGAGATTACTCTCAATATTTGCAGCTGAGATCTCCTAGATTTATATACCACCAGTAGAAAGAGAATTCAGGATAAAGAGCAGATGCTAAAGATAGACTTTAGTTTTGAACACATTGCATTTGAGAGGCCTGCGGGATGTACAGTAAAGATAGCTTGCAAACAGTTGATCGAATGTAGTTTAGGAGTCAACAATTCCAAGATAATAGCAAAATTGATGAAAAATTTTGAGCTGAAATTGAAAATTGATGAGCTCACTCAGAGAGAGCATATAGAATGACCAGCAAGAGAGACCAATAGAGAAAAAATCCCTGGGAACCCCAGCATTTATGGGTGCGCTAAAGGAAGAGGATCCAGTGAAGGAAATTATTAAAACAATGGCAGAGAGATGAAAGGACACCCAGAGAATTTGGCGCCATACAAGCCAAAAGAAAACAGAATTTCAAGAAGGAAATGGGCAGTCCTGTGGAATGTAGCAGAGATCCTTTCTGAGGGTAGGATTGAAAAGTGCCCAATGGATTTGGCAGTTAGGATACCATTGGTGACTATTATCAGAATAATTATTTAATAAACGGGTGAAAGCAGAAATCAGATTATGGCACATGGAAGAATTAATGGAAGGCAAGACTATGGAGAAAGCAAATGCTGACAGTCCTTTTGAAGTCTTAATAAGAATCTGAGGGACTTCCTTGGTGGCGCAGTGGTTAAGAATCTGCCTGCTGATGCACTGGACACGGATTCAAGCCCTGGTCCGGGAAGATCCCACATGCCATGGAGCAACTAAGCCCGTGTGCCACAACTACTGAAGCACACGCTCTAGAGCCCGCAAGCCACAACTACTGAGCCCACGTGCCACAACTACTGAAGCCCATGCGCCTAGAGCCCGTGCTCCACAACAAGAGAAGGCACCGCAATGAGAAGCCCGCGCACCGCAACCAAGAGTAGCCCCCGCTCGCCACAACTAGAGAAAGCCCGCGCACAGCAACAAAGACCCAATGCAGCCAAAAATAAATAAATAAAATACTAAAAAAAAAAAAAAAAAAAAGAATCTGAAGTGCTCAAGAGAGGAGTTAAAAGAGTAGGAAGGACAAAGTGCCTGGGGAGCACAGCATGGATTTGGGAAAGTTGCTGAAGAAAGAGAAAGGAACTGGCCAAGTACTAGTGAAGGATTGACAGGTGGTAGTGAAGACTTTTTGGGGATTAAAATCCAGAAAATGTTAGTGGCAACAGTCTGTACTTTGTTTTCCTGTCAAAAGATGAGTCGCAGAATTAGCCCAGGATTAGATCAGTTGCCACAGAAGAATCTACCTAGAGGGTCATTGGTCAGACAGTGGCATATGGCCACCTCCAGCCACAAGCAAGGCTGGGAATGCAGACCTGTAGCTTCTCATAGTCTACCGTGGAGTGAACAAGAGAGAATTGGCAATATCCGTCGGCTCACCTAACAAGTAGTGTCTGCCCCAGAGACCAAGGTTCGGCATCCTCATATAAACCAACCAATTTAGCACAGAAAGCCACAGTCTCATTGCCACAAATAGTTAGGCGTCTCAAAGATGCATGCTTTTATGCAATGGTTGTAAGAGGAACAAGGATACTTTGAATGATCTGATGTGCCCCATCCCCAGTATTAGAAAAACAGCTCAAAGTGCATATCTTAATAAAATAATCAAGTACTAATATTGTTAAAGCCTAATATATGTGGGCTCCGCCAATGTGAAGAGCAATCCCTGAGATAAATATACAAGCACGAACCTCTGAAAGAGTGTGTGTGTATGTGTGTGGGTGTCCAGGAACCTCCTATCTTGACTGTAATCTCCCAAGCAGATTCTCTCAGCATTGCTTTTTTGTAGATTTCCATTTGACATTTGAGAGCTAGGTAATTGTTTTGTGTTGGCTTTGCTGCGCTCAGCACTTCTTTTCTCAGTATATTCCTTCTTGTTAAGAAAACTTCATAAATTTCAGTGAGCCCTGAGGAATTCTCAGACCAGCTTTTCAGTGGAGCCCTGGGCATCAGTTTTCATGTGCCTTACTAAAATGTTATTTTTGCTGTAGATTACAGTCTAGCTAAATGCACAGCATGCTGCTATTCTAAACTACTTCTACCTCACCTCTACCTTGCAAGTTTTATGTAGACTGCTTTCCTGGCTGTTAACTTACTCTACTTGGATTCTTTTTTTTTTTTTTTCTTTTTTTTTTTAATTTGCAGAGTTTGGCCAGTCAGCTGCTACACATGATGAAATTACGTATTTCTATAAGAAGAAAGGGAATGTTTTTTAACTTGGTGAAATTTCTCCAAAATGCCTTTGGTAGGTTGGGAGATTAGTATAGCCTTAGACCTTGGGCCATGAGCCCAATTTCCTTAGGGTCTGATTTCTTCCTTTTTATTTATTTATTAAACTTTATTTATTTTATTTATTCATTTTTGGCTGCACTGGGTCTTCGTTGCTGTGCGCAGGCTTTTTCTAGTTGCGGAGAGCGGGAGCTACTCTTCGTTGCGGTGCGTGGGCTTCTCATTGCGGTGGCTTCTCTTGTTGCAGAGCAGGGGCTCTAGGCACACATGCTTCAGTAGTTGTAGCACGTGGGCTCAGTAGTTGTGGCTCGCAGGCTCTAGAGCACAGGCTCAGTAGTTGTGGCTCACAGGCTTAGTTGCTCCGCGGCATGTGGGATCTTCCCAGATCAGGGCTTGAACCCATGTCCCCTGCATTGGCAGGCAGATTCTTAACCACTGCGCCACCAGTGAAGCCCCTCTCCCTTTTTTTATTGATATATATACGTTGCTCTTCATGGCACAGGTAGTGTCACACAACAGAGGAATCAAAAGCGCTAAAATGCCTTGAAATATTAGAATAGTGTTACTTATAGTTGCTTTCATCCAGTCTGCCAAAAGAAAACATTATGAAGGCAATGATCTCACCTTGCAGTCAAACAACTTGAATAATGATAGCATTAGAGGGAAAGCAGTGTCTACATCCAGTCCTGCAGACCGAGTTAGTGAACATCTCAGACGATGCCAAGGCTGGTAATAAGTTTAAATCTCCATCGCTATATTTCTTTCCTCCTTACACGTCAGTTCCCTTGAACAAAATTCTTTTTTGTGTGTGTTTGCCATGATATTTTAATTTACTGAAGTCTGTTTCCACTGAGGAGAACTTAGCCTTTTAATTCTTGACGGTCTCTCCAGGTTCGTCTCTGTGCTTGGCTGAGTCTAGGAATAGATGCAGCTCTGAAAGCCCACAACTGCAGATATGCCTTCCACTACATGTGTTGACTCCCTGCTCTGTAAGGTGGATACCTCCCAAGTTAGCCAGTAGTGCCTCGCCAAATCCCATGTCCCCTAAGTCCAGGGAGCTCTTCTTCCAAATGACACTGCATCCTCTGAGAAGGAGAAGAATTTTCACATGGAAAAGCAAAAGATACTAATACATGGAAATTGAACCTCAAGGTGGATGGAATTATCTTTTAAGTACCTTGTTGCTGTAATTAAGCTTAGCACTCTTAACCTGGACAAATCACATGCTAAAGAATAATTATTACTTGTGTTTATTATTTATATTAATATTCAGTGAGTTTTATGTGCTATTGTCTGAAGTATTTTATCTACATTAACCCATTCAATACTCCCAACAGCTGTAACTCATTCAGTGTTCCCAACAACATTCTGAAGGTATATTATCTGCATTTTACAGAAGAAACCGAGGCAGAGAGAATTTGTCATTAGCTCTTGGTCATAATAATAAGTAAATAGTGGAGACGGGACTCAAGGCCAGCCTTTGAGGCTCTAGAGAACTCGAAGAACTTTTGAATGAAATTGCCAAATTATTGTTGGTGATCTTTGAGAAATTATGGGGAACTGGATACACAACAGAAGTCTAGACATAAGGAAATGTAGTTCACATTTTTGCTCTTTAGTATTTTCCTGTAGAAAATGGCCAAATGCTATTAAATATTTTATCAATTACTTGCAATAGATAGAGAAGGTAGGTTTATCAAATTTTCCAAAAAGACCTTCTTAGGGCTTTTAGCCGATTGTAAGTAAGCTCTGTTTGAGTTAAGGAGAATGCGACACATCCTGTTCCCTCGCCCCACCCCACCCCAGGAGATTTTAGGCTTACACGCAAGGAGCACGGCTTCTAGAACAAGGGAATTGATCACTCTTTCTAGACAGGTCAGACCACTCTGACAGGTCAGACCACTCTGACCACTCCAAACATTTGTTATGTTTGGTCCTAAGTCCCACATTTCAAGGGAAATATAGAACAATTGGAATTTTTTTGGGTGAATTATGAGAATTATAAAATGACTCAGTTGGATTATTTGGATAATTGTTGAAAGTCTGGGGACATTTAGCCCAAAAAGGGAAATGTCCTTTTTCAGGGAAGGCCAAAAGAGATATCTTTAGTACTTGAAGTACTGACACAAGTAAGAGTGATTGTTAAGTTGCCAGAACCAGGGCCAATGATTAGAAGTCAATGACAACAGACATGGCTTGATGAAGATGGTCATATCTTTCTTAGATGGAATAGGCTGCCGCAAGAGGAATTGAGTTTCCTTTCACAAACATTTGTGTGGGTGTGCAACCAGAAGCTGAACAGCCACTTGAAGATATACAAATAACACAAGCATAGACCACATGGTTGGGCTAGATTACTAAGTTCACTTCCAACTCTGAGTTCCTGTTTCTGTCATTCTGTGAATTGATGCAAGACAATCAGCTGGGCTTTTATGTTTAATCAAGTACCGAAATAGTCTGTCGTGTCTCATATGTCTGATGCTGCCAACACTAGCATTAGCCAAATTGATAAAAACAACATGATGAACAACAAAATCATGTGTCATTTCAAAAAATATCTGTAGGCATCTAATGAAATGATTGGTGTTTTGTCCTCACCCCTTCTTTCAGATCTGTCTCCTGCTCAAGATAACCACGTGAACGTGGATCTCCCACCAGTGTCAGAGCAGATCATGCAGACTCTGAGCGAACTTGCAAAATCTTTCCAGGATATGGCTGACCGCTGCTTGCTGGTCCTACACCTGGAAGTCAGGTATGACACAGCCAAGCACAAGACTGTGATTTAATTGCACTGTGGGTCATAAATCACTCGCTTATGTCTGGAGAGTATCACTATCATTTTTGGTTCGTATTATAGATGTCCTTTTTTTACACTGAAAGTGATTTTTAGTGTTAGTCACTATTAAAGTTTTTAAGCACATGCTGTATTGTGAATATGGTGGTTTGGAGTTTACATGGCCTATGACATCAGAATGATCTAGACTGGAATGTCTATACCAGTTGGCTAGGCCATCTTAAGTCAGTTAATTAACTTTACTAACTCAGTTTCCTCCTCTTAAAAATAGAAACAGTAATTTCTAACTTAGAGATTTTATGAATGAAATGATAAGTAATAAGTACAATGCCTACCACAGAGTAAGTGCTCAAAATATGGTAGCTTTTCGACTATGATGACTTTATTGCCATTGATATTTTTAGTAAGGTACTATGCTAGTCCATACTAAGAAGGGAGTATACAGATGCAAGAACCATGATCCCTTTCTTTAAGAACCTAAAACCGGGACTTCTCTGGTGGCACAGAAGATAAGACTCTGCGCTCCCAATGCAGGGGGCCCAAGTTTGATCCCTGGTCAGGGAACTAGATCCCACATGCATGCCACTACTAAGAGTTCACACGTCACAACTAAGAAGCTGGCAAGCCGCAACTAAGGAGCCCACCTGCCACAACTAAGACCCTGTGCAACCAAATAAAGAAATAAATACTAAAAAAAAAAAAGAACGTAAAACCCAATTGAAGACATTAAGTTCAATCATAATTCAAGAAGTTTCCAAGATATGATATTCTTGGACTCTTGCTTCTTCCCCTGAAGTGTAGAATATTCTAATTAGCTTTGGTAGACTCTATTATCATACCTCTGGAAATGGTAGGAAGAAAAGACTAGAAAGTCTCCAATCATTTATTTATTCATTCAATAAATATTTATTGAGTGCTGTCTTTGTTCCAGACAGTGGTTTAAAAATTGGGATACAACAGTGACAAAAACACTCAAGGTCCCTACTGTCATAGAGCTACATTCTCACTGGGGTGAACAGCCAGTGAGTAAATAAAAAGGGAAATTTCAGCTTAGTGTAACTAAAAAAATAAAATAGCAGAATGGAATTAAACCACGCTATCAAATAGAAATATAAAGTGAACTACACATGTGAACCACATAAATAATTTAAATATTCTAATAGTTCCATTTGAAAATATAGAAACACGTAAATCATAATATATTTTATCCAACCCGGTATATCCAAAATATTATCATTTCAACGTGGAATTAACATAAAAATTATTGATCTATTTTGCATTTTTTTGTCCTAAGCCTTTGAAATCTACTGCATCTTTTATGCTACGACTTGTCAAAATTTGGATTAGTGACATTTCAAGTGTTCAATGGCCACGTGTAGCTATTGTTATACTGGACAGTGCAGAGAATGGCTAGGGTTGACGAGAAAGGGGGATCTGGTATTTTGTTTCATAGATAAAATGGTCAGGGAAATTGTGACAAGGTACCAAGAAAGAGCCATCTGTACAAAGACCTAGTGGAAAAGAGTTTCAGGCAGGGAGGGGCCCTCACGAGGTCCTGAGACAAAACCAAACTGGCAGATTTGAGGAACAGAGAGGAATCCAGTATGATTGTAGCCCGGTGAATAAGGAGGTGGGGAGGAGTGGAAGGAAAGGTAAAGAGGCCGGCTGGAGCCTGATCACGTGGGGTCATGGAGCCCGACTCATTATAGGGTCTTACAGACCACGTGAAGAGTTCGGATTGTTTTATTTTTTTTTATTGAAGTGTAGTTGATTTACAGTGTTGTGCCATTCTCTGCTGTACAGCATGAGTTCATATTTTATTCGAAGTGCATCAAGAAGCTATTAGAAGGTTTTAAGCAAGGGGGAGATATTCATTCATTCATTCACTCATTCACATTTTTAAAAGATCACTCTGGCTGTTGTATGGAAAAAAAATTGCAGGGAGAAATATGAATGGAAGCAGAGGGGGATCAGTTGAGACCAGATATGAGCACAAGAATGACAGAGGTGAAGGTGTGAGAAGTGTCAGATTTGGGACATGTTCTCAAGGTAGAGCTGATTTATTGATAGGTTGGATTGGACACAGGACTGGTGGCAGTGAGAGAAAGAAAGGGCTCCAGGAAAACCACAGCTTTGGGGCCAGGACTCCAGGGAGACCACAGAGCAAAACTATGTGGATGCCACGACCAATGAGTGAGGTGAGAAAGACTGAGGGACCGAGAAAGGTTGGGGGAGGGGTAGAAATCAAGAATTCCGTTTTGGTGATGTTTGGTTTGAGATGCTATTAGACATCTGGGTGCCAATGTCAAATAGACAGTTGGATATATAGTTTTGAAACATCAGGATCAAAAACCTCAGGATCCGAAAGTGTATAGTAATGCATTTTCTTTTGTATTACTGTGAGACATTATTAAAGTTGATAGGGTATTGCCTTTTTGTTTCGAGTCTTTAGTAGATTTAGGTTTTAAAAATGTAAATAGGATTTTGGTTCGTATGTTTGGACTCCTGTTAGAACTTGGCTGTCTTACAGGTGTGCTCAGGCAAAGCTTAATTGCTAATGTATTGTTGATGTCACTTCTTTTGTATGCTGCTTGCTTTTTTCATTCTTCATTATCTTGTCCAGTGAGTTACTTCTTTATTGCTTGTGAAGACCTTTGAGTAGGGCAACTGAAGCAGCATTGTAGATTTGGAGTCTATTTTACTCAGCATTATTTCTGATCTTATTTCTTACATTCAGTTGTTGAGAAATAAAGACTTTTCCTCTATGATTTCTGATTTGTTTTATGATAAGTTTTAGATTTGTTTTCTATTTATTTACAAGCTGACAGTGAAATAAATTGGATATTTTCTGTGAATAAGATAAACGCAGTCAACGGGGGGAAAAAAAACACCCAGTAACACTCTGATGCCTCTGTTACCTGGGTTGCATAGAAAAACAAGGGAACATCAAATTAATTACTATCACAGCTCCTGGAATTTATGCCATTGGTTGTGTGGGTTCACGGTGTGTTCTTCATTTGGAATTATCAGCTTGTAGTGTAGTTAATTCCAAGTGGGATACTTTCAAGGCATCTTTGCCTTACTCAAAGGTCTTTGAGTAAGATCTTTTCAATCCTTGAACTCTATCCTGCCCTTTTTATTTTTGTACATATTGGCAGTACTGTTCTTAATAATGCCGAACATATTTTAGTCATTGTTTATTAACTTTACAAGAAACCATTCAATGCTGTAACACCTATTGCTGTATCTCCTTCATCATTAGTTTAAAAACAGAAAAAGATCATTTTTTTTTTTTTAATTTATTTATTTATGGCTGTGTTGGGTCTTTGTTTCTGTGCAAGGGCTTTCTCCAGTTGCGGCAAGTGGGGGCCACTCTTCATCGCGGTGCGCGGGCCTCTCACTATCGCGGCCTCTCCCGTTGCGGAACACAGGCTCCAGATGCGCAGGCTCAGTAGTTGTGGCTCACGGACCTAGTTGCTCCGCGGCATGTGGGATCTTCCCAGACCAGGGCTCGAACCCGTGTTCCCTGCATTGGCAGGCAGAGTCTCAACCACTGCGCCACCAGGGAAGCCCCAGAAAAAGATCATTTTAAGAATAAATAACAAAAAAAGACTGAGTTTTAGAGTCCTGGATGCAGAATTATCTTTCCCTGACTTTAAATGAAAACACTCAACATGTTTATTTTTTCCAAATTAAATTTCCTTACGTCTTCATTTAACATGGTTTCAGCATTCAGGTTGCTTTCCTATGAATGTGCTCCAGATTGTCTTTGTTCCTGTTCAAGTACGGTACAAAAAACTAGACAGAACACTCCATATACGGCTCAGATAGTGAATGTTGACACATTTTATTCATTCCTTGTCACAGTAACAAGCTTTTGTTTGTTTGTACAGTTGATGATAGAAAATGAATAAGGAAAATCTCAAATAAATCATTATTGTAGTTGTCCAAAGCTAGAATAGAGGAGATGGCTAAGTGCTCTGGGCACCCACAGTGGGTGACTGTGGAAGAAAGCGTTAGCACATAGAAGGCAGGAATCAGGTGTGCCTCCTTCACTGCTCTGGCTCCAGGACCTGGAACAGTCCTGCTGCATAACAAGTACTCAGTGACTCTCGAGAATTAGCTGGTTTGAAATCAAACCCAGATAAAGTAAGTGTGGGTTCCCCAAACAAAACCTGTTGCTCATTAAAGAAAATGAATTGGTTTGGAGATCGTTTTCACTTGGCAGTCCATGACGTGTATTTAAGAGGCACAGAGACTGCATGGCCAGCATCATCCTTGTCACCATCGTCAGCTAAGGTTTGTTTTGTTCCCATCTCACTGTAAAGGAGACTTAGAACTTAGGCCCTGTGGTCCAGGAGCTGGTACAATGAAGAAGTGGCTAGTTAGGCACTGTCTCTGGCACTTTTACCCAAGAAGCCACTATAATAAGAGAGCACAGATAGAACAGACAAAAAAACTTAATGGGAAAAAATTAATGGGGAAAGCTAGCAAGTCCAGAACAACTTCAAATGCCAAAAATTTGTCTTAGTCCCTCAAATATTTTATATCCGTAGCCCATCTTTTTGTTTAACATTGTTAAAGTTAAAAGCAAAAAGGGTTCTCCCTGCCTGTGTGTCTATCCACACGTACTCTTTTTCCTCCTAATAAACACTTTACTTGTTTCACTAAAAAAAAAAAAAATCGAAAAGAGTTCTCAAATCCAGTAGGTTCTGTGTTGAAGGACCCATCCAAAGAGCATGTGACATTTTACCTGTGTCACTGTAGGTCACATTTAACCACTAAGCAGTGCTTTTTTACAGTTTGAAGCATAAGGCATGTTACACCCCCAAGAGATGAAAGACATGGTGAGACCATTAAAAATTGTTGAGGTCTTTTTTTTTTTTTCTATTTGAACTTTAGAAGAAGAAAATTAAGTTGCAATTTGAGTCTAAAATGCTAAGAATGTCACCTTTATCAGCTGATTTCTCTCACCATCAGGAGGGTTCTAAGTGGGTTGAACAGTAACTGCCTGCCGCTGTTGGTATCCTAAGTGTGCACTTTCTGAAAATCAACCATCCCGCTGTGTAATCAGCAATATTTGCAGAAAACCTTAATGCCAAAGTTGTATTAAGGTCAGCAACAACATGCCAGAATTCAAAAGAAAAAGAAAAAAAACTTTTTCTGAATTTGACATTTGCCAATGACTATTTTAATTTCTTTTCATCTCTAATCATTTTGGGAGAGGAAGATAATATCTTAGAACAGTTTTTGTCTCTCCTCTCTGCCACTCACTTCAGGATCTCATAAGCACTCACCTCCAATTCATAGTAATTTCCTAAGTAGTCTCTACTTCTAATTTCTACCATTCTCCACCATTAATTCACCCTTTATACTGTGCAGAGTCATCTTGCCAAAGCTCATATCTGATTATATAATGTCACCTCTTAAAATCCTCTTAAGACTCCCTGTGACTTCTCACATAAAGTCCAGAGTCCTTAGATGGCCTCAGAGCTTATGATGACCTGGCCCCTGCCCATCTCCCCAAGCTCACCTCATGCCTCTGTCATGTGATCTGTATGTACTAAAAGGAACTTCTGGTCATTCCTTAAAACTGTCCTCCATTCACACCCTCATGCCTTTGTATTGATATATGGTCTTCCCATCGTCTGAGGTTGTAATGTCTATAATTTACTGTAAAAATACTTCAGCATTAATGGCTTGATTTTATTTTCAACTAAGAGTTACTTAGTTTAAATTTCAACCACAGTAGCAATCAATTTCCCTAGGCACGAATCCCACTCCAGGGTTGATCAACTTTCATTATATCAAAAATGTCACATTCTGGAGGGACTGCAACTGATGCCATTACTGGTATCCTGATCAAAACCATATACTTTAATAATTAGCACATGAATGTCAGAATGAGTTTTTACTGGCAAAATTAATCATTAGTTGATTAGCAACTGTTAAGGTGATCACCTATCATGAAAATGAACTGGTAGTCAAGAGACCTGGATTCCCTTCCATGAGCAGGTTATAAAACTATAGCACATCCTGTGCAAAACTTAGCTTAAAATGGGTCATAGCTCTAAATGTAAAGCCTCAAACTATAAAACTCCTAGAAGCAAATATAGGAAGAAATCTTTGTAACTTTGCTTGGGCAAAGATTTCTTAAAGCTGACCCCCAGAGTTACCATCCATAAAAGAAAAAGCTGATAAATTAAGCTTCATCAAAATTTAAAACAGTTCTTTGGAAGACATTGTTAAGATGAAAAGATGAGCCAAAGATTGGGAGAAAATGTTTACAAAATGCACGTCAACTTGTATCCAGCATATATAAAGAACTCTCAAAAGTTAAGAAAACAAGTCAATAAAAAAATTAGGCAAATGATGTGAACACAAACATATATGGATGGCGGGACTTCCCTGGCAGTCTGGTGGCTGGGACTTCGCCTTCCAATGCGGGGAATGCGGGTTCGATCCCTGGTCAGGGAGCTGGGATCCCACATGCCCCTTGGCCAAAAATACAAAGAATAAAACAGAAGCAATATTGTAACAAGTTCAATAAAGACTTTTAAAATGGTCCAAATCAAAAAAAAAAAAAAAAAAAAGATGTATGGATGGCAAATAAACCCATGAAAATATGTCCAGCATCATTAGTCACTAGGAAAATGCAAGTTAAAACCACAATGAGACACCACTATACATCTATTAGAATGACTTAAAAAAATTTTTTTTAAATTGATAAGCACTTGAGGACATTGTCCTAAGAGAAATAAGCTAGACAAAGAAAGACAACTACTGCGTGGTATCACTTATATGTGGAATCTTTTTTTAAAAAAATCGCAGAAACAGAGTAGAAAAGTGGTGGCTGGAGGATGAGGGAAATAGGAAGTGGCTGGTAAAAGGGTACAAATTTCAGCTCTAAGATAAATAAGGTCTGAGGATCTAATGTAAACCAGAATGACTGTAGTTGATAACACTGTATTGTATAATTGAAATTTGCTGAGAGAGTAAGTACTTCATGTTCTCATTGTTATAAAGCAGAAACTAACACACCATTGTAAAGCAATTAGACTCCAATAAAGATGTTAAAAATAAAAAGGCTAAATATGTGAGGTGATGGATGTGTTAATTAACTAGATGAAGGGAATCCTTTAACAGGGTGTACATATATCAAATTACCATGGCATGCCCTAAATATCTTATAATTTAATGTCAATTATACCTCCATAAAGCTTAAATTAAAAAAAAAAACTGACAGCAGTAAGTGCTTTTGAGGATGTGGAGCAACTGGAACTCTTGTACATTGGTAGTAGGAAAGCAAAATAGCACAGCTGCTTTGGAAAACAGTTTGTCAGTTTCTTATAAAATTAAACGTATACTTACCATATGACGCAGCAATCCCACTTGTAGATATTTACCCAAGAAAAGGGAAGTTTTATATTTACACAAAAACCTATACACGAAGCAGCTTTATTCATAATCACCCCAAACTAGAAACAACCCAGATGTTAGCTGGTGAATGGTTAAATTGTAGCACATCCATATGCAGGAGGCCACTCAGCAATTACAAGGAATGAACAGCAACATGGATAAATCTCAGATTGAAAGAAGCCAAACCCCAAAGGCTACATGCTGTATGATTGCATTTATATGGCATTCTAGAAGAGACAGAACTGTGGGGGCTGAAAATAGAGCTGTGGCTGCAAGAGCCTTGGGGTATAAGAAGGGGTTGACTTCAAGGGTGGCACAAGGGAATTCTGGAGGTGATGGTATTGTTCTATAATTTGATTATGATGATGCTTATACAACTGGTTGCCTTTGTCAAAAGTCATAAAACTGTACACTAAAACGGGTGAATTTACTGTTCGTAAATTATCTGTCAGTAAACCTGACTTAAAAAAAGAAAAATTATGGTTAAGCCTATAGTTGCATCATTAGGGATGATACCCAAGGCTGTGGCCATTTGTTTAGGAATATTTCTCGTTACCTGATGCCAAGTCTAAGCATAACAGAATCCTAACTCTGAATGGTCATTATGTCCACTTCCAGTCAACCTTCCATGTCAAGATCAGACAGAGCACCTAAAACAATCACTAAGCTTACAGAACAACCTGTTTCAACTATGCCTGCCAATGGTTGGTGCAGGGGTTTTGTATGTTTGTTTTTAATAAACACCTGTATGAGTGGTAGAATTATTTGGCCTGAAACGTCTTTCATTACAGCTTAATACAGAGGTTATGGAGTAGCCAATCCTTACCCATCTCAGAGTTCCTTGGCAGTTAGTGATACCTACCAAAAAGAACCTAAGAATTTTACATTATCAGACTGACTCGGGGCATTTCAACATAGGAATGTACTCCTTCCTCAAGCTCACTCAGATATGTCCTCTATGACAGGTATCACCTCCTGTTCTGAACCTTTCCTCTGCAAACTTCCATGGCACCCTGGGTACACATGCTTCTGAGTGAGAAACTGTCATCTTTTGGTCATTTTTTTCTTGGTCATCCCCATTAGGCTGTGGAGTCTTTAATGGCACAAACTGTGTCTTACATTCCCAGGGCCTAGCACAATTTCTAACACACTCATACATGTTCAGTAAGTGTTTTGGTTAAGTAATAGATTAACAATAATAAATATGATAATAGTGCCAGCCCCTGTGCTCTATACTCGTTCTATGTAGTAGCTCCTCGGAGCACCTTATGAGGTATGTGTTGTTACCATCCCCATTTCACAGATAAGGAAACTGAGGCCTAGAGAGAGAAAGTAAGTTGCCTGAAGTCACATAGCTAGTAAATGGCAATTGAAACCAAAGTTTCAAAGATCTGTGACCTCTGCCTCTCATTTTCACTACAACAGTATCTGCTTGAAAGAGATAATGCTTTTCACTCTATGCAAACAATCTTGTCGTGGAAAGGATTTTAGAGCTCATCTACTCCTCACCCCCAATGTATGGATTAAACAAGCGAGGATCACAGAAGCTGACTTGCTTGAGATCACTCAGTTTTTCTATAGAATAACTTAGAAGGCTTTCTGGTGAAAAGGGGGAGGGATACATAAAAATTTACAGGGCCACTGCTGTCTTAAATTTTTGGGTGCTCTGTCACAAGAAGATGGTTATTTTCATCAGAAAGAGTTATTACTAACTGCTTTCCCCATCTCTCTCCCTTTCAGGGTTCACTGTTTCCACTATCTCATCCCTCTTGCAAAGGAAGGGAACTATGCCATTGTCGCTAACGTGGAAAGTATGGATTATGACCCTCTGGTGGTCAAGCTCAACAAAGACATCAGCGCCATTGAGGAGGCCATGAGTGCCAGCCTCCAGCAGCACAAGTTCCAGTATATATTTGAAGGTCAGACCCTGCCCTGCCTCTGTCCCTGGGAGTTTGGGAGGAAGGAAAGCTGAAGGTTTTCCCCATTTTCTCTATTACTGAAGTTCAAAACTTGTAGGAAAAGGTTGTTGATTTTTTGTTTGTTTTTCCTTTTGGATGAAAGCTGCAGTACCTAGCCTCTGCGTGTGTGGCTTCCTAGGCAACGCTATGGCTTCCATCTGCTCCTTCTTGATAAGGAGATTTAATCCGAGATAAGGCAGATGGTAGCCAGCCTGCCTCCTTGACATGCTGCTCGTGAGAGCTGGGTAAATGTGTGGAGTGGACCACAGATTAACTCAAGAGGAGCTCATAAAGGAAAAAGAAACACACACACACCATACAGAGACAACCCTGAAAGATCCCCTCATGGGCTAAAATTATCACTGGAAGGGGAAGTTTTCTCTCAGAGGATGAATTGTTGTCTGAAAAAAACAGAAACCTCTGTTGAGCAGCAGTTTTAAGAAGGCTGCATCCATAAGTGCCTTCAGGGTCAAGCAAGTCAGGAAGGGTGTGAAAGACAGTACTTTCCAAAGGCATTCGCCTTCAACATTTAAAACAATGCGCCGCCAGCCAAATCATTTTCATGATGAATTCCTCCAAAGGACCCCTTTTAGGATTTCAAATTATATCCCCTTTTTTTCTTGTTCTGCTTGGTTTATATGTAGACTTGGGGGCCAAAAGTATCTGTGGCATCTCATAGAATTGAGCCAGTGTTATTTAAAACAATTAAGAAGGTATTTAGTGCAAAGGATTGTGGCAGCCTAAAGATGGAAAGAGAGTGTCAATGCATGACCATGTCTTGCTTTATGAAATGGTTCTGTTCTAGCAAATGTGGACCCCCTGCCCCCTAAAAAAATCCTATTTTCCCATTAAATTATAGTGATGGAGATCTGTTCTGAAGGGGAGTATCCCTAAACGACTTTAGCCGGAAAGTATGAAAAGGTTAGCTATTAGTCAGCCCCATGGCACTGTGAATTGGAGACTGCAGCAATACTCTGTAGCTTGACGGTACAGGGCGCATCTAAGAAATCACTTTCCTGACTACGTAGAATTCCCTTCGGGCTCTTGACAGTGGCTCTTCCAAGCCCCACATATCAGCATTCACATCCCAGAGGTTTCCTCTAATTTTGACCAGACATTTCTTAACATCTAATTCTGCTGGGCAGCAATATCTTCTTGAGATACAGGTATAATCCTCTGACATAGAAGAGATTTTAACTAAAAAAAAAAAAATCATAAATTTGAGGATTCCTATTTAAAAGGCTAGCTATCCCTCTGTGATATCACTTTCTAAATTCAAAAGGCATAACATTGAGTTTCCCAAGTTGAGGAGGTGGCAGTGGTCTCAGTCTTCTTGGTGTGTCAAGAAGGAGTATTTTATTTTATTATTTTTTTAAGGAGTGTTTTAATCACAGATACTGTTTAGAATTCCTGATGTATAGTGATAATACAAAGCAGACCAACTTTTAATTGGTTTATTATTATAATTGCTTATACTTAATTGGTATGTACATTTATTTATTTCTTTATTATTCTCTACAAGCATTGCATTGCCTCATAGCCTACACGTAGGACAGACCACACTAAAGCACTGCAGAACAAAATTCTGCGTGAAGTTACGGGCTCAGGAGAATCACAGCAAAATAACCTACAGAGATTTTTCACATAAACTGTCTTGCTTTAAATGTAAAATCCATGTGTGTGTTTCTTTCCCTTCGAGTGAAAAGCTTTTTACTTCGCTTTCAAATAGTAGCACATACACGCGAATCCGTGGTCTTGAAGCAACACTGGGTGAGTGTAGCTGAAGCAAGAGACACTGCCTTCTCCTGTCCTTTTTCTATATTTATCCAAATCAAGGGAAAACTCATTCTGAAGACAGAAGGAGCCATTGACCCTGAAATTACTCCCTAAGACAAAAATAGTAGACTGCTTGTGACTAGTCAGACTAACTTTAGAATTCTGGGGAGGACATCTTGCCAGAGTCCAACTTTGTAAGAATAAGAGAAAAAGAAGGAAGAGAGGTTTACTTATTTCCAAGTATTTAGAATTGAAGTCTAACTTCTAAGAATGGTAACCCACATGTGCCTCGGGTTGTTCTGAACCAGCATTCCTCAACTTCATTACCTAGGGTAACCTGAATGGGACCTCTTAGTTTGTTGATGTACTACCCAGCTCTTTGCTGAATTTCATAGACCTTAAGACAGTCCTTTGGCGATGAGAACAAATCACTTACGGTACCCCAGAGAAATATACAGGTGTCTTGTAGGAACTCCACAGTTAATGCATGATCTGCTTTTCCTTTGCACTTTTTTTCTGATTACATTCTCTCCAGTTACTACTTTAGAAGTATACTCCATTGTCAGTGTTGAGGTGTAGTAACATTAATGCCAATAGCCCATTTTCTTATTTTTACTTATGTAGGTTGTCAATCAACTTTTGAGCCAAAAATACACCCCTACCTGTTTTGTAGGAGGAAAAGGAGACCAAACAGATCATCATATTTACATGTGTTCTTCTCCGCTTTAAAATAACTGTACAGAAAAACAAGAGTTCTATGCACTTCAATAGTTTAAAACAACCTGGCATGTACTCTAAGCCCTGGCATGGTGACTTTAACTGTATATGGCAGTGCTAGAGCTGCAGATATACCAGGTTTTTGGTCAGCAGAAAGTCTCCCCATTTGTAACTACTTGGGCACTGTCTAAATACTCTGAAATCATTGTAAGATCAGCTGGTCCAACCATCAGAAATAAGTTTTCCTTGGTCATTTAAATTTTCTGAGCAGTAGAAGAGAGAAATCCTGTGTCGGTTTATGCAAGATGGCACTAATCTGTCTTCTCTTTCCTCCCCACTGCCCTGTGCTGATCCCTCAGGCCTTGGACACCTGATCTCCTGCATCCTTATTAACGGCGCCCAGTACTTCAGGCGCATCAGTGAGTCTGGCATCAAGAAGATGTGTAGGAACATTTTTGTCCTTCAGCAGAATTTGACCAACATCACCATGTCTCGGGAGGCAGACCTGGACTTTGCAAGGTAGGAGGAAATATTGGGCTCAGGTCCTGTACCAAAGCCAAGGCCTCATTGTCTATCAAGTCATTTTTAAAAATGGGTTCTTAGTACTTAAAAACTTAATTTAAAAAAAAATGAAACAGAAGTGATGGATATTAATTAAACTTACTGTGACGATCATTTCACAATATATGCATATATTGAATTATTATGTTGTACATCTGAAACTAATACGTCAATTATACCTCAATTTCAAAAAAGGAAAAAAATTGAACAAATAGATGTACTTTGGTTATAGAGAAGGTAATTCTCTAAAATTCTATTGGATGTTTAACAACTCTTAAACAGGTAATTTTTCCTATTGTCTAACCTAAGTTCTTTTACTACAGAACTTTAGTAACTTTATTTTCTAATTGTAAAAGTAATATATGCTCATTGCATAAAATATGTAACATAAAATACAAAGAAGAATGTATAAACATTAGTCATAAACTTTTAATCTAGAGACTATGATATTTGATATACTTTCTCCTGGTTTTTGTACATGTGCTGTGTGTCTAGGTGAGTTTTCTCATGGGCATGCACATCATTTCTCTTTACAAAATTGTTAATGGGTTTTTTACTCATTTAATTGCGTTTTCCTATATCAATAATAATCTGTGAAAGCATGGTTTTTCCCATATCCATTAATATCCCTTGAAAGTATTATTTTTAACACCTGAACAAATGTTCCACAGAGTAAGTAAACCATAATTTATTTATCTAAGTATATGCAGATTTGTAGACATTTGGATCTTTTACATTTTCTCTCATCCTAAATAACGTGTTGAATGTATTTTTACATGAATCTGTTTCCTCATCTCTTCTATCTTTCCCAGTTGAAACCCATCCCCCCTTCTTTTTTTCATTGGGGGGAAAAATGGTTACTCATCACTATTCGCACTGTTCCTTTATGTAATTGAAAGTTCTTTTTTAAATAGCATTTTCACTTTCTCTTTTCTAGAGTTGCTGATCTCAGTTTTTAGTGTTTCCTTATAATACACTTTTTCAAATACAAGAGTTAATTTTATTCTCTCTTCGTATGGTATCAACACTAGCCATACCTTTCTTAAATCAGTGGACCTTTGGAGCTTTAATGAAAACTTAAGTTTTGAACAGGATGGATAATGATTATGGTGTTGGTGCTTTATTGACAATTATACCTAGATGAATTATTCCATGAACTCCTTTATGGCTAGGAAGTCTTTTGTTTTTAATAGTCTAGAATGCTCCTACCTAATATTTAGTATTTCTGTGTTTTTTTACTTGATTTTTTGATTCTTGAAGAAGTTCAAGAAAATTTGAAATAATTCTTGAGACACTTAAGGGGATGATGAAATGTTATATTACTTTGACAATTATTAAGACATCTATGCTAGGATCTTTGTTTTGAAATCGTATAACCATGTATCTTCACTTTTAACCTGTCTTCTCCAATCTATCACTCCATTTGTTCCACTGCTACCCTGTTGTTCTGCTTTTCTGTCCTCCTTCCCTGTCTTTTTCTTTCTATTTGTGTGTGTGTTCATTAAATTCCCTATTTTAGGCTAAATTTGTTGGAAAGCGTGACTTGCTCAGATTAGGGAAACCAGGTGTGACTGAATGCTGCATTTATTTGGTCTCTCTGATGGGGAATGATCTCATTATTGAATTAGTCTATTCATAATAACATTGACAAGGGGAAGATAAAAACATGGAGGCCTGAGGGATACCGAAAAGCATTACTAATTCTCTGAGGAATATAATTCCTAAATTCAATCATCCTTTTTTTAAATGATTTTTTTTTTTATTTAGCTGAAATAAGTAAATTAACACAGCTTTTGGCAGACAGTATGGGGCCCAAACACATAGTAAAAACAGTAGCATCTGAATAATGAAATGTTGACTGGGCAGTATTGAGGTTGGCATCGATGGGCCGTATACTGGCAAAGCAATTCTTCAGCAAAGCCATGCCTTTCACAGTTGGATTTGGGAGTGGTATCCAAGGAAGTGGGTATAAGCTGAAATGTGACCTCTTGGGAGAGGTACTGCTATTACTACTCTTAATGGATTATGAGAGGAGATAGGCTAGCTTAAGTATATAGCATTGGATGATTCTGTCCTGATCCTAGCTCAAAAGACACATCGTTACTAGACTTGTAAGCTCCAGGAAGCCCAGATTTTTTCTGTTTCCTCGGTGCATGGACCAGAGTAAGTGCTCATTTTGTGTATTGGATGAATGACTAGGTATCAAATCAAGGCTTCTTTTTGTGGTAAAGAACTTGGATAATGACAAAGTTTAGTTTATCTTAATGCCCTGAACATTTTAACCAGCTGACGTGGGTCAGTTTTCTTATTGGCTTATGAGAAACAGAGCATCTCCCTTGCAATTCTTTCTTTGTAGAGAGAAAGTGTTACAAAAAGGAATACTACATCCCTACTATTCATAGTCTCTTTCTCCTTCATTTTCTCTCGCTCTCGTACATACACATATGCATAAACACACTTCATAGCCTTATTTTTTTCTGTTCTTGTTTTTGGTAGGGACAGGTATTATGAAATGGGCTCCATCAATTCTACTGAATGTGAAGCTATGTAAAATAAATATAACAGCCATACCAAAATAGCCAGAAATAATAGACTGTAGCAGCAATGTGTCTCAGCATTCCTTAAGCAATGTCTAATCAAGCATAGACAGCATCTGTATTTCCAGCAAATCTCTATAGGAATGTTATCTTCTAACGCAGTAATTAATCACTAGTTGCCATGTGTCAGAAAACTTATTTAACAAGAAGTTGCAAGGCTCTTGTAGATTTTTACTTTCATAGCCTTCCTGGCCAGTGGAAAATAGAACACTCCTTCCGTAATAAAGAAATGAGAGATCTGGACTGATTCCATTTATGCTGACTCTTTTACTCAGCGGGATTGTTGAGTAGTGGTAAACCACTACTCAGTGGTATTGTTGAGTTGTCTCTTTTTTCATACACACCTTTGCTCCAACTAATCTCTAATAGGGATAAATCTTGGGTAAGCAAAGGATCAAGATAACCTATAACATGACCAGAATTACAGAGAGACCTTGTCCCCTATGGTAATTCTCTCTGCTATAACCCTTTTGACCCCAAAAAGAGGCTTTGTCCTGGAAAATCACTACAGACTAACTAGAAAGTAGAAGGCCTCTAGGAGTGTGCTCTTTAGTTGCCTTCATCAGAGATCATCTTACCCTGAGCTGTCCTGTGCTTCAAAGCAACCCAGGAGTCCAGGAGTAACGGGAGAAGTCTGAATGGGCACTGAAGTCCCCAGGGTGTATCTGGCAATCTCTATAGTTCAAGTGAAGCCATTATTGAACAAAAAAATAAATCCCAGAGTTTTCTTCCTAGTACTTCCATCTCTTCCCCCATTCTCCCTTTTGTATCTGTCTCTCTTATTACAGTTGCCTCTCTTTTCTCCTTTCTCTCTCCTGTTGCCTCTATTATCTCTCCTTGATTTTCTGGTCCTTTTGGTTTTCTTTAGACTGGTATCTCTCATTCTTTAATCTGACATAGATAAGGAAATGAAAGCTAAGGTTCAGGAAGTGGTAAGGTTCTAACATAAGAAAGCTTCCTTATCCTTTTATTCATTCATTCAACAAATATGTATTGAGTGTGCATTCTCTCTAGGTCCTGCCCTTGTGGAATTTACATTATTGTGGGCAAGACAGACAAACAAATAAGTAAAATACAAAGTATGTCAGATGATGATACATGCTATGGTGAAAAATTAGACATAAGAAGGAGAACAGTGTGCCAGGGTATAATGAAGGTAACCTGCGATTTTCAAGTGTTCATGGAAGTCCTTAATGAGATGGTAGCATTTGAGGAAAGACCTAAAGGAAGAGTAGGAGCAAGCCATGTGGATATCTAGATGAGCTTACGAGGAAGGGAGCTCTAGGAGCAAAGAACTAGAGGGAGGCATATATTAAGTATTTAAAGAACAGTAGAAAGGCCAGTATGGCTGAAGTGAATGAACAAGGAAAGAGTAAGAGATGAAGTCAGAGGTTTAATCTAAGAAGCTGAGATATCGAAGACCATTATAATAACATTGACCTTTACTCTGAGTGAGGTAGGAAGCTGTTAGAGGGGTGGGGACAGAAGAATGCCATAATATGACTTATATCATAAAAGAATCGCTCCAGCTGCTATGTTGAAAATAGACGATTTTCCATTTTTCCTGAGGAGGGGAGGTTACAGACAAGGGCAAAAACAGAAGGATCTGTTAGAAAACTATTGCAATAATCTGGGTGAAAGATATTGGTGATTCAGACCAAGATCGTAGGAGTGGAGAGGATGAGAAATCCTCAGATTAGGATACATTTTAAAAGTAAAGATGACAGGATTTGCTGAGGGATTGAGGTGAACAAATGCCCCCAAGGTTTTTGTTCTGAGCAGTTCAAAGGATGGAATTTTCGTTTATTGAAATTGAGCCAGACCATGGGAAAGGCAGGTTGAGTTGAGGGGTTGGGCTAAGGGGGCAAATACAAAGGGGCTATCAAGAGTTTGGATTTAGAAATACGAAGTTTGAGATACCTATTAAACACCTAAATAGAGGTAAAGACAAGAGAGCTGGATATACAAATCTAGAGCTCAGGAAAGAGGTGTAGGCTGGAAATAGGAGTTTGGGATTTGTTAGCATATGGATGGGATTTTAAAGCCATGAGACAGAGTGAGAGGTGAGATCTCAGTGAGAACACAAGTAGAGGGAAAAGAAAGGCTGATCAAGAATTGGTCCTTGGGCCCTCCACTGTGTAGATGTTGGAATACTGGAGAAGAATCAGCAAAGGAACCTGAAAAGGAGCAGCCAGTGAAGTAGGAAAATAACCAGGAGAGGTTTGTGTCCCAGAAGTGAAGAAAATGTTTTAAGAGGAGAGTGTCTTCATCTGTGTCAAATGCTGCTGGTAGGTTAAATTAGCTCAGGATAGAAAATCAGCCCCTAGTGGACTTGACAAGAGACCTGCATTCCTTTTTTTTTTTTTTCTGGATGTTAATTAGATTTATTGTGGTGATCATTTCACAATATATACAAATATTGACTCGTATTGTGCACCTGAAACTAATATAATGTTATATGTCAATTATAACCCCAATAAAAAATCACTCCCTCTATATATATAGATATAGATACATGTATATATACGTAATATAGTTTTATGTACACATATCTATTTAGTTCTGTTTCTCTGGAGAATGCTGAAGAATACAGGCAGTCACATTTTGTATTTTTAGATTCCTCATGAGAGAAGGTTGGCCCTTCCTCAATATTCCATTGTTTTCCATGTTCCAGTGTTTCCTGCACTGGTTTTCCATGTAAATTTCAGAATATCTTGGTTGGAAAAAAAGATATTACTGTGTGTGTGTGTAAACATAGGCAGTTCATATACAGAGAATTTTTCCAACGTAAAGGATCTTCATTATATTTAAACTCACACTCTTTTATGTACATCTAGAATACTCCTACCTGTTAGCTGTTTTCCTTCACTTTTGGTCAGTAATCCTTTTCTTGGCTAGTTTGCTGACGTTTTCCATCTAAGATATGCCACAAGATTGATGGCCTCAAACCTTCAGCTTCAGCTTTCCTCCTTTTGCAAGTTAGGATTGAGTTTGGGTCAACTCTGGGTCAAAAATATATTAGGTTAGTCTTTTCAGATTGTGTTTAGATCCATATATCAAGAACATACTAAAATTGAGATGGCTTCCTTGGCTGCCCTCTCAAACCATTCGACCTTTTAAGATTCTTTTTCCAGTTTTGGTTTCCTCTTTGCACTCTGTCTATACAGTTTCTGTTGAAAGTGCTGCAGGAAATCATTTCTTAAAACCTCAAAGCCCTACACTTATTTCATTTTTTAAAATTTCTTTTTTATTCCAGAAAACAAAGTGCTCCAAACAATTCTGGGGCACTTAGGTAGTAGTATGTTAACAAGAACACTGCGGGGAGTCAAACCACTCTTAAGGTGCTAGAGTCCTAGCTTGGAGTTGTGTTACTTAGGTAAATCACTGCACTTCTCTGATGAAAATTGCACTGCCTACCTTAATGGAACTCAGGAACAGATGATATTGGATTTGGAAAATTAATTTGTAAGCTGTCAGTGAATATCAAAGTGTATTAAATTTTTCTTCATTTCCTAAATAAATGGTACTTGATTTGTAGTCCCCTATCTACCACTTCCCATTTTCACATTAAATCAAAATTATAATCTCTTATATCCTTGGTGTTAGATAGTGAATAGACATACTGAAACCTCTAAGCATATTTGGAGACCTGCATTCCTTTATCTTCCCTATACAACTTACCTAGTGTAGGAACAAGCTTCAAATGTATTTGGGAAAAGCTGCTCACTCCTCAATTCCATGGTAGGGTCTGAAGCATTCAGGGCAAAACAAAAATGCAATTAGAGTGATTCTAGTGTGGGGTATAAAAGACCAAATTGGCAGCCTCTCTTTTCTCATTGAATGGTTACTAAGAAAACCCTGCTCTTCCCAGCATAGGTACTCATCGTCTATTTCCCATGATGTAGCAGAGTTGTGATCACTCTTAGAGGGATACTAACCAAGTGATTTTGTTTTTAATGATGGGCACTCTCTGCTTCTAGGTGCCCCAGCCATCTCTAGCCCCAGTCCCTCTTCCAGCAGCTCCAGGTTAGCTTTGAAGCTGTTCTATATATGCTGACTTAACCAGTGAAGCTCTATATCTCCCATGTATAGTGCCCATACTGTGAAGCAGGAACATCTCCACAGAAGACACCAGAAAAATTTCACTAGTAGAGGAGGAACCATTTGGTACCTGGGGACCAAAAGAGAAAAAAAATCTTACCTGAACTGCCGCCTCTGAACATAGGTTTATATGGAGAAGTACAATACACCAATATTTGTTTAACTCAATAAGAGATTGAATCAAGAAACTGAAAGACAGCCAATAGAGTGGGAGGAAATATTTGGATATCATATATCTGATAAGGGACTCATATCCAGAATATATAAAGCACTCTTACAACTCAATAATACAAAAACAAACAATCTAATTAAAGACTAGATAAAGATACCTCAGTAGCAATGAGCATACCTAGTAACCCGAATCTGGTTTCTAAGTACTATTCTTCAAAATTAGGAAGCAGGGATCTTGGGGGAAATGGCTGATTGTAGGACTGGAGCAGGAAATATACAAGATGAGCCTGGAGCATCTTGTAGTACCAGAAAGTAAGGAAATACTAAAAACATGCACACACATAACACATTGTGTCAAAGAGGTACAGGAACCAACAGAAAGAGCTCCCAATGGCAAAGTTGGTACAATTTGAGTAAGAAAATAAATAAAGTAGTACTGAATTATAACCTAAAGTATAAAATAAATACCCTTAAGTCCGTACGATATAAATGATTGAATACATTGGTAAACGAGGAAGAGACAAATCTGTGCAGAAGCATTCCAAATAGATTATGTAGCTACTGTACTCTAAAGGTAGGGGAGGGACTTCCCTGGTGGCACGGTGGTTAAGAATCGCCTGCCATTGCAGGGGACACGGGTTCGAGCCCTGGTCCGGGAGATCCCACAATGCTGCGGAGCAGCTAAGCCCGTGCGCCACAACTACTGAGCCTGCGCTCTAGAGCCTGCAAGCCACAACTGCTGGGCCACATGCCACAACTACTGAGCCCGCGTGCCTAGAGCCCGTGCTCTGCAACAAGAGAAGCCACCGCAATGAGAAGCCCACACACCTCAACAAAGAGTAGCCCCCACTCGCTGCAACTAGAGAAACCCCACTCGCAGCAACGAAGACCCAATGCAGCCTAAATAAATAAATAAACTTATAAAAATTAAAGGTAGGGGAGCCTAACATTCTACTTCTTAAGGTAGGTTTCACATAGTGACTTCCTTCCAGAGAGTACATATGGAATGGGGGAGAGTAACTTTATAGTGGAGAAATCTGACACATAGTATTTCAGCCAGGCAATCAAGGTCAGCATCAACATGCATAAATCATGCATATAATAAAGAGAAAAAATACCAAATAAATTCGAATACATGAACATCCTACAAAATACGTGTCCAGTACTCCTCAAAACTGTCAAGGTTGTCAAAAATAAGGAAAATCTGACTAACTATTGTAGCCAAGAGGAACCTAAGAAGACGTGACAACTACATGTAATGTGGTATCCTGGATAGGATTCTGAAACAGAGAAAGGATGTTAGGTAAAAACTAAGAAAATGTGAATAAACTATGGACTTTAGTTAATAATAATGTATCAATATTGATTCATCAGTTGTGGTAAATGTATCATACTAATGTAATATGTTAATAATAGGGAATCTGGGTATAAGATATATGGGAAATCTCTGTTCTACTCAATTTTTCTGTAAATCTAAAACTATTGGGGAAAAATAAAATTATTAATACAAAAAATAGGCAAAGGATTTGAATAGACATTCCTCCAAAGAAGATATATAGATGGCTAATATACACATGAAAAGATGCTCAACATTATTTGTTACTGGGAAATGCAAATCAAAATCAAAATAAGTTACCACATTACACCCACTAGGATTGCTATAATCAAAAAGACAATAGCAAGTGTTGGAGAGGATGTGGAGAAACTGAAACATTCATACATTGCTGATAGGAATATAAAATGGTGCAGCTGCTTTGGAAAACAATTCATCAATTCCTCAAAAAGTTAAACATAGAGTTACCACATGACCCAGCAATTCTACTCCTAGACATATACCCAAGAGAAATGAAAACTTACATCTCCACAAAAATTTGTACACAAATTTTCATGGCAGCATTATTCATAAAAGCCAAAGAGTGGAAACAAGCTAGGTAACCATCAACTGATAAATAAAATGTGATAAATCCATACATACAATTGGTATTATTCAGCTAAAAACTAAAGTACTGATATATGATACAACATGGATGAACCCTGAAAACTTTATGTTAAGTGAAAGAAGCCAGTTACAAAAGACCATATATTGTTTAACTCCATTCATATGAAATGCCCAAAATAGCCAAAGTTATAGATATAGAAAGGAGAGTGAGTAGTGGTTACTTAGAGTAGGTGGGTTGGAAGGAAATGGGGACATGGGTACAAGGTTTCCTTTTTGGGGTGATGAAAATGTTCTAAGATAGATTGTGCTGACAGTTGCACAACCTTGTAAATATACTAAAAGACATTTAATTGTACACCTTAAATGAGTGAATTGTATGGCATGTGAATTACATCTCAATAAAGCTGGGGTTTTTTTCTAGAAAAGAAAAACTAATATAATGTTATATGTCAATTATACCTCAGTTTTTTTTAAAGTTTGAGCTTTAAAGCTTTGAAAGTCCTAAATGTTAAGTCATAGGAAATAAGTAGCCCAAGTTTTCTACTCACATTAATGGGGAACTTTATAAAGGAAATATCTAACTCTTTTTTGAGTTTCCCTAACCCATCTGGAGAGAGAGGAGGTTGAGGCAGAATTAATTTTTGGAGGAGGTGATACTTAATACTAATCTTAAATGAAATTATCCAGGGTAGGGAGAGAGCCGTTTGGAACAGAAAGGGCAGTTCAGAGTGACTGGGGCAGACGCTCAAGGAAGGGAGTGATAAAATATGAGACCTGAGGAGAAATCAGAACTAGCTCAGGATAAGCCCCACCCTATCAGAGGCTTTCTCTCTACAGTTTCAAACCATGTCTTCTCCCACCGGCACTCCCTATATTCCTTACCCTGATTTATGTTTCAGCACGTATCACCGTCTGACATATTTTATATTTACTTGTTTATTTGTTCCTTGTCTGTCTGTGAGCTCCAGAAGGCAAGGACTCTTGTTCCGTTCTGTAGCCCCAGGGCTAAGAACAATACCTGGCATGTAGTAGGCATTCAATAAATATTTGTGGAGTGATAACTTTATTCTGTTGGTGACCTAAAGGGCTTTAAGCAGAAGAGTGAGATGGTCAGATTTGTATTCTAAGAAAATTATTTCAGTAGCTGTATAGGAAATGGACTTGAGGGCAATAAAACTGGAGGCCTTGCTGACCAATTGGAAGGTGATTGTAAAGAGAGAGGTGTGTAGGGCCTGAACCAGGTCAGTCCTGGTGGGGATGGAGGAGACAGATTTGAGACGTATGAACGAGCTAAAATGTGCAGGATTTAAAGAGTGATTGAATGGTGAAGATAAAGAAAAATGAGTCAGGGCTGACCCTCCACTCTCTGACATGGCTATCTAGCTGGGTCCCAGTACCATCACATAAGATACGCCCACAGGAAGAGGGAGGAATAGGCTTTGTGGAAGGAAGATCATCAGTGGACGTGACAAGTGTAAGATGCCTGTGAGATTTCCGAGTGGAGGTGGCTCATATGCAACAGGATGTGTAAGCTAGAAGCTTGGAGGAGAGTGGAGGACGGGAGGGGCCGGTTTGGGGAATCATCAGCATGGGGTTGTTGTTTAAAACTATTAGAGGAGATGGCGAACCATCTCCTGCGAAACACCAGCATGTAAAGGGCATGAGAAGGGAGAGGAACCCCTGAAGAGGATAGGGAAGGAATGGTCCCACAGTACAAGAGCCAGAAAAGGACAGCGTGTGAAAGTGCTACCTGCACTGCAATAGTACTTTACCCACAAATTGATACAGCATCTTTCTTCTCAGTAAATGAAAGCATCTTCTCCTTTTAATTTCTCCAACTCCTCTTTTTTTTTTTTTTAAATTATTTATTTATTATTTATTTTTGGCTGTGTTGGGTCTTCGTTTCTGTGCGAGGGCTTTCTCTAGCTGCGGCAAGCGGGGGCCACTCTTCATCGCGATGCGCGGGCCTCCCACTATCGCGGCCTCTCGTTGCGGAGCACAGGCTCCAGACGTGCAGGCTCAGTAATTGTGGCTCACGGGCCCAGTTGCTCCGTGGCATGTGGGATCTTCCCAGACCAGGGCTCGAACCCGCGTCCCCTGCATTGGCAGGCAGATTCTTAACCACTGCGCCACCAGGGAAGCCCCCAACTCCTCTTTGAGGTAAACTGTTCAGGTGCTTTCCTCAAGGTGACAGAGCAAGTGACAAAGCCAGCTTAAATATATCAGTTTTGGACCCCTGCTTTATCCTTGACCTTGTACTTTCTCTAAGGCCAGGAATGACCTCTGGCGTAGCTGAGAATATTGAATTCCTTCCAAGGGGGCTGCTTAGGTACACTTACTTCCTACAAACCTGTTGTACCAGGAACATTATTTTGGTTTTCTGCAGGAAAGTTATGGGTTTTCCTATTTGGAGTGACCAGGGCATTGTTTGATGGATAGGGATTTGCGATGACATGCTGCCATCTGCTGGAAGCACCCACAGACATCTAGACAGACCTGTGGTCCCCTAACTCCCTGTCGCTCTGATGAGTCAGGAGGGGGGTACGCTTCAGAGGTGACTCGGCTGAAAATATGAAACACCCCCGCATTTCGTAAAAGTTTCTTTGCTTGCCTTGCTTGAAGAGCAACTTTGTTTCTAAAAAAAATTTTTTTTTCTCATCATTTTCACATTTTCCCCCAACTTTATTGTGCCATTAGTCTTAACTGCCTTTCTGATTCGGGGGTAACGTATACCTTTTCCACCCTTTACCTGCAATACTCCAGATTTTTGACTCAAGATCATTAACCATGTGGATTTGTGATAGATTTTGTAGGAGAGATTAGTCTGCTACCAAAATTCTTTTAATGATGATGCCACTAAAAATTCTGTTATACCTCTTGAATTTAATGATGATGCAAAACTAGCCCTGACTTTCCCAAGTACCCAAGTAAATTGGGAAATATAATGGGCTAAATAGCTTTAAGGAAGTATGCCAGTTAATAAAATTGAGTAACAAAACAAAAATTTGTATGGCATGATCTCTGAGGAAATTTTCGTAAGTATCTTTATGAGTAGATTTAAATAGCATTACATCCCCCTAATTAAACTTTTATTTGACTTTGTTTCTGACCATACCTATTTCTAACCATACCACTTTCTACTGATCTCCTTTTTCTATGTTTATTGCACTTATAGTAGGTTCCATACATTCTGACAATTTATTGATAATCAATTGCTTAATTAGGGCTCTCTGAAGGCAAGTGAATATGCCTAGTGGTTTTCATATCCCCCGAGAGCACCATAAAGCAATGAGTACTCAGAAGGCTCTGGAAAAGTAATACCTGTCAGTACTGGTGTTTGATTTCTCATAAACCTATCTGATGTGTGAGGCCTTGATTAGGTAAGATTTCTTTTGATTACACTCAATTAATGTCACCATACCTTGTACATATGTAATGTTAATGTATAATTTAGGGTTCCTCGAGATTATTGGCAGCCAGTGGTCGTGAATTGGAATGATTCAGAGATTAACATAGATGACAGGTGTTATTATTTCCAATAAAGATCCCAAGGAACAGAAATCAGAAGTGACTTGTCCAAAATCTCTCATCAAATTGTGCTATTTATATCCCCTGCACTACCTCTGTAGTCGTCATAGTGCGGAAATTAAATTAATTCACCCAGTGAGGCCATTTTCTGTCAGGAAAAGATTGCATTGTTCTAGAAAGGCATTAAGCTTATTCTGTGACTAAAGCCCGTGAATGACCATTTATTGACTCTATTAGAATTCTTACTGAAAAACTTGAGGCTGAAAGCTGACCTGTCTTGTTTTATAAATTAAGATAGAGTGTTTAATTTTGATGCTTAAAAGTAGGAAACAGGCACAATTGCTATAGTGGTAAAAGCAGAGCTACAACCCCTTACAAACCATATCAAGGCCAGACTTCCTTCTGCGCTCCCTTTCTTGTTCCATCTTTTACAAAAAACCTTTCTCTCCATTCCCACCCCCTGCTTTGCCTAACACCATTTGCCAGTCTAAGAGAATAAGACCACAGTGCTGAAAGGAGGCCAGGTGGCCACAGTGAGCTCAGTGGTCAGCACCCAGCCAGGCCCTTTTGCTCTCTCAGCCCCCCTAACAGCCAGGTCCATATCGATTTCTCGCTTTATAACCTCTTTCCTCTCCCACCTCGATTTTCTGTACTCTGTAATTAATACCTCATTATATCAATATGGTTCTTCATTTGTACCCATCATTTAACTTTTTTTTTTTTTAATTTATTTATTTATGGCTATGTTGGGTCTTCGTTTCTGTGCGAGGGCTTTCTCTAGTTGCGGCAAGTGGGGGCCACTCTTCATCACGGTGTGCGGGCCTCTCTTGTTGCGGAGCACAGGCTCCAGACGCACAGGCTCAGTAGTTGTGGCGCACGGGCTTAGTTGCTCCACGGCATGTGGGATCTTCCCACACCAGGGCTCGAACCCGTGTCCCCTGCATTGGCAGGCAGATTCTCAACCACTGTGCCACCAGGGAAGCCCCATTTAATATTTTATTGCTCTAATTTTTATTAATGTGTTCTTCCTCCCCACTTCATTATAAAGTTCCTGTGACTAGTTGCCATGATTTATTTTGCTTGCTTTTGGTTTCTGAATTTTGTTTTCATTTTCCTTTACTTCTTCATAATAGTCAGCAATCTAAAGTGTTCAAAAATGTAATTTGAGTTTTCAAGTATGTTTGATGAATATGAATTTCCATGCACGTATCAGAGAGCATCCATAACTAATTACAGATAGGTTACCAAGAAATAAACATGTACCTAGCCTTGTAAACCTTTGACTCCAGACTACTTTCACTAAAGCAAAGACAGCTTCTAGAAATCAAGTACCTTTAGTGTAAATCACCTAGAGGCCTAAATTAGTTAGTTTCTCCCAGTGAGGATGATGATATATTACCATTTTAATGAAAGGGTAATTATTGTTACTATTATATAATTGAACTCAGTAAATGACACGAACCATAGGAAATGCTTTACCTACATTAGTTCACTGAATCCTCCCTGAAACTATATATGTAGCTATTATTACCCCATTTTCTAGTTGAAAAAAACTAAAGCTTGAAGAGGCTAAGTAAATTCCCAGTTTACAGAATAAGATTCAGGGTTCAAACTTAGGTCAGTCCAACCCCAAAGTCTCTGAATGTTCTTAACCATGTGAAATCAGGGCTGTCATTTGGTAAATACTGGGTTTCTGTTTTGCTTCATTTAATTAAAATATGATTTTATTTTTCAATTAGGCTCTCATCTTTCAAACATTTTCTTTTCCTTTATTTTCTCTGGTTGTGTGTCTCCACTGAGCTCTGGTCTTGGCAGTTGTAATTAGCTTTAATTAGCAGTGTCACTGGAGGACTCTGCAGATCCCTCTTACGCTGGAATGTGTTGGGGCTGGTTTTGCTCAGTCATTAGGTCCTTGGTGCTGCTTGTTGGTTGCCTGCCCACTTTCCAAACAACCGTCCTGGAGTAATAGCACTGGACGCCCAAGACCATGCTCTTGGAACCATACCGCAAATTAGAACCAGTACGTGATTCATATCGCTGGTAAACTCTATCAGAAATCCCAAGTACATACCTGTACTCTTAAAACACCAAGCCGATTAACCAAGTGGCTCTCAAAAGCTAGAGGGTATAAGAATTTCCTAGAGAACTTGCTTTAGGTGGAATTCTTTGATTCCATTCCTGAAAATTCCAACTTAGAAGGTTGAAGGTGGGGCCCGGGCATCTGTAGTTTGTTTAACAAGCGCCCAGGGGATCCTGATGCAGGTAGTTTGGGGCACTCTTGGAGAAATACTGGCCTAACCTCATGTTCTTTGAGACTCTACAATATCCAGGCCATTTTTCTTTCAGCCTCTTATTCTCCTTCAGTCCCCATGACTCTTTTTTCTTCTCCTGCTGCAGGCAGTGAAAGTAAAAATTACCTGAAAGCACGTTTATGGCTTAGGTTAAATCATCACTTAAAACCCCTATGGAGTCACCATTATTATTTTGAGGCAGAGTCACGTTGTGTTCTTGGAAGTTTCGGGGTGAACAAAATAGTATTTTTTTTATCTAATGGGTGGCTAGTAAACAAATTCAACCCATGATTTTTGCATAAACTTGTGCACGTGTCACTTGAGCTCTCTTGGCTGAAGTTTCCTCGTCTATAAAATAAGGGTTTGACTAGAAGATCAACTCCAGGGTATCTTGCAGATAAGACTTGCCCCGAGTTGCACTATGTGCAGCCAGAGATGGGGTTCAGGGGTCTAGAGCTCCACCTCGACCCCTGGCTCTCAAAAGAGACCATCAGAGGAAAGGCTTTTAAAAGGAGGGTAGTTAACTTCCGTCTAATTCCATAAAGATACTATAAAGATTTCTGAGGTATACAGTGTAAAGCAGGCACTTTAATGTTTGTTGACAGGATGGACAAACTAATGCATGTGTGTGTGAATGAATAAATGAATGAATGAAGAAAGAAGCATTGTAGGCCTCTTTCTTTTCACAGTCAAGATCACGGTTGTAGCATTTGCTCACCACACGTACTGGGGATTTAGACAGATAGAGAAGCTGGCTACTGTTTTTTGCATGACCTATAAAGGTCATATAAGGCTCTGAACAGTAACTCAAAAAATAAACATGTAGGTACTCAAAAATATAAATGTCACATCTGCTGTAGCTCTTCATCTCCTTTGCTGTGCTGTGGTTTTCCAATTGATGGAAAGGTTTTATTCAGATCAGCCATTTCACTTTTTCCTGGAGGCACTCTTAATCTTTGTGTTCTAACCTTTAAGGATGTAGGCTTCAGTTGCTGCTGTAATGATTCCCATTGCCTGGCATCCACATGTTTAAATTGCTCCAAAGAATTGCACACCTTCTATTTTTCTCAATTGGAGATGGGAGTCAAATGAGGAAAAAAACAAGGGTGGGTAGGAGAGGCCAGCTCTTGATTGACGGCTCTCTCTTGATACCTGGGTCAAGGGAAGGAGCGGATCAATGGCCTCAACTTTGCAGCCAGCATTAATACCACATCTCATGCTCCTTTTGGCAATCTGTTTCACAGAGACGCTGATTAAACATTTTGGGGTACAGGGGACAGAGGAAGGAGGGAGAGGTTGGGGATTTTTAGCGGCTAGAGCATTTTATTGACAACATTAAAGGCTTCATGATATATTCGACCAGAAATTAATTACAGCCCAGTTCCCCATTTCTCCCTTAGGTGACAGTCTTCTGTTGATGTGTACCGCTGTGAAAGTAATAATAGGTTTCAAATGTTTGTGAAAAACATAAAGTAATTACTTGCTGTGATAAATCAGTCGTTTGAAGTTGCAGCTTCTCTCCGCTGCATGTATGTGGCGGTGGGTCTGTTTCTGTTGTTAACTTTAATTATATAGCATCGAAGAATTTTTATTTTTCAGTTTTCAGAAATTTTGCTTTTTTTTCCTTTCTTGGTTTCCTAGTTCTCCAGGGATGAAAGTATTGAAGTGATAATGACACATAACTAACATTTGAACAAGGGAAGCATATGTCTGCCAGGGAGCTGATTGCCTTCGTTAAATTTTGTAGCTATTGGCTATCAGCTATTTGCCAGTTCCTCTAATGAGCCTTAAATATTTACTTTTTGTTGTGTGCAGAGGAAAAGAATGTCCTCTCAGGCATTTTGAGGCTCCTCACCAATGGCATATGTTTAAATTTGGGCCCTGAAGCCAAAGAGTCTCTAATAGCTCTTTTTCCTTTAACTTAGAAAAAAAATGCAGTTTTCCAATTAAACCTGCAGCTCCTTTCATGAGATCCCTTTCTTCTCACAGGACCTGTGCAGATCTGTTTGGATAATATCCACCCCTGTGTTAGCTCACCTGTAGAATGAAAGACAAATTTCCTTTTGTCAACTATCTTAAAAGGCTTCCTCACCCAGGCAGATACTGGCCGGCGTGACTTAACGATCTCACACAGGTATCCTGCTGTTGGCGCTAAGGCTGGCTTACCCCTAAAAATATGAACTATACATTAGACATGTTCACAGTTCTTTTTAACTTAAATAATTAATATTAATATTAAGTTTTTCTATTCTGTCTAATCTGTCTTGTCCATTCCTGCCTGATCAGTGAGCCATTATAAACCCTAACTTCAAAGGTTTGCTTAATCTCCTGTATCAGACTGTCCTTTTCTTAGAACAATAAGTTTGTTTTTCCCTTTCCCATATTAATCTCTTTCTTTGAAATATTATTTATATATAGAACCAGATAGAAGAGCAGTTAAGAATTGGTTATTGATAATTCTTCTGTATGAAAAATCATACCGCCTGGGACCTCTGTGATTTTTCAGTGCAATGGTGTTTGCCCCTGAGAATGGAAAATCCTGTCCCTCATCAAAGAAGACTACTGCATTTAGTTATAGTTTTAGCATTACGTATATTTTACTGTATTCTGCTGTTTAAAAATTGATGATTCAATATGATGTCTCAGTATAGGCCAGAATATCTGATTAACTGTAACGCCTATTTTCTTTTCATGCCGCATCGTGAAGTTTTTATAGCTCTGTAATTCGGTCACAGCATCTCATTTTTCCACATATAAGTAAAACTAGGTAGTAACAACAAATTGCTTAAAATAAATATTTTTTATTATTTTATTCGTTATTATTACTAATAACAACTATTGTATTGAGTACATACTTTGTGTAAGGCACTCTGCTTATGTGATTTATACACATTATCTTATTTAATCCTTGTAATAACTTAGTGTGCTTAGCTATTAGTTTTCGTTTTACAAATGGGAAAATTGAGTCTCTGAAAGATTAAATAACCCAAGGTGTACACAACTAGTAAATGACAGAACCATGATTCAAAGCCAGATCTGTCTGCGTTTTAGCTGTTGTGCTATACAGCTCATGACAATGTAATGCATTATTATTTCAAGAAGATATACCACAGCCTCAATGATCTTGTAGACTCTGTTAGAACAATGATGACGGGGTGTTCCTAGCTGAAAGGGCTTTTGAAGGAGGGGTAACAATTTTTTATCTTCCCTGAGGGAAAATTAAAGGAGAGATTGTTGTGTAGGCCTGTAGGGATAAACAAAAGAAAACCAGAAAGATTATGAGAATGGATTTTAGCACAGCACCTAAGGCCTGTCTAGGAATGATCATAGTCATTGTTGGGCCCAGCAAGGCCAGGATGGGGGATGGGACCTCCAAGAGACCTGGCCCAGCAGCAGCATTAGAGGGTGTCCAGGTCAGGGAGGAAGGCTAGACCAGACAGCACAGGAAGAGAGGGCTTACTGCCAAGTGCAAACCTCAATTCCCAAAGTATCAGTAAAACATCTACATGTGATGGTAATACAATGACTGCTGAAATTGTCTTAAAATAGCTTTTAAGAAGCTGTTGTTTTTTTCCAAATGAATTTAATGTATTCAGAAAGGAGGGGGAAGCAAGAAGTTATGTCTTTTGTTCTATCAATAGAAAACCGAGTCATTTTTAAAGGAAAATAAAATAGTGATATATGATTGATATTTGTCAATCTAGGACCACCTAGCTTCTACATCTCTTTCTGTGTTTAGGGAATTCCCCAGAACGTGGCCTTGGAGGGAGGCAGAGCCCATCTTCCATTATAAAAACCCAGAGTCCAGGCTTGGTCACTCGGTGGGGACCCAGCCTTGGCTGGGCCGATCAGATGCACCTACTCGAAACTCTAATCAGGGAGCTCGGGACTCTGTGCAGGGGTCATATAGAGTCTTATGACATGGTATCAGCAGCAGTGGCAACTTTCAGTCACCTGGGGTAGCAGCAGCAGTAGTGGCCATGGCACGGTCGACATCCAATTCTGCTGGCAGCAGAGTTAAGACGTGGTGTTCTATGCTTAGCAGCAGCAATGGTGGTATCTTCAAGAAACTGTCCTTGAAGAGTGATCCTGGAGTGATTTTGGCCTCGAACCCAACTGTTCCTAGCTTTGTTTACTCCTGCTCACTTTCCAAGTCTGATTCTTCAGTCTTCCTGAATCATCTATGACTTACCCAGAATCCTTTCGATAATTCCATCTCTGCAACTTAGAATCTTGATTGTTCCATACATACATAGTAAAAAATTTAGCTTTTAATCCTGTCAATCCTCAGTAAAGCTTGGAGTCTTACATTATTACTCGTCACTATTGAAGTTTTGATATAAAAAATTACATCATATCTCTTTATCTTGATCAATTATAGAGAATACTTAAATTCTAATCAAGAATTTTACTTTTTTTAAAGAGAAAACAAAATTGGCTGGATTGCATGCCCTGAAGCTTGGCTCCCTGTAGCTGAGAAAACTTAATTACCGGATCTATACATTTGTTTCCATTATCCTTTGCTATATAATAAATTATCCCAAGACTTAGTACCAAGAACCACCACCATTATATTGGTCTCTTGATTTAGAAGATTGACTAGGGCTCAGCTGTACAGTTCTTCTGCTGGACCATCTTGGGGTGTTTTGCATGGCTGTAATCTGATGGCACATGGGGCTGGAACATCCAAGATAGTTTGCCTCATATGTCCGGTGGGGATAGCTGGAAGGCTGGGCTCAGCTGGGATGCTCAGGTGGCTGGATCCCTCCCCCCACCCCACGTAGTCTCAGAGATTCCTCCCTTTCATATAGCTTTTCCATGTGGTTTCTCCATCTGGGTAGTCATACTTCTTACACAGTAAGAAGGCTCCCAAAAGCATGAAAGTAGAAGCTTCCAGGCCTTTTTAAGGCCTAGACCCAGGACTGGTGCAGTATCTCGTCTACCACATTCTATTATTTAAAACAAGTCACTGGCCTAGCCCAGACTTGGTATAGGAGGAGACTACACAAAGACATGTATAAGGTAAGGCATGGTTCATTAGGGGTTATCTTTGAAATTTAGCTACCACTGTATCTAAACTTCAGGCCCTAGGTTAGATGTTCAGTGCTTGGTACAGTAAATATCTCATGTATTTGTCAGGATTCTTTCAGTGGTAAGGAGCAGAAACCAAATCCAAACTAGCTTAAGCCAAAAAAGAGAATGTTTTGAATCATGAAACTGGGATATTCAAGGGGTGATTGGTTTTAGACTTGATTTTGTCCAAGGATTCAAACCATATCAGCAGGACTCAACCTTTTTTTTTTCTGTCAAACTCTTGCTGCTGTTTGCATCTGCTAGGCTTTTATTGCATAGCCTAACTCCCCATGTGGCAAAATAGTAGCCCCAAAGTTACATCATACTCATAGCTGGAAATCTTAGGGAAAGAGATACCCTCTCTCCTCTAACATCCATATGGCAAATCTCCTGGAGGGACTCTGATGGGCCCTATCCATCTCTGAGCCAATTGCTGTGGCCCAGGAGAATGGAGCATCCTGATTGGACAATCCAATCACGCATCCACACCTATTGCGAAGGGTTGATCAGTCCAACCTGGACCTCATAGAATGGGTCCCAGAGAAGAGGAAAGTTTCTGTTACCAAAAGAAGTGGGACGGATGCTGGATAAACAAAAAGAGATAACGACTACATCTGATAGCAGTTTGCTGAATGAATGAAATTTAATAAGTGAGTGGCATGGCCAATAAAGTATGGAGTTTATCATATGCCAAAGAAGATAGACAATTAAAAAATTATTTTATGGAAAGGCATTTTTTTTGGAAAGAGTTAGATAGAGGTGCTGCTGGGACATTATTCAGAGTGGATTGGAATAATTAGAGAAAAATGTAAAAGAAGCAGTTTTTGAGCTGTACTTTGAAAGAGGTGAGATATAGAAGGAATGGGAGGATATTATAGACAGCTGAAGGGTTACTTTCTCAAGAACCAAAAGCTATTAAAAAGAAGGTTACAAAGTATAATTCTGGGATGCTACTGCTCTCCTTAAACTATACCTTTAAGAAAATTGAGAGTTTGGTTACCATAGTGTGTTGTACTGTATAGTTTCAGATTTAGTTGGTTCTAAGGAAGAATTTTTTTTTTAACCCTGAATGTAGCATGTGGGTGTTTTAAGTGTTTAAGGGGTTCATACAAAAATAAAACTTCCAAGGTGATTGCTATCAAAAGAAAAGAAAATCTTTTAAAATATATATTCATTTGTTGTCCTCTGTCACTTGGATTAATAATAAATGCTGAAATTACCAGAAATAACAGTAATCTGTATTTCTGCATTTATAGTCCTCCTGTGAAGTTGAAAGTTTCCGTGAATGTGAATTAATTTAGCTCCTGTCTCATGTGCAAAGGAAGGAAAGAAAGTGAGGCCAGCTCCCTCTCTCCCCGTCTAGGTCTCAAAGACAGTGAAAGATAACCAAGAGTCTGAGGAGACAGTAGCAAAACCTGAACTGTCTAAACTGACTACAGTTTCGATAAGATTGGTGAAAAGAGAAAGCAGTAGAGGGTAGGGGGAAGTTTAGAATTTGGTAAGTTAGCGGAGAGAGGTAAATTAGGAGTTTGGGATTAGCATATACATACTACCATATATAAAATAGGTAGCCAACAAGGACCTACTATATAGCACAGGGAACTGTACTCAATATCTTGTAGTAACCTATAATGGAAAAGAATCTGAAAAAGAATACATATATATGTGTGTGTATATATATAGATGTATAACTGAATCACTTCGCTGCACACTTGAAAGTAATATAGCATTGTAAATTAACTATATTTCAATAAAAAAAACAGAAATAGAATTTGGTAAGAAGAGTTCTGATGAGCTCTCAGACTTCTTAGATCATATTGTCTTCCCAGAAACCTTTCTACAAAGGCTTCGCTAGGTAGGACTTCAAAATGGTATCACCTGGCCGCTTCCTTTAACACGTAGGAAACTGGCTCAGAGAGATGCAGTAACTGGCCAGTAAATGATCCTGATAGGACTAGAGCCCAGATTTCCCGACTCCTCACTCAGGGCTCCCTCCTGGAGACCTTGATGCTTCCTGCAGGCTAATGTCAAAGGCACTCACAAGTTCACATTCACATCGGAACCCGTGATGCCCTAGGGCAGTTGGCAGGCAACCGGAGGAGAAGGGACATCATCCTGTGGTTTGAACCCTCCCTCCCTCCCAGTTTCTGATAAAACTCTGAAGGTGTCACGCTAACCCCACTCCCCTTACTGTTTGCCTTCTCTAAGACTAACCAGAATAACATTGCTGCTGGACACTTCTTTATAAACAGAAATTACTGTGTGATAACAATTACGACTTCTGTTCATTATCTACACATACTCGTGTCCTTGTTATTAAGTAAGCACAGAAACATTATTAGTTTTCTTAGCTTTTAGTATTGATATTGCCATGTTCTCTGTAAGCTATAAATATCTGCTCTGCCCACATCAGTTTGAATCTTTTGTCTCACGTAAATTAAAGTAGAAATGATAACACAGTTAATTACCATCTAAATTCCACTAAACTCTTAAGTCAAAACAAAATATAAGAACTGTGATTATATGAGAGGGAGATATTGTAGGCGGAGACTTCTCCTGTTACTAAGGAGCGGAAAGTCAAGTCCTCAACAGGAGAACATGGGGTTCTGAGGTCACCCCAATGTGGAGGGTGGCTGGACTTCTGAACCGGTAGGCACAGTGCAGATGCCTAGGCTTAGAATTTGAATGTCATTACTGCCTTGTTAAGTGCTAACTCTGGTACTAGTCTTCCATCTCCAATGAGGATTTCTCCATGGGTTCTCCTCCTGAGCCCAGAGTTCATGATAATAATGTAGAGAAGTAGCCTTAAAATGCCAGGTAGACAGGGAGGATCTGTATATCTCTGACCAGTGTACACTTTAAATGGGTGAATTATGTGGTATGTGAATTATAATCTCAATAAATCTATTTTCCAAAAAACCCCAATAAGAACAAAAATTGAGAGTAGTGGTATAGAATGACAGGGAGCCTTCCCCCCTTTTATTTTTCTCTCCCTCTCTCTTCTTCCCCCCATCTCTCTCTCTCTGGTTAAGGAAAGACAGACACAAAATTTGTAGACACTGCCTCTGGTAGCAAGAGGGTGCTTTTAGTAGTCCTGGAGATGGAGCTAATTAGGACTAAAGAACTTCCAGGTAGAGAAGGAGTAGATCACACTGGGAGGGAAGAGACAGGTATTACTGGTTCAAAATCTGATACGTACTGCCATCCCAGCTGGAAGAAGACTTTCTTATTATAGCAAAGGAGCTGGGCTGCAAGAAGCTACAGAAGAAATAACAACTCGGAAGTTAAAATAGATGCATCTAATGAAGAGAAAGAAACTTCTGTGCAAATGAAGCTAAGACTTCATTATAGATCCATTAAGTTAAGCACAGCTAAAGAAATGTAAGGGAATTCTTTTGTTTTGTATTTGCAATGAAGCTTTGTCTTTTCTAAGTTTTATGTTTCTCACTGCATCTCTCGGTTCAGGTTGTTTTAACAAGCAGACAGTGAGTTTAGTTACAAAGTCGTGATTTAAAATACCAAACGTCTGATCTCCCAAGTAACCCAAACCATCTGGGATTATAAATTATGACTCTTTATTGCCACCTGATGACAACAAAGAGTACAGCCCATCTAGAAACACAAGCCTCTTTAGAAACAAATTAACCCCTTGCAAGCCGAAAATCAGAATCTTTGGTACAGAGATGGTGACAAAGGCCCTTTATAAGGTCCTCTGACGTTGGTGCTAGAAAGAGGCATCTTTCTAACAGAGGCACCTTTTGTCAGAGGCATCTTTAAGCATACTGAAGTCTTTTCTCATAACCACGTTACCTAGAAAGCAATTTTTTATATATTGAAAGTGATTTTCAATCTATTACATTCAAGTGTTAGGCATGTGTTGCCCTATGTCTGTCACCACTTCCTCCTGCAGTTGGAGCTGCTGTCACTGTCCAGTGGCTGCTTCTGGGGTGTCTGTGGCAGCTGCCAGCCTGTTCTCACTGTGGCTGCTGTCATCACCATCACATACAAGCTGTTGCCCTTGCGACTGTCATCCTGCTGCTAATGGGACTGATGGGCACCTCTCCGTGCCACATCAAGGGGCAGAAGCTGTTCACCAACCCCAGGCGCAGAGCCATCTGACATCCTTTACTGTCACTGCTCATTACCACCCTCCCAGCAATGATGCCAGCTGGGACCATCGCTTCACTGGTGAAGGGGGTGTGATAGTCACCTTGCTACCTGTGGAAGCAGCTGGGCCTCTCAGCGAGGCTGGCCCTGGGCACTCAAAGAATCCTGCACTTTTCAGAGTCAGCACATTAGAACCCAGCATCTCTCTTCTTTATTTGTTTCTGGAGATGAAAGCAAGTTGAAAACCAAGCAATACTATGCTCCTCCCTGACCATACACTGAATTTCAATGCCATACGTTAAAAGTTATTTTAAAATGTTCTGCATCATTTCCAATATATATATATATATATATATATATATTTTTTTTTTTTTTTTATTAGCCAACAGGTTGTATTTTTATTATTCCTCTGTCAACAGGCGTTATAACACGTCTGCCTGGACAGGGCAGGATTCAGGATGATGATGGGATGCCCACAAGGTCTGGGTGAGGGAGGATGGGTACTCACTGGGTAGACTTGACTTTCCAGATGCTGACTGTCACAACCAACAAGTCACATCATGACCTCCAGGTGTGTTCTCTTTGACAATTCCACATCTGATTTCCCCTCAAATACAGGCCAATTTGGCACGCAATTAAGTATTAGTGAGAAGACACTATGCTCAAAGTTATGCATTCCAATACATCCTTCTAGGAAAATGGAAAAAAATCATAAATGTCACAATTATCATAATGACAATTTGACCAGAAAAGGACATAAACAAACAATCACAAAAGAGAAAAAAACAAATGACTCTTCTATTTAGGAAAAACATTCAATTTCATTAGTAATAAGAACAGTAAAATTTAAAATGAGATGCCATTCTCACATCCCAAACTGGCAAAGATTAAAGATCTGATCATCTTTAGGGCGTGACAGAACAAGTACTCTCTTATACTGCCAATGACGTCTCCAATATTTTTAACAAAGCTCATGAGGTTTAAATAATATGTAGGGTTCAAGATGGCAGACCAACGCCTGTACTTTCACAGAGAAACAAAAAGGAATAAATCCACAATTGAGAAAGAATAGGAAGGGATTTACCAATGAACAAATGATGTCAACAGATTTCTGGAAGATGGGAAGAAGATGGGACACTGGATAAACCAGTGGGGGGAAACCTCAGTCTGCGAAGTGCAGTGAGTGCTTTGGAGAAGTTCCAGGCTCATAATCAACAGTCTGCCACCCCCGCCCCCCGCTCCAAAAAAAAAAGTGAAAGTGCCAGGAAAAACTGAAAACAGTGGGATTAGTAACAATTTTATAAATGATAAAATATATAGCACTATTTTATTCACCCTTTCAACATGGTGGCATCCAGAATTTATTCCTGAAAGAGCCATCTTAGGAAATAGTTAAGGAAAGTCAAGGCTCTGGCGTGGATGTTGGAACCCCAGGATAAACCCTCCTCATCGTGGCATCAGAGAAGGAGGTTCCCAGCCTGACAGTTGGCACCCTACCTGCTTACCTAAAGAGAAACCTACCTGTTAACACTACTTTCTGCATCACTCACATGAAAACTCGAAGGCAGAACTCCCTCCCACTCAGAGAAGAGGCCTTTTAGGAACCTATACTTAGAGGCCTAGTGTCCAATTAATTGGAGTCCCAGGGAAAGATCAGAAAATGAAGGGGAAGGGAAAGTACTGCAGAATTAGTAGAAATGCTTTTCTAAAACTGAGGAAGGACACAAGTCTTCATAGTAAGAGCGTATTGGGCGCCCAGTGCAGTGAATGAAAAAACAGCCTCACCTAAATACAGCCTCATGAATGATCAGAATGCCAAAAGTAAAGTCACTAAAAGCCACAGAGAGAGAGAAGGAGGGGAAAAAAGTCAGCTGGCGTCAGACTTGCAATCAGCAACAATAAGTGCTAGAAAATAACGAACTGGTATCTTCTCAGTTCTGAAAAAGAACCATCTCGACCTAGAAGTATATATCCAAAGAGTGTATCAACCAATTCTGAGGGCAAGATGAAGACATTTTCAGATTCATAAGGGTTCAGAAAGTTTGCTTCTCATGTTCTTCTTCCTGAGGAACTAATTAAGTGTATATTTGAGCAAAGAGAGTAAATAAACCAAAAAATTAGAAAAATGGAATATTTAAAAAACACTTGCTCCCACTCAGAAAAACAGTGAAAGGGCAGCCCTAAAGCAGGCGCAGAGAACCAGTGCAAGTTGCAGTAATAAGATATAACTCCTCAGAAAGGTCTCTGGGGAGGGGAAAGACTCAAGAAAATAGATAGTAGGATTGAGAAGTTAGGGGGAGGAAAAACTCTAAGTATGATAAATATGAGTAATGCGAGAAAAAGGAAAGTCAACTGGAAATTTTCAGGGGGGAAAAAAACTATACAAGAAATTTATGGTCCAAATACAAAGTAAACTTCTAGAGCTCTCCTCTTCGAGAGGCCCAAGGGCTGTGACCGACTGGTGGAGCAGGAAATACCCCTAACTGCACCAAGCCGAGCACAGGAGAGTACTTAGAACACACGATAATGTAAATGCTTTTATAGTTTTTCATGAATAATGCAGACAAAGCATGAAAGGCTTGATTGTGTTTGCAGGACAGCACAGGCAACAGTAAAAATGTAGCTGCGAGAAAATGGAAGACGGGGGTAGAGTGAAGGGTGGTACGGGAATAGTAGCGGGAGGACGGTTTTAAAAAGGGTCATTAATAGCTTCATCTCAAAAAGTGGGGACAGGCAGGAAACTAGCAGAAGTAAAAATAATGGTTTAGGTAGTTTATTTAAATTACTAAGAACAGCATTTTCAGGGACTTCCCTGGTGGTCCAGTGGTAAAGAATCCGCCTTCCAATGCGGGGAACGCAGGTTAGATCCCTGGTCGGGGAACTAAGATCCCACATGTCGCGGGGCAACTAAGCCCATGTGCCACAACTACTAAGCCCGTGCGCCTCAACTATGGAGAGAAAACCCACAGACCACCACTAGAGAGAAGCCCCCGCGCCGCAACGAAAGATCCTGCATGCCGCAAGGAAGATCCCGCGTGCCACAACTAAGACCCGATGCAGCCAAGAATGAATGAATGAATAAATAAATAAATAGAACAGCATTTTCACACTAAAATGATAAAATATAGGAAGAGGAAAGAAGTATTAGAGGTGAGCTGTATCTTTATCTTTCACATCAAGAGGTTTATTAGGATACTTTTGACTGCATGTAGCAGGAAACCCTGACATAAATGACTTAAAATATTTATTTAAAAAAGTGTTTTATCTCCCATCATGTGAAGTCCCAAGGTAGGGTGCCTTGAGGGTTGGCTAATTCAGTGGCCCATTGACATCATTAAGAACCCAGGTTCTTCCATTTCTTTGATTTTCCTTCTTCAAGGTGTGTTGGCTTCATCTTCCACAGCCCCCTCAGCAGTCCTATGCTGGTTCCTGCATTTCCAAGCATCATAGAAATATCCAGTGGAAAAGAGTGTTTCCCTTCCTATGCTTTAGGTTTGTCAACAAGGAAACATTTCCAGTAGTCCTTCAGCAGACTTCCTCTCATGTCTTACTGGCCCCAATTGCATCACATACCCTCCCCTAAACCAGTCATTGGCAACAAAAATGGAAAGCTGCCTTCCTGCAGCCACTCAGCTGACTTGACTTGGCGGAAGTTCCCTCGAAATGTCAATTTGTATCTCAGCATGAACCTAAGATTTAAGCATGACAACTGTTAATCTCATCTTTCTCTTAATTGATAAGTGTTGATACCAACGGACTAAGAAAAGTTGTCTGTGTTATTTCTGTACTCAGTTCAATTACAGACATAGTCCGGAAAAAAAGACTATAGAGACAATCTAATTTCCTTCTTTGGCAATCCTCCCTTGAGATATAGATATATAGGTTCCTTCTTTCTGGTTTATGTATCAAATCTGAATCCTCGGAATGGCTAAGTGAGTTTTTTTTTCCTTTGATTAAACAGCTTTATATAATTCATAGATCCTAAAATATCCTTCCTCTCTTTAGATAATCCATAGCTTTTCCATAATATGTAGATTCTACACAGAGAGAAGGATTCTGTGTCTCTTCTCAAAACTTCCATGTTTTGTACCTTGGTAAAGTGGAAACAAAATGCAAACCCAGGTTTGAATCCCAACTCTACCACTTACTAGTAGCTGTATAACCTCCAGTAGTTTCTTAACCTTTGAACACTTTAGTTATCTCTAAAATGGAAATGATTTGTTTACATTTTAGGGTGATTTTAAGGGTTAAATGAAACTGCAAATAGAAGTACCTAGTATAAATATAAGGAGGATGTGGGCAACTGTTAATTCTTTTTCTTCCTAGTGCAACATGCAAAAGGGTAGCCAGTGCCTGGTTTCCCAGTTTTTATGTTTGAGAGTTGGTTGACATTATTGAAAAGTGAATCAAATTAGGGGGCAAGGTAGAGGAATTTAATTCTTGTTTGAAATGTGAATATAGTAACAAGGGGAGAGATGAAAGGTAGCAAGGATAAAGACCAAAGAAAGAAGATATCAGTGGTTTTGACCAAGTTTCCCCAATCAAAGACAGCAAGCTGCTCTCACATTGACCTGAGCTGCATCCTAGAGAGCGCCATTGAAGGGGATTTCAGTGGAATGGTTTCCTCACAGAAGGAGACTGGGGTAAGTTTATTTCTTCACTTTGAATTATAAAAAGAAATCAGGTTCAGATAATCAAAAAGCATGAGATGATGGTTAAAATACGTTATAGGATTACAATTCAATAATAATTGAATTTCTGGAGTGTTTTTCCCTGGTGGAGAAACTCAAAAAAGTTCAAATGTATCATCTCAGTGAGTTACAGCATGATGTCTTCAGTCAATGGCGATGAGGGCCTGGTGTTTAACTTTCTGCTCTTCACATTCTAGACTAAGGCAACGAGACAGAACAGTGTTCCTATAGTTTAGCATCGTGGCTTTATATACTTTGCCATGAACATTTTAGGCACAGTGTGGAAGTAGATTATCCCCATCCCTCCTCGGGGGCCTTGTTGGTCCTGAGTGGAGGCGTCACCTTTCTTGTTTCATCTCTCGATGCCCTTAGAGCAGTTGCTCTATTTGAATGAAATGTCACAACAAAATAAACTGAAGACTTCCTGTGACTTTCTACGCATTGTTATTCCCTGCCTATAGCCCAGGTGTTCTTGAAAAAGCGCATATTTTTGTTTCCAATATTCCAATTATAAAAGAGTAATGCTCAGCATCTTACTACTGACCAACTGATTCTGAACCTAGGGAGTTCTTTTCAAAATTCCTAGCACCGTGAATAACAAGGAACTAAAATATGTTAACTTGTCTTTCCACTGCCTCCGTTTAAAAGGTCAAGATGAGAACAAAATCCACTGCAATATCGGCCTCCTTCACCCACTGTGGACTGCACAGTGGAACAGACATCACATTTTCTGAGACCCGTCTGAGAAGTATGAGGCTAAGGAGTTGCAGTATCGATTGTGTAAGAATTAGCATATCTGGCAGATGGGGACTGTCTGAACTCATTCATCTGCACCAGGTGGACTGACATTGCTGAACTTTCACACGTCAGATTTAGGGTTTTAACGTGCAGCCCAAGATGTAGCAACCTGAGACTTCTCCCGTGGAGATCCAGTGAACACATAAAAATATTTAAGCCTTTATTAATTCCAGCTCTGCGGCATAAAAATATTTTCCCCAAGTGCTCTATTGATACTGTAGGCATCTGTATTTGCATTTCTGCTCTTTGAGAACCACTGCATGTAGTCAGTTCTTCAGAAGTTGTTGGCCTCTCTAATTTGTCTTCCATATCTTTTAACTTGTCTTAGAGTGCTGAGCTAAATTATGTGGGTAAATTAATCTTTTTTGAGAAATCAGTTGCAAAACATTCTGATTCTGCACCTCTCCCTATCTCTGCCTTCTCATCTCTGTTTTACTTCTTTCACTGTTTCTTGCCTTATGTTCCTTTGCTGTTCTCCAGGGCCCCTAAGCCCTCATCTTCCCAGATAGTAAGTAGCGAGAGACCTGTACCAAGAAGAGCAGGCACAACACAGGACACTACCAACCTGTCTGTGTCACCAGCAGCAATAATGAGGGGCTTTTGTAAGATCCCTGGGCTATATGTTTGAACCAGGATCTCTCTAGAGCTTGACTGGCTCTAGGTCAGGACCCTAAGAATCAAGATAAATGAACATTTGCTTACTCAGCAGCCTCAAAGCACTCCAGGTGCACATGGAAGGATATCCATATATGTGTCCATAAAATAAATCCCATAACCTGTGTTGCTACTTCTGGTGATACTGAGGTTTCTTCCTTCATTTTCTTTGCTACAACATGGAAAGATGCACCCACCTTTCCATTGCCGCACTCTTTTGCTTCCGTCTGGTCTGAATAGAGATCCTGATTAAGCAGAAGTAGAAGTGGGTGAAAGAGAGCTACACGCAGCCATATTAATAGATACGTAGATAGATAGGCATGCACATGAGTATGGTGCGTGTTCGTGTAGAAAAGATGAGTGTCTCTCTAGATACATATATTTGTGTGTTATGTGTGGTATTCAGAGTATAAATGATATAATCCTAACTTGAAGTACATGATGGAGCTTCAGGAGGTCCATAAACACCCCTAAATTATGTGCAAAATCTGTGTTTATGTGGATGTTAATTTTCTCTGGCAAGATAGTCCATGGTTTTACCAAATTTTCGAAAGGTGCCATGAAATTCTAAATCCTTTCTCTTCGGCCCTCTGTCATCCTTGAAACATTCTGAACAGAAAGTTAAGGATCGGAACAGACAATCATGCTAATGATGAAATGATATAAAATTGCCCAGGCCTGAGAATGTTGTCTCCCTCTTCACTGCCCACCATCATGGTCCTCCATTCAGAACTGACAACCCCTCCCCAGATATTCATATTGCTTTGCTTAACTATCCCAATAGAATGGATGACCATGGGCATAGAGTCTCAGAATACACAGGCTTTCACTTAATTGAAGCGTTTACATTCAAAAAGAGCTCATCTTCTTTCATAAAGCAAGCTCCCATTCCTAAACCTGACAGCATTCTCCATTCAGGAGGGAAATCCGGTTAGTCACTGGCTCCTAATTCTCTTTCATCACTCTTTTCTGGTCCTAGCAATTCTTCCTCCAAGTTTTCAGATGTTAATAATTGGTTCGTTCACTTTGGACTTGGTTCTAAGAGCAGGCTCACAGTGTGCCAAATCTGAACCTTAATTCTGCTCCCCATCCCTGAACCTTAGAGTTTACGTTATAAAAATGTCTAACACCTCACCATGGCTCATCCATCCATCATGTCAAGCTCTCACGTCCTTGTTGACTCTTTCATCCTCTAAATGGTGCTCAGTTTGATTCCTGTTTTGCTGTTCCCACCATCGCTACCATATCACATCTGGAATAAAGCAACAATCCTGCAGCTGACGTTTATGTCTTTTAGTCTCTTCCCTTCGGTCATCCTTTGTGATACTGCTCCCTGAAATTAATTTTTTGCTCAATCCTTAGAGTGACTTTTTTGTAAATACTCTATCCAGCACAGACTTTTCAGGTGTGAATGAAAATTCTGCTAATCCCTGTCCTTTCTTAACTGGCCAGCTTCTTCTCCCATTATTTATTCCAGAATCTTCTGTTCCCACTGATCCCACAGTCCTCCTTACATGTGATTTTATAGTCCAGTCTCCATGCCTTTGTTCTGGCTGTCGTTACTGATTCTTAAACTTCCTCCTCTTCAAAATGCATCACCCTCCCACACCGTTTTTGGAATGATTGGCTGCTCCAGTTGACACTCATTTTTCTGTTCTCTACAGTCATTGACATATTATTTGTATCTCCCATAATGCAAGCACATGACATATAATAGATATTTAGTAAATATTTGATTATTTCAAGGATAGCTTTCTAACCAATGGAATCTAAGAATAATAAAAAGGTATGTTTGGGGAAAAGCAGATAAGGGCTGGTCCAGAGTAATCACTGCACACATTTTTACAAATATACAGCTAATTCTGAGGTCACTGAGGCTCAAGTAACATTATCTGTCATATCTTCAATATACTTGTATGTCTTATGCATGTTTAATGCTGATGCTTCTAAGGGGTAGCCAGTCACCCATGGAAACCAAGAATGGTACTATCATCAATCAACACACATGGTATAGGTAACTGGGCCTTCTCTTTGACCAGTCAAGTGAATATTTAATACAGCTTCCCAAGCATATTCCTTGGCTGAACTGTGAAATGAGATCAGCTGGTATATACCTTTACCCTCTGATAAACATAAGTCATTTCCCTTCCCCAAACTGATGGAAAACACCACTAAATTTGTATACATCCACCTCTACCTGTGATTATGGGATCAGACGTTTGTGTACAGTTCCATTCCAGTTGATCCTATATAAGGAAGAATTTTACCATCGTAATTGCTATTCCCAAAGGTTAACATAAACTGCTTTAGTCAGCAAAATATATATATCATCTTTGCCTTGCTGTATTATAAATTGCTGACTCTCTCTTCTTTAGAGCCAATAGTCATTTCTTTGCCTCCTTAATTTATGCATGAAGCCAAAAGAAAAACCACTTAGTATTCTTAATGAAATGGCATAAGGTTTAGATAATTTTTTTACTATATGCAGTAAAAATGCAAATGTGTGTGGCTTATTTGCAAATGCAGACATTAATAACTGATATTTAAACAGGCTGGATTAGCAATTTTACTGATATATTCAAGAGATTTTTCCAATAATTTGCACACCCAAAATCAATTTGAATACAACATGTAAATTGAATTTAATTTTTTGATATAAAATTGTAGTTATCAGCTTGAACCATTAAATTTACTATTTAATATATGCTTTCCAGCTCACTTGGTTAGAATTTCATTGCGCCTTATCTATATAAATTTAATTAGGCTCGATATCATCAGTATATTATAGAACTAATTAAAGATTTAGATAAGTGCTGAGGGGACTTATTGAAAACTCCATAAAGTTCCATTTAGAAAATGAGATATTCTTCCTTCAGTTCATTGTGAGAGAACGAAACAGCAAGAAGTGTTTCTTGCAGTGATTCTGAAAAATTATTTAACTGGATTTAATGGACTTATTCCCTTCTTTGAAGAGCTTTTTAATTACTCTGTATCTTTGTGCAGTCCAACAACAGTTATAATCTTTGTTTAAAGACTTTAAAATCTTCTCCTCCCACTGAGCTAACTGTCTTGTATTCTGGTGTGCACGTGTGTGTGTGTGTGTGTGTGTGTGTGTGCACACAGGTAGGTGGTACAGGATTTTTAAACCCTGATTGAGATCATATAATATGTAATGGTTCTTATGGGGAAATCTACCAGTTCTCACAAGTAGGATAAACACTGAGAAAGATCAGAGAATGCCCACCATAAACACAGCAGGAAAAGGGAGAAGATAAGAAACCCTGACCCAAGAGAAAGTCCCTGGGCAAAACTGAGGTTCCCGAGTATGGCTTCTTTGAATAAATTGTTTTGTAGAAATCACTTTGAATTCCCTTGTATCTGCGACTCCGCTGTGGAATATAAAGCAGATTATTTAAAAGACCGATTTCAACTAAGTGCTTTGTGTCTTCATTACAAAGCACAATAAAGCCTTTTACTACAATGAAGCCACTATTACTTTCCATTGAGTATGCACTGAAATAAAGCCGCATCTACTGCACTCCCAGGGTGTTCAATGCTCTTGTCAAAAAGCACATTTTTTTTTTTCCAGTGCAGATTGAGTGACACAATGCATGGTTTAAAAAAAAAAAGGAAAAAAGAAAGTGAGAGGACAAATAACAAATGTAGGCCATCTATGACTGGGAACACTGTTGCTCAGTATAGAGACACCCAGGAAGCCAGCGAGCCAGAAAAACTGCTGAGGGCCTGTGTGGTGTGATAGAACAGTTCCAGGCTTTGGGCTTAGGAGAAACAGATGTAAAGCTCTGTTGTTGATTAGCTGTGTGACCTGGGCCCTAATCTTCCCATGCCTAAATTTCTTTCCCTGGAAAATGGAAATAATATTGATAATGCTGCACCTGCTGCCTACTTCAGTCTCCCTCATGGATTGGGATGGTTTTTAAATGTCATCTCTTCTAGTTTTAATCCATTTGCTTTTCCAGATACAGAAAGTGAGGTACAGTGGGATTAAGCGGTATGATCATGATCACTGGTGAACTAGTGGCAGGGCCAGGATTGGAATAGATACCTCTGAGATCAGGTCTGCACTGTCACATGGACTATAAAAGAGCACATGGGCATTTTCTTTCTTTCTTTTTTTTAAAATTTATTTGGCTGTGCCGGGTCTTAGTTGCGGCATACGGGCTCTTAGTTGCGGCATGCAGGATCTAGTTCCCTGACCAGGGATCGAACCCGGGCCCCCTGCATTGGGAGCGTGAGTCTTAACCACTGGACCACCAGGGAAGTCCCCTACATGGGCATTTTCTTAGGGACATCCTGGCTGCACTTGGTAGCACTCAGTTTTTTTTTCCCCAAGCAACTATTTCTGAAACACGTCACTGCAGTTTCCCTGCCCAAATGGTTTGTAAACATTTGCACCCCCCAGCCTGAGAAAACATTTGCAGGAACATTTGGGTCACAAACCAATGTTTGTATCACCCCCCCACACTTGAAATGTTTCCCTCTGAAAACATTAGAAATGGTGCCAGTAAAGCAGATTCTTGATAAGCGTAAGCCTGGAGTGGGAGGGACACTCCCGGCTACCTGGTTTGGGACATTCAGGGACCTCCAGGCACAGCAGTTCCTTCCAGGCCCAGAAGGAATGTGCAGCATCTCCCAGCACAACCTTAGACTGTGACATTCTTTGGTCTTGAAGTATAATAGGTACATGAAGAAGTGCTACAGGTTAGGTGAGGGTTTTTTGGTGGGGGTGGGGGGTGTGGGTAAGCAGGTTAGTTCCCTCCTGTGCCTGTGAATTTAGATGAGGTGTTGAAGGGGAAGTGAGGAGAGAAGAGGCAGAAAACTGGCCAGAAAGTCTCACTGTAGAAAGGACAGACTGCCGGCTTACTGGTTTCTTCCTTATTTTTTGCCACCCTCCCCTGCTGAGTGTGCAGCTTCAACACTGTAGTGCTGGTTTCAAGCAGGGTATCTAGGTTAACCTTGGTTAGTAGCACTGGCCTGATCAATGATGGAGCATGGACTAGTGACTAGATCAGTAACTTGGGGGTCCAGGCAGAGGGGGCTTAATCATAACTCTACTTCTGACTTGTGGATTACCTCAAATAATCCTGTTACCGAACCAAACTTTGGTCCGCTAACCTGCGACGCAGCAAAGCCAGTCTACTGCCACCGGGTTGTGATGAAGGAAACTACAGCGTTTATCATAGGACCCCAAGCAAGGAGAATGGACAGCTTGTGCTCAGAAGACCCAAACTCCTCAATGGCTTTCAGGAAAGGGTTTTTAAAGTCAGTATTTGGAGTGAGGGTTGCAGTTCATAGACTTTCTTCTGATTGGTTGGTGGTGGGGTAATAGGGTGATGTTTTGTGAATCTTAATCAGCAACCTCTGGTTCTGTCCAGTCTGGAGTCTACGTGCTAGTGGTCAGCATGTAGTCACCTTCCTCTATCTACCAGGGTGGGGGTCCTTGTTTCTACAGAACAACTCAAAGATATGTGTCAGATTGTCATGTATATCCCTTGAGGAGGAGCCTGGACTCTGTTTTATCACTGAACTATTGTTTAAGCTATCATTACTCTTGCTTGACTGCTTTCCCTTTGCTTCTGTGTTCCCTCACTTCCCTAATTGATAACTGCTTTAGTCTGCTCTTTGGACCTCAGGAAAGGTCTAGGAAGCCAAACCCTTTTTCTACAAACAGGAAACAGAGTACACAGAGGGGCTTTTGTACCCAGGAGAACCCCATAGAGCCCTGCTTGGTTTCAGTCCCCCCTTTTCTTTGATACTCCTCAACCTGAGGGGAACAGGGATGGAACAAGAAAGGGAATAAAGTTTTAGATGAAGAGGTTCATCATAGGGACCTCCCTGGCGGTCCAGTGGTTAAGACTCCTGCTTCCACTGCAGGAGGCGCAGATTGGATCCCTGGTCGAGGAACTAGGATCCTGCGTGCCACACGGTGCGGCCAAAAACAAAAAAAAAAGAGGTTCATCATAAACTCACTAGGGGAACTCAGTTTTAGGGGGACTTGATTTCACTCCCCTCTGCCACCTTCCTCTCATTTCGTTTCCTATACTGATCCTAGGTCTCAAAAGCAGCATTTCCCTGGGGCCACGGGAGAATAATCATAGGCCCCATCCTGCTTGCTGACAGAGCCCCACTAGACTGTATGTGAAGCACTGTGGAAGTTCATTAGATTTTTGAAAGCCCTGGAAATTATGAGACACTAATTCTGAAGGTAGCAGATGTGAGGAAATGGAATAAGCCCTCTCACTCTTTCCTACCACTTTATTCTACAGTATTTGTGGAAAACTGGGTTCAGGAGTCCAGGCTATTCTTGCTGCTTTTTAAAATAACTTTCGACTTTTCTCATTATGGATCAACATACTTTTTTCTGTAAAATCTGTCCCCACCCCACTGTACACCTCCCTTTCTAGTACAGCCTCAGCTCAACCCTGAGGAGTCACTCGTTACCAGGAATAAAGATCTGAAGGTCAGCTGTGTGAAAAAGCAGATGAGTGCAAGAAGTCTCAAATTTCACTTAATTCAGCATAAGGTAGCACAACAGTCACACTTTGAGCTGTTGGCAAAAAATTAATCAGTTGATCTAAGAAAGAAATGGAAAATTTTATTTGAGCCAAATTTGAGGATTATAACCTGAGAAGAGCATCTCAGAAAGCTCTGCAAACTGTTACACCCATTAGAAGTCAAGGCACAGTTATACCAGTTTTTGAGACAGAGGGCTGTACATCAAATGATGTATTATTGACAGTTTACATAATCCAGATCTAAGCGTCATCATGGTGCGACATGTGACCCCTCACAAGCTCAGGAAGGAATGGTATCTTTTAAGGAGTTGTCTTGTTGACGCCGGGAGAATGTTGCTCTTTGTGGTTGAGCAGGTATTCCTGCTTGATGGGGGAGGTCTGGACAATGCATAATGCAGATACACAATGCACAGTGGAGCGGGGGAGGGGGGAGGCCAAAGGGCAGAGAATTTTTATGTTTAAATTTTTCTTGTCTTGCCATAAAATATGAATTTTATTTCACAGAGCAGTCATCTGCACCTGTGCTTCTAATTTTTTCCCCCATCTGATACCCAGGCTAAAATAATATTCATATATTCTTGCCAGATATGTGTATTTGCATTAGCCCTTTACAGTTTATATAGGGCTGTCACAAATATGATCATAATGAGTCTCTTGATTATGAGTAAACATTTTTGTCTCCCCAAGCTTGATTCTGGGTGTAAATTGTTTTCTCATGGCCCAACTCAGAGTTTTTCTGGAGTGATCTGGGGGAGGTAGGATAGGGATCTGGCTGTTGTTAACCAGCCTGCTGACCTTAGGTATTTAGCCCTTGTGATGCTCGACTGTGAGGATGAAATCAGGTAAACCTTAAAGCATTTGGCATATAGCAAGTGTTAAACAAGTAGTCATTGTTCCCCTTAATAAAAACATTCGTATAATCGTTAGTGGATCTTTGACTCAATTATATTTCTATTACTCTGTAATCATACACATAGAATTGTTCCCAATCCTAACCTCTTTTTCTAGTGGAGGTTATTCATTCTAAGTTGTCATAAATTTTTCTTGAGAATGGGGATGGAGGGAGTTCAAAGGCATTTAGTGCCAAGATGCTGGGGAGTCACGGAACCTACAAAAGTGTGGAACTCTGAGAAATGGCTTTAGTTCATTTCGGGACACTTAGTGAAAATGTGAGCTGGTGAAAATGTTTCTGTATCTGGCAGCTTACAGAATCTTTTCTGCAAATGTCACAGAAGAACATGGAACTGCAGCAAATGTCTTGATTAATGGATCAATCTTCACAACAGTATTGGCTGTGGATGTATGTCTTCTGTAGAGTTAAGACAGGGTTCTAGGACTTCCCTGGAGGCGCAGTGGTTACGAATCCGCCTGCCAGTGCAGGGGACACGGGTTCGAGCCCTGGTCCGGGAAGATCCCACATGCCGCGGAGCAAGTAAGCCCAGTGCGCCACAACTACTGAGCCTGCATTCTAGAGCCCGCGAGCCACAACTACTGAAGCCCACGCACCTAGACCCCGTGCTCGGCAACAAGAGAAGCCACCGCAGTGAGAAGCCCACGCAACGCAACAAAGAGTAGCCCTCGCTCGCCACAACTAGAGAAAGCCCGCACGCAGCAACGAAGACCCAATGCAGCCAAAAATAGATAAATTAATTTTTAAAAAATAATTTAAAAAAAAGTCAAGGTTCTAGTTCATAAAACTAGCATTTTTATAACAGCTTTATGGAGATAGAATTTACATACCATAAACATTAACCCTTTTAAAGTGTGAAATTCACTTTTTTTTATATAGTCATAGATGTATAGCCATCATCACTAGCTAATTTTAGAACATTTTCATTACCCCAAAAAGAAACCCAGTACCCACAAGCAGTCACTCCCAGCCCCCCACCCCACCCCTGGCCACCACTAATCTACTTCCTGCCCCTGTGGATTTGCCTAATCTGGATATACCATATAAATACAGCATGTGATCTTTTGTGATGAGCTTCTTTTAGTTAGGATGTTTTCAAGGTTCATAAAGTTAGCAGTTGTCTTAATGTTAGGATATGAGACTGAATTAAAAACCCAGGTACCCACTCCAACACTTGGCCTATTGCCTGCTCTCTGTGTCTTTTCTTTTTTGTTTGGAGTAGGGAGAGAAGAGAGAAAAGGAAGGTAATGTGTTTTTATTGAAGTATAATATACATACAGTAAACTTTACAAATCTTAACTATACAGCTTGATTACTTTTTACAAAGTGAATACGCTCAGATAACCATCACCGAGATAAAAGCAGAGAATGTTAGCATCACCCCAGAAGCCTCCTTGTACCCCTTTCTTAGTCACTACCCCCAGGACAGGTATTTCCTGATTTTGGTTGATTTTATCTTTCTGAGTTCGGTTCCCTGCACAGCCGCCATACAGCCATGTGGGTGTCCCAGCCTCTGGGAACTCTGATTTCAGAACAGACACTTCCTCAGCACTCAGGGCCTCAGTCACTGCATTCACTACTGTTAGTTCCCATGGGAAGTAAAACAATACTGAACCTCTCAGGAGCCCCTTGCTGTGCACTCTGTGTCCTCCCGGCTATTCTGGGCCACCTGACCCCAGGCCTCGTGCTTCTCCTGTCTTGGTCTCCAGCTTCCCTTCCAAACACCAGCACTCCCTTTAGCACGGGCCATTACAAGGGAGGGAAAAAAAACACGACCTCTGGGCAGGCACAGTGTGTGACAGACGTTGACCTGCAAAGGCAAGCCTTTTGAGGGGAGACTCCCATTTACAATGGAGGCAGCCCTCACTCTGCCACTAAACTCACCTGCTGTGTCACCGGCTGGTTTCCATTCTGATCAGAGGGGTATTCCTGTCACGAAACTCTGTATGTTAGCTTCTCTGCAGAAATTTTAAGAAAATCTTTTATTCCAGAAATTAAGTTTTTGTTTTAAATTACTTTCTGCTCTTTGAAAACTTTAGTTTCTGTGTGGTCCAGAGCTATAGGTTAGCATTAGCATTTAAATAGAAGTATTAAGCACACTCAAAGACCTTTCTCTCAGAACTTGCCCTTTCGGGGAGGTTTTTCAAATCTGATACTTTTTTCTTCCTAAAAAAGGAATGCAAATGCTATATGTATTTTCCCCATCAAAGGCCCTTTTCTTTATATATATTCAGACTTAGGAGAAAGGCATTGTTGATCAGTCTTACTATTAGTCTTTTTAATGGAAAGGGTCAGTTTAAAAAAATTGCTATTCCATCCCTCAAGGCCTGATTTTCTCTGCTGACTCTAAGAATGAATTTTCCTATGGTTAATTTTATCCTATTATGTCTCATTTTTCTCCAGACACCCTCTAGGAACTCAAATCCCAATTATAAACTAAGAGTCTGGTGCCAGCCAATTCTTGCTACGTAATATGAGGCTCCCAGTACCAGTGTTCCCAGAAGCTCCCCATAACTGCAGTAGAGAATCCAAAGGGCCAGGGTCTGAATCTAGGGTCAGTCTCATGAAGAACTTGACCTTCTTCTCAGACCCTCTATTTATCTGCCAACTAAGGTTATCAAGCCTAATGTGTGTGGTTGTCAAGAGATTAAACAAGATAGTGACCTTCCTCCTAATTTATGATTTTATATGTAATTGTAAGTGTCTTAGATCCTCTCTCCCTCACATTGAGCTCCCTCAACCAGATCAGTGGAGGAGTAGGGATAGAAGGTAGCTTCTGGTAAAAGGCATCCCTCCTGCTTTCTTCTGTTGTTACTGCCTGTCTTCCCTTTCCTCTCTGCCTCATCTCAGCCCAGCAGTGAGTACTGTAATAGTTCATGCCAGTCGTGACCTGAACAAAAGCTACAAGAGGTGAGGGCCTGGATTTTCCTATCAAGGTATTGGCGCCCTTCTCTCTCTTTGAGGTTGATTCTGTTCAGCTACAAGCTTAGGAACAGGAGTTGTGAGGAAACCTAGAAGATGGATATGGCCTGATAGAGGAGAATCTGAGCAAACCAAGGAGAAGCTGGGTAGTCCGACAGCCTGAAGGCTCTCTATCTTCTCCGACTGTCCGTCCTCCACCTACAGAAAGACCTGGAGAGGCCTTTCTAAAACCCAGTTGTCATCATGTCTGACTTCTTCCAAAAATCCTCTCTTCAGATTCCTCCCCATCAACTACAGCTTTGGTTCCCAGATGTCAGCGTGGAAACCGAAGCTAGACCGTTGTTGTCTTCCTTAGGAAAATGAGAAAAATAATGACAGTCTAGTGAGTTTGTGAGTCTCTCATAAAAGAAAACATGTCCCTTTTGTTCTGAGATTATTTCTTTCCTGCTTGAGGAGTATTAAAATACCTCCTTTTATTGAATCCTGGTAATAATAGATGATAATACTTTTGTCTTAATAACCTGAGCAAAACAAAAGGCTAACGCCTCAAAAACAGTCACACCCTGCATCCCTTTCTTTGATCCACCCACGAAAGTCCAGTCTTTACTGTGACACACAAGGTCCGCTATCATCTGGCTCTAGCTTACCTTGCTAACCTCTCATCCCTCCTTCCCCCTCCACACACCCGTTGCACTCTGGGGAGGGATAAACCATTTGTAGTTCCCCCCAAATACCATATTCTTCCTACCTTCCCACCCACTTCACACATTCTGCCTCCCTTACTTCTAAGAGTTCTTTCCTTCCCTCATGTTTGCCTCTTCGTTAACGTCTCCTCAAAAAAGCCTTCCCTGACTGATCTAAGAAGTACACAGCCCTTCCTGTTGGTGATCTTAGATCGTCTTATTTTTACCTTTATTACAGCTGCTGTCACATTACTGTAAATACGTGGCCAGTGTCACACCAGACTCTGCATCTCCAGAGAGCAAGGACTGTGTTTTGCTCATTTCTGCATCCACAGTACCTACAATATACTACCTGGTGCATAATTGATGCTTAAATATTTGTTGAGCAAATAAACAAAAAAAGAATTTTGAAAGGTACTGTATAAGCACTGAGGACGCTATGGGGAGTCATAAGACATAGTCTTTGTCATCAAGAAGGCTGCATTCTGGGAAAAGATAATAAATATATATTATGGTACATCCATATAATTGAATCCTCTGCAGCTATTAAGAAGAATGAGGCAGGTCAATATGTACTGAAATGGAACCACATCTGAGATATATTAAGTGGAAAAAGCAAGTTGTAGAAGAGCATGTAAACACCACTTCTCTTTAAATATGTGTGGTGTGTGTGGGTACATACACATGCGCGTGCTCACACACAGCTCACACACATACATACACGTTCGTGTGCACTCACACACAACTATGCTTGTATATGTATTGAATATAGAATGTATTTGAAAGGATAGCCTGGAAACTTTGTAACAGCGATTGTCTCCAGGAAAGGAAACAGGGTGGATGGCTAAGGGACAGGAGTAGGAGAGAGACTTTGCACTGTATGCTTTTTGTCCCTTTTATTTTTTTATTTAACAAACGCTTATGTATTATGTGCACTTTACAGATATTAACTAGTTTAATCCTCCTGACAACCCTATGAGGTGGATATTGTCAGTATCCTCATTTCATGGTTGGGGAAACTGAAGCCCAGAGAGGTAACTTTTGCAAGTTCACACAGGTAGTAACTAAATACCCTGATACCTTTTTAAAAAATTGCATCTCTAGTTCCAGAAGAATCTTAGTTGCTCTGTTTTGTTTTGTATTTTAAATAAACAGATCCTACTGTGGATGATACATGTTAAATGGGTGACACATCTGTAAGTAATAGAGAAGGAAGAAATTGCTCAGGATAGCTTCATAGAGGATAGGGGTTTCAGCAGTCTTGAAGGTTAGGCTTTGAATACACAAACCCAGAGCCAAAAAGAACTAAATATGTTCAAGGGGCTTTGATAGCTCAGTTTGGCTTCAACAGATGGTTGATAGAGGAGAAAAGTGGGGGAAAAAGGTGGAATTGGCACCAAATCCAAGGCTTTGGATGTCAGTGTTAGGAGTTCGGACTTTATCCTCTTGGCACTAGTGAATACACAAGTTGTTGTTGTTTTAACACAGAATAGTGATCTGATGCAGGTAGAACTGGAGAAGATTATCCTAGGAGGAGTTAGTGATTGTGAGAGACTCAGGTAGGAGCTTAAATAGTTAAAATCTATGATAATGAGATTGGTAAGAAGAAATGAATATATAAGATGTTGCACTGGTAGACCTGGTGATCATCAGGCAAAGAAATAAAGAGCGAAGACTCAAAAGTGACATTGACATCCAGAGGTTTTGCAAACTACAGCGCTGTGAAGCAAAACTTGCAAGTTAGGGAGGCCACCTGATAAGGGCGTCTGATAGAAATGTCTGCAAATCAGTGAAAATGGAGCTTTGGTCTGTTCAGAGACCAGATCATCAGAGAGAAACCATCTCATACACAGACCTTTGGAAGCAGAGAGAGAAGAGCACAGAGCATGGCGAGCCCCTGACTGGGAGGAAGGCCTGCAGTGGGCAGACAGAATAGGAGCCGTTAAAGGGAAGGAAGGACCTCAGGGAGCTGGGGGGAAGAGCCTGAACCACGTGGCTCCAAGAGCGGGGAGTCCAGGATGGAAACTGTCAAGGGGAAAGACCACTGTGTTTGTCTACTAGGATGTCATCGGTGACCTTTTCGAATATAGTTTCAGACAAAGTGGAGGCTTTTGAAGGATAGCGAATACAAATGATTTTTCTGAGAAATTTGACAATGAAAGGGAGAATAGAGACGAGATGAGACGTAGAGTGGACCCAGGATTGCGTGAAGGGCTTAGAGTTTGTTGTTTGGTTTTGTTTTTGTCCAAATATGAGAAACAAGGATATTTGAAGGCAGACATGAAAGCACCTGTGAAAGGGGTAGATACTAGATACAGGAGTTGAAAACAAAACCCCAGCAAGATCCTCAAGGCAATGGGAGGGATTGGGATTAAAAGCATAAGGCCAATCTTAGAAAGAAAGGGGAAAAAAGGCTAGAAAAGAAACCCCTCTTTTGAGCCAAGAGTCGACAGGAAAAGATTAATAAAAAATCATTTCAGTGTGGAGGATAGGATACCTCACACAGTTATGGTAAAGTAGGCTCCAAAGAGATAATATGTATGTGGCCGGTACAATAAAAGTTACCTGTGGGTTTTTTTTGTTTGTTTTTGCTTTTGTTTGTTTTGTTTTGTTTTTTTTACCATTTTTACAGAGCGGGTATTCTACCATGTTGTTTGATTTAATCCTCAAACCTACCTTGTGATGTTATATTATTTACCCTATTGCATAAATGAAGAAATTGAAGTTCAGACAGGCTAAGAAATTTCTTAGGTCAAACAGGTTATGTAAATGATACGGGATTCATGTCTAATTCTGCCAGCGAATGAAAGAATAGTTGGGGAGGATTGCAGATGACTAGCCAAAAACAGATGTCTTCCCTCTGTGCCCTCCCCTTTTTCACCTGCAACCGGTTATCCCAAACATCCGCATCACCCTCTCAGAATTACATCAGAATAATACCCATTAGCCTGTTACACAGAGCACCTATGTTATTCATAGTTCCTCCCTTCCCAAGGTCAAAGAATGATTGACTGCTTTTTTACCTTTGTGCTCTATCACTTAATGAAATTTACTGACTGTTGGCTCTCTCATTCATTCTTTCCTTTTCATGTATTCACCACTCCCTAGATGCCTGGGGGGTAACAACAAATGGTACAGAATCCAACCCTGCCCTCAGAGAGCCTGCATTCTGGGATGGGAGGCAGACATTAATTTATGTAATAAATACTTACATAACATTTACTCTGTTCCAGCCACTGTTTTTCATTATTTGATCCTTGTAACAACCTCATTTACTTTTTCCTTTCTTAGATGAAGAAAATAAGGCACAGAGAGGTTAATAAATTGCCTAAGAACAGACAAATAGTAAGAGGCGGAATTGAGATTCAAACCCAGGCCCCTGACTCCTGAGTCCATGATCTTAACCACTGTATTACGCTGTGTCTCTAATTGTGTGTGTGTGTGTATGCACATATTTTTAAAATATACAACATATATGTTAAAAATATATTTTGGAAATATATATATCTTTTGATGGGGATGAAGGCTAAAAAGAAAAGAAGCTAAGTAAAAGGACAAAGCTTGATGAGGATGGGGCAGGTATCATTTTACCTAAGGTGGTCAGGGAAAACCTCACTTACTGATAAGCTGACATTTGAGCAAAAATTGGACTGAATCTCTTCTAATCTTCTATTTTCCTCCAGCCTTCTGTCCCTTTAATCCCATTTGATACTCTTTTCTGATTTTATTTCAAGTGGATTATAGTATAAAGCAACACAGAACTATGAAGTACAACAAAGACAAGGATTATCATAACCTTCTTGCCCTGTAACGGGTACTTTTTTAATAGTAAGTTAAAAAATGCCCTGGTTCAAGGCCCTTACCCCCGCACACCCTCATGGACCATTTTTACCAGTCCTGTTCTAAAGTTTCTGCCAACTATTGAATATAGGAGATCAGAATTTCTTCCAGACATATTCACTTGGGTTTTTCTAAGATAAATCTCCTTTCGTTATTAGCTGCCCATAATTCTAAATTCTCTGGTGTCCTTTACATTATTTCTATTACTTTGTTGCTGTTCCCGGCCTTTCCCCATTTAGTAACATTTGACCTTTTCAACACTCTTTGTATTTCTTGCACATTAATTAAAGTGTTAGGTGAGATCACTGTCATAAGGCAGTGTCCTTAGCATTCAGTAGATGCTTTCTCTTCTGAATTTGATTTGCCTTCATTGTTACCCTTTGTTTGTTTTTCAGTCTGTGTCCTATCAGGGGTAGCCATTCAGAATAAATTCATTTTGCTAGTTATAGTTTTTTAGAGGCACTGTATAAAATGGTTCACTGACATCCAAATATATATCAGCCACAGTGGTCTTTACATCCACCAATTCATATTGCTATCCAAAGCTATCCATCACGTTTGTCAGAGTATTTGGGTCTTTAATTAAACCCTGCTGGTTACGGTACATATTTCCATTAGCTCCTTCTGATTTAGTCTATTATTTTTCTAATTGACATCCGTTCTGAGTCACATATCCGTGAATCTCAGGTGGCCCATTTTGTAGCTTTGGTTTGTTTAGCTTTTCTCCCTTTCATAAATAACCTAAGGGTTTAGTAAATACCCCCTCGAGTGTTTGCCTTTGGGACCTACTGATTGGCATATGCTCATATTTTCTAATAATCCCCTGATTTTTTGGTCCCTCTGCCAAAACCGTTTTCCCTTCTGGCCCTTCAGTCCTAAAAGATACAGTCTTTTGTCTTGACAAGGTAGAGAAATTTCCTGTAACAAAATTGAGCGGCATCGTAGGGTCTCTGCCTAGGACCAAAGGGTAAGGAGTCAGGGTTTGAGTAACTCAGTGGACTGCGGGCTGGATAGCAATCTTTGCATCTTAAGCCCCCAGCAGGGGTTATTAATGGCTTGCAGTGAACTGTCCATTCAGCTTCACCGAGTTTTTGTCTTAACACACTGGTGAGGTAGCTGGCTAGGGGCAGAGTCAGTAGCTAAAGAATACAACTGACTGGCACTGAACCAGAATCCATCCATCATCCTGGCCTCATTGGCTTAATAGTCTAATGGGCATGTTCTCCCATCAGACCACGCAGTCCATGCCTATCCTCACTGACCTTTCTCCCCAAGCACTACAGGTGGAGAAGAATCTCCAGATTATAAATACAGTAACCCAGCACCTGTTAGCGCTTCACTTCTCCATCACTTGAAGCAGAAACCTTGGTTTCTGTACCTTGTCTAGGGCCCTTCAACTCTTCTTTCTCACGTACCGAAAGAGAGTAGCGCAATTAGCAGGCAGGCTGGCTAGCAAACCCAGGACTTATTTTACTTTAAATTAAAACATTTGCCTGGTGTCTTAGAGCCCTTTGATCTGGGCCTGGATTGGATTTTTTTTTTTTTTTTTTAAGTATAGATTAAAAAAAAAAAAAAAAGCTTCTTGAAGCCAAGGACTATACCTTTGTATATTATATTAGCATTTAAAATGTTATTAGAGCTTCCTGAGCATTAGTAATAATAATACTGGGTTTTCCTTTGAAGAGATCCTTTGCATTATTTATTGAAAAGTTGATCATTCCATTTCATTACTTAAAACTGGAAAAGCCATAGGGCCTTTGAATTATTTTTATTCAGCATATCTCAGCAGTTATTTCCCGGATTGCTAATCTGAGAAATATAGATAATATCCAATACAAGGGCCTTGTGCTAATTGGTAAACAGTTTGTAGTGTTGAGGCCACCAAAGTGCATAATACTATGTCCTTTTATCCGCCTATGATATTAGATAAATTATTATTTTAATTGAGAAGACTCTAAAGTGATATTCAATAAATTATATTTTTTTAATGGAAAAGACTCTTTTAAGTGATATTCAGCACAGCATAACTCTCCTTAACCTGGACTCACCTTTTGATAATCAAAAGAGCATTTACAGGAGTACGAGACAAACACAATTATGAAAGTAAAATGAAGGACCTAAATAAAAAATCACAGAACAGGAGGGTAATTCTATTCACTCTTTCATATTTCATTATTTGATAACATCAGAAGATGACTCCATCAGAATTGCTTTGGCAAGTGCAAACAAAAATGTGCTGGATCACTATTTATTAAAACCTTCAAAATGGGAGAAGGAGTTGAGCAGACTTCTTAATGGACTGAATAATTATTCATACAAATGGGGTTTGACCAAAGGCAGTGCCAGACCAAAGAGACGCAGTTTTAATTGTACTGAATGTAGAATGCAGCTCTTCCTCTAGCCCTGTTGTAGAAAACTTAATTTAAAAAATTATCTGATGTAGCAGAGAGTGACATGTGAATCCTTAAGTTGTTGAGGAGAAAATTCTAACCACAGATATTTATAAATTTAGAATGTGTTCCAAAGGTGGGGAGCAGAATTTCCAGCTAAGGGAACAAAAAGACATTTTCTTCCCATATCAGCAAGTGTAACTGAGCTGGGGAGAGGGTCATCATCACAAAAGGGCTGGTTCTCAGAGGAATTCCTTTGAGTGGTTGTATTTTCTGAAGAGACATAAAGCAAGGCTCTGGCCACTGCTATCAAAAATATCAGGGTCCGTTACTGAGAGGAATGAAGGCCGCTGACTTTAAATTTTAACATCTCCCCTGGAGAGACACTGCCACCCCGCCCCTAGTCCTGCTGAAGCACGGCGGTTATCAGAACTAGGCCAATAGATAACCGCCGTTTAAGCGTGGGTGCCATTGATGGAGACAGTGGTGTGTGTGCCTCATTATACAGAGAAACGGTAGGTAGACAACCCATCAAAGAAGCCTCTGCAAGCCTTAACAGCAGCAGACTCCCGGGCTCTCTTTACCTCTTGAATGGGTTTCTGCTGCCACCAGCTGAGGGAATTTATGCACTGTTTTTTTCTAAAGACCATTCTTTACCTCTTTTCACCCCTCTTTACCTTTGCCTTTCTTTACCTCTCTTCAGATTGTCCTGGTGAGAACAAAAAAACTGCACAACTTCTTGTAAGGAGTGTTAATAACTATCCCCATATAGAATACAAATCTAATTCTGCCACTGACGCTCTGAAAATTATTTAGCTTTTCTCTACCTTAGTTTTCTCATTCCTGAAATGGAAATAACTTCAACTCTTAACTTCAACTCTTTCAAATTAGAATTTTCAATCATGTCTGGAATAAACTCTAAGCTCTTTTAAGGGGAAGACAAATGAGAGCAATTATGTTATATTTTTTAATAAACTAATTTATTCTTCTGACACACAGAATTACCATCCATTTATTACTGGTCTGGAAAGTACATCTGAGCTTAGTTTACACTTGTTCAGAATGTTTTCGAATCAATCGCTACTGCATCTTGCTTCCCATAGCTTAGGGAAAATCAGCTAATTCTGCTAGAAGCCCGTGATTTTAAAGGACTAAGCAGAGGATGCTGTAAAGGTTTTAATGCCAGTGCTTAAATAGCATCTGCTGTAACCTCTTTGTTTTTCACATGGGAGGCAGAGATTCGAAAAGCTGACAGCAATTGTCCAAGGTCACACAGCTAGTTAGGGAGGAATGAAAGACTTAACCAGAATCTGAGCTTAGTTGATCTCTTGAGTATTTACTTCTCTGAGTCTTTCTACTATAACAGTCTCAGTTATTCATGGGATGATTGTCTAGTTTATGGATTATTCAGTTCCTTTCTTTTCTCTATCCATCTCCCTGCTTATTACCATGTATACCATTGAGTGAGTAGGGAAAACAGGAGTTGAATGTTTTACCTGACAATTTAGTGACCCATCAACTTCTGGGTTTTTATTAAATTGCTCATAATGTTGCAACTATTGGCTAAAAAGAGTTTGGGGGGGCTACAGTCGATGCTAAGTTATATTCACGTAAATTTTTCTTCCTTTGAAACGTACATTTTAAGTCAGCTTCAGAGCCTAATTCTCTTATTGACATTAATACTATCGTTATCTCAGGATGGACTAGATGAGAAAGTCTTCACAATGAAATGACTTAATTATCCCCCTTCCTCGAGGAAGTAATGAATCAGAAAGGCAGCCAACTTTTGGAAAGAAAGGGCACCTTGTCCATTACCAGATTGGAGGGGCAAAAAGGGAGAAGTAGAGAGAGGTGACAGAATGAAAAATCCAAAAGTCTTTCCTGTAACTCTTGAATGCTGAATATACAGCATGACTTCATTATTTGGTTTAGAGCGGTGAATTCCCAGATCAAATCCAGTGTTATTCAAATATTACTATGAATTGTATAAATGAATTTTGAATTGCCACAATACTAGTTTGTTCCATTACAATGGAAGGCAGAGAGTTGAATGTGAATTTTATTGAATTCATATTTCCTAAATCCTGACTAAAAATGAATTAGCTAGACAAGTATCCTTTGTAATTAGTGCTTTCGCTTTTTACAGGTTCAAATATTTCTGTATTACAGTGACTTTGGAGCAAGTATAGGGTTCAAAGTCCTTCATTTTGAAGCCTTAAACAAATCACTCACACTCTCTATAGCTCAGTTTGCTTATCTGTAAAATGTGGGTGATCTCAGAAGCTACTTCAAAGGGTTGAATATGTTAATGCATCTAAAAGTTCAACATTACTGTTAACTATTACTACGATCAAGATGAATTCTAAAACCCAGCCTGTGACATAGCTGTATATCTGTGGAAAATATAGTTTGCATTTGGGGATCTAGGAATCTGAACACCATCCAGTAGAGGGGGGCAGATGGTGGAGCTGTGGACAGTCCCCCAGTCAGTGCCTTCCTTTCATCCCCACACGCAGACTTTATGCGCCTCCTACGGGTATAGGAATGAGGCGTGCCTGGCTTGGGAATAATTGGTCTTATTAGGGCTTTCTTCCCTCACTTGACAAAGAAGAGAACTGAATCTGTTTCCAGTAGCTTTTAGAGATACAGTGATAACTTTGAGTATGGCAAAGTGGGAGGGAGAACCAGGGATGAGAGACTAGAACGCTCCTTGCTTCGTGCCTGTAAAAATTTATGAAGCGCTCTGAAATAGAAGTAAGAAAAACACTAATATGCAAAAGATACAAAGATATCGACAATTTGCTTATACATGTGTGCATACCCATGTATGTTAAAAACCGATACGTAGATAAAAAATTGTTCAACCTCATATAAATTAAAAGAATGTGAGGGGGGACTTCCCTGGTGGCGCAGTGGCTAAGAATCCGCCTGCCAATGCAGGGGACATGGGTTCAATCCCTGGTCTGGGAAGATCCCACATGCCGTGGAGCAACTAAGCCCGTGCACCACAACTACTGAGCCTGCGCTCTAGAGCCCACGAGCCACAACTACTGAGCCTGCGTGCCACAACTGCTGAAGCCCGTGCACCTAGAGCCCGTGCTCTGCAACAAGAGAAGCCACTGCAATGAGAAGCCCGCGCACCACAACGAAGAGTAGCCCCCGCTCACCGCAACTAGAGAAAGCCCGCGCTCAGCAACGAAGACCCGACGCAGCCAAAAATTGATTAATTAATTAATTTAAAAAATAAAAGAATATGAGGGGCTAGGTGCTGTCATATGCTATTGGTACAAAGATAAATTGATACAACTTTTTTAGAAAGCAATTTGGTGGCATTGCCAAAGTCCTAAAAAAATATACTTATCTTTTGACTAATTCTGCTTTGGAAATCTGTCCAAAAGAAATCTGGAAAGAAAGTTTTTAAAATTGGAAACAACCAAAGTGTCCAATAGTGTGTCAACCTAAATATTTCAACTATAAGAAAGAAATTGGTAGGATACTACATGTAGGGAAAAAAATCTAGAAGGAAATGCCAAAATGTGGTATGTCTTTATGATGGAATTATATGAGTAATTTTTTTTCTGCTTAATCTTTCTGTATAGTCTGTATATCTTATATGACATGTGTATTAATTTTCCAATCACAGAAAAACAAAATAAACTTTATTTTTACGCTTTAAAAAGAAGATCTGCCCAACTTATCAAAATGCCCTTCATATCCTTACTGGTATGAATGTTTTCAGATAGAATCACTGGGGAGAAAAAGTTGCAGTGCAATACCATTAAAGTAAAATAAGAAGAAAAAAACACAAGGAAGAAGAGTCTGTGGATAAAGGAAACATGAGGAAGATATGAGAAAATTATCTGTTTGGACCCAAACAAAATTTAAACGTTGTCATGTTATAGACTGTGAGACCAGTCTATGTGACATCACTTTTCTATCTCTGCACACCACCCCCCTCCACTTTGGGAACTCTGCCCAAAGGCCCACAGCAAAGGGAGAGAGAAACCACAGGGAAGAACCCCTTCCTCACAGAATTTTCCATCCCTAAGGGGGACATGGATCTCTGGTTTCTGGAATGGGATATTTGGTCCACATCTAGCAACTGGACCCTGAATATCACAGGCTATGAAGAAACTTGCTCTACAAGTCATGAGCCAAAAAAGGTTTAAATCAAATATGTGTTCACTGGTCCCATCCAGGCAGCTAAGTCAAGTGCTATCTCATGTAAAATGTGGTGCCCTGGAAGCCATGGCTGCTATTTTAATTTGTGATGATAAAGATCAAGCTTTCATTTCCCTGGGACCTGATAAATTATTTATTCCAGTTGGGTTCCATGTTCATTTCAGTGTGTCAGTGTTTACCATGGAAGCTCATTCTAATTGTGTAGTTTGAGGCATTTTCCTAAATATTTTCCCCTTAGAGCACCTTGTAGCACCCTTTCTCCACCTCCAAGTACAACTGTTGCTATGCTGATTTAGTATAGTCTTTGCTCCTAGGTACTATTCTGAAAGATGAATGAATTCCATTCTGTCTTAAATATCTATGTTTCTTTATGATCTAATATATCATCATGGTTATGGGGAATTTTTTCCCCTAACTATAGAAAATACACCATCAGTTACCTGTCAATTTTGTTTAATAACTCAGCTTTGCAATTCTGGGGCACTGTTCATCTGAGGCTCTTGAGGACTCTTTTAGTCTCTCAGTCCACTTCAGAGTGTCATTCTGGGATTTATAAAGGTCTTCATTGCACAGAGGATATTGAAACATTAAGGACTTAAGTGGCATGCCCTTTATCACTTACCACGCTGGAGGCTCCAGGGCTAGAAATCCAGGCATCTTTGTTTTGTTGTCTGCTCCCAGCATGGAACAGCGGTCTCTGTAGAAAACCAGCCAGTATCCCTGGAAACAATTCATCAGATTTTTCAAAAGAAATCCAATTTCATTTGGTCTAATGGGTTCAGTGTTACTTCTTAAAATAAATGATGAAAATATCAACATCATAATACAAAGAAACCCAATTCTTTTGGTTTAATCTCAGCGAAAAGCATCACAACCCCACTTACTGCTTCTGTCTCCTTCCCTAATGCTTTTAGATCCTTGGCTTAAGCAGATGGGAATGGGTCTGTAACTATTCCCCCATCAAACAGGCTCTGGCTCAGAGTCCTGGCTGGTTCCGAACCTTTGGGAATCACAGTATCTGGGGATGGGGCCTCGGGAATCTGTACTTTTCATAAGTTCCCAGTAACTCTATAGTTCGAGAATCACCATTCTGGAACTGCAGCTATCAAGTCCCTTCTAGCTTTGAAAGAACCATGGGCCCCCAGTTCTCTCTCATTCCATGTGGCAAATTCTAGATTCAAACATGTATTCTTCTTGAACAGTGTTTTGAACATTTACTTAGGTAGTTTCCTAAATGGACAGCTCTCTCCCTCAACTGTGCATCTAAGGTAAGAAGAATTAGAGGATGTAGGGCCTCGTTTCTGAAAACTGGGGCTGGTATGGGGGAGGAAGCCAAGGTGTGCCAGGGGACATGTGAAGCCATGGGATAAATGTGATGCACTCTCCTACAGCATCAAGTTTTTCCTAAAAATAGTATTTTTTTAAATTACAGCAGAGGTATTGTGGAGCAGGAATAGTTCACATGAGTTTTATGCTAACATGAAGCTTCAAAAAAATTCTTGACTGTAGCTGATGTTGGGCTTCAGGACCTCTGGAAGTTAGAGTTCATTCACTTATTCTTTCAGAAGTACCTCTGTCTATGTTCAAAGTTACCGTTGACCAGTGATTCCTAAATATGTGGTCCCATGAGGTTAGAGTGAACACGCGTTTGAAACCACTACAGAAGACTAGCCCCAAGAAGACCCTTTACACAAGGATGTTGAGCTATTTGCTGCCAGGAGTAACTCAAAAAACGCTCCAATTTAAGACGAGCACCTGCTATTCCTGCCACCATTTAGGCAGTAGTCATAAAAGAGTATTATTTCCCCCATTTAAAAAGAGTGTTAATTGGAAAAGGTGGCTTAGCAAAGCAGGAAAATGAACTAGCCACGTGAAAAGATGCCAGCGCTCTTACCACTTTCCCATTTGTAGCAGCAGTTTATAATGTATTCTTGACATTACCAAGCTCCCAGAATGTATTCCTTACCATAAAGATGGCTTAGTTCTCCCATAGGATATTCTTTTTTTCAGGATGTTCCTGATGAAGAAGAAATCCAAGATCCCAAGGCTCCAAGTCCAATAGCACAAGATTTTTGAGCGAGTGATCCTGAAAGGTCCCTTCACCCGCCCTGCCAAGTTGCCTTGGGCAAACTGCCTTGTTCTGTCCCCTCAATCCTGGAAGAGCTACCTTTTCTGTGAGGAGGAGAGGAGGAAGTAAACCGTCCCTGGGGAGGCTCCTCTGTCCTTTGGCTAACCAGCTATGGTAGCATCACTGGCTCAGAGCCTGCACTGAACTCTACCTCCTGGAGCATTTGTAGTAGCTGGGCAAGTCGTAGCCTCAGAGCCCAGTAGACTCGGTGAGGACTGTAGTGGCATCATGTTGGTGTTAAGATTGGCAAGTGGCAGCCCTCTCCATCCTTGGCTCCCAGCTTCATGTTTTCTCTGCACTGCACATTCACTCTAATGCCTTCTTCCCTTCCATTAGAAGGCACTACTCTTCTCTCCATCACCTGGGCCAATGGCTTTGAGCCAAATGGCTCTCAAGTCCCTTCCTTTTTGCTAGAATTATACCTGGTCCCCTCCCAGACCATCCTACATACTGCTGTCACATTAACCTTCCGGAAGCACAACTTGGAATGGTGCCTCTGTTCTCAGAGAACTTGGGGCCCCAGATGGGGGGTGCTTTATTGACTTATCTAGGCCTAAAGTGCTTTATTGACTTAACTATTCTGATGTTAGACTCTCTACCTCTGTCCTTCACTGCCTTTTCCCACGACTCTCCGCTATGCAGCTGTACTCCCCAGGCTAACCAGATTACTCTTCCCTGTCTTTGCTCATCTCTTTTCTTTTCCTTTAATCTAGAATTCCCTTCCTGGAAACCCTGCCTGACAGTATCCCACCCCATTTGAAGTCTTCCTTGATCCTTCACCTCCCTTCAACATGGTGTGATTCCTCCTTCCTCTGCTGGAAATTCATAGCACTGATACCTCGCTCCGGGCACTCGGAACATTCTTGTCTTTGTCCGTGAAGAAGAGTGTTGGACTTAGAGTCCGAAACCTGGGTTCATCCTGTCACAGCCACGAATGTCTTTGTGACATTGGGCAAGTCCTAGAACTTCCCTGGGCTTCAGTTTTCTTATCTGAGAAAAGGGAGTAATAGCTCCCTAGGTGGAGTGAGGGTTACATGACACAGTACGTGGAAATTAACTTCGCTAGCAGTTTTCTGTGCTTTTCATTACCTTTTCCTACTTGTCTCTGAGCTATCTGAGGAAAGGGGCTGTGTCTTGCTCATCATTATATACTACTATTACTATTATTACATTACTATTAATACATTATTATAAATATATTTCCAGTAATAATAGTTAATGTTTATGGAGCAGGTAGAATTGTGTCAGGCACCATTCTAAGTACTTTATATGGATTAAGTACTTCTTCCAATAACCTAAGAGGTACTGTAACTTCAAGAGATACTATTATTATCCCACTTTATGGAGAAAACCGTATATTGCACAGAGCTTCCAATGAATGAGGGATTGAATGAGACAGAAACTACTAGCAATGCCTGCCAGGTGGCTATTTCTCTCTCTTGCTTCTGTACCCCAACTTCTCTTTCTTTTGATCTCCTGAGGCAAATGCAAAATTAGGAGAAAGTCTTGAGTGAACTGAGACCTTGGTGAGAGGTCTCCCTGGGTCTTCATTTAGACTTCTCAGGAAGTGAGCTCCAGGAGGATGGAGATCACGTCTGTCTTGTTCTCCATTACATTCATAGGGCTTAGAACAATGTCTAGTGATCAGTAAATGTTTATTGAATAGATGAACTAAGAAGTTTATAAATAGCACATTCATTAGCACTGAAACCACGTAGATTGCTGACCACGGAGCCAGTGAGCAGCGTTGTGTCTTGCTTTCTCAGGCAGTACTACGAGATGCTGTACAACACGGCCGATGAACTCCTGAACCTGGTAGTGGACCAGGGCGTGAAGTACACGGAGCTGGAGTACATCCACGCCCTGACGTTGCTGCACCGCAGCCAGACGGGGGTGGGAGACCAGACCACCCAGAACATGCGGCTGCAGCGGCTCAAGGAGATCATCTGCGAGCAGGCAGCCATCAAGCAAGCCACCAAGGATAAGAAAATAACTACGGTGTAATGGGGTGCACCACGGGAGGGGGCGGGGGACTGGTCATTTTGTTTCCTGGGTCATACTCCTTTCTTTGGTATGTTACTTTGTATATTCTGAGCTGACTTAGTTTTCTCTACACTGATGCTTGAGTGGAGAGAGGTTGTAAGGGTTCTTTTCTCTTTAGTTTTGGTTTTTCATATAAACCGTAAAGGGACTTCGCAGTACAGAATGTTTGGATTGAACATTTACCTTGATGCAGTCAATTCCAAAGGGCCTAGGGTGGGATGGGGAGGAAGGTTGTGTCGAATTGAAGTCTGCAAAAAATGAATGCATGAATGACTAATGCCCAGCAATCTTTGGTAAGTAGATTGTTCCTAAGTTCTAGTCCCTCCCTAAAATCACTTAATAGGGTTCTATTACATAAACAGTAGGATTTTTATTGTCTTGACCTTGTCAGTTTACAGTTCGATGAAATAAGTGTATGTGCATTGCTTTCTGTCTCTATTGCCAATGGCTTCTCAGCTGGCTGCAGTTTTCAACAAATTTCCCTGACCGAAACAGGACCTCTTCAGGGCTTGGGAAAAAAAATCCTTTTATCTCAATCCTTGGGAGAGTTTTGTATGCAGTAGCCTGGACCCAGGTGATAGGTTGGTTTGATGCCTTCTTTTTTTTTTTTTTTTTTTTTTCTGCTGTATCAAAACCAAGCACCATCAAATTAATGACGAAAATGAAAGAAGGAAAGGCGATTCAACCCTCTTCTTGATTTTTCTCCTCTGTTCTCCAAGAGAAAATGATGGTTAGAGAATTTTTTTATCTCACTTGAAACATTGTCTGGGTGTGAATGATTCTTCAATGCTTAACTCTCCTTGGGAGCCCCTAGGTCTTTCTCATCTTAGAAGGTAGCCCAGGCTTGCCAGCTGAGTGCAAGGAAGCTGGAACAGCCGTGACCTTCCTCCTCTGTGCACCCACCAGCTGAGGCTGTTTCTGAAGTGCTCTCGGCTGGTGTGGGAGCTCGCTGCTCCTGGCACGCTCGCCTTCTCCACTGTCCCCACATCTCCAAGCTCTCTTCCTGCCTATGGCTCATATATCACAGAAGAAAGCAATGCACTGACCGGGACACAACTTGAAAACACGTGGAAAGGAGAGTGGAAAGGACTTGGACCACATGAGGTCAGGCCTTATGCCCTGATGGTTCAGAATTTTACACCTGTTTGTACAACTTAGGTCTTGTTGGGAAAAGCAGAAAATTAAAAAATGGTTTGAGAAGCTTAAATGTTGTGTATTGTTTTTCTTGTATTTATTCAGCAAACATTCCCTGAGAGCCTAACATGTACCAAATGCTGCTGGGCAGGGGAGCAGATCCTCAGTAATGAGGACACCCTTATTACCTACCTCTAAGACGGAATGGGAGCCAGACTCTAACCAAAATCGTAAGAGATGTGCACTCGGGGCTGGGTTAGAAATCGGGCCAGTGGGGCGGCTGTGAAGGGAACTCAGCAGGCAGCTGGAAGATGGTCTTCCAGGAGATTCTGGAAGGAATGTTGTAAATCTGTGTAGCTTCAGAGGCCCAATTGGGAAGAAGTTGAATCTATACGGGAGATGACCATGGAAAAATGTACTGCCCCTGAACAACATCGCTGGAAGTAGTCTCCCCGAGAAGTGGGGGTGGGAAGAGGGAGACGAGGGGAGATCAGAGCTGATCACTGTGATTTGCAAGCCTCCCCTTAGTGGCCGTGGCCTGCCCACAGAGCTCCTGTGCCTTTTCTTCCCTTTCCTGTCCACTCTAGACAGAGCACCTTGGAGTGGTGATAGGGAGGCCAGAAGAGCCAGGGTGGGATGAGGGAGTGCTTAGGATCATTTGATTGGATGTGGGAAGGGACATGGGTTTGGACAGAGTAGAATGCCAAACACACTGAGAACCGGCAGACCAATGGCCACATGAGCTGCTTCGGGGGAGCATTTAGAAAAGTGAAATCCCTGCTTTGCTTACAATGATGATAAGATTGGAAAATGTCAATTCTGCACAGAAAAAGCGATCTAAGGTTCTTTGTCCCGAATTTCTATGCAAGATGGTGCATCAGTCATTATTCTTCAACAGGTCAAGATAGCCAGTGACACGCTCGGTGGATGGTCACATGGATGCAAATGGAGATGGCACAGCTACCTCAAGACCTATGCCCTTTTGGGACACAGTGAAGATTTCTACTTGTTATGGTCCTACCTTGGGGATGTTTTGTGAGACTGCTTTTTTGCTGTTCACAGCCATGACCGGACATCACTAGAGAGAGCCAGGGTCTGCCAAGGTCAGCGTCCAGCATCAGCTGACACTGAGATGTAGCCACAAGAGTTCGTTTCCAGCCATGAACCACTCCGTAAATGTGCTTTTGCAACTAAAAATGCCAATAACATAGGCCTCCCCAGAAAGGGCACCAAGCCAAAGCAAACCGTTATCTCGCTCTTCTACAAAGCAACAAAAGGGATGGACATACGTGGGATACCATCTGTACCACTGTCAGCACCGTGGAGAGGGCTCATGAGGAAGGATCTGGAGGGGGACAACAGACAAGAGCACGAGGAAGGAGGACCCTGAGGTGAGACCAGCCCGGTCATCAGAGAAGCAGCTCCACAAGCAAGAGCAGCCCCAGAGAGAGCTTCCTTCTCTTACTGTCACTGTCATCTGCTCTCTGGTGCTTCGCATGCTGTCCCACAACCATGTCGCCAATACTACTTCCTTTCAAGGGATTGGAAAATACTAAAGGAGTCTCTCCCAACTCAGCCTCCCTTAGAATAAATTCCCTGAAGAAGAGGTACTCATTCAAAGGATAAGATCCAACTCTTGATAGATTTTGGTAAATCGTGTTCCCAGAACTGCTGATAGTGGTTTCTTCTTCTGCAGTGTTTTGTTACTTTTGATTATCTTATTATCACTTATCAGTACACCTCTTAATTTATTTTATTTTATTTTTTAAAATTTTATTTATTTATTTATTTATTTATTTATTTTTGGCTGTGTTGGGTCTTCGTTTCTGTGCGAGGGCTTTCTCTAGTTGCGGCGAGCGGGGGCCACTCTTCATCGCGGTGCACAGGCCTCTCACTATCGCGGCCTCTCTTGTGGGGAGCACAGGCTCCAGACGCGCAGGCTCAGTAGTTGTGGCACACGGGCTCAGTTGCTTCGCGGCATGTGGGATCTTCCCAGACCACGGCTCGAACCCGTGTCCCCTGCATTGGCAGGCAGATTCTCAACCACTGCGCCACCAGGGAAGCCCCACCTCTTAATTTCTAAACAATACTCTGGATAATATTGTGCCATTCACCCCATGAGCCCTCGTTTACACCTGTGCTATGGTTACAGTTTCTCTCAGAGACTCTCATCCTTCTACAGTGTTTTTATTCCAACTTCACAGTGACGTGTTTTTAGTCTTATTGCCCAAGTAGAACTTTTTCCCTCTCACATGTGATTACATCTCTGCTGATTAGATGAGGAACAAGGATATACGTTCCTCGTGCAGCCCTTGGCCGAAGAGGACCCCTGCTTCCAGGCTCTGAAGGACAAGTTCATTTCTGAGTAGGCAAATCAGCTCAACTTCAGTGGTAGGACCAGGCCTAAGCTCCCACAGCCCAGACCCTTGAGACAGCCAGTCATGCAGGATCTGGCGGGGACTCTCCACCTGGAACCCTGGGCAGAGTGACCTCACTCACAGAAGCCCCAGCCTCTCTCCAGGACATCGTTCTTGCCTGAATGTTTTCTCGGCCTGACAGTCATTAATTTATGTTTCAAATAGCTTGAGAAGAAAACCTCAGGTACAGCCAAGTTGAACTGGCAACCAAAGCCTGGTCATTCTTACTGTCAAGTCATATCCATGAATGTCTTAGCGCTAAGGCATTCATTGTCAGTCAAAAGGATATGATTGCCGGTTACAGCAATAACAAATCCTGATACGGATTCATGCAATGGCAAGCAAAAGAGACAGTCCCTTGTGACATGGCACTGGTACTTCCGCTCTGATCTTGCCCTCGTCAGAGTCCATATATCCCAAGGCTCCCCTTTCATTTAGGAAGACATCTGGTAGGACTGAGGACTGAAATCTTCAGCCCAACCCTCTTCTACTCTCTCTGAGCTTTGCCTTTCTGGAAGCCCTGGGCTGTATCTCATTATTCACTCTTCCCTCCTTAACCAGCAAAGAGCCTGGAAGTTGATGGAACAAATGGGTTCCCGCTTCACAGCTTCCATGAATGTACCAATGCCATTGCGTTCAGGATTCTTGCTCTGAGACGTAGCTGTGGCTGCTTCCCCAGGACCAGGGCACAGAAAATTCACAGTAAACAACGGAGGGTAACCAGGGTCCCACAAGCGCAAGCTAGACTCATTCCACTGGAGACAAACGCAATGAGAAAACCAGCAAAGTGGCCGTCCTTCTAGCAGGATGTGAAAACAAGGAGCTTTGAAAAGCAGAGCGTGTGCTGTAATTCACACACCTGAGAGCAATTGTCTTAATGTGGCAGGGATGGAAAACAAATTGGGCATAATTTGGAGGGAGCGTAATGAGATATCGAGAACAAGAAAACAAAGAATGACCGGGCTCAGCAAAGGTCTCGACTCTGTCCTAATTAGGCACAGTTGTCCTAAGAAGTACATAATTAATAAGCAGATGACCAGATGTGAAATACAGCCAAGATTCTTCCTGAGATGGAAATTGTAATGAGGTGTACACAGCTGGAGGTGGTTGTCCTAATTTGGCTGAGGCTCAAGACCTGCCTGGAATTTTGAGGAGGTGCAGAGGGAAACCCGCCGCAGCTTCACATCTGAAAACAGCTTGGCCTATTGCAACTGGGCCGGGGTGTAATGAGAGAGAGTTAATTATCAAGGGTTGCAAGGCTCTTGAGGAATTGAGCTGGAAATTTCTTTCAAAGGGAAATGTGCCTGATTTGAGGACTTGGCTTTCACATACCGGGGCCACAGACTTATGTTTGTAATTAAAAATATCACCAGAACATTCACACACCTGGAGCAGGAGTCCCTAGGAACCCGAGAGAGAACACAGTGAGCTGTAAAAGCAGCACATGTATTTTATTCATGTATATACAGTTTATTTATGTACATACAACTGAAAAGAAATAAAGTCAGGTGCTGTCGGGTGAGTGGAGTTCCCATTATATTCAATCTCATTTAGAAATATGGCCTCAGATTCCTGCTGACTTTGCACATAGATACTCTAGGAGGAGAAAAATTGGCAATCTCCTCATCCCAGACTTATTTAATTACCTACCAGGCTGAGTTTTCTTTCACAAGGATTTATTTACTGTGAGAGAGCAGGAAACCCTTAGTACCTGTTTTTTGTTACCGTTTTTATTTTATGGTTGCTATTATGTTATTTTAGATACCACTTATTGAAGACTGACTATGTGTCAGGTGCTGTGCTGAATGCTTTAACGTGTACTTCCATTTAATCCTCAAAATAATCCTATGAGGTAGGTATTATGATCATCCCTACTTTACAGAGGTAAGGAAACAGAGGCTCAGATTAAGGACTTGACCCCAGACAGATGCTGACGCCAGAGTCCATGTTTGGAACCCCTCTATTCTCTATCCTGAGCCAAAACCCCTCATCCCGTGTAGCAAAGGGAGGGTACTTCACGTGCTGTATTTGAGTTCCAAATGACATTTTCTGGTAGTCTGACACCTCCATTTGCTCTGTCCTCTCCTGTGGCCCCTAGAGGGAACCACATTCCTGGACTGAATTTGGGGCTACCTGTCTCTCTCCCCTGCTTCTCCTCAGCCCCCCACTGCCTGAGGCCACCCCTGCGGCCAGTACATCAACATAACTCTTGGAAACAAAAACATTTGGCCCAGGGGCTGAGCCCAGTCAGCTGGAGATGGGAGAGGACCCACACCTCGGCCAAGTGATGGAGTGACCAGGAGGGTGAGAGCTAAACGCTCAGATTTTAGAATCTGCTCTACCTTGGCTCAGAAGGTCACCTCGGCCTTTTACAAGTGGTTTGCTATTGTACAAGTTATTAAATGCCCCAAGCCTCAGTTTCCTCATCTATGAAATGGGATAATAATAATAATAACAGCTCCTATCCAACACTGTTGCTCTATAAAGTAAAAGAGGGTGTTCAATACCTGGCACATAATAAGTATTACATATATATGATAAATAATATTCTAATAATAATATTATCTTGTCTGTTTCTTTGAGGTGCTTTTGACTCAATATCTAGAAAACCTGCCCTGTTGATGTGGCATACGAGTACCGCCACCCTGACAGGCCCTGTTTTTAGACAGGCCTTGGTTTTGCCAGGTGGAGCCCAGGATTTGGAAGCCTGAAGAGCCACCCTCCCACCCCCCCAACAGTCATTCCTGATTTTGTTACTCCACTGTTTCGGCCCCCTCTCCCACACAGGACAACTGCCCTCGGTGTCTGGTTCTCAAGCCTGCTTCCTTTTTATCAATAGCTATTAGTGAGTTTGCATCTGATTGCCCACCAAAGTATTATGCGCATCTCATTAAACTCTGAAGGCTCCAGTACCCTTTAGGGACCAGGCCTTAAGAGAGGAAATGGCCTGCCTGGGCTTTGACTTTGCTGTCTGTCACTCTGCCCACCTATGCTGAGGAATGTCGGATCCTGGATCTCCAAGTTCACAAATTGGTCTGTGAAATCGAGGTGAGAAAAGGGTCACTTTTAAAAATCAAATCCGGCTCTGAGCTCTCACTTGCCATTCTTAGCAGAAGTCCAACTTCAGTAATTTTTTGGGGTTTCTTCCTGGGGAGGGCAAGGGGAGGCTTCCATGAAGACAGTATGGTGATCAGTGTGTCCTGATCTCTTCGTCACTGCTGGTCTGGATGCCAGCTGCCCTCAGGTGCCGCAGCCCCGAATGTGGAGGTCCCCTCCAGTGTTCTGAGGCTGCGGTGACCAGCCTCCACACGTGATCCCCCCACCGTCAGCCCCACCCACGTCCTGCCCACTGGGAGCCGCTGAGCTGGGCGCAGGTTGGAGCCACCACGGAATCTACGGCCCCCGTCTCTCTACTCAGCTTTGGGGGATTCAACATTCCAGGTTGGACAATTCTCCCCTCTCTCTTCCAAATGCCAAAATCTCTTCTCCTTTCTGCCACTGGGAGGTCCAAGGTCCTTTCCCAAGGCTTAGACCTTTCAAAACAATAGCCTGCTTGAGGGAGTTCCACCCCCTTCCCTCTTCTTTTCTGCCCTGCTGGGCTCCGGGAACAGGCACCAGATAACCTTCCCAGAGGGCAGCAGAGGGAGGGAGTATTCATTCTAGTTGGGGATGAGGAGATGACTGATATCAACTGATATCTCAGTAACTCGCCCAGTTGTGGATTCATAAGACCTGGATAGAACTTTGGAGAGCTTTTGTCCCAACCATCTCAGTTTTCTGAGGGGTCAGGGGAGGAGTGCTAAGGAACAGAGTAGAGACGCTTAGTGACTGAGGCAGGACCAGCACCCGGGTCTTTTGACTGCCAGTTCCAGAGAGCCTGCATTTAGAGCCCAAATGTGCCCCCACCCTATTAGGCTGCCACGTGGAGGAGTAGAAGGCAAGGCCCTGCCTTCAAACACGTGACCGTCACATGGAAAGAACAGGGCAACAGACAGGACTCAACTAGGGAATATTGCAAGCCAGTGTGGTGCTGAAAGCTCATTATGTGGTTTAGGCTAAGTACTTGAGGAATTCAGAAAAAATAATAACATTATAGACTACTGTTAGCCAGATACAACTTCATGGAGGGGTAGGAACTGGACTACATTCTTGAGGAAAGTGTAGAGTTAGGGTAGTGATGGGGGGACTTGAGGTGAAGGGGTACATTTTGACAAATGCTACAGTTTGGAAGGAAGCAAAGAAAATTAAGCAAAAAAGAAAACTCTCATAAATATAAGAAGGATCAGCAGAGTATAGTTATGAAAACTAGTCAAGAGGGAAAACTAGTCAGGGAGGAGGCCCAGCACATTGGATGTTCTTTAATTTGTTCTAAACCTTGCTGGGAGTCAGTGGATACGTGGGATCTTTGAATCTCTTGGGATTACATGGATGCAGCATTTGGAGGGATGGTTTGTTACTGCATTATATGAAATAAAAGTCTGATATTTTTAATTAGATTCTCAACGTTTCCTGTTCTCCACCTTCTAGGAATTTGGTAGGATTGCATTTCCTGGCTCCTTTGTGTTTGGCTGGAACCATAAGATTAGGTGGCCAATGAATTGTGAGTAGAGGTGTGTCACTTCCCAGCCCAAGCATTTAATTACCTGTGTGCAACCCTCCACAGCACTGCCCCCTCTGCCACAGCATCTAGCAACATTCCAGATGGTGACCACTCAGTGTGCTTGGGTCCCAGAGGGAGGAAGATGAAGAGCTCCATTTGACCTGCAGTGGACATGTGATGTAAGCCTGAAATGAATCTTTCTTGTTTTAAGCCATTGAAATTTGGGGAGTGTTTCTTACTGCATCATAACCTTGCCTATGCTGAATAATGCACATAACAAAGATGAGGAGAACGGGAAGATCAAGGGAGTTTTAATGAAGGATTACATCAAAGATGTAGTGAAGTTATTACATCAAAGAGGACTGTTTGAGTGAAGTGATGGGCACAGGAGCCAAGTTTGGAGGCTCAAGGGAGAAGAGGTGGTGCTTTGCCAATGTCAGGTGCTTAGTCAGCACGTTTGTCCTAGAGATGGAGGCAACAGGGATGTGTTTTTCGCTCAAGGAGTGACCCTGGAGCCCCCAGTTTATTTATGTCTTTTGCTTTTTCTGCCTCCTTCCTTTATTTTCACTCCTGTAATATTAGTACGCCATGTACATAGGTCTTAGTTCAGTGTTTCTAACTATTCATAGGAAAGCTTCTATATTCAATACATAAAGAGGAAAAATTAGTATCTGTTATAATTAACAGTTATTAAAGCTTAAAACCTCTACATTTTCACTGAGGTCTAATCATCTCAATGGACCAGACCCTTTTTGCTTTGGAAGCTTTCCATAGCAGTGCCATTCAGTGCCAGTCCCCAGGATTGAGTTTTTATCCTCTGACAACAACAGGTCCATTCACCAAAACATGAAAAAGACTGGGAGAAAAATCTATTTTCTGTTTTTCTACCCTCTTCTCCAATAGCACAGAGTTCCTTATATTTCTCTGATGTCCCAATGGAAGTAAATGTTAATGGCTTTGAAGGAGGTATGAAGTTGCAATTTGAAAAGAGAAAACATAACACTGAGATGCTGTTAACTCAGCCAGTTTTAAGAGACTAATAAAGCACAAGGTACTAGACCTGTTGGCACTTAAAGAGCTGCAATTCACTCATCTACAATATAGCAAATGTTAAAGTATTTTCACAGAGGTTATAGAAATCCTTAAGTTTTGCAGTTTTATTAACTGTTATAATTTTCTTGCATTTACCTTTCCTTATTTCCTAGATACAGTTAGTTGTGGTGCAGGTCATGCCCCAGCAGACACCTGAGATGGTTACACACTGTCCCAAACCGTACTCAGAGTTTAGAAGGCAAGAAAGAGTATCTAAGTAATTTGCCCCATGTTCCACCCGTCGATTGAGGACTGATTATCTTAGTCCCTTCTGGCTGAGACTTGCTAAAATACCAGAGTCTTGGTAGGTTATAAGCAAGAGAAATTTAGTTTTCACGGTTCTGGAGGCTTCTAACATCCAGGATCAAGGCACCAGCAGATTTGGTGTCTAACGAGGGCCCACTTTCTGGTTCATGGATGGCACCTTCTTACCATGTCCTCACATGGTGAAAGGGGCTAGGGAGCTCTGTGGGGTCTCTTTTATAAGGGCACTGATCCTATTTATGAGGGCTCCACCCTCATGACCTAAGCACCTTCTAATACCATCACTTAGAGATTGGGATTTTAATATATAAATTTTGGGAGAACACAAACATTCAGGCCATGGCATGGATCTAAACCAATTCGATATTCCTATTTGTCAGCTTCCTTTGGTACACATTAGTAGCCTTCAACCATAAGAAGTAAGTAGGAGCAGCATACCTCCTCCCCATGGCTTTGCTAGCAGGTGGTATGCTACAAAGTAAGCAGGCCACAGACAGCATTTAGCAAGCGAGGACAAAAGTTGTCTTTCAACATGCTCTGTAAGTTCAGCAAAGTCCCCACCCTCTGTCCCTCCTCTCTGACCACCACCATTATTGGAATGTTCACTTCAAGGCAAAGGCAACAACGTTTTGACAGCAGGATCAGAATCACCTTCTAGTCAGATCTGGAGGCATAGTTCTCCATAATTAAGGGGGATCGAGGACCCAAAGTACTGGGTCCAAAGTCCACAGCTGTCAAGTACTGGGTTTACTTATTTTCAAATTCATTCATGAGAAGGCAGTAAAGCCTATGAAGTCTTAACAGCCAAGCTCATGTCTTGAACACATCTCACCACTCACTTCTAGCCCCTCTCTTGGTAATTAACCAACCTTCTGATACTGGTCAGATTTAGACGGCAGGACTTAAAAAGTTTGCCACAGCCATTTCTGGAGAACAGGTTCTGGAAGGATGCCCCGGGGTCTGGCCTTGAGGGACAGCATTCCTCAGGGAGCCACCTGCTCGGGCTATCCTGCCCCTCATTAATATCCCGCCCTGCAGATGCTGCGTTAGTGTCAGTTTCTAATTCCCCACAATAGGACATCTACTGATTGTCATTTTCCTAGTTGTGGACGTGGCTTTGCTCTGAGTGGTCCATATGACCTTGAGACCTAAAACTCGAATTTGCAAGGCAGGACCCAGGCTTTAGTTCCAACCTGCCTCAGAGCACAAAGACACTAACTAGGTCCACAGAAAACAAGGCTGGGCTCAACCCCAGTGATATGGTGCTTTTCTGACCCACTAAGTGCGCCACTCTAGCCGCCTACAATCAGGAACCATGAACTAGTAGAGAGAGCCCCCGAAACCTAACCCCTACTGCTGGTGCAAGCCGGCTCCCTGTCCAAGGGTGTAGAGCTTTGTACCCTTATCATGCCCAAATTAAAGTCCATCTAACTTATCCTGTTAATATGTAGGGCCATGCCACCAGCCCATAGCTTATTAATAATGTATAGCTGCAGCTGCTGACTTCGTAAAGCTACAAAGGTCCCTCATTTGCATGATTAGCTCTTACCTTACTGATTAGAAAGTTTCATCCTGTCCCCAAACCTACCCTTTCTTAATGAATGGCTGTTTTAAAGGGAGCCAAGTTCTCTAAAATGCATCTCAAATCCAAATAAAAAGGAACCACCAACAAAAATAAAACCCCATTATTTTCTTTGTGGAATGAGAAGAGAGGAGCTTAAGAAGGTTTTAAAAAGTTCAGCACCATGCTTACTGAAGGAACGAGAAGTAGCTGTGGCTGTTAGCGGGGACTTGGGGGACATGCGGTTGGAGAAGGACTTGGGGGCTCATAGGAGATATGAATGTGTTTTTAGTGTTTACATTGAGGAATGTGGGGTAACCACTAAGGGATTTTAAGCAATAGAGTGGGGTCAGGTTTTGACTTGAGAAATATTACCCTGGGAAGAAGATAAATAATGAATTGGAAGGTGGATGAGAGGGAGACTAATATAATCCAGGAGCAAGATGATGCTTCGCTTTATTGCTCTTCGCAGATATAGCATTTTTTACAAATTGAAGGTTTGTGGCACCCCTGCATCAAGCAAGTCTATTGGTGCCATTTTTTTTCAACAGCATTTGCTCACTTCATGTCTCTATGTCACATTTTGGTAATTCTCAAATATTTCAAACTTTTTCATTATTATTTTATTATAGTGATCTGTGATCAATTATCTTTGATGTTACTACTACGGCTTGCTGAAGGCTCAGATGATGGTTAGCATTTTTTAGCAGTATTTTTTAATTAAGATATGTACATTTTTTAGACGTAATGCTATTGCATACTTAATAACCATAGTATAGTATAAACATAATTTTTATATGCACTGGAAAACCAAAAAAATTTGTGACTCACTTTATTGCTATATTCGCTTTGTTGCGGTGGTCTGCAACTGAACCCACAATATCTCCCACGAATGCCTGTATACTAAAATCCACTGAAGTCATACACATTAAAAGTGTGAATATTATGGTATATATCTCAATAAAAAAAATTTTTTTTAAGGCAAAAGTGTCCACTTTTCAACAAAGAAATTATGAGACACACAGAGAAACAGGAAGGTATGGCCCATACACAGGAAAAGGAGCAGTCAATAGAAATTATGCCTGAGGAAGCCTGGATGTTGGACTTAACTGTATAAAGACTTTCAATCAGCTATATGTTCAAAGAACTAAAGAAAACCATGTGTAACGAACTAAAGGGAAGAATAAGAATAATGTCTCACCAAATAGAGAACATCAATAAAGAGAGAGAAATTGTTTTTTTTTAAAGAGGCAGAGTTTAATTCCACTCCCCTTGAGTTGGGCTGCAGTAAGCAACTCAATTCTACTGAGTAGACTATGGCAGAAGATGGTGTGTGACCATATGAGGTCCTATAAATACTGAGGCTCTGCCTTGCTCTCTTGGATCACTTGCTCTGTGGGAAGCCAGCTGCCACGTCATGAGGACCCTCAAACAGCCCCATGGGGAGAGCCACATGGCAAGGAACTGAGGCCTCCTGCCAACAACCATGTGAGTGGGTCACCTTGGAAACAAATCTTCCAGCTCCAGTCAAGCCTTGAGTTGACTGTAAATACACCAACTGACATCCAAATAACTCACGAGAGACCCTGAGCTAGAACCATCCAGGTAATTTGCTCTTGGATTCCTGACCCTCAGAAACTGTGTGTCTCACACAAATTGTTGTTTAAGTAGCTAAGTTTGGGGATGATTTGTTATGTCCCAAGTAGTAACTAATACAGGCTGAGAGGAAAAATCCTCTAAAATAATCAAAGAAAAGAAGTAAGGTCATTAGAGAAATGTTACCAGGGAGCTAATTTTGTTTTAAAACAGGGAAGAACTTTCTACAGTGAGAGCAGCCCACAGTGGAACAGGTCACATTTTAAAGTAGTGAGGTGCTTGTCACTTAAAGCTTTCAACGATAGATGGCCACTTATCATAGGTGATGAATGTGGTTTCCTTCTCCAGTGGGTAGGTGATTTTTGTGAATGACCTCTGTTTTCAATTTTACTTAGAATTTGGCACCCATCACTACCACTGCCATCTGTTTTCCGGAAAGAATTTGAAGCACTCTGGAATTATGACACGCGTACATAAACAAGATAAGATAAAAACAAAAAGCAGAGACCAGAAACCACATAGAAGAATTAGGAAAATTATTGCAATCAAAATTAAGCCTGATAGAAGCTTAAAGAAGAAGAAATCCAACTCCCAACCCCTGGAGATGTTGACTCAGTAGGTGTAGAGTGGGACCTGGCAGTATATTCCTTTTTTAAGCCTACTAGCTCATTCTGGTTGGAGGATCTACTGGCCTGGAATGTTCCTCCCAACTCTGTCATCTCCTCTATGCTTTTCTTAGGGGCTAAACATTACCCAATTTAAGGTAAACTGAAGAATATTCCCTGTTACAGATAGAAAAAAATGTATCTGTAACACCTTAAGGTGTTGCACTGTAACTGATTTGCAATGGATCCCTTAAGGTGAGTATGAGAAAGCCTAGCTCCCTCCTGAATGGAGAAAAGCAGATCTCACTGTCCATATCTTCCAGGGACCACCTTGAAGTCTCCTCAAACAAGGCTATTTAATCTTGCTAACACTGGGGGGCAGTCTCCTTGGTTCACCCCAGTGGAAGGTGCAGGAGGTGGTTTTGGCTCAGAGGCCATCCTTGCTACAACAAGCTCCTGGGTGACACAAAACAAGGGTCAACTCACCAATCCCAAGGCATCCCGCACTTTGACCAGGGATCAACTGCCAACCTGATATGGGATGGAAACATCCAAGTTCCTAGCAGATCCCTCTAATCCCTAAGTGTCTCCTCCTGGTTATTTCAGTGCCCCTGAAAAAGACACTAAGATGTTACAGCTCTGATTCTGAGTCTGACTGGGCCTAGAAAATGTTCATGATCATATCAGTTGGCCACCTTAGTCATAAAAGGTTCTGGAAGAAATCTGACTTGGAATTGTACTGCCTTCCGATGAAAATTCAGGTGATCCATGATATCCAAGGTCCTAATAACTACTGCATTCTCAGATTCCAGTGCTGTGAGCCTTGGGCAGTGAAGTCAAATGTGTAGAACCCGGCAAATATGCATCCCCAGCACTATCATGAAAGGAGGCTGTACAAGTTATTCATCGAAATCAAGTCTGAGACAAAGGTAGAGAAACGGCACCTGATTTTCTTTCCAGCCAAAGTCCCTGCTTAATTCCAAACATATTCTGCAGGCTGGATGTCGGGCAACTGAAGGGTGATCAGTCTTATGCTGGAATTAAAGCCTGCTGGGATGTTAATGAAGAAGCACCAGTGGGTTTGCTGGAAGGTAATTTAGATCTACATAATTATGACTTAATCCCTCACCCTGTGACATCAAAAAGGTCTCTACCCAAGTGGAAGCTGCATGATCTCATGCCACAAAGAGTGCAGCTGTGTGACTCTTGTTCCCTTTTGTGTGTAGTGCTCACATCAATCATGATAACTTTATTAAATGGTATGACCCGACCCAATTCTTGCACACAGGGCGCTATCTCCTAATCAAAACTGCAAAATGTGGCTGGGCAGGCTGTGGAGAGAAATCAAGATGTGCATCTTAAATAGCAAATTAACTGCTCTGGTTGGGAGAGCTGCTGGCAGGCGGGCATGGTTCAGAGCAAGCTCAGTTTTTCGTGGGAGCAGCTGGAAGTACAGCCTTGAGCCGTTAGTTGGAACTGAAGGAGGCCTCAGAACTGTCTTCAGAACTCCAGCACTGGGACTTCCCTGGTGGCACAGTGGTTAAGAATCCGCCTGCCAATGCAGGGGACACGGGTTCGAGCCCTGTTCCGGGAAGATCCCACATGCCGTGGAGCAACTAAGCCCGTGAGCCACAACTACTGAGCCTGCGCTGTAGAGCCTGTGAGCCACAGCTACTGAGCCCACATGCCACAACTACTGAAGCCCACGTGCCTAGAGCCCGTTCTATGCAACAAGAGAAGCCACCGCAATGAGAAGCCCACGCACCGCAACGAAGAGAAAGCCCGCGCGCAGCAACGAAGACCCAACACAGCCAAAATAAAAAACTCCAGCACTGGTTTTGGGGACAACTGTCATGGCAGGGAATTGCCACTGGGACACCCCTTCATCACACACAGCAGGTTCCCAGGGCCAAGGAGAGCCCTCTTTGAAGTACAAATGCTTCTCTTACCTCTTCCGAGGGAGATGAGAAATGGACGTGGGAACTAGAGACCCTGCAAGCAGTGTCAACATTCTCTTCAAAAAATAGCTTGGAGCCCATTCAAGTACCTTGAACCAGATGCAAAGCCAGTGCTCATGTCATAAAGCACAGAAAAGTTATAGGGGTTACTTAGGTCAAAGGCCATCAAAGAGGGATAGAGATTCTGTCAAGCTTGGATAGGGAGATGGAGAGTACATCCAGGATGTTTCTGTAAGGAGGTGACATCTGAGCTTGGCTATAAGTATGATGTTTTGGGTTGAATCATATCACCTCAAAATTCATATGAGGAAGTCCTAACCCCCCAGTATGGCAGAATGTGACTTTATTTGGAAAAGGGTCATTGTGGATGTAAATAGCTAAGATAAGGTAATACTGGAGTAAGGTGAGCCCTTAATCCAGTGTGAGTGGTGTCCTTAAAGAAGGGGAAATTTGGAAAAGTACACACACACACACACAGAGAGATGCTATATGAAAATCGGAATTATGCTGACACAAGCCAAGGAACTTAACCAGAAGCTAAGAGAAAGGCCTGGAACCAACCCTTCCTTAGTGCCTTCAGAGGTAACATGGCCCTGCTGACACCTTGATTTTGGACTGGCCTCCAGAACTGTGACCCAATAAATTTCTGTTGTTCTAAGAAGCCACCCAGTTTGTGGCACTTTGTTATGGCAGCCCTAGCAAACCAACACAGATTTGTAGGACTATGTTTTTAGACATGGGAGAAGACAAACTTCTTGTTGGAGAGAAGAGCACAAGCTTATTCAGTTGAGAATGTGCTCGCACCTCAGGAGTATCCTACAGTTCAGTTTTACTGGAACCAAGAGTCTGAAGAGGAGCCGGGGGAAGCTGTGTTAGAGTCAGGCATAGAGAGTTTGGAATGCCAGGAAACTTTTTATCTGGGGGAGTTTGCTTCTCAGCTGATGTATGTTGTGTTTATATTTATTTTACATCCACTTGGGCAGGAAGTGATTTGAGGCATCTGCCTTTAGTCTGTAGGTCATGGGGAACCAGGTTGTGTGCTGCCAGGTGACTTGATTGGAGCCTCCACAGGAAAATGAACTTGGCCACACCTCCTTAGGGAAATGAGAGGCAAGCAGCAACCTCGGTAAGAAGCTGCGCCGATCATCTGAAAAAGAAGCAAAGAAGGACTGAGACAGGCAAGTGGCAGCAGAACAGAGAAGAGGGGATGAAGTAAAAAGGTAAAAGTCTATGTTGACCTGGCAAATGTTCGCGAGTGGAGAGGAAGGGAGAGGGAGGAATTGACCATAATGTTGTCAACATCCTGAGCTTGGTGACTGGGAGGACGGTAGTGCCATTTACACATTTAGTGAGGAACTCCTTCCGGTGTGGGGGGGAGTTGAGGGGTTCTGATGCCGAAAGCTCAGCCTCTGTACACCGGTACTGAATCGACTCTCGGAGATAGAGTTTTGGGTGAAGTACAAAAGAATAGCTTTGTTGCTTTGCCAGGCAAAGGGGAACACAGTGGGCTCCTGCACTTGGAAGGTATATGTCCCAATCCAGGGGAGTTTGGTGAGGAGTTTTTTGTTTTGTTTTGTTTTGTTTTAAATGTTTATTTATTTATTTATTTATGATTGTGTTGGGTCTTCGTTTCTGCGCGAGGGCTTTCTCTAGTTGCGGCGAGCGGGGGCCACTCTTCATCGCGGTGCGCGGGCCTCTCACTATCGCGGCCTCTCTTGTTGCGGAGCACAGGCTCCAGACGCGCAGGTTCAGTAGTTGTTGCTCACGGGCCCAGCTGCTCTGTGGCATGTGGGATCTTCCCAGACCAGGGCTCGAACCCGTGTCCCCTGCATTGGCAGGCAGATTTTCAACCACTGCGCCACCAGGGAAGCCCTGGTGAGTTTTATGGCAAGGGTTCAAGGGTGGGATTGCTTTTAAGATTAGGTGGTGTGCGGGCCTGTACTCCTTTAATCTAGTCTCAGGTGATCTTCTTTTTTTTTTTTTTTTTTTTTAATTAATTAATTAATTTATTTTTGGCTGTGTTGGGTCTTCGTTTCTGCGCGAGGGCTTCCTCTAGTTGTGGCGAGCGGGGGCCACTCTTCATCGCGGTGCGTGGGCCTCTCACTATCGCGGCCTCTCTTGTTGTGGAGCACAGGCTCCAGACGCGCAGGCTCAGTAGTTATGGCTCACGGGCCTAGTTACTCCGCGGCATGCGGGATCTTCCCAGACCAGGGCTTGAACCCGTGTCCCCTGCATTGGCAGGCAGATTCTCAACCACTGCGCCACCAGGGAAGCCCCTCAGGTGATCTTCTTGATGAGCTTCTCTGGTTCCTTTAGTGTGGCCCCAGGTGGTCTTCTCTAGTATGGAGAATGCTGACATTTTCCATTTTCTGGGTTTTAATTCTATGAAGGGCTTAAAGACATTGTCATGTGTATCCCTTGAGTCGGAACCAGGACCCTGCCCCAAGGCTGCACTATTGTTTTCTGTCTGCCCCTCCTGTTTTCTTTGCATCCCTTCCCTTCCCGGATTAGCAACTGTTCGAATCTGCCCTTTGGGACTCCGGTAAGATCATGGAGGCTGGAGTCAAGAAACGGGGGACAGAAAGGCCCCACATGTCCTGTTCGGTTTCAGTTCCTTTGAGCACACTGACTTTGGGGTCACGGTGAGGGCCCCAAGCAGAGGAGTCCAGGAGCCAGTTGAACTTGGAAGAAAATATGGAATCATTCACCTAGATAAGAGAACTGAAATTTTGAAGCCAGCTGAAAAATAACAGTTCTACTATACAAGAAATGAAACGTGAAAAAAAAGTGTTAATCCATTTGAAGGTTGTTCTAATATATTCAAATATGGGTTGTTTTTCTTTAAAGTGCTATTAACAAAGAAAACATTTAGTGGAAAAAACTGCTTGAACCTTGCTTTTAGCAAAGTCATCCCTCCCTATGGAAGGCTGAAGTAATGAAATGAATAGCTGTTTATCAAGGAAGGTCTCTACCAACTGGAAAAACAAAAGCATGAACTCAAGCCTGAGGCCCTGCAGCCCCTGAGGGTGATCTCCCTACTTTGCTCTTTGGGCCACAGCAGGAAAGAGGAAGCAGAAGTAGAGCCACCAAGAGAGTAGGAAAGCAAAGACAGACACAGCAGCTTGGCTTTCTTTGGAGAGTTAATTAGTTGGTGAGTACTGAGCTTTCTGACAGAGGAAGCTCTGGTCATCAAAGTCTTCTTAACTGATGCATCAGGAGAAAGGGACAAAAGAAGCAGCATCTGAGAAGAAGACCCCTTGGATGCTTTTAGCACCAGAATGAAAAAGTACTTTCTTTAAAGCAGAGTAAGAAAAGCCTTGGTTAAGTTCAACAGTAAAGGGTAGTAGAAGAATATACTTAACTCATACCTGACCATACTTGACTCCTTCTTTGCTTAAGTATTCAGGAATACTTAAGCAGGCAAAAGTGAACAGAGCTCATACGATCTCATCACCAAAACTTATTAAGCCAAGTAAAAGTGGATAAGAGCTCCCATGGTGGTGTCACCCAAACTACTCACTACCTCATTGCCTCATTATAAAAATATAATGTGAGTGTTTTATTTTGGGGACAGATTATGCTCAGAGGCTGAGATGGTCTTTGCCAATATTTTTTTTTAATTTATTTATTTTATTTACTTATTTTTGGCTGTGTTGGGTCTTTGTTGCTGTGCGCAGGCTTTCTCTAGTTGCGGTGAGTGGTGGCCACTCTTCATTGCGGTGCACGGGCTTCTCATTGCGGTGGCTTCTCTTGTTGCGGAGAACGGGCTCTAGGCTCGCGCTCTAGAGCGCAGGCTCAGTAGTTGTGGCGCACGGGCTTAGTTGCTCCGCGGCATGTGGGATCTTCCCAGACCAGGGCTCAAATCTGTGTCCCCTACGTTGGCAGGTGGATTCTTAACCACTGTGCCACCAGGGAAGCCCATCTTTGCCAATATTTTATTTAACACAGGTTCACTGCAGGAATTATAATAGTTTCACAAGCCAATAGCATACAGGATAATGTCTCTTAATAAGCCAAGAAAGAAAGAACATACTCCAATCCAAGGATAGATTAATCACACTACTGTTCCAGGCAAGGGGAGACAAAAGGAATAAAGTCCAAATTTAGTTCAAGAGGTACCTTTATATGAGTTGGTACTCGGTAGAGATGGCTTGACCAACCAAGAGCTGACGTCCAGCTGCCAGCACAAAAGCCAAAGTCCCTTGCGGCTCAAGCATGTTTCTAGGGAATATGGTGCCATGGTGTTGGTGGGCAAGGTGATCTCCAAGAGCGGTTGCATGACTTTTGCCACTGCCACTAAAAAAGTCATCTTTACCATGGCCCTAAGGGTATTTGGAGACCTATTTAGGTCAGCAAAGAGTCACCTTGCTCAGACCAAAACTCTGGGATAGTCCTCACAAACTCTGGGTATTATGGTCTAAATGTCCCCTCACCATATTTGCTTTCTCATATGTTTTGATTGATAAGCCCCCACCGGGGCCCCTGGGCAGCTGAGCTCAGAGTGCTTATCAATGACAACAGATGAGATGATGACATCTGGACACAGCTTACTTCATTCTTATTTCAAAACTGAAACTGGAGGGAAGGGGGCAGGGCACAACCTTTAAAAGAATGACATAGCCATTGGACATGACAGGTATTGGTTAGAACCAGCTAGGTCCAAGATGGCAGAAGATTTGACTTCCAGTGGACCTTGAGCCTCATTATAGGCTCATTATAATATATTAGCATAAGCTAAGTGACACACCCACCAGAGCCATGACAGTTACCAGGACGAACATCAAAGATCAAAAAGTGGGTGGTGGCCCAATTCCTGGAAATCTCTGCCCCTTCCCCAAAGTAGTTGGGAAAATCCTCCTGCTCATTAGCCAGTGAAATTACCCAGCCCTTAAAAACTAACCACCCCATAGTTCAGGACCCCTTGCCTTCTGAGGTGGCCCACACTCTGTCTGTGGAGTGTGTCCTCTCTAAATAAATCCACTCCTTACCTATCACTTTGTCTCTCACTGAATTCTTTCTGTAAGGAGACAACAAGAAACTGAGCTTCATTAAGTCCTGACACCAGGTGTGCGATCTCAATTAAAAGACTGTGGGTTCAAGTTCCAATCTGAGTTGCACAGTTTCAAAACCACTTCTAAAAACAACTTTTTTTTTTGGTCTTTGTCATAAGCGAGTGGATTTGAAATCATATGAAACCAATACACAACAGTGAACCACAAGTAATTAATTTCTAATAGCCACATTTGAAGCCACATTCAAACAGGTGAAATTAATGTTAATAAAATTTAACATTTTAATAAAATATCTTGCTTAACCCAATATGTCCAAAATATTACCATTTCAACATATAATTAATATTTTTAAAGTTTTGAGGTATTTTATGGAGCTTACTAGAGTATACACTACCTGAGGGCAGAGACTTCCCCCAGGCTGTATTTTGCACTGTGCTTATCATAGCGCTTTGCACATAGTAGGTCCTCCATAAGCATTTGAGGAATTGAATTTAAGGATAAAAATCTGGGGTGCCCTATGAGCATAAAGTTGTAGTGTGAAAAGTTTAAGAGTATAAAGAACACAGAGAATATTGAGAAATTCATTTGAATTTGACAGAGACAAGTGGGAGGAGCATGCTGAGAGGAGACCAAACTGGGAGAAGAGGTGCATGCGGGGTGCAGTCTGCAGACCCTTGAAGAGCCCCAGAGAAATCAGAGACCCGGCATTATCTCATTATCACATTAAAGAGCTCGAGCCCAAGTTGACTGCCCTTTGTTGACAGATACCTGTTTGATCTTATAAAAGAACAGGGGGAGAGAAGTTTCCTATGGCTTCTGCGAAATTGCTCTGCATTTCACAGAGAAAGCTCTCTAAATTACAAAACAGAAATGAATGGGAAGTTATTAACTGCCCCAGATTCTACCAAAAGGAAAAAAAAAGCACTAAATAGCTCAAGTAATGGGTTAACCGTTGGAAAGATCAAGAGTGAGTTCCATCATCAAGGGAAATAATGAAAGAGACAAGGTGGTCCTTGGCCTGGGCAGAAGGTGGCCATTTTAGGAAACCCAGGCTCCCTCTGACTCCATCCCACCACTACAAAGGTTGGTGATGTTATACTAACACAGTTCCAAGAGCCCTATGTGGGGGTGTCACCAATCCACGTAAGAAGAGACCATCTCTGCCTCTGAACCAGTTTGTTTTTAGAGGAAACCCAGAAGCCCCTCCAGTAGAGACATACCATTGGCCAGACAAGTGCCATGTGATCAACCTAAATCAGTCACCAGCAAGGAACAGGACACTCTGATTGACTGAAATGAATCAAGGCCCTCAGCAGGGGCTGCCACTGGATGGGGCCAGCCTCCTGGAAGCAGCACTTGGCTTCTGGAAGGCAGGGTTCCTGGAGGAGGTTGAAGTGCTGTTAGGAAGGAGGGGTGCAGCAGAGGTTGGGGGTAATAGATGCTAGGTCTGCAGATAGGGTATGCTCCAACCTGGGTATCAGTTTTTAATTCTACTTGTTAAACTAATCAGCTTTTTTCCTCTAAGAGATTTCATTGGTACTTAATTATACTTCAGTTTTCCATGGGATGCACAGAATGTGGTAGAAAGAGCATGGGCTTTGGGGTCAGAGACCTAGGTTTATGTTTTTTGCTCTACCACCTACTGGCCATATGCACTCTTAGGCAAGTCACCTAACCTCTTAAACTCTGTCTTCTGGTTTGTAAAATGGGAATAGTAATTCCCATTGTTGTGAATATTAAGAAACAGAGAGTATGTAAAGAACCTAGCATAATGCCTGCCACATACCAGGTGCCCATATTGTGAAATTCCTTTATCTGTGTTAGAAATGGTAGCAATACTGGGTGGGCCAGCTACTTGTTAATTTGCTAGGGGGGGTGACATCCTAGATTTGTTTTCAGGGGAAACACATGAGATAATTTATAGTTCCACAGAGTCTCCTGAGAAACAGGGGCAATGAGGTATTTTTCATAAATACTGAAGAAAGGAGGCATCTAGAATCAGTCTAGCGAATTAGGGGACCCAATCAAAAGGGAAACCATTGGCATGCCCTTTCTCTCCGCGCTCGATTTGACACTGGTGCTTGTTCACTAGCCTGCGATAGTGAGAATGGCTGGGTTCTAAAAGGGCTCAGGTAGCCACAGCCCCTCTGCTTTCCCTTAGCTCTTGGTCCATGGCTCCACCATTAGCATCTCTCACATTGTATTACAAAACCCACCCATCTTGATGAACCATCTGTACTTAGTTCAGTTTCTCCTACTAGACCAAGGGTTAGCATAGGCACCTTTTCTTATTTATCTTGTCTCCCTAAGAGAAATTCCAGGAATACAAGCTTCTGTTTAGTATGTAAATTCTAAAGAGAGACTGCCATTTGCTAACTAACTTGTGACCCCTTTTAATGCTCTGATGTGGTCATGGAGTGTTCGTTTTTGTCTTTAAGGGATGACTGCAAAGCTAACAGAACTGCCCTCAGAGGAGCCGTTAGGAAGGGTAGGAAGGAATGAGGCTCTGACCCACATTTCATTTTGAAGCGGCTGCCATCTTCTTGCTGAGTCATTCCTTTCTTATCTCAGCCTCTCTTGGCAGCTCTGTTTTTAACTGCTGCTCCTTAAGAGGGCGTTCTTGTTCCTCTATTCTAGTAGAGTGGGTCAAAATTTATGGATTCAGCTCTCTTCAATTTGCTGCTTTTCTCCAGGAGCTGTGTGTTTACCAGACTTCCTTCAAGAAGAATGTCCAATTTTTTAAACAGTCTTGATTGAGTTTTGGCAGTAACCCTAGTCCCTATTTTGGGATTTCCACACATTACTCATGCTATGATGTTTCCTCTCTTTAGGTGGTTCGGTTTTTGAATGGTTGAGCTCAGAATCGTAATTTTGACAGCCTACAGCCCAGATTCTACAGTCAGTCACAATATTAAAATGCTTATGCTATCTTGCTCTCAATTAATACATTAATGGACCTGCTTAACAATGAAATGTATTTCATTTCCATGTTTAATATTGCTAATCAGGCGTTAGGTGGGTGGATAGTCATGGCAACATGAATAGTAGACCAGCATTTGTTTGGGGGAGGGGAAGGAAGGGTGGTAAAACATAACCATGCTATAAATCCAAGTCCTTCTCCCCAAGTAAGTACCAAATACCAACCAGTATCTCAATGATGGAAATTTGCTTAAGGCTTAAAACCAATAGCCACACTGTAATTTGTCATTAACTGGACTTGTCTTTGGCCTCACATGACACCCCCAATCTTCCCTTTCGAAGCACCTGATCTTTTTCTCAATAATGGACACCTTGGTGTCCAGTATTCTCTGCCCCCTGTGTCAAGGTAGGGATACAGGTGCTATTTCTTCTTAGTCTCCTTCATCTGTTTTCCTATGACTAGAAACAGTATTACTGTTTCCATTCTAAGTTTGCTCATGCTTTCTAAATTCGCAAGCATCCCAGCACATTCTTTCCTTTCTCAATCTTCCTCTCTTCTGTTCATCTATTCCTGTCTACACAATTCAAACGACTGCCTCTTACTGCAGTGGCAGCCTCTTCAGTGGGTAGTGTTGTAAAACAATATAGATTTTTTTCCTCTTTACTCAGAAAAACTAATGTCTGTCTTTTGTGGTCAAAAAGAAAATTAGTAGCAGCTGAAAGCAGAATTTTAATGACACTAAAACCTAATTGTTATTCAGCTTTAACTTTAAATCCTACCTCTTCTTCTACAGATTCCTATTAATTCATCAGCTAAATAATGCGGCTGCTACTAAAGATTCTGATATCCAATTCTCTGCCTGTGCAGGTTTATTGCCAGGGTGAAAAATACTTTGTCTTTTTACTTTCATTTTTTAAAACAAGCATAATGAAAATATAAAATATTGTTTAGGGTTTGTCTAAGAAGACTTGGCAGCTTCTTTGAGAAATGGTTGGATGGGGAGATATGAATCAAATTTGGAAGTCCTGTCTCCTAGCTTCCTAGTCGTTATTTGAATAAGTATGAACTGACTGGGCATGGAGAAGATCTCTCCACCTATATTTATAACTATGATCCATATCCATTTATTTCTTTAAAATGTTAACATAAAGGGTAATTTTTGAGATGGCAAAGGACTAAGAATTAGCCTTGTAACCTGGTAAGTTGTGAAGACTGTCATCCTTGGAATAGGTTGGGTTTACAAAATATCCCACAAGTAGTGCACTGATTATTCTCTTCCAAGGTGTAAACCTGATAGCTGCTGGCCGGAGGTAGCTGGGGATATCTGTAAGTACAGAAGCATTGTCTTATGAATTGAATCAGCAATAATGGTAGATGGTAGGTGTGGGAAATGCTATACTGACTACATGTGCCTAAGATTCACCCCTAAGGTATAAAATTCTACGGGTAGTTTGCAGAATGATTTAATTCAAGTAGGTAGCTAGATAGTAGAGGTCGTTTCCGGACCAATCAGATTAGTTCAATAACTGAGGCAGGCTTTGGTGTGGATTGAGTTTGCCCATCAGTTAGATTCAAATGCATAGAAGAGAAATGAGACAAGGGAAGACATGATTCCTTTGAGAGATGACTTAAAGGAGCAAGATTTAAAGGAATAGAATACTTGGATAGTCCCAGATTTGTGCCATCTCTTGTTAGCCTCTGATATAAATTATTGCTTAATGTAATCCACCCCTGGGTTTACTTCTATGCCCAAACTGTAAACATAGCTCTATGGCTGAATGGTATATAAACAGTGCCTTAGTTGAAGCCATGAAAAGGGACCTTCGGACAGGAACCACGGTCACAGAGCGATACAGGTGTGAGGGAAATTCTGACCATTCTCTTGCCTGTTCCTCTACCTTCCATTGGCCAAAATCAATTAAAAGACAGAGGGCAAGGGATCCAGGTGATACTGTCTGCAGGAGTTAGCCCCTCCAGGGATACAGAGATTGGAAGGAAACAGAAGGGACAGGGAGAAAGGGAAACTAACCAGTGTCTATGTCTTACAGATTATTAAATTAATACTGATCAGGTGCTCAGTAGTGCCTACCCTATTGTCAGTCCCATCTTGTATAGTGTTAATAGTGTTATAGTGTTAATGCTCTCTGCCTGAAGAGACAATCTTGGGGTTTTTGTTTTTTTTTTTTAAGAATTGAAAATATTTTAAAAAGTAGTAGCGTCTTTTCAACAAATGATGTTGGGAAAAGTGGATGTCCATATGCAGATGAAGCTTGACCCTTGCCTTACACCATATATAAAAATTAACTCAAAATGAATCAAAGCCCAAAGCATAAGACCTAAAACTATAAAACTATTAGAAGAAAACATAGGACAAAAGCGTCATGACATTGGATTTGGCAGTGGTTTCTCAGATACAACACCAAAAGCACAGATAACAAAAGTAAAAATAAATAAATTGGACTAAATCAAAATAAAAAACTGCATCAAAGTATATAATCAACAGAGTGAAAATGCAGCCCTTAGAATGAGAGAAAATATTGAAAATATTTGCAAATCATATTTCTGATGAAAGATTAGTATCCAGATTATATGAAGAATTCCTACAACTAAACAACAGAAAAACAAGCAACATGATTTTTAAATGGGCAGAGGACTTGAATAGATATTTCGCCAGAGAAGATATACAAATGACCAATAATCACATGAAAAGATGCTCAGTATCACTAATCATTAGAGAAATGCAAACCAAAGCCCAAGGAGATACAACTTCACACCAATTAGGGTGGCTACTATCACACAAAACAAAACAAACACACGAAAAAACAGAAAGTAACAAGTGTTGGTGAGGATATGGAGAAATTGGAAAACTTGTGCTCTTTTGGTGGGAATGTAAAATGTACAGCTGCTATGGAAAACAGTATGGCAGTTCATTACAAAGTAAAATAGAATTATCTTATGATCCAGCAATTTCACTTCTAGGTATATACCCAAAAGAATTGGATGCAGGGTCTCTGCACACCCATGTTCATAGCAGCATTATTCACAATAGCCAAAAGGTGGAAGCAACCCAAGTGTCCCCTGACAGATAAATGGATAAGCAAAATGTGGCCTATACATACAGTGAAATATGATTCAGCCTTAAAGAGGAAGAAAATTTTGACACATGGATAAACCTTTAGGACATTATGCTATGTGAAATAAGCCAGTCACAAAAAGACATATACTGTATGATTGTACTTAATATGAGGTACCTAGACTAGTCAAATTCATAGAGACAGAAGGTAGAATGGTGATTTCCAAGGGCTGAGGTAAGGGGCAAATAAGAAGTTATTATTTAATGGGTATAGAGTTTCAGTTTTGCACAATGAAAAGAATTCTGGGGATGGATGACGGTGATGATTGCACGACGGTGTGAATATACTTAATGCTACTGAACTGTACACTTAAAAATGGTTATGATGGTGAATTTTATGTTATCTGTATTTTACCACAATTTTTTAAAAGGCATAGTATAAAGAGCAACTCAGTACCTAAATAGTTAAAATCAGATTTCTCCAAGATGATTTTTATGCAAAAAAGTTTTATAAAAGCCGTAAATCACTTTCTGAATGAATTCACAGTCAAGATGGACTCTTCAGTAACTTGACTTGGTCAGGAACAAAAATCAAAACATGACAGAGTGAGAGCTGCTTGAGGGGAACTCACTAATTCATGAACTTTGAAAAATGCCCTAAGCCTCCATTTATTTATCGTGAAAATACTATGCGTATTCAGAGCTGTTTGTATCTGCAAGACTCTTTACAAAGAGTCCCATGACTCACTAGAAGGCCCTGTGGCATGACTCAAGGTATGATTTCTCTTTACCATCTTCTTTCTACTTTTGAATACATAATGTTTCATTTGAAGGGAAAAGTATTCCAAAGCTACCTCTTATCTACTTGTACTTCTTCATGCAAGTGTGGCTTTATTACTGTTGTTGTTGTTGCTGTCATTTCTGTGTGCGTCCTAGACTTTGTAATAGTCTTAGTGGTTTGCATCATCGTAGATCTTAAGGAAAGCAAGAGTGCTCCCCATACAATGGGGCAAGAAATGGAGGCTGAGGTTCAAGCCCACTTGGCTGGGC